>NW_026606155.1:61395000-62097500 GCF_029834395.1 Sorex fumeus | reverse complement strand
TTTTCAGTTGAAAGAATTTAAAATTCTCAGCATTTTTATGTCTATATAATGCAGAGAGTCTCAGATGAATTTATATGCTGAAGTAATACAGATGAAAATTGTGTAAGGCTTTCCCCGTTTCTGCCTTCACTGCCAAGAAACCTGGAGCCACTGTAATTGGCTCATCTCAGGTGCCTGTTAACATCTAACCTTGCTCCCGATGGTCTCACTTGTGTTTTCATCCCTAATTGGGTTTAGGTCTGTAAGCTGTATCATATCCCTTTATATGTCAGTGGAATATACATTCTAAAAATTGAGTTAAGCTGCAAATATATTAACTTTACTAAGGTTTTTATAGTTAATTTATAGTTGCCTATCATTGTAATGCATGACTGAATTAATGACAATCCTGTAGCCAGAAAACACTTAATGACATTTGTTTTTAACATTTCCTCTAGCATATAACCATGGGGATTATAGAGTAAGTTAAGCTTTAGACCTTATGTCTTTTTTTTTCTTCCACTTTTATGACTCTGAGATAAAAATTATTTTTCTGTTCTGAAAAAAGAACTACCAAGTTTTCTGTTTTCTTTGGCTACAACCCTCTAAAGTGGAAGTTAATGTTCTAAAATGTATGTACACATTGCAATTATGTATATAGCTCAAAAGCTTAAAAAAACAAATATATTAAATTTCAACATACATGTTATCCTGCATTCCGGTCGACTGTAGAGAACCTCTAGTCATGTCTATCTGTTTTTGATGCCTCTACAGAATAACTGCCCAGCATCCTCTGCCCAACCAATCAGAATGTAGGAAAATCTACAGATATGACGGAATCTACTGTGAATCTACCTACCAGAAGTATGTTGAAATCTTTGTGAGTCTTCCTTCTGGCTCGTGCATCAGTGCTTGTGATTGCCAGCTATTCAAAAATATCCTTGTATTGAAACCTTATATTTCTCTAATATAGTGGGGGGAAACACACATAAACCAATCAAAACAAAAACAGCAAAAAATATTTGCCTCTGAAATCAAGACAGAAAAAAATGTTTATTCTTTTGAAATTGTGGTCTATAAGTTTTTTAAAAATGACTATATTAAAGCTCTTAGGTAAGCTTCTTTATATTGCAATAAACAAGTACTTATATGCAAGAAAATCTCAGCAAAATACATTGCACAGGTGCTACGCATCTTAGGGATTTGAAAGGTGTGTTATGTATAAATTAGCTGTCACTTTTTTTCAATCCTGTAATGGAATGATGAGTTGTAATTTGCATAATCCTTTAAGAAGTCAAATTATACTGTCATGTAGCAGACTTAACATGCTAGCTAAGATTTCAGAGCTTTGCAGTTAATTACTATGTACCTTACAGGACAGTTAAATTGAAGTTGAGTCCTCTGCCTTTGCTGCCATTTGCTTTGTCCATTACTTAACAGAATCCACACTGTTGGTAACCAGTAATGTTATTGTCACTGAAGGAAATACTGTGCTCTGGGGAGAAAAGGCATTTTAATGTAGTTTGTATTGTTTTTTGCTAAGAAGAAAGTTTTTTTTCCTGTTTTTTAAAACATTCCAATTGAAAGTTAGACCCAAAGTCTTTATGCTTTCCACATAAGTTGTGGAATATTTATTGCAGAAATATTAGTCTTTAATCCGTTATTAAGTTCTCCTATAGGAAAAATGAAGAAAACATAACTTCCACCAAAGGTATTAGTCTTTCTGAATGTACTTTTCAAATGTACATTAGAGTGTTTTTGTCTTCAAACTCCTAACTTAACAGTAGAGTTTCATTATTGAAAAAAAATACCCAGTTTCTTAAAAAATGGGCTTTGATGCAGGTTGGTGAATTCTGCTTTCATATACCACTTGAATTGGCTGTAGGGCATTTTCTTTCATGATTTCTGCTTAACAAATGATCAGGAAGTCCTGCAACCTGGGAAATACCTTTCTGAAATCGACAGGACATGGACAGAACTTACCTGGCTAGAGTTGGGACTGTTGCCTCTACTTCTGCTGTTTATCTCTAACTTTATTTCTTGATAATATGCTATATAAATAGGCTCACTGTCTTTTGAAGAATGGCTGTAATAGTCCAAAATCATTTTGATTATATCTGAAATATTCTTGTTATCCATAAGACACTGAACATGACTCTTGGTTCAACTTCTGTTTTTTTGTTTGTGATGTGATGTGATATAATGTTTGTGTGTGTGTGCGTGTGTGTGTGTGGTCTTGTGATTTGTGGATATTTGAAGAAGCTTTTTGTGAGTAATGGTAGATCCACAAACAAGTGTGTTCATTTGTAATCAAGCCAGTTTCATATCTGAAGATACTTAAAGGCTGATGTACTTGCCACTTTAAAGTCGAAGCTGGACGGCACAGTCAGAAATCCTGTCTGCATTGAGACCTCCCTTCTAACCTTAAGTATCAATAGTGCTTGCGTTTTGTTTTTTTTTCAAAATTGTTGTTATTTGTAGTCAAGGTAGGCATAGTAAGCAGCACAGCTGTGACTGCCAGGGAGAGTCACTAGGGGGATATTCATAACAAGGAAATATTGGCAAATAAATGATGAAGAAGGGAAGGAAATCCCCATGATGTTAAATTGGAGCACTGTCACTGTGATGATTAATGGTGGTGTGTATTTTAGTGAAGATGCTTATCTGGATTGTCTTGAAACTATAGTGTACTTTTAATAACTCCTCTAAAATAGCATGTGGTACTCTGGCACTGAAGAGAAATGCCCACGGATCCAGACTTTCTTTGCCTAAGTAAGTATTTTCTCCTGCCCAGTGTTTGGCATGTGCTTATAAAATAGCTATGTTAATATATTCTATATAGAGAGTTAGATGTGTTCTAGATTAGATATCACTTAACATTTCTGTGGCTCCCTTCCCTGGAGAGTTAAAAGTTGCTTATGAACATGTTGGCATCTTTTCAACACTCTTAAAGGGTAGATATTGTCAATAATAGGAAGATGTTGCACTCTCAAATTTCTCTAGTCATTGTAATCTAACGTTGAGGAGTGGTCCTACACTACAGTGTGAAAAGTGCCAAGTAGGACTATTTTTTAAAAAATTGTCAGTTTCTATTGAAGGGGCTGTTTTGAAAGACACTGGCTTTCCATCTTCAGCCATGAATATACTGATTCTGTGTAATGAATTATCACTAGCCTTGAGGGATCTTTTTTATTAGTGATGGCAGGTATATCTTCCAGCAATTTATTTAACCTTATTGGGCTTCAGTAATTTCTACTAGACATGAGGATAGATACAAATGGCACAGAAGCTGCTCTTCAGCGAATGCTGTTACAACACTGTTTTTCAATCTTCGAGTCACTTTCTAAATGCATCTGGAATCAGCTTAGTGGTTGAAGATCAGAATTTCAAAAATTAAGAGAGTAAAAAATTGGGTGCATCTCACTTAGAGTATTACATCATGAGGCTTCAGAGTGTTTCACTGATATGCATGTTCACAGAGGGGCACCTTTGAATGTACGTGAGGTGAGCACTGAGTAAGACCTATTTCTTACTGTATTTTATACCCCCCCCGAAGAATATTACTATGTTAAAGTGAAATACAGAGCCACTGGGTCTAACCTTGGAGTGCCTGGGCAGTCATGGTGTGATTCTCATTGCTCCCAAGAACCCCTGGGAAGTTATGGTGTGATTCTTATTGCTCCCAAGAACCACTGAGGTAACCCTAGTGGTCCCAGGCATTCTTGGACTTGAGCAAGTAAGTGTCTCAGGCAGTGGCCCTCAGACTTCCTTCACTTTGCTTAGGAGGTCCAGAAATTGTCACTGTCACTGTCCTCCCGTTGTTCATCAATTTGCTCGAGCGGGCCCAGTAACATTGTGCGACTTGTTACTGTGTTTGGCATATCGAATATGTCATGGGTAGCTTGCCAGGCTTTGCTGTGTGGGTGAAATACTCTTGGTAGCTTGCCAGGCTCTCCGAGAGGGGCGGAGGAATTGAACTTAGGTCGACTGAGTCGGCCGCATGCAAGGCAAACACCCTACCTGCTTGCTATCGCTCCTGCCACAGAAAATGTAAGAGAAATAAAACGAACTAGAAGTTGTAATTGGGAATGTTGTTTTTGGCAAAGGGTAAATACAAGTGCTTACAAAAGCATTATGGAGTAGTCCACAAATGTTTCCTACCTGCTACCATTTGTTGAGTATTCAGTTCCTCGACTCTGCTTCCTATTTGCAGTTATCGTCCTTTGCTCTGTATCTGCTTTTAGTGAACTCCACTGTAAAATCGAGTTTAATTGGGAGATACTGGAGTTTTCAAAGTTCAAATAATTCATGCACCCAAAGGAAAAGCAGTATGGATATTTTGAAAAATGGGGGAGGAGGGATATTACCTAGTTAAAACACAGGTCTTGCATGCTGCTGACCCAAGTTTGATTCTAGGCACCAGAGTCCCCTGACCACTGCCAGAAGGGCCCACATCATCCTAGGTATAGCAGGGCCTGAGCAAACTGCAGCCTTGAAATGCAAATGAAATAAAATTTGCATTGAAATGCCTGTCTGCACAGTTGGCTTAGAAGTTCCAGGAGGAACCCCAGATCACCAGACCATTGCTTGTGAGATAGTCGCTTCCAAAAGTAGAGAGCATGAACAAAAAGGCATTTTTTTTCTATTTTAACTAAATTTAAGCTAAAGGAAAAGAATTTTGCCGGTCATAGAATGGTAGCCATAGAATTGTAACCATATAGTCCTGTAAACTCACTGGTGTTCAGAATATTTGCGGTGATGAATGATGGGTAGAAAAATGTCAACAGAGAATGGACTGACTTGCCTCAATGCCTTACTTCAAAGGGCCTGCTGGGGGATGGCATAAAAGTGGGCACCCTAAAACTGTGTTTAGAAACTCCCCTTTCATCAGTGTTTAGAAACAGTGGAATCTAGGGAGCCTGCCAGTGAAACTGTGGATATTCATTTGCCAGGCCCTGTACCATAGCAGTATGTACAGCACCACAGTGCTTTTTTTCAAAGATTAGAGTTTAACTAGGGTTGCCCTTCTTGGTGCAATTACAACAGAGAAGGTATTTGTATGATCTCAGAAGGGGCTATGGCAAAATTGTGAGGGTTGTTTTTATTTTGGTATCCTCTCCATAGCACAGCGTTTAGGGCGCTTGCCTTGCATGCAGCCGACTTGGCTGACCGGAGTTTGATTCCTCTGCCCCTCTCGGAGAGTCCGGCAAGCTACCGAGAGTATCTCACCTGCACGGCAAAGCCTGGCAAGCTACTCATGATGTATTCGATATGCCAAACACAGTAACAAGTCTCACAATGGAGATGTTACTGGGTCCGCTTGAGTAAATCAATGAAAAACGGGAGAACAGTGCTACAGTGCTACAGTGCTCCATCCCCTCTTTTAGTGCATTTATGAATTTCATTCCACTTGGAAACTGGCTTCCTCTCTTAATGGTCAGGCTCAGTGCCCATGAGGCTTTTTCTTTTGTTTTCTTTTGTCTTGGCCTTGATTTTCTGGCTGTAGATCAGGTGTTGTTAACTAATATTACTCTACTCAGGAGCATTTGCATTGTAATAAGCATCTCCAAGTGAAAGAATTCATGGAAAAAAAGGAAGTCTTCTCTAGTAGAATAATTTCAGACAGTCGGGACAGGGTTCGGGAAAATTAACTGGGGGCTCAAGGGTATGTGTGTGAACTGTATCTCCTTTTATCAAGGTAATCAGAAAGAATGAAGTTCTATTCCTTATAGGGTGAAGGCTGCTTTTGGCTAAGAAGCATGGATTTGGAAATGACTAAAAGAGTGAAGAAGGCCCAGGGATTAAGGGAGGAGAACGAGTATAGGACAGAACTTTTATTTTTCCTTGGCTGTGTTATGTCAGAGTACACACTGCTAGCACATGTTACCCCAATTAGGGAGGTAAGACAAGTGCTGGGTGCTGGGGGATAAAGGTCACCTGCGCTAAGGGGAGACAAGGTCAAGGCAACTTCAAAGGCAGCTGGATCCTTTAGCCAGTTGTTTAGCATCATTGATTGATGTCTTTTATGCCATCACCCTCCCCCACATTAGAATAATTTATGCCAGTTATGTTTGGATCAGTAAGTAAGGGATTGAGGAAAGCGAAATATACAGTGAACTTCATAAAGAGCTCTAATAGAATCTGCATGTTAAACAGACATTGAACTTTGTAGCAAGAACTGCTTCAAGCCTTTCAACATCCAAATGAATTCTAATTTCCACATCATGCCTTTCAGACCTCAGCATGGTTTCTGGTGGCTTCTCTCAGTTAATTTTAGCATCACTTCGAAGATTTTGTGTGTAAATGACTTGAAGTGGCATAGCTTGGCAATGTGGATGGCATGAAAGTGTATTATTTAGGGCTAACTCCAAAGTAGCGTAAAAGGGAACTAATTTATTCACTCATTTAACAAATAGATGTTGATCATTACCCATGGTTCAGGTGGTATTTGAAGTAAAATAACATATTCAGGGTCACTAAAAAATTATTTGCCCTCTAGAAGCTTAGAAGACAGATATAAATACATCACTGGGATTTTATGTGCCTCCATGGAGTTGTGTGCTAACACTCCAAAGTGGTACTGTGGATAGTCTAGCTTTCATAAGGATTCATAGTGGACGATATCATTTGATTTGGGGGTGAAGCTTCAAGTGCTGATTTGGACTAAAGGTTAGATATGTCTGGTCTGCTGAACAACAGATGTCATCTTTTAATAGAGGGCTGGTAAGGGATGATAGGCATTGAGATTAGAGAGGAAGAGACTGAAGGCATGGGAGGGTTATCTTCCCATGGGAGCCACTGGAGAGGTTATCAGAAGACAAGAGTGTAAGGAAAATCTCTGGAAGAAATTAGGCTTGAAGAAGGATTTTTTTTTTTAAAAAAAGGATAATTGTTTAAAGAGTGGCCTATGACCTTCTGTTCTTTTGGTTTAGGAATTCATTTAGCTTTCCTGGTGTGGAAGGGTAGGCATTCTTGCTGTGTTTTAGCTTGGAGTTATTTGCCATTTATCACTGATCTCCACAATACAAAACATAGTTCAGGACTTGTCTAAAATCATTGCTTTTCTTAACGTGAGATGTTCCAAAGTCTTGATGACTCTGCCATTCAAGAGAGCCAAGTGCTAGAGAACATGAACAAGCATATCGGCAGTATGGTTTTAAAAAGAAAAGAATTGGCTCCACCATAATGTGCGTTTTTATTATGAGAGAAGTGAGTGCCTAGATTTTCAAACATAATTTGCAAGTGACACATCTGCTCTGTGAATTGGAGCTCTTGGAAAGTTGAACATAAAGTTAAGATGAAGGTGAGGGGACTAGAGCTACAGTGAAACTTTGGTGGATGTGTTGAACAATAGTGTTCACAATTGTTTACAGTTGATTTCAGAGAGCAATGTGCTTATGTTTAGGTTTGAAAAATTACACAGTGAACTTAAAGTTATATGTAACCTATGATTTAATAAGTTCATACCTTAAGAATAGCTGGTTAGAGCACCTGTCTTGCTGTGTGCAGCTCAGAGTTCAGTCCCAGATACTACATAAAACATATGCACAGAAGAGCATTTGTTCTGTATGTTAAGTTTGTAAATGTTTCCTTACTGAATTTTTAAACTGTATGTGTTCGTGTTGAAAAATTATCTTAGTCTTTGACTCAGAGTAACCTATTTTAAGAGAAACACAAGTGCACATGATTTATAAATTAGGATGTTATCATTGGTAGAGGTGGCTGTAATTTTCTTGATATGGATCTGAGTTTTATCTTAGTCAGATAATTACCTAACAGATAATGGAACAGTGGATAACTTAACTCTTTAAACTTCTGTTATCACGTCACTAAAATGGGATAAATAACTAAATCATTTGTTTTGATCATCAGTGTGATGAGAATGACATTGCTTTGATCAGATACTGATGATATGGAGGTTTGCTTTTATTGGTTTGTTTTGGATTTGTTTTGATTTCTGGGCCACACCTAGCAGTGCCCAGGGCTTAATCATGGACCTGAGGACTCTGCATTCAGAGATCACTGCTGGCAGGCTCATGTGGGACCATACGTGATGCTAGGGATTGAACCCAGGTTGGCTGCTTGCAAGACGAGTGCTTCACCCACTGATGATGCACAATTGACTAATTTCTTAACAGACATTAAAAATGATTATAATAAACTTCTGGTGAATATCTAATTTTGATCATCATTTTACAGATAACAGAATCTTACAGAGCTTAAGTAGTCACTCTAGGTTGAAGTATGATATGGTGGCATTTGGATAAACACCACTTCCCTTTGTCTGCCTTTTAAAAAGTTTTTTTTTCCATTAGAACACGACCACACCTGTCTGTTAATACATCGTCTTTGTCTGCTTTTGTGTTACAGTGACGATGACCAGATTGATGAACAAAATCACATAACCCACAGAGCCACCAAGGCTTACTGTCTGGTCCATTATAGGAAACATTGCCTACTCTTGCATTTTGTCTCAGTGTATCTGGCTTCAGAACCTAATGACTAGATAACAGAAACATTTGATACTTAAGATGCAGTCATTATTTACAAAATAAATACTACTTTGTAATTCACCTAACTTAGAGTGCAACTGTTACCCCTTAGAACAAAATTCAAAGAATAGCACACAACCAACAGCAAAAAATAAGTAATTATGATTACAAATATATTGAATTTAAAGCTTCTAAAGTGCCATATCCTGAGTTGTGTTGTAGCTTCCAATTAGTCCCATGATCCATGTGATATAAATGTATCAATTTTGGTCGCATTCAAAGTATAATTCCATTAAACTTTGTAATTGTGAATTTTCAGAATTATAGTGCCTATTTAGAATCAGTTGATTTCATACAACAGAAAATTTTATTTTCTTAGGTTACATTTTCTTAAATAATCTTCCTAAAAATACATAAAATATTAACAGAAATGTATCATGATCTGAGTTTATATATAAATATATATACATATATTTTTTCTACAACAATAGAAAAAATGTAGTAGTATATATCTATTTTAGAAGGTCTGTGTAGCACCCAAAAGGAGAGAGAGAACAAAAGGGAATGCCCTGCTACAGAGTCTGGATGGGATGGGGGGATGGGGAGGTGGAAGGGATACTGGGATCATTGGTGGTGGAGAATGGGCACTGGTGGAGGGGTGGGTACTCAATCATTGTATAACTGAAACCCAAGCACAAAATCTTTTAAGTCTACAACTGTACCTCATGGTGTTTCACTAATAAAATTTTTTTAAAAAATAAAAAAATAGTCTGCATAATTAGCATATTTCTATGAATAATCTTAACAACACAAGACATGAGGCTATGGTTTCAACTTTGTCCTTCCTACAAAGAATTTTTATCATCCTGTATTTGTTGGTCAAAGATTTCCCTGCTCCTTATTTAGTAAGTGATCTGGATTTGTATTCTTTTGGCACTTACAGGAAGCACTGTGTTAAGTGGTCAGTATGTGTTGAAGGTGCTGAGTTCACTAGGTTAATTCTCCAGACTCTGGATCAGTGAATGTGGTTTATTTCCTTGTATGATTTATGTAGAGATTTCCTTGTATGATGCATATATATGTTTTTTTCCTGAATTTTATCATTTGGGGGAATTCAGATAATTTGGTTTGAATTGAGAATCTTCTGTCAAGATTGAACGATATATCAGTGGCATTAATTTTAGCAGAAGATTTCTAGCAGAAGTGTCTAGCATTTTAACTAATATTTTAATCTGGATAGTCTGTTTCAGGCAGAAATGGTTTAGAAATTTACAGGATGAAGCTAAATGGTGAAAAGATGCTGGTGAGTGAGAGAAATATGACTTTTTTTTTTAGGTCAGATCATGTTATACAAGGTGATTAGATGGAATTTGCTGGCTGCTTGATAGAATCATTCTCTCACAAGCGATTTTTGCTGCATCATTGTTTAGGTGACTTGAAAAAGAGTTCTATTTACTAAGTTCTGAATTGGAATGATTTAAGTTTTCAAAGCAGAGAGAGGTTCAGGTCCTATGAGGATCTGGGCTCATTGGCCAGCATGTAAAGCAAGCATTCTTGGGTGATTAGAAAACAGATCTCCCTATCAGCATGAAGATTATTTGGATTTTAAAATTGCTTAAAATGTACCTGACTAAATAGACTGCCATTTTATCTTTAAAAATAATTTGAATATCCCCTTTCTTTCATTATCCTAGGTGAATCCCTGCTATATTCTTTCCTTAAAATTTTTAAATTTTTTTAGTGAATCACCATGAGGTACAGTTACTGACTACAAACTTTTGTGCTTAGGTTTCAGTCATACAACAATCAAGTACCCATCCCTCCACCAGTGCCCACTCTCCACCACCAATGTTCCCAGTATCCCTACCACCACCACCCCACCGCCCCTCCACTCGCCTCTGTGGCAGGCATATTCCCTTTTACTCTCTCTCTCCTTTTGAGTGTTGTGGTTTGCAGTACAGGTGTTAAGTGGTCATCATGCTTGGTCTATAGTCTACTTTCAGCACACATTTGCCCTCCATAGTGGGCCCTCCAATCATCCTTTACTTGGTGGCCGCTTTTCTATCTGACCTTCCTTTTCCCCCAGGATGTGAAGCCAGCTTCCACGTTGTGGGGCAATCCTCTTGGTCCTTATCTCTACTATCCTAGAGTGTTAGTCTCCCATTCTGTTGCTTTATGTTTCACAAATGAGTGCAGTCCTTCTATGTCTGTCTCTTTCTGACTCATTTCACTTAGCATGATACTCTCCATGTTGATCCACTTATATGCAAATTTCATGACTTCATCTTTTCTAACGGCTGCATAGTATTCCATTGTGTAGATGTACCAAAGTGTCTTTAACCAGTCATCTGTTCTCGGGCACTTGGGTTTCTTCCAGATCCTAGCTATTGTAAACAGTGCTGCAATGAACATACAAGTAATCTCTGCATATTCTTTTTTTTGCTTTTTGGGTTACACCCGGTGATGCACAGGGGTTACTCCTGGTTCATGCACTCAGGAGTTATTCCTGGGGTTGCTCAGGGGACCATATGGGATGCTGGGAATCAAATCCGGGTCAGCTGTGTGCAAGGCAAATGCCCTACCTGCTGTGCTATTGCTCCAGCCCCTCCCTACATATTCTTATTGCAATCATTACATATTAGATTATATGAAGGGCCCGCTCTCTGAAGAGAGACTTATTTCTCTTGCTAGCAATTTTGATCACCAGTTTCTTTACCCAACTTTAGCATCTTTTCCTTGACTATAGTCTGTCAGGGGCCCTTGAATGGATTATAGCCAATTGTTTATTTTACCTTTAAAGTCCTCTAATGGGACAACTTTAGGGGGGAAATCAAGGTAGCATGACTTTGGTGCATACAAAGTCTCCCATCCCAGGAGCTATAAACACCAGCTAGATCTCCTGGTGAAAAATATGTCTGTGGTCTTTCAGGGAAGTTTCTGTTTACTTAGGACAGCATCTGCTTTCTCTGGGATGACCTGACTGACAACTTGATGGCATTCAAGGAAAAAATTCCTCAGCAGCCTTGATTCTCTTCCCCTAGAGAAATTTATCAGGTGTACTGCATCTTGAATTAATATCAGCTAAAGCAGTGGTATTCATGTTCCTATGTTTTCAGAAGGTCTAGTTGGGATTGAAGGTAGAGGGTATGGAAAGTTCCATAGCTCTTGTAAAATTGTGGATCAATAAATTCATCTGGTAGCAAGATTATTTACCCCCTTTCCTGAATACTGCTTGCCGAGAGCTGCAAGTAACAATTTATATGAGACTGGTAGGAATAAAGCATGCTGATTTTTTTTAGCTTATCGTGGTACTTCTGAAATACCTCAGGGAAGGTAAAGCCAGAAAATAAAATCATGGGCCAGCAGATTTTAAGTAAGTTTATTTTTACAAGGATCTAGTGGCAAGTTGGGTTTATGTGCACCACAAATAACGTTACTGGATCTGCTTAGGAGAAATTTGCAGGACACAGATGTTTGCTGTGGAACAGAGTGTATTCAGAATGTGAAGCTCTGAGATACAGAGAATTAATACAGCTGCATTTATTCTGCCATCCAACGGAAATACGCATTGATGCTCAGCCATTCATTATGAGGCTAAATTGATCCATCTGAGGATCCAGAAGTTTTAACTCTTGAAAGTGAAGTTATGTTTCCATTTCCTCATTCCTGCTTCTGTGCTGGCTCATTTTCCAGATGCAGCAATGGAATTGAGGTTGAAATCAGAAGGAAGATTTTCAATTCTAGTAATAACATCATTTTTAGGACAGATAACTTTTGAAAGGGAACAGTTAGTTGTCCTCAGAGTAGAGATTATACAGGCTATGCCTGTAATGGACACTGAATACAATTAAAAATAACTAAAATTAAAATAGGACACAGACCCTGTTCTATATTTAATACCTTAACTTTTTCAGAGTTCTATACTTTGGTAGAAGGGGATTTCAGTTGATTATCCTTGAATGTAGTGTAGATTTGTGTCTGAGGAAATGCACCGTCTTACCCCAACTCAGAATTTCCAGTGAAAGGGCGGGAGCTGCTGGGTGTGGCTGACTGTCCTACTCCATGGTCAAATTAAGTGTGATGAGATATGTGAATTGTTAGGTGGGAGTAAGTGCTATGGTATGAAAATATAGATACTTAAGAGGGCATTTTAGAATGCTGGAGTGAGAATGGCTAGTTATGGTTTCACACTTGGAACCATTAAAAAAGATGAATGTTTAAGCAAGGCTCTATGAGGTTAGATGTTGTACATTCTGATAATCATATGCAGTGCACCAGTAACTGCAAAGGCTGTAATGCACAAGAGTTTCTGATGTGTTCATGGGCCATGAGAGGCGACTAGTCGGTTGAAGAATGAATGATTGAGATGGACATTCCCAGAGGAAGTCAGAGCTAAGCATGTCATCGGCAAATAGGACCCTTTTGCTTTTTCACCAGCTTAATATGGGACATTGGGTGGGTTTGGTATGAGAAATAATAGAATTTAACTTTCTAGTATAAACCTGATTGTTATACTAGAATTGTTATACTAGGATTGTTATACTAGAAGTGTGGGGGATGAGGGAATCATTAATTAAAGTGACTCTTCCCAAGGTATAAATGTATACAAGGTAAGAAGTTGGATTCTGTTTTCTGAAGGAAGACCTAGTAGGGTTGTTTCTTAATCAATTGGATGGAGAGGTGATATAAAAGTGAGGGAAGCCAATATAGAATTATATCTAAATACAATATTTATTCTTTCACATGTGTGGTGGCACTTAATATTTACAAATAAATACTCGTCCAGCAGTCATAAACCTAGAGGGAAGGGAGAATATAAACTTATAAACTTGTACAAGATAAGGATTTGTGTGTATGTATTTGCATATAAAGTTTATTTATCTGTGGTTGAAGCCTTTTAAAAATACTAAAGGCTAATGTCTCAACTGCTTAGTAGTTCTAAATGCAGTTAGAGAGAAATTTAGTGTAGTGGATTACATGCAAAGCCATGATGAAGATGTGTTATTCCAATTCTAGTTTTCTTACACACTCAATTGGGGTGAACTTGTACAACTTACGTCATCACTCAGTCCCCCATCTTTCTCATTTGAGCATTGATTGAGAATCATCTCTTAAAGTATACCATTGATGCTTAAATTAACGAATACATTTAAGGTACTTAGAATAGTACCAGTGCATAAAAATGCCCCAATAGTTTTTACACATTCTTCATGATCAGGATAAATTAGTAGATTAAAACTTGAAATGACTTTCCTCTTTTAAACATACTTTTGCAAAATCTACCAGGCTGCATGGATAATAAATGTAAGGTCTCATACTAAACCCTGCTCTCTAGCTGATGGTTAAAAAATGACATGCGTGAATTGTACCATGATCATGCCAATTGCCTGCCTCTCTTTAGAGGGGAATGTTGAGTCTGGTCAGCCTCTCTGCAGGGTACATTTGATTGATGGATGGCAAACAGCATTTAAATACCTAACACAAAAAGATCAATGTTTTCTTATTCTTTTTTAGCTTAAAACATTGAATATGTATTAAAATGAGAAAAATAATTTTCAGAATAGATATGACTTTCCTGGGACATAAAAGCAAGGAGATCACATCAAGAAGGGAATATTATTTTTTTGCCCCAATACAGGAAATTACTGTTTTTCCCTCCATGTTTGTATTTTGATACCTAATATCTCCCTCCTCTCTTTATTCCTTCCTCATGTGGTGGTTGTTCCTTTCATCCCTCATATTATCTAGCAGCCAAGTTGGCCCCCAAATCCAGGAGGGAGCAGTGCATTGCTGTTGTGAAGCTCATGCAGACCTCAGTGTCAAAGGTGGTTTGAAGAGCAGCTTATTCTGCTTTCTCTGTGCCTGGTACTTCAGTGAGTCACTCAGGTCCTGTTTGAGCTCCGTGTTCTTTATACCATTCTATACATCCTAGATGACTGTGCAGACAGTGGCTGTCAATGAGTAACAGGTAAATATTGAACAGGGAAGCCCTCTTGATTAGCTTTGGGGATCATTATTTAAGAGGAGTTTGCAATCAGAATAGCCCCATCACTCATGATCATAGTGCCTGACAGTAGGGGCTAGGACTCTCAGCTGTCAGTTGGATAACCAAGACCTGCAGGATTTGTTCTGTACCTGCTCCAATCATTCTGCACCTATCCTGTCCGGTAGTCTTGGATTTGTTTCAATGGTGGCAATTTTGCACAAAAGAGTGCAAGATATTTAAGATCATGCAACATGAAAATCCTCGAGTTCCTTCTGTACTATATAGATATTATGAGAGCTTATGAGAGTATATGAGAGCATATAAGGATGGTGTTAACTTTCTAGTCCAGTTCTGAAATCTTTTGCTAACAAGAATTCTTTTTTACAGAATATACTCACAGTGCATTTTTGACTCTCTTCGTATGTGTCCAAAATGTCAATATCCCTCTCCTTTCTAGACTTAGTCACTCTCACCTACCAGGTATAAATTGTCACCAAGACACATTTCCTTAAAGCAATATTCCATAGCTGACTTAATGTTTTTTTTTTATTTTTAAAAAAATTTTATTAGTCAAACACCATGAGGTACAGTTGTAGACTTACAAGTTTTTGTGCTTGGGTTTTAGTTATACAATGATTGAGTACCCATCCCTCCACCAGTGCCCATTCCCCACCTCCAATGCTCCCAGCATCCCTCCCACCACCGCAGCCCCCCATCTCACCCTACCCCTGTGGCAGGGCATTCCTTTTTGTTCTCTCTCTCCTTTTGGGTGCTTGATTTAATGTTAAGATATTCTGATACAAATGTTATACCTCATGGTAAACCATTTATTCATCATCATTTGGTACAGCAACATTATCAAAATTAATATTTTGGGATTCCATCAAATAATATTTATATCTTCATATAAAGATATAAATGGGACTGAATAGAAAAGAACAACTGGCCCCCTTTTTTCTATGTAAAAATCACTTCTTGTGATCATTAAGACAGGATGTTTTGTTTGGGGGATATTAATATGCTATCTTCTAACTGCTTACTTGTTTTCCAGTAAAGTACTTTCTTGAACTATTTTAAGAAAATAGAAAAGGTGGCTAAGCCATGATTAGGTTGTTCTTCCATCTTCAGGAGAGATTCAGTTTGATGATTATATAGTCAATTCCGAAATGTTTTCATAAAGATAACAATTTAGAGTAAATCTTTTTGTCTCAATCAGTTGAGCTATAAAAATAATAATCAGAAAACTAAATGCAATAATTAAGATTATTAAAGCAGCCAATAGCAGCAATGCAAATGTACCTCCTCTTTACCCTCACTCTAGGGTTTTACTTAAATGGTAGGCATTTTATGACATTTTAAATGTATAATTGCAATATTTTTAAATTGCTTAATTAGATGGATTAATGCCATTGTCACTTGCTATTTAACATTTACAAACCACAAAGGTGACAAAACCTATATAAAGAATGCTGGATGGTGTCATAAATTTATGACAATCAAGTATTAAGCCCATATAACCTAGTCAAAATAATAATAGCTGGAAAATTAAAAGTTATTGCATGCTATAAATGATTCAGATCAATGGTGCAATACACACATGTTGACTAGAACTGTGGTTCTAGCATGTTTCTTAAGAGAAGAAATTCTATGCTAGTACCACGGTAGCACTGTTCTCCCGTTGTTCATTGATTTGCTCTAGCAGGCACCAGTAACGTCTCACAACAAATTGTGAGACTTGTTGTGAGACATTACTGGTGCAGAAACATTTCAATTTTGCTTTTAAATAATGAAAATCATTAACATTCTTACTCTTTACTGGTAATGTTATAGAATAATTGATGGGGCCCACCTTTCTCCTGTATTCTTTCTTAAAGGGGAAAGACTAGAAATTGTCATTTAGAAAATAGCTCCAGTTAGGTATTTTCTACAAAGCAGCATGTGAAAAATCACTATTATAGTTTGAAATTTAGATAACCCTATATAATGCATTC
The DNA here is from genome assembly GCF_029834395.1 of Sorex fumeus. NCBI lineage: Eukaryota > Metazoa > Chordata > Mammalia > Eulipotyphla > Soricidae > Sorex > Sorex fumeus. The sequence continues at coordinate 62,081,052 of NW_026606155.1, read as the reverse complement.
AAAAAACACAAATTAAAAATTTAACTTAACTCCCAAGAAAGTACATTACCATTGGAATGTGCTGTTGCTTGTGCAGGTTAAAGAACAGCGTGAGCTCTACTGAACTAGGCACTTCAAACTGTCTTACCCAGGCACCGAGGATCCAGTGTGAGTTAGGCTCCAAGTGAGCTGTTGGGTGAGCCCATCAAAACCTACAGAAAACTGAAATATCGGTGACATGATCTTTTTTTTTCTTTTTTAGCTCTGAGCTAGCAGGGAGCCTATGGGAGCAAGGTGGAATAGGCAGAACTGTTAGGTGTCATGCATTCAGGGTCCAGCAGAGTCTGTGCTGTCAGACTCTCATTCCCTTTGTTGCAAATGACTTATGTGAAGCAGAGAAGAGAGAGGTTGGAATCTACTACTTCTCTCTCTAGCCACTTTAGTCATCCAGGGAGGTGCCTGGGGATGTTAGGACAGATGAGAATCTTCTGTGAGTACCTGCATGGTCTAGTCCTACCACCTGACCAGTCCCAGAAGGCAGTCGTCAAACTGCATCTGGGTTCCACTTGTTCTACTTTGTGTGTGAAATGATCCCTACATCCAACATCTCAAAAAGCTGTGGAACCCAAGGTGGGAGTGAGGAATACCTGTCTTTGCAGGAAATACAGAGTCAGTCTTGAACTGTACCCAGTTTCTCTAGGAATTTCACCTTCCCTCACAGAAAAGAATTTCAGGAGGAGACTATTAGTGAATAAAACCATTTTATTTAGAGATTACGAGGAAGAAGAAAGAGCAAAGCATTTCTAAGATAATGCAGGCATCTTCAAAGGGAAGAGCTGAGAGTCCACATCTCAGATTGAGATGCAGGCAATTGCCCCAGAATTGGAAAGCACACTGCTGGTCTTTGCAGAGTTAGTTTATAGGTTATTTCCCAAATTTACCCCAAGTGGGGCTTTCTGTGGACATCAGAGTCTCTTCTTAAGGCACTGTCAAGGGGAAGTCTTTGGAACTTATGGTGTCCACCTTTATGTCCTTATCACAGCCTTTGTTTCTGCTGCAGCTTCTCTCAGGAGGGGGAATCTCCCCTTCTCTGGGCTGGTGCTGGCATGAGTTAGAGTCTTCTCAGACCTCAGATCTCATGTTCAAAAAGTAACTCTGGCCACAAAGCTTTTTGACTACTTTAGAGCTAGTGACAGAGGAACTTCTTTAAGTTCTCAAAGTTTTATTCTCAAGAACTCATCTGCCAAGGCTCATGGGGGGCCTAACCTCCATCTACTTGACTACCTCACCTTGAAACTGAGATGAGAATAATAGTTCTACTTTCTTTTTGGGACAAGATACTTGTCATGTAGTGTTATGTGTAGGGTTACTTGTGACTCAAAATTGGTATTTTAGTTCCTAGAAAAAAAAAGGGTCAGGGATTTGGTTTAACAACAGAAGCATATGAGGCCCTGGATTCTGTGGCTGGCATCATATATACCATAAAGAAATAAAATAAAAAATATATAAAACATGTATTTTTAAACATTTTCTAAAAATTTTTACAGCTTTCCTATCTTTATGTTTTTACCCCATTTTTTGTTTGGCTTGGTTTGTTTTTAAGTCACACCCAGACTTGCTCAGGCTTTGCTTCTGACACTGCATTCAGGGATCATTCTTGGCTTGGGGGAATGTTTATGGTTCTGGGGATCAAACCCTTGTTGATTGTGTGCAAGATAAGCTTCTTACCTGCTGCACGATATCAAGCTCTTTGTCTGCTGCATTCTCAATGGCCCTGTTTCTATGGTTTTGCTTTTTTGTTTGTGCTTTTGAGGTTACACTGCTGATTCTGTGCTCAGGTGTGGCTCCTGGTGGTGCTGAGGGGGAAATGTAGATACCAAGGATCAAACCTGCACCTCCTGCATACAAAACTTGTGCTCAACCCATTTCTTCTCTCTCTCTCTCTCTCTCTCTCTCTCTCTCTCTCTCTCTCTCTCGCTCTCGCTCTCTCATCTCTCTCTCTCTCTCTGATTCTGATGTGTGTCTTTAAACAGGAAGTAGAAAGTGTTAGATAAGGATTATTTAAATAATGGTGACATCATTGTTGATGGTGAGATTTAAATTTTTGTTACTAGAAAACTCCCTAATATTTCATTTATGGAAAATGGAGTCTATTGGGAGGGTATGGTTGTCATTAAAATTACTTGGCTTTCAAGTAACTTTCTGAAAAGATATCTGAAAAGTATCTGAAAAGATAATCCTTTGTCAAGAAATAGTTCCCTCTCTGGAATAAGCATAGATATCCCCCTATCTTAAGGGTAGCAGAGTTACTCAGATGCTTTGTTTACTTGAATACCAGTAATTGCTAGGCATTGTTCTAAATCTTAAAGTAGTAAACAAAGTATAGAGTTTACATTCAGTTTAGAAGATGCGCAGTGTTGTAGATAGGATACTTAGATGATTTTATTTATTATAGCATCTTAAAGAGAAGTGCTCTAGGGTTGGGGATGTGACTTAGTAGTAAGACCATTCCTTGCATGTATGAGGCACTGGATTCAATTCCCAATATGTGTAGGCATGTGGGTGCATAATCACAGTACTTTACAGTATGCAAGAGAAATGTGTATATATACTGAGAATATCCCGCCCACAAGAGAAATGTGTATATATACTGAGAGTATCCCGCCCACATGGCAGAGAGAGCCTGGCAAGCTACCCATAGCGTATTCGATATGCCAATAACAGGTATCATTCCCCTGACCCTAAAAGAGCTTCCAGTATAGCAGTGTTGCAAAAGACGAGTAAGGAGAGGCTGCTAAAATCTTAGGGCTGGGCTGAATGGAGACATTACTGGCACCCACTCAAGTAAATTGATAAACAACAGGATGGCAGTGATATGGTGATACATTGATACAGTGCCTTTCAAATGGTATAAATCCCTCAGTTCTCTTCTCATTTGGGATAACATCTTTTATGGCTCTAGACAACTGGAGATCTCTTCTTGAGGAAGGTAAAACTTAAGCAGGTCCTTAATGAATGGGGATGAGCAAAGCAAATTTGAACATGAACATAAAGTGGAATTTTTTATATATTACTGACCAGAAATAGAAAGGGCTAAGATAAATGGGACTTTGAGAAAGAGAAGAGGAATTTGGATCTTGCATTTTTATTGCTTCCATAAACTGAGAGATGTGGGTTTTTCTAGATTCTGTGTTTGCATAGGGAGTATGAGTAATGAAGCAGTTGACAGTCTGTTGTGTTCATGAAGTGAGAAGATTGTGTGACTGTTCTATTTGCGCTTATTTGGACTATTTCAATATTTAAAGGCTACTATGGGGCCTGGAGCGATAGCACAGAGTATGATAAGGTATTTTTCTTGCATGCGACCTACACAGTTTCGATTCCTAGCATCTCTTATGGTCCCCAGAGCATCGCCAGGAGTAATTTCTGTGTGCATGAGCCACAAGTAACCCCTGTGCATCGCCAGATGTGACCCATAAAGCAAATAAATAAATAAATAAATATTTTTAAAAAAATAAAGGCTATAATGTGACCTTGGTGTTGGGTAGAGTAATCATGTGATTTCTTGCCTCATGAAAATGATTTGTAGACAGAAAGGCTTAAAATCACTCTTTTATGTTCATAGATGTAAAAAGGCAGAAAAACTTACCTTTCACTGGTCCCTGGACTGATGGCTGAAAACCACTGGTTTGCCTGTTTATACCTTTAATCACTGTCCTCCGTTGTTCATCAATTTGCTCGAGTGGGCCCAGTAACGTCTCCATTTTGAGACTTGTTGTTACTGTGTTTGGCATATTAAATACTCTCGGTAGCTTGCCAGGCTCTCCGAGAGGGGAAGAGGAATCGAACCCGGCCTGGCCGGTCTAGCTGCATGCAAGGCAAACGCCCTACCGCTGTGCTTTTGCTCTAGCCACCTTTAATCAATAAGATTCAATATGAAACACTTGTCAAAAGTAAGTATCAGTGGGGGCAGTGATGCATCTTGAGGTGGCAAACTTTTGGAGGGACATGAAGAGACAATCAAAAGTGGTTCTACCAGAAAATATATAAGAAATAGGCAACTTTTATTTATCTTACTGTTTATGAAACAAATTATGTTACCAGCATAGGATTGGAATTGACAATATATAAATTGACAATAAATAAATGACCTTCAGCTCTCTATATTTTTGGTAAATAGGCAATGTGAATCCAATTGGTAAACAACAGCTGCATGTTGTGGGTGATGGTGAAGGAATGATATGTTTTTTCTTAAAGTTAGATCACTGTCTGAGGGCAGTTCTGGGACATGCTTGCTGATGGCAGAGGCAACCTGTCTGATTACCAGTCATTTGTTGACAGTCTCCATATTGAGGGGAAGTTTTCCATAACATTTTTTTCAAATAAACCCTTAACAATTTATTTTACTGTATTGCTTATTGCAGTAAGTGGCTTATAATTCTGCATATTTTTTTTACAGTTATAGACTTACAAATTTTTGTGCTTGGGTTTCAGTTATATAATGATCAAGTACCCATCCCTCCACCAGCACCCATCCTCCACCACCACGGGTCCCAGCATCCCTCCCACCCCCCATCCCCCCATCTCACCCTGCCTCTGTGGCGGGGCATTCCCCCTTGTTCTTTCTCTCTCTTCTTTTGGGTCCTGTGTTTTGCAAGAGAGGCATTGAGTGGTAATCATGTTTGGTCTCCAGTCTACTTTCAGTATGCTTCTCCCACCCTGGGAGGATCCTCCCAACACCTTTATTTGGTGCTCTCTTCTCAATCTGAGCTTCCTTTTCCCCTAGCACGTGTGGCTGGCCTCCAAGTCATGGAGCAAAATTTCTGGTACTAATCTCACCCACTCTTGGGTGTTAATCTCCCATTTTGTTGCTTTATGTTCTCCAGATGAATGCAATCTTTCTGTGTCTGTCCTGCTCTTTCTGACTCATTTCGCTTAACATGATACTTTCCATGTAGTACCACTTGTATGTAAACTTCATGACTTCATCTTTTCTAACAGCTACATAGTACTCCATTGTGTAAATGAACCAAAGTTTCTTTAACCAGTCATCTGTTCTTGGGCACTCAGGTTTTTTTCCAGATTTTGGCTATTGTAAAGAGTGCTGCAATGAACAAACAATTGCAGATGTCACTTCGACTATACTTTTTTGCCTCGCTGGGATATATTCCCAGGAGTGGTATTGCTGGGTCAAATGGGAGATCAAAATCTAATTTTTTGAGGATCGTCCATATTGTCCATAACATTTTTTTATTTTCTGTTGATTGTGTACTTCAAGATTCACACCCTTCAGTTGATTCTTATCTTCATATAAATGACAGAAAAGGAACAAATCCTTTTTATTAGACTTTCCATAGAATTTTAAAATCAAAATGTTACTTTTTATTTTCTGCCTCAAAAATGCAAACTCCTCTGAATATGGTCATTGTAAGAAATGAGTGTCTTCATTTTTTTATCTGTTTTGAAATACTAGACTCCTAAACCTGGGCTAACTCAGTCATTCCAGCCTAACACAGTTGATATTATTGTAGAGGTTAGTCAGATTTTGCATACTGACTTTGGTAAAAATTTTACTTCTTCATTTTATTTCCTTATTGCTTATTATACTTACTGTAAGTTATTGGTCTATTGACATCTTTAAAGAGTTCTCTACGAATTCTTCAGATTTACTGATGTATCTTGAAGGAGAATATGACTTTCTTATAACTAATATGTTACGTATCTATGCTCACAATATTTTAAAGTATTCCAATTCCTTTGTGCAAAAACATTTTCCATTAAGTTTAAAAATATTTTTATGTCATTAAAGGGCTTCATGGCCTGAATGTCTAAGGTGTCTAATATGCTCAGACGCAAATTCTTACCTTCGCCCATGAAACTCCATCATAATACAACAATTATTTATTCTAACTTAGGCTTACCATATTACCTTCCCCTCCTTTTTTTTCTCTTAGTATTACTGCAAATTGAATGCAGGACCTCAAATATGCAATATACCAGACTCTTTAATTCATCAACAGAGCAATATACTGTAATACATTTTATTGTATTCCTGCTAATCTACAGGAACACTCAAAAAATTGTATCCTTTATGCTAAGTATTGGATATGGATGTTGTGAAAAGGGAAGACTAAAGACCACAGTTCATTTTATTTTAAAATATTTAGAGATGGCACTGGAGAGATAAAACAGCAGGTAAAGCAATTGCCTTGCACTTGGTAGACTTAGGTTCAATCTCTAGTTCCTCATATATTCCCTCAAGCCCCTTCAGAGTTGATCCCTGAGCTCAGAGCCAGGGGTTAGCCCTGAGCACTGCCAGGTGTGGCCCTAAAACAAGTAAAACCTAAAACGAACAAAAACATATTTAGGGAGGTATTGATAGAACAAGTGCTATAACTTTTAAATTTAGTAAATCTTTAATAAACTGCATTTCCAGAGATTGAGCACTGTTAAGCTTGATTTTTTTTAAGCTTGATTTTTAAAGGTTTTGTAAATAATACTTTTTTTTAAATGTTTTCCAAAGGAAAAAAATGGTCTGCTCTTTCAATCACTTCCTTTCCCTCATTCCTCTTTCCGAATGAAGTGTGTTATTTTTTCTTCTATCAGATGGCTTATAATGAACAGAGGTTGATAAGCAAAAATAAGACCTCACACCCCGAGGGGAGGAAACAACAGGAGAATTGGAAGTATTTCATAGAAAATCCTTGTTAGAAGCAGAGAGCAGGTACTGGTGAGCCACCGGGAGCCCTGGAGCTGGGGATTTTGTTTTTCCATAGATATCATGCTGCCAGTTACATAAAGAAAAGTAACGACTTCTTGTTCATAGATAAATGGAGATTAGAGTCATTTACTTGGTTATTTTATGGTATTTGTTAGCACTATTTACCCTCCTAAATTCAGTTTAATCCTTAGTGCAGTTTTCCTTCATTTCTGGAAGACATATAGATAATGTGGTAGTTTTATGAAAAAACCTTTCATGACACTAGAAAACTGATTTTTGCCTTAGCTCAACAGAGCAGCAAGTTTATATTAGCATAGACTTTGGAACACTGGAGTTCCCATAGGGTACAGAATGTGGCTGATAGGACACGACTTGCCTTCAACAGTTGTTTTAACAAGATATCCTTCATATACAATATACTGAGCTGAAGGCATAACTGAGTAATGTTAACAAGAAACACTGCTGGCAAAATTCTTGACTTTCATCTTTATCTGATTAATCCAAAGCAATGTGTTATGTACAAAACATATTTTTCAACCGAATATATGCAGGATACTTATTTTTTAAAATGTCTCTAACTCTACTAGATCTATTTTTGGTGTGTGATTATTTAATTTTGCAAAAGTTTTTCTGCATTCGTCTTCCAGCACAGTAGAAAACTAACACTTTGTATGTTGGGCCTGAAGAGCTCTGTTGTCATTTGTGTAATAACTGTTTATTGAGCACCTATTTGGTGCCAATCCCTGGGGACACAGTAATGGATGAAACAGACAGAGGTGCTGCACCCTTGAAGTACTTACGTACATGTGGGGATAGCTGACAACATGAAAATGGGCCAATTATGGAATGCATATGGGGGATACAGTGCTACAGTGATGTATTGGAAAAGAGGACTGAACTCAGAGAAGGGAATAGGGCTTATTGTTTCAAATGTGGGTGTCATCGGAGGCTTGCTGAGGTGACATTTGAGCAGAGATGTGGAGGAGATTCTGGAGTATGCTAGGTCCATTGGGAAATCTTTTTATCCCAGTCAGCTGACACTTGCTGGTGCTTACTCTCCAGGTAGGTGCTGTCTGGGCATATATTTAAATGTTCTCCTAGATACCTAATACTCTAGGTCATGCTGCTCTACTTTGGAAAGAAAATGTATCTAACAGAGCATTGTGCTCATTGAATGAAAGATGCTGTGGATTTCTTCCCTTTTAAGCCAAAATCAAGCTGTCATTGTACCTTTCAAGAAATATTTATTTTAGTTTTTGGGCTACACCCAGTAGCACTCAGAGCTGAATCCTGACTCAGTGCTTAGGGATCACTCCTGATGGTTCTTGGGGGACCATACCAATGCAGAGGATCAAACCTAGGTCCTATGTGTACAGGCAAGTGCTTTACCTGCTGTATTACTTCTCTGCCCCAAGAAATAGATATTTTCTAAATGTTTAAAGGCATAAAAGAAATATTTACATTCCAGAAATGGTATTTTTACTAATCTAATAATTAACACTTTACTTCTGCTTAGTATGTTCAAGACTTGATTTAATTACAGTTTCTAGTACCATAACTAATATTTTAAAGTGAGTCAGAGTTGCTTTGCTCAAAACACTGTAAGATTTTTATTTTTGTCCCTATTAGCTTCAGTTTGTGTGGAATATGTAATTTATTTTTATGCCCAGTAGCTTCATTGAGAATACATGTAGTTCAGAAACTTTAAAGATAAAAACATAATTAATATGGGAAATATTAGATGTATGTTTGTTTCAAAATATTAAGAATTAAGTAATGAGGTGCATTTTCATAAGTAATATGTAAGTGGTTTTAATTTTTGATTCTGGGCTTAGAATTGAAGTAAAAAGAAAAAATCCAGTTCTTCTATTTATTCGGAGTTTGGTATTTCATTTGAATTGACTCCCAAAATATTGAGATGATTCCTCTTCTACAGAGGGAGTACCCAGTCCCAAATCAGATGGTGAAATGCTTCCTGCTTGCTAACAGTAAATTAAAAATAGGGAGAGAAAATTTCTTTTGATGCAAATGTGCAATGTCATAAATGTTTTGTGTTTCATAAACCATTACACTTTGGAGAAATTAAATTATTTTAAAATAAAGATTTCTCTTACAGAATTAATGAGATTTGTTATCAGAAAATAATTGGGAATTACTCAAACCAGTATTACTAATGAATTGTGTGAGACTTCTGGAATTAGATTCCCAAATGTAAATGTATAACTGCTATTTTAGGGATAATATCTGCTGTCTATAGGAGTTTCAAATCCCAGTTTGCCTGTGTTCATAACTGTATATGCACATTCAGATACCAAGGACTTGGAGATGGTTTCATTTGTTTCTTTTCACCTGTTTTGGGGTAATTTGCAGTACTGTTCTTCACTAATGGGAGAAATATATATGTGTAAAATACTTTCTCTTATTGTGCTGCCTCTTATACTGGGCTCTTTATATGTATTACTATTGGGCAATTCAAGGTTTATACATTTTTATTTAATCAGTTTTATTTTAGAGTGGGGTTTGGTCACACTAGAGATACTCAAGGCTTACTCCCTGCTCTGTTCTCCAGGAACATTTCTGGTGGTGGTTGGGGGTCCATATGCAGTGCTGGATCCAAATTAGGGCCATCTACATTCAAGACAAGCACTTTGACCTCTGTAGTGTCTCTCTGACCACTAAATTAATTTCAGTTTTAAAAATGATGTCTGGAATAACTAGAGTGAAGTGTTTTCTGAGACACTGGGTATGAGATCAGCATTTTTCAACTAGATGCATGTTCTAGTTGATAAATTTTGTATTAATAAAGAAAGACTTTACTATATTAGTAACTTTGCAGTTAAGACATATCTAATAGCAGGAAGGGACTGGAAATACAATGAACTATCACTATGAGCATTTATTATCAAGCAGAAAAGTGAAGTTCAGGTGGGAGTGTGATCGTGAAAAGTTGGAGAGTCTCTGGAGGAAATTGAAGGAAATGAAGGTGCAGTCACCACAGTGATTTAGAGGGTGTAATAAACATTTGAGATAAAAAGAGCCTCATGCAAAATTTTGCCCCCAGAGCTGGATTTAGCCCAGGTAGATTGTAAGGTGGATGGGGAGGAAGTCACCAGAGACTATTGCATGGAGGCAAGAGACATCCCAGGTAAAGCTTATCTAATCCAAAAGAACCTAATTTTTTTTTTGTTGTTGTTATTTGTATATGTGTGTGTGTGTGGCGGGGGGTCATCAGGGATGTCCTGCACATTTATAAAATATTCATTTTTCATTATAGTAGCCATAAAAATGTATGAACATTTACTTTCTTGTAAACCAGTGTTAATAACACACACACAGGAAATATTTCCATTATATATCTGCTTTTTCTTTCTAATGGTACTCAGTGTTTATCCGAGACTATTACTTGGTATTATTTGAAAAAATGGGTGGTATTTAGTAAACATGGGTTGAAACAAAGCAAAAGTATTTCTTCTTTTACTTCTTTGTAGCACTGTCTTCCCATTGTTTATCAATTTGCTCGAGTGGGCACCAGTAACATCTCCATTGTGAGACTTGTTGTTACTGTTTTTGGCATATCAGATACTCCATGGGGAGCTTGCCAGGCTCTGCCGTGCAGGTGGGATACTCTTGGTAGCTTGCCAGACTCTCTGAGAGGGACAGAGGAACCAAACCCAGGTCAACCACATGCAAGGCAAACATCCTACCCACCATGCTATCGCCCCAGTATTTCTTGGTGTATAATACTATTAATAATGGAATCTCATGGACATGATTCCAACAGCACATCCATCACTGGTGTAAGAACCCCAACCTCCTTTCCTGTCATGAGGGATTGTTTATCAGTTATTCCCATAATTACTAAGCTGGAGGGACACTATGCCAGGCAGCATTTTCCTACTTGTGTTCCTGTAGAACTTTTGTTTCAGCATGGCCATCAATAGAATTCAGTTCCTCAGAACCCACTTTTCAAGGATTGTTAGAAAATTTATGCTATTGTTTTCAAACTTTTAAAATAAAATCACAAAGTAGTCTGTACAGACCCAGAAAAAACAAGTTATCTGCCCCATTTAAGAGTGGGGGGAGGGGGTCAATTTACCCCACTACTTATTCTCAAGTACTAAACTGTCTGTCAGCCAAGCAGCTGCCAAAAGGGAGGAGCTGGTAAAACTCCAGTTTTTACTTGCCATCTTGCATTGCTGAGAGTGGGTCCTACAAACTTGCAGAGAGATTATTTTGTGTAAATAGAGACTTCTTTGCCAAGGTAAAAGGGAATCATCATTAGCCACCTTCCACCAGCCTTATAGCCCATTTGTACAGTTTCTGCTTGTTGAAAATGATTCTTCCTCCTCATGCGACACCCACAAGCCTTGAAGTTCCCTGTTTCACTGCTTTGTATCTGTCGTTTTAATTGGAGGGAAGATTACTGCTGTCCAGGACTAATTGAACATCTGATGTGACTTGTCTTGCTCTCCCCCTCTTTATACGTCAGAACTAGAGAGCTTCAGTTGTCTGCTCTCAGGAACAAGGGAGAACAACGTTTCTTCGCTCTGGGTGTCCACGAATCAATCTGTATTGAACCACTTGGTATGACAATCCTTGGGGCACACTTGTGTATTTTAGGTTATTTTAGTGCTAGCAAAATAGAATGCTCTGGAGGGCAAACTTACATTGTTACCTTAGGTTGATTTATAGAACTTTTTTCCTGCAAGGTTGAACTTGCAATGATTTCTCTTTAAAGATTTATTAAAAGATCAATTGTCCCCAAAGATTGGTCATGCCAGTGAGAAATAAGCATTGTTAAAGCATCTATGGAATGGAGAATTGTGTTATAAATACAGTTGGAACTCTAAATAGTGTGGACTGACTAGTTGGTGTGGATGGCCCAAAGAGAATTGAGATGACTACAGTGAAAACTAGGACAGAAGCTTTATTGAAAACTAGCAAATGATGATTGTCCTTTAAAATATTAGTATGGGTAATACTATTTTGATCTGTTCTCCATAGAAATTGAAGGCCTATTTATAGGGAAAGATGTAGCAGAAGGTAGGAGTCTAAGGATAGAGTTGATTCTAAACAATGAAAAAGTTAGTGTGACTGGAATAGCATTTATATTCTATTTTGAAAAACCGATTTTCTGAAGACTTTTTGAGGTTTTTCAACCTTGCTGTCTTTTTGCCTCTGGGTGTGTTCAACTTATCTCAGCTGCCTCAGTAGTATAATCCAAGTGATAATGACCACATCCTAAACCATTCTGAGTATAAGGTAAAGGTAAAGGTAAAGGCCCTCCCGTTGATTATCGATTCGCTCGAGCAGGCAAATTGTTTGCCTTGCACGCAACCAACATGGCCGATCCAAGTTCGATTCCTCCACCCCTCTCGGAGAGCCCGGCAAGGCCTGGCAAGCTCCCCGTGACGTATTCGATATGCCAAACACAGTAACAACAAAGTCTCCAATGGAGACGTTACTGGGCCCGCTCAAGCAAATTCTGAGTATAAACATCTTATTTTCATATACTTTACCCAGCTAGATTTTACTGAAAATAGTGGTTACATTTGCAACAAAAATAGTTCCAGTCCAGATGTGAGAGTTGTATTCTTGAACTTTGAGTACAAATGGAGTTTCTAGTTCTAATCTACCTTTCCTTTACTAAGTTTAATGTCATATACTTTATTTCTACTTAGAAATGTACCAGAGGTAAGTGATGGAATCCATTTTACTTCCCGAGGCAATATTTCAGAAAAAAAAGGATAGACGGCAGTTTGAAAACACTTTATTTTCCTTCAGAATGTTTTAATTGATGTAACTTGGCATAACTTTGTGTACATTTCAGATTTGCATTGAAATTCAAGGTGTATTAAGATATAGTATATTAAGTTCAGCACTGAAAGTCCAATTTTGTAATCATGTGAATTTCATGAAAATCTCATTTTTTTTTAACTAGTCTTCATCTCATTGAGAGAATTCTTCTATATCTTGAATTTGGAATTTAGGAGCTTTTCAAGAATTGGAAGAATCTTTATAGTCAGTGTATTCCTAAGTACACTGAGAATTCCAGTTTTCTCCCCAATCTGAAAAAGCAATATGGAGACTCCTGGTGTCTGAATAAGGATGTTAATTACTCTCTATCTTGTGTCTTTACTTGCAACAGTTGAGCAAGGAATCTTTACACCTGTTTCTTCCTTTAGAAGACCACTGATAGTCACAGGAATAGGTTAAATACTGTTATTTTCTTGAGCATTACACTTACTCAGTAATTCAAGCATGGAAACCCTTTCTAAGCTGCACCCAATTAAGAAATTTGTGGATTTGAGGCCACCCAGGGAGATTGTACAACTAGTAAGGTACTACTTATATTACATTCACCCTACCTGGGTTCTATCCCCAACAACACATATGTTTCTCCCCCAAGCGACTACTAGGAGTGGTTCATGAGCACAGATCAGGAGTTATCCATGAATACTTCTAGCATTTAATACTCAGTATAAATTGTCGTCCAAAAATTAAAAAGAATTTTGGTGGTTTAATCTTTATATTAAATTTTTATTACATTATTTTTCTTATATCTTGGAAAATTTAATGAAAATCCAAAAGAATAGACTGTTTGCTATAATCACATCACTAAAATCATCAATGTTTGCTTATTTTCAGATTTGTTATTGCATATGTTAAATTCTTTACATACTTTTAATGTCATAAGTGTCAACATTTGATTAAATAACATCACTAATGATGTATAAATTCATAGAGTACATAGCTGAAATAATTTCAGAATTTTCCCTACTTTATATACTTTGATCTATATTAACTACTGACTGGGAGGCCAGTCATTTTCTTGTTTAATGAGGATTTCCCTAAGGTCATTCCTAAAGAAAATATGCAAATAAGAGGGGGTGTCACTTCCCCACAGTAGTTAATTATACAGTCTATTAAATCCAGTATAAGAAGACCCCAGTTTTAGGAATGCTTATGTTAGGATTGAGGGAGCTAGTAGCCTGGTATTCTAAAACCATTTTTAAAAGTGTTGCATTTGTGTGGTAGATTAACACATTAAAAATAATTCCTTGATACCGCCTACCCTAAGTATCTTGGTTAGTAAGGAAGAACTGAGAACCTTTGTCCAGGCCTTAATAGTTTTAAACAGGGAGGTGGACAGGAAGGAGTGGCTCTTCTGATAACTTTAAATATAGAAAGGGGTTATCAATTCTTTTTTTTTTTTGGATTGGGTGGAGACTGTATTTTTCTTTTTCTTTTTTTATTAGTGAAAAACCATGAGGTACAGTTATAGACTTACAAATTTTGTGCTTGGGTTTCAGTTATACCATGATCAAGTGCCCATCCCTCCACCAGTGCCCGTCATCCATCACCACGGGTCCCAGCATCCCCCCCCCATCCCCCCCCCCGTCCCATCCTGCCTCTGTGGCAGGGTATTACCCCTTGTTCTCTCTCTCTTCTTTTGGGTACTGTGTTTTGCAAGAGAGGCATTGAGTGGTAATCATGTTTGGTCTATAGACTACTTTTAGCATGCTTCTCCCACCCTGGGAGGGTCCTCACAACACCCTTTATTTGGTGCTCTCTTCTCTATCTGAGATTCCTTTTCACCTAGCACGTGTGGCTGGCCTTCCAGTCATGGAGCAAAATTCCTGGTACTAATCTCAGCCATTCCTGGGTGTTAGTCTCCCTTTTTGTTCCTTTATGTTCCCCAGATGAATGCAATCTTTCTGTGTCTATCCCGCTCTTTCTGACTCATTTTGCTTAAGATGATACTTTCCATGTAGTACTACTTGTATGTAAATTTCATGACTTCATCTTTTCTAACAGCTACATAGTACTCCATTGTGTAAATGTACCAAAGTTTCTTTAACCAGTCATCTGCTCTTGGGCACTCAGGTTTTTTTCCAGATTCTGGCTATTGTAAAGAGTGCTGCAATGAAGAAACAATTGCAGATGTCACTTCGACTATCAACCTTTTTGCCTCTCTGGGATATATTCCCAGGAGTGTTATAGCTGGGTCAAATGGCAGATCAAATTCTAATTTTTTGAGAATCGTCCATACTGTTTTCCAAAAGGGTTGGACCAGCCGGCATTCCCACCAGCAGTGAAGGAGGGTCCCTTTCTCGCCACATCCACGCCAGCATTGGTTGCTTTTGTTCTTGTGGATGTGGGCCAGTCTCTGTGGTGTGAAATGATATCTCATGGTTATCAATTCTTGAGACAGTGAAACAAGTGGTGAAAATGAAATTCATGTACTTGCAATATGGAAAAGAATATCTACTGGACAGATGCTATTGGAGAACATTTTGTTGATGTGTGTGGTGGGGTGGGTTCGGTGGGGGCTGGTGCTAGATATTGCTCTGAGGACCTCACATATACAGGGTAAGTGCTCTATCACTGAGCCACACCCGCAGTCTAAACTGGTAATATTGATGTGATGGCTTTGGCATAGATATGAAGAATATTTGATACTTACCAGGATATTTTACAGGTAGTGAGGCTAAAGCTTGCCTTTGTCTAGAAGGGTCTTACAGGGTAATTTTCAGGTCCATGTGTTTTGTACTTTAAATATGAACTTGAAAAATTGCCCTGTTTTCCATCCTTCCTTTGCTGCTTCCTTGGTACCAAGTGTTATGCTGTTTGTGTCTTAGAAGATAATTCTTAAATTTCAATTTTTTTCAGGAGTGAGGAAGGAAGGTATAAAAACATTACTTGAAACAAATCCTATGGAAGAGTGCTTTGCTTATTAAAACTAATTTCTTGATTATTAGTCTACTTACGTTGTTGAATTTGAAATGAAGTATGGGAAGTACATTGTCCTGAAAGAAACTATAGGCAGGAGAGAGGAAAGCATCTCTTTGCTCATAGTCAACTAATTTTATCTGACCCCATAATATCCAACTGTATGATAGAAGATATCCAGAATGGAAGGATTTATTGTTCATTCTTATGAAATACATGGGAATGTTTTATTCTTCCAAAGGGAAAACATATTATTAATTCCCATGGAATTACTCATCCCTCATGGCCCCTATGGGCTAGATGTGTGATTACATTAAAAGGTTTGTGGATCTTTAATACAACCAGCGTTACCCCTTCCTCTTTTTTCCCCTAGCAGATTTATACTACAGAAATCAAACTATTAAAGTAAGTATGCAATTTTTTTCTTGTGAAAAGACATTTTATGTTGATATTGTCTCATTTTTTAATATAGTAAGATATAACAACCAACTCTGGTTTGCGAACAGACATTTTGAACTGAATTCATTATCTCTTATTTTAGATTTATGTTGAAGTATTATTACAATTGAAAGTATTATAGTTACTTTCATATGAGTTAAAACTCGACTGTAACAATTCATTGACTAAATATTATGATGGTAGTCAACTTTCAGTTGGAAGTGTTAATTATTCACCTCATAATGTACTCATAAAAAAGATTTACCAACAGTCTCCTAGGAGTAGAAAGCATATTGTCTCTTGGCATATTTTACAAACATGCTTTCCCTGCACTCCCGGTATGAGGTTGTTAAAATTTCTCTCCTGTAACATTTAGAAAGACAGTCTGTACTCACACAGAATTGGGCACGTTAGAAAAATGATGTACATATTTTTTTCATTTTAATGGTCTTTCACTTTGTGGATTAAGAAACATCTTGATTAGGCATTCATAAAAATTGGTTTTATGTGTTCAACAAAAATCATGTTATGTTTTACTTTGATTTAGTGGTCACTTTTCTTATTTTCTTTAAATAATTTAAAATGCAACAAGTAATAGTTCCTTCAATTTTAGTTGTAAAATTATTTGACTTTGATAGGAGTCCATTCCCCCCCCCCCCCCAATCAATACCGTAAATCTTTAGGTACCATTTTGAACATTTAGCCCAGAGAAAGAGGCATGATATGAACTTGATTGATCCCTCAATTGTTACACTTTGAGTTTGGTTCATGCTAATTAGGTCCAAAGTCATGCCATTACTACTGGAGGGAGTACAGTCAGAAAGAGGAAAAAGAAAAATACTGGGTCGTCTTTCTCATGTGGTCTATATAAAAAACAAAGCAAATGGATGAACTTTCCAAGGGCTGGAGTGATAGCACAGCGGGTAGGGCGTTCGCCTTCAAGCGGCCAACATGGCCGACCCGAGTTCGATGTGCTTTGCTAAGTCACTCAAGCAATTCAACTTCCCTGGGCTTCACTTTCTTTGTATGTAAAACCCAGTCTACTCCAAAGGGTTGCAGAAGAAATGAAATGAGATAATACAAGCAAAACCACTTAGCACAATTAGTTACTCAATAATTTATAACTTTTATGTAGCACTAGCGATAGCACAGCGGGTAGGGCGTTCGCCTTACAAGCGGCCAACATGGCTGACCCGAGTTCGATTCCTCCACCCCTCTCGGAGAGCCCAGCAAGCTACCGAGAGTATTCGATATGCCAGACACAGTAACAACAAAGTTTCCAATGGAGACATTACTGGGCCCGCTCGAGCAAATCGACGATCAACGGGAGGGCCTTTACCTTTACCTTTTACCTCCAAGAAGTACAAGTCCTTGGGTTTAGCACTCAGAATTGTGAACAATGTTTTTTGCTAGAGATGGTAATTAGACTGAAAGGATCCAGTGGGCTATGGTGGAGGAATAGTAGCAACTTGGTAGTGGTCATAGTGTGGAAACATTGTACTTGTAAAACATAGTAATATGTACAGTCTGCTGTACAAGTGTTATCTCAATAATTTCCTCTCCAATTTTGTTATGCCACCTTTTTCTCTTTTTGTTTCTTGAGGCTACTTAGAATTTTTTATGAATCCTTATTTAAGTACTGCACTTCCATTTTCAGTATATTCTTTGAAAACAAATGTGTTATTTTATCAATCTCAGTGTAATGATTCTTGTTCACTTAGGATTGTTATTGTTTATAGTTGATTAGGGGTTTTATTTCATTGGAATTTCAATTGTAAAGAAATGATTAGCTCCAAGAATACATTGGTTATATAAGACATAGAACAAAAACAAATGTTGCTATGAACATCTCCTTTTCAACTCTGAAATGGAGATTTATAAATTTTTCCATCATTTGGGACCGTGAATTCTTTCTGCTGTTATAAAAATTTCAATATTTGACCTTGAAAGATTTCTAGTCATTTTCTTCCAGTGCTTTTAAATGAAATATAACCTTTCCATCTCCTATCCTATCCTACCATATAACCTACCTTATTTGTGTGGCCTCACAAATACAGACATTCATTTAGGGTTATTATAAGAGTTAGTGCAGTTGCTTGTCACTTCTTTTAATTTGCTGTTATCCAATGCATTACATAAGATTTTAACAGCATCTGAGAATAGAACCCAAAGGATGGGTCCAGGACCTCAATTTGAGTTGTTTCACAATACAGTCACACTGCATTTAGAAGTAGGTCCAAGCATAGGATAAAGTCAAGTATTTTCCATTTAAATTTCAATAAGAGTGGCAAAAATCATTAAACGTATGGCATGGAAACCTGGAAAAATGGTTTTTATATATAATCCTCTTCCATTAAAATACTTTGAAGATATTAAATGCATTTTACATATTAATATATAAAATATTACATATTTAAAATGATATTAAAAATCAAAGCCTACTATTCTATAATAAAGTAAGCAAAATAACATGTCAGTTTAATATAGGATATTTGTTTTCTGTAATACAGTGTTAATAAAGGACAAAGCAACCAATGAATTCTCTGAAAACAGTTGCATTGTTGCCAAAAACTAGTAAGTTTCCCACTGCAATGAAAAATTTTGAATAGATTTTTGTTTATATAAATGATTAACATTCACATTTGATGAAATGTTTTAAGGTAGGATTAGCAATTTTCTGGTAATTAATTTGCTATCAGAAAGAATAGTTTTTATAAGACAAATTTAAAAGAAAACATAGTATATTATTATTAATGTTTATAATAGTTTGGGGAAAGATTTGATTTCATTCAAGTGTTGGACCACCTACATACACAAATACTCTCTAAAGCAGAGGGTACAGGTTACCTCATTGACTTAAGTTCTGGAAGGTCAGTGTGTTATTTGAATGAAAAGAGCGTAAGAATATCCATCATTTTTCATGCATGTAATAGTATTTTAAACCTTAAAATCACGACAAATTAATGAGTTTATATTCAGAGTGGTCATTTATTTTACTGAAGCATATGATACTGATAAATTCCTCTCCTGTGTGCAATCCTGCGTTTAGCCCAAAAAATTTCTCCACAGTTGTAGTCTAGATTACAACTTCTTAGACTTTTTTCCACTTGCAATTCCTTTAAACTGGAGAAATGCAACAGGGTGGTAGGAGGGGGGGCTTCAGAAACACCTAGGATTCACAATATATTTGGTTTTGAATTAATGTTTTTGTTACTTCACATTATTGTTGCCAAATTTTCATGATCCTCACATTGTTATGTGATCTCCTGCAGGGTCACAATCTATAGTTTAAAAAGCAAGATGTTAAATCAATTTGCAGGAGTGAAAAAGATTGACAACTACTGGTCTAGACTGTAGTTACCAGTGATTAAAAGGTCTGAACTGTAGATGAGTAATTCAGTTTATCAAATGCCTATTGCTTGTAAAACTATTCAACCTACATTAAAATCACATTCTGGAGGGAAAATCTATTTCAGTTTTTATTATAAGTTACAACAAGTAACTAGTGACCATTCTCTGTCTGATGCCACTAATTTTGTGGACAATAGCTGGAAAAGATAATTTAAAGAGATGCATTCAAAATTTTAATTATTCACTGTGTGATCCTAAAATAATTGTTTTATATATGGTAGACAACTATTGTAAAAATGTAATCTTAGCTTAAAATCCAAATATTGTCTCTATGTTATTGACTATATATTGTAATGTTTTCTTAATTGTATCAGGAAATCGTCGATTTGCTCGAGCGGGCCCAGTAACGTCTCCATTGGAGATTTTGTTGTTACTGTGTCTGGCATATCGAATACTCTCGGTAGCTTGCCGGGCTATGAGATTGTTAGTTTTGAATTAAATTAGGCATGTACAAACTTAATGCAGCCACTATTTTCAGGAGCTTCAAAAAGTTTTTTTGCTTTAAATTTTAGTTGTGCTTTCTTATGTTATATGTATCTTGTTTTTTTTTTTTGTCATGCAATAGATATGCTTTGAAAGTTTTATGGCGATGATTTTTGCAATATGCAATTATTCTCACAGATTGAAAAATAGTATGTAGAGGGTGTGATCGCCTTTTTATTTCAAGCTGGCTGAGGATATAAGCATTGGAACATTAAGCAAGTGACAGCAGAGTTCTAGGTGACCATCAAAGTGACATGTAAAATATGACCAGTCCGACTTTACAATCCTCACTTTAAAACTGGAGGCTGTGCAGTGTGTTCACTACCTTTAGTGGCTGAGAGGTAGGAGTAAGTGTGTGTGTGTGTGTGTGTGTGTGTGTGTGTGTGTGTGTGTGTGTGTGTGGTCTGAGACTTTGTGGACGTGATCTGCATTTAATCTGGGGAAATTAATTCCCTAAGCTGCTGGCAGGCAGCATGTACTTGTTAATTATTCAGGTGGATGACAAATGCAGAGCAGAGGTTCTCGCAAAGACAAAGTTTGTATGATGCATGTTTAGTAACTGATAGGCCTGACATTCCATGGTGTCTTATTCAGTGCTAATCCTAATAAGCTGCCTGGTGAGATGAACGCCTTCCCCCCTATCCTCTGTAGAGAAAACAGAGATCTGAAAGAACTTCATTATGGCAATAAATCCTGTGCTCCATGGTATTCTTGGTGAAAAGGTATCTTGTCCAGATGAATAACAGCAGAAAGTCAGGATGCTGGTGTGATATTGAGTCCTAAAGCAAATAAAGCTTTACACGAAGCACGGCCATTGTTTCTTTTCTGTTGTGCAGGTGATTTCCAGCTCAATTTTGTGAATCTAGTGTACATAGAGTATAGACCTTCAAATGAAATTAGTTGCATGCCATTGAGAGCTCTGTGGTTTGTTCTGAGTTTTAAGTGGTAGGGAAACATCCCCTCCCCCCCCCAATCTAATATAGTTAGGTTTAGAAGCTTTTCATACATCCCTGTTCCCATATGTTTTATTAGACGGCAAAGATTTCCCATGGGAATCATGGCATTATCTTTTTAAAAATTCCTGATCTGTCTTCTCAAAACTTGCCCTCTTTCTGCCATTGCTAAGTAAACTATGTAAAAAAAAATAAATAAAAAGCATCAGGTTAAGCTAGAAAGCACTGCTTGGCTAATTCTTAGATCTTAGTTGCCATGACTATACTCCACTCTTGCACTTTCCTTTTTTCTCTTTAAACATTCAGACTTGATATAATACCCAAGTAATGATTTAACTAAACCAGTTCAACTTCACAAAACTTCAGCTAGTTTGGGGACATTAAAGGGAATGCATTCAGTGAGAATTGAGAATCTAGCTTGTGCTTCCAGCTCAGGTATGCTCAGCATTTCTGCAAGTGAGCCAGCCTTTATGGACCTCACTTTTCTCATGTGAAAAATGATGGAACTGGACAAAAATATGTAATATACATTTAGTCTGAATAAACCCAGAGTTCTCAATCTTACAATAAAGTATATGTAAGTTTAAGGGATCTTTCTTTGTTTGATTATTTGTTTATGGGCGACATATGGGTGTGCTCAGGGCTTACTCATGACTCTGCAGTCAGGGATCACTCCTGGCAGGGTCTGGTAACCACATAGACTGTTGGAGATTGAGCTTGGATTGAACACATGCAAGAAAAATGCCCTACCTGCGGTGTGATTGCTCTGACACCAGTTTAAGGATTCTTTACTGGGCCAAAGGTTAAACGTACTTGCTTTGTACACAATCTTGATTCCCCCAACACAGTGAATGGTTTCCCAAATTGTGCCATGAGAGATTGCTGAGCACAGAGCCAGGAGCAAACCTTGAGCATTATGGGGTGTCACCGCAAACTGCTTCCCCCACCCAAAGAAGGGGAGAGAATTATTTGAATCTGTGAATGAATGAGAAACAGGGTATCTGGTACTTTTACAATGACCAAAGTCTCTTTACCACTCCTTTAAGTTTAATTCTTCAACTTTTTATGTTGGTATTTGGTTGTTTGAGCCATTGTTTAGTACTTTAAATGTCACCTTTGATAGTCATATGGAATTCTTATGTCAGTTGTTTAATGTACCAACACTTCCCTTAATTACTTTTCTGCTAAGTTGATATAAAAATTGTAATATCTGTATACAATCAATAGCTGAATCAAAGAATAATACAGTACTAGCATCCAGCAGATACCTGTGTCTCTTGCAAGTGATTTTTCTTTCTCCTATAACAGTATTGGTCTCTCAGCCCCACATAATTATTTTTCTTTCCTGTTGGTGAACTTTATAAAATAAAATTATTATATGCACTCTTCTGTATTTGGAAATTTATTTAATACGGCATTTCCAGATTTTCTTGTGTGTGTAGAAATCTCAGTTATTCTCATTGCTGTGTAGTGTTTTGTAATTCATTTTTGTGGGTAAACATTTGTGCTTATAGTTGACGTGACCATTGTTATACATATCTGTGGTAATGTGTATACTCATTTCTGCTGGGCACATACCTAAATATGTAGTTACCCAGTCACAAGGGATGCACATGTTTCTTTTATAGATACTGTCTATTTTCCAAGGGGGGGTTGTACTAGGTTATATAACCATCAGTGACATAAAAATTCACTGCCGTTCCAAATATTTACTAACATTTGTTTTCTGTCTTGTACAGCTGTTATGGTGAATACGGATGGTTTCTGTATTTTATCTGTAACTTTATGATGAACATTTAAGTTGAACTGGTATTTCAGTTGTGTTTTTTAAGGGGGATAGTAATACTCACTACTGTTCTGGGGCTACTTCTTGCAGGATTGGGGGAGCAAGACATCCCAGCCCCTGAGCATACTGAAGGAATTTTGGGCTTTCAAAGTTTCCTTCTATTTGGTTATCCTTTATAGAAAAACAGTGAGCAAGTTCTTTGAGTTACTTTTCTCACTCAGGGATGGAGAACCTTTGTAGCAAGTATATATCTACTAAATTACAGGTTTGACCCTCTCTATAATTGTCTTCAGTGATCAGTGTTCTTAGACACTCTTTGGGTAAGAAATGGGTAGTTTTATTTACAAGTGTTATCCATCGAGGCCCTAATTTATTCTGGCTAGTAATATTATACATTCTGAAAAGAGTAATAGAAAGGTAGGTTTCCTCAGGCTGAATATGCCCCTCATTGGCTTTAAACCACCAATTTAATTTCCTTGGAATTTAAGACTCAAAGTTGTAAGAATGATGCTTTCCTCTGACCCATCAATTAATTGAGCCTTTCTTTTTGAAACATTTTAGTCATGACAATTTTATTTTTAAGACTTAATTGTACCTCTTAGAAAAGAAGCACTCTGAGCTATGCACATAATTTATATCTCAAATCATTTAAGGTATTTGATACATACTAGCATTTGTTGCTTTATTCATAATAGAAAAGCCTACTTAGACAATGTAGCTACATTTTTATTCAAGATGTAAAATGAAACTTTATAAGACTTACCTCTTTTGGTCACTCAATGTTAATATACAAAGATAATATTATTAATTTAGGCATTTCATCTATAGAAAAATTGATAATATGAATTATCTAGAGGATATGTCAATTTGAATTAGGTGAAGCCCTAGAACATAAATTCACTTTGGTGAATGTTGTCCCATAATCTGAATTTTACAGTCAAAGCAATTTGATTCAGTTTTAATAAATTTGGTAGTTATTTCTTACTGCACTCGAACACTAGCCTAAAATTTCAACTTTTTGTTAGTATTGTATTTATGCTTATTGATTATAATAGGTATTTTCAGTGTCAAAATAATTTCATATGAAGGTAAATATTTGCCTTTTTATTTTTTTCACATTATTACACAATGTGAAGCTGAACCTCCAATGACCCTGAATTATCAATTACTCTGATCTACTGGGTTATTTATTACATTTGAAGGATCATCAGTAAGACAATACATTGCAATGCAGTGTTCCTAGTTGGGAGTATTCAGAAGTGGCTAATTTTTCTGAAATAAGTAGATTCTAGTTAGATCTCACCATACCTCACATGCCTTTACCAGGCATACACTTCTGTAGGCATACACATTCTGTAGGCAACAGATACATACGTATGCAGGCACAGACACACCTCAGCTTCTCGAACTGAACAGTTATAACTGTGCCAGATTAAGCTTTTTCATTTCTTCTCAATGAAAAGAGAAACAAAAGAGACCTTTAATAAACAGAAAATTTGCTAATTTTATTACTGGAACTGTTAACACATTTAACAAATTAAGTCAACACATCGGTAGTTCAGAAGCTGATGACTCTTGTCTTTAGAAAAATACACAATTTTGGGGACCAGTAAGCATGGTGTGTTTTAAGAATTGGGGAATTTAAGAACAGAATTAAGAACTTGGGAACATCAGGAGATCTAAAATGGTAAAAATCCAAACAGAAAACTGCAGCACAGGGTTTGATGATGGTATATACAGCAGTTGAAAACATAATTTAAAAGGTTTAAACAGTTCTATCATTAAACCTAAATGTAGCACTGTAGCACTGTCCTCCCATTTTTCATCAACTTGCTTGAGTGGGCACCAGTAACATCTCACAACAAATTGTGAGACTTATTACTATTTTTGACATATCGATACTCATGGGTAGCTTGCCAGGCTTTGCTGTGCAGGCGAGATACTTTCGGTAGCTTGCCGGGCTCTCTGAGAGGGGCGGAGGAATCGAACCCTGGTCGGCAGTGTGCAAGGCAAACACCCTACCCACTGTGCTATCGCTGTAGCCCAAACTTAATTGTACTATTAAATAATAATAATAATAATATATCTAGCAAATCTTCTAATGCTTCATTAGAGAAAGATGAATACACACTCACTAGTAACAGAAAGTATGTTGTTGGTTGAGAAGCATGGTTACTTCTTGTTTTTGTTGTTCTGTTGTGGGAACACATGTGTCAGTGTCTCAGGGGTGATTCCTGGTTCTGCACTCAGGCATTACTCTGGTGGTGTTCAAGGGAACATATGGGAATTGAACCTGGGCCTACTGCATGCAAGACAAGCACCCTACCCACTACGCTATCTTGGGCAATACCATTTACTTTCTTTACTTGCATTATTATGCTTGATATAACCATATTCAAGTCACTGTCCAGATTCTCTATTGATCTTATCCTATATTTTTTTCTTGGAAGTTCAGAAATTATGGTGATCTTAAGTCCTGAGCAGAACAGTTTTTATCTCTTATATTAACTTTTTTCATGTTACCTATTTCATTATATTGACATAACATACCCAGTTTTTTAAGCTATAAATTGGAGCATCATTTTCCTGTACCTACATCTAATTGGGTGCTATGCCTTTGTGAAATAACCTCCTGAATAATTCTCATTTTTTCACTAATTTTCGTTTTCCTTCTGCTAGAACTCATCTCAGGCTATTTTTACCTGTTTTCTCTTAAGTCATCTTCTAAATTTGTACTTTGTCCCTCAGCCTTGCCCATCTACCTACTCAGTTCGCTTTCCACGCATGTTCTGATCTTAGAACTTTACTCTGGTTATGTGGATAAGTTCGCTCCTCACCATCATGCTAAGAAGAGATTGAACTTGGTTGTACAAGGGCTTACTTTGTAATAGATAATGTGGGAGTAGAGTGGAGGGTGGTGGGAGAACTAGGAGAGAGAACCCTGCTACATAGGACCATGTACAGGGTGGATCAGTATTCCAGCTCTGTAGGGCATCTAGATTTGAGTCATGGCACTTTTAATCTTGTGACTGTGAGCAAGCTGTTTCACTTTGGGAACTGTAGTTTCTTCATGGGAAATGGAGTCTCTTCATCTGTAATATGGAGATAACAATTGAAAGTAATTTATGGGGCTGCTTATAAGCCTAAGTGAATTATCATATAAAGTACCTGACATATAGTAAGTGTCCACTGATGGTTAGCTGCTGTTATTAATTTCACTGGATACCCTCTAAGAGGAAGAGAATAGAAGCAACTCTACAAGACCCTATTAGCCAAGTCAGAAGCTACTGCATAGTGATGCTCTTGGAGCTGGGGCTGGGAAAGTGGTGCTAAAAATGAAGATTGGGAATGATGAGGAGAAAAGGGAAAGGATATATGATCTAAGATGATAAGTGGCCCTTGATAGTTTTTTTCTGACAGTCTCTGATTTGAATCAGAACAAGAAAGCATAACTCAATTATTTGCTAGTGTGTGTCCTCCTCTGACAACTCTAATATTTTGAGGGGATGAGGCCTCTCAAGTGGTACTAAGGAAGCCCAAGATCTCACCAGTGATTTTCAGCCAGCAAGACTGGGATTTTGATGCAAGGACATAGGGATGCAATGCTGCTCAGACCCTGTGGTTCATGGTATCCAGGCCACCCCTGCAATGCTTTGTGGGCCTCCATAGTTGTACCCCACAATGCTCAGGTGACTAGGTGGTGTTGAACATGTACCCTGCTTGTTTTACTGTCTTTAAACTCCCATAGTCTAATTTACCAAGGCAATTGTTTAACTTCTGTTGTGTTTGTAGGTGGAAGCAGCTATTTATGCATAGGAAATTGTGGTGGTGGTGGTGGTGGTAAAAATTGCATAGTGGTCATAATAGAGCTATAGTTGGGCTTCTTCTGTTTTCACTCAGTCAAGTCACTGGGGCCTGAGGCTCTGTGCTCAGATCTGGGGGCTACCAGGGTCACACCCAGAGGTGCTTGAGGGGTGCTTGATGAATTATCTTTCCATATAGCAATCTGCATTCAGACACAGAAGTGTTTCCTTTGTGATGTTCTTGTAAAAGAGATACTGGTAATTATTACATTCAAAAAAAAATTTAAGGCAGAAAATATATGTTTCAACACCTAGCAAAGAATGTGCCACATATGACATTTCAGGTAAGATAGTGGAGGTATGATGTAACTTTTATGTGCTAGCTCAACAGCCTTGCAAATCAAGTGCTGGTGACAAGTAGAAAATTATCTAGCCATGCCTCTAGATTGATTCATTATCAGAAAATAAAACCAGAATTTACTGTAGCATTTTTGGGTTGCCCCCCAAATGAGGCTGTTTCCCAAGCATGCTAGAAATATTTTCCCAACCTGGACACTAATCACTAAGTCATTAGTGTTCCTGACCCTTCTTTCCCAGGAGCTTGTTGTTTGACCTTGTCTTGCCTGTATCAAGAACTCACTTAAAGACAATGGACACCTTTCCTACCAACCTTCACCACAGCCTTGTTCTTTATCTTACTCCAGTGCCTAGCTTACTTAAGTGGTGGTCTTGCAAAGTTAAATTTATTATGTGTGGTTGAGCTTTCACAAACTTTGATGTTTGGGGTTAAAGGTGATAAATACCACTTAATCGCAAAAATCAGCTGTAGAGAACTAGCTATCACTTAATGGCAAAAATCAGCTGTAGAGAACTAGCATCCTTGAAAATATTGCCGATGAGCAATTGACAAGATTTATTTCATTGTGAAATTTTAATTGCCTTTGCTTTAGACTTTAAAGTTTTATTTTGAGGGCATCCCTGCTCAGACATGGAAGAGCAGTGTCTGGGCTGTGTCAAGAATACTGGAGAAGTTGGAAGAACATCTTCTAGAGGTTTGCTACAGCCCACATAAGCAGACCAGAGACCCCTGTGTTTAGAAAGTTGAGGGATCTGGATGATGGTCATACTTATATTTATTTTTCTGAGTGAGACTCTACCTTTTGGGCTCAAAGAGGATGAGTTGCAGTTGGAACAGTGCCAGGTAAGTAGCTCCCTTTGTGACAGAAATGAGGAAGGGGGTACGTGCTGTGAGTAAAAGAAGAAAACGGAAACTTACACATGCTGACAAGAAAAGCTCGTGTTTGTTCCTAAAACCCTATGAAATCTGCCTTGCACAAGAAAGGAAAAAGGCAAAAACTGCACAGCAGTGGAAGAAATCAATATGGATATCCAGCTACATTGCAGGCTCACTGTGATGTCAGCCATCGCATCTCAGTGTCCAGTGATTTCATTTCTGTAAATACCAGAAGGATCTTGTTATGACACCAACACTGGGGACCTTGAGTGTCAAGATGAGTTGAGCATTATGGTATGGCCCGAGTCCTGTTCCCAGTGTTTCCTGAAGTGACAGGGTGGTTTTCGAAAGTCCTTGTTTTCCTTGTGCTCTTCCTTGGAGGATGATTCCATGTCTGTTCACACGAATAAAAGTCTGTAAGTTACTGCTTTGGAGAGGAATCTCATTTGAGGCTCCTCTTCAGCCACACTGTTGGGACTTCCTGAAATTTTCTGTGCACTGATCTTGTTAAAACAATTCCCCAAATTTCTCTGTGGCTGTTTTTATTTTCAAAAACTGCTGAGCATTTTAGTGCAAACATCTTCCATTTTAGAGAAGACATGAAATAAAACTGTATTAGCCAGAGGCCAGAATGGAGCATTAGTGGCCTATGTGCCTCTACTGAGAGAGTGTTGGATGCCAATTGGCCAGGCACAGGAACATTTTGATTTTGTTCCTGAGAGCAAGCAGTGCATGGCCATAAGCCACATTAAGTTCATTAGGTACAATTGCTACATGACACATTTAATATGGTGACAGAAATAGACTCTTCAGTGACTCAATTCTAGGGGCACCAATTTTAACCAATTTATCAGACAATTGAGTATGTTCTACACTTGGGATGGATTTTATAAGAAAAATATGATGTCCGCTTTCTTGTTGGTTTATTTGACTTTGCAGAAATGTTTTAGTTGATGAAGTTGCAGATGTAGATTCACTGGGTACATCATCCTTGATAACGGGAGTGGGCCTATTGCTGGTACTTAAGGGAGGGTTTCCTAACCAAACTAAGAAATCATCTTGAATAGGCTCTGGGTCCTGGGGATGGCTGATGGACTGAAAGTGCTTGCCTTACAAAAGTGGGTTCATGGCTTCTGTCCCTGGTGCTGGCTCCATGGAGAGTGTCATCCCAGAAGCTTTGTCCTCCAGATCTCCAGTCTTTCCATGCTCCAGCACAGTGTGTGGACTGTAGCACAGAGTCAGGTATGTGCAAGTACCATAGTGACCCTTACTAACAGGATGTATAGGAGACTCTCATTAAGTCAGTGTGACCCCTGACAAGCATGGGTGACTGTTAATGTGTGTGACCCCTGCTGATCACCCAGACTGAGTATGCTGAGTATGCAAGCTGTGTGACCTCCCTCATTACTGCCACCATGGAAACTGAGGACCACCACATGCAAGTATAAAGCAGACAAAGTAGAAAAGGGTTTCTGTGTGCTAAAGCATCTCAGGTATCTTAAAAAAGAAGTGTGTGTGTGTGTGTGTGTGTTTACATGCATAAGATACATACCACATGTTTGTATGTAATAAGGAATCAAAATATCCTAAGATAATACAACTTAGATTCACTCATATTTGTTAGGCCCGATAGCACAGCGGGTAAGGCGTTTGCCTTGCAGGTGGCCGACTTGGTCGGCCCAGGTTTGATTCCTCCGCCCCTCTTGAAGAGCCCGGCAAGCTACCGAGAGAGTATCTTGCCTGCACGGCAAAGCCTGGCAAGCTACCCGTGACGTATTCTATATGCCAAACACAGTAACAACAAGTCTTACAATGGAGACGTTACTAGGTCCTCTCGAGCAAATCGATGAACAATAGGAGGACAGTGCTACAGTGCTACATATTTGTTAGATACTGGGATAAAAATCTATGGTTAAGGATTTTTGTTAGTAATCATGTTGATATCATTGACATTTCATGTATATGTTTCAGCCTAGAGAACAATTAATTCTAATATCTTTATAAATTCTTCAAACTATTTTGTACTCCATTTTAAAGATAAGAAAGCTAGAGCAGTAGTGCTAGTACAATGTATATGGCATTTGCCTTGCATACAGTCTACCTGGGTTCTATTTCTGGCACCCCATAAGGTCCCCCAAGCCTCTCTAGGATTGCTTTCTGAGTGCAGAGTCAGGAATAAACCTAGAGCACTGCTGGGTGAAGCTCCAAAACAAATTTATTTATTTATTTATTTTTTGCTTTTTGGGTCACACCTGACGATGCTCAGGGGTTACTCCTGGCTCATGCATTCAGGAATTGCTCCTGGCAGTGCTCGGGGGACCATATGGGATGCTGGGAATCGGACCTGTGTTGGCCATGTTGGCTGCGTGCAAGGCAAATGCCCTACTTGTTGTGCTATCGTTCCAGCCCCTCCAAAAAGCAAATTAAAAAAAAATAAAAGAACCAAGGAAGAATTAGACATAGAGCAAGGAATAACCACATTGATGGTCGTTCAGATAATCTGCTCATTCTGTTGTATATGTTTATGATTTAAAATGCAATTGTTGGAAGTTCAAACTCATCTTCATATTCTAACCTGTAAACTATATAACCTTCTAATCTA
This sequence comes from Sorex fumeus, assembly GCF_029834395.1. Taxonomy (NCBI): domain Eukaryota; kingdom Metazoa; phylum Chordata; class Mammalia; order Eulipotyphla; family Soricidae; genus Sorex; species Sorex fumeus. The sequence goes on along the minus strand of NW_026606155.1, from coordinate 62,050,909 downwards.
TTTACTAATTATTTTTATCTGGTCTTATGCTAAGTCCATCAGATTTCATAGGGTGTTAAGACACAGCAAAAACAATGCCTTGTTATAATGACTCAGGCAATATTTGATAGATATGCAGGTCAGTTAAAGGACTAGAAACTACCTAATGTTGGTTTGTCCCTTCAATAGGGAATAGTGTTTGTAGCTGTTGGTGTTATTGTAGCATAATATAGGCATACATATCGCCATATATTATTTCTGGAAAAATGGCCAAAATTATGCTCCCCTAACAATAACAAAAAAACCTTAACAAAGAATCTAGTTGTGACACAGTGGGACTGATGAGTCTTTGCTAATCTACCTGATTAGTATCTTTGATTAGTTCCAATTGGAAGTAGCACTGTAGCACTGTCCTCCCGTTGTTCATTGATTTGCTCAAGTGGGCACCAGTAATGTCTCCATTGTGAGACTTGTTGTTACTATTTTTGGCATATCAAATATGTCATGAGTAGGTTGTCAGCCTTTACCATGTGGACGGGATACTTTCAGTAGCTTGCCAGGCTCTCTGAGAGGGGCAGAAGAATCAAACCTGGGTTGGGCGCATGCAAGGCAAACGCCCTACCTGCTGTGCTATAGCTCCAGCCTGTGGAAAATTATTTGGTGATGCATTTTGAAAGTCCAGATACCCAGTGATAAATTAGACATTCTTGACTGTGATATTTGAATAGTTTCATGAAATAAAATCTATCTTAGTGGATACCAGTTTGTATTAAGTCTGGCACTATCTGGAGATAGGAAAGTAGATTGAATCATCTTTGTGTCTTTGCTATGTTCAAAGTCTCAGATTCTTGTTACAGACAATAGTTTATATGGATGCACTCATTTTTCTCCAAGATAGACTTTTTTTCCACTTGGTATTTTGCAAATTATTTTGTGACATAGAAGCCTTAATTTCTAAAGCAAGAGGACATTATTCTGAGGGAAATGTTATTTTGAAGGGAGTTAGCACACTCTTATCGCTCACTTATGAATAGACTACCAAGATGGTCCCATGGATAAGAGAAGCAATTCAGAAGAAATCTTTGTTTTCTTCTCCACCCCACTGCCAAAAGCCAACTTGTCAGCTTAGATTCAAGTTTCTAAATTCCCTGTGCGTTTCTCTCAGCCTTGTGAGCGAGGCTGATCCTAACTGGAACTAAAGTGACATTATCAGGATTGCCATTTATCAGATATTTTGTCAATTAAATTATACAGATAAAGGGATAAACAAAGCATTAGCAAATCTTTTGATTAAATGGTTGAACCTTTATAAAAAATTGGGGATCTGGCTGTGCCTCAGACTGCCACAGGAGACATGTTTTTTTTTTTTCTTCTCCATTTGGGTCACACCTGCTGTCCCCTCGAGGCTGCACCTGGCAGTGCTGGGGCTGGGACAGCACCTGCAACCCAGTGACTCCTGCATGCAGATCATACAGGAGAGTCCTTTGAGCAGTCTTCCTGGCCCAGAAGACCTGAAATTTTATTTGTGCTGTTTGGTTTTGTGTTTGGACCACCGTGATGCTCAAGTCTTCTTCCTGGTGGGGTTCAGGGAATAAGACCATATGTCATGTTTGGGATCAAACCTGGGCCAGTCACATATAAGGCAGGAATTCTACCTGCTGTTCTCTCTCAGGTCCTCGGGAGACTGGATCTTTTTTATTTCTTTTTCTTTTTTTGATTTTTGGGTCATACTTGGTGATGCACAAGGGTTTGCACTCAGGAATTAGTCCTGGAAGTGCTCAGGGGACCGTATGGGATGCTGGGAATCGAACCTGGGTTGGCCACCTGCAAGGCAAATGCCCTACCCGCTGTACTATCACTCCAGCCCCAGAAGACTGGTTCTTAAATGAAAAGGAAATCTGTTACTTTAAATATAAGGCAATGATGACATTTTAGAGATAATTTTATTTCTGGGAGATAATTCACAAAGAAGCTATGTTTTGTTTGCATTTTTGTGGTGCTACAGATCAAACCCTCTACCTCTAAGCAACTCATAAGACAGACTCGAAAACCAAACACTTTCCCTCAGTTCACGCAAAGAAATACTTTAAAACTAGCTTCATTTACGAATATTTCATTCCTGAATGCTACTTAAAACCAGATGAACTCTTTCCCTGACTGTGACAAAAACATGAGTACCTTAAAATGAACCACTTTAAAATGTGTGTGTGTTTGTGTGTGTGTGTGTATAAGCATGCGTTTCTTCCATATTTTTCTATTGGTTGCTGCTGTTGTGAGACCTGCAGGCTGCATATACACATGGACAGTGGTGCTCGCCAAATGTCATATCTGGCTACAGTGCTGGGACTCAGCTGCACTGCTCACCAGGGGCCTGCACAATTTTCCTGGCAGAGTTTGCACACCTCTGGTTGCACTGGTTGCATTGATCTGGGCTCACTCTGGTGCTTTCACAGACTCATTCCATTATGATACTCCTGGCCGCAGAGCATGCTTGTCTGTAGTTGTGGTGTCTGCCAGTGGTCAGGCATTTTTTGGCTGCCGGATTTACAGATACCTGGGTGTCACAAGTCCTGTAACTAAGGGCCCCAGGCTTGCAATGCAGACACTTTTACACTCATAGCTATCCACTGGGCTCCTGTATGTTAGTTTCTACCTTTCCCCTGGGATTGATGTGCTTGAAGGAACCCTTGCTATTTTTTCTATTGGAGATACTAGTCATTGTATTGTCATTGTCCTCATGCCTCTGAACAGATGAGAGGGTATTGCTGTTGGTTCCTTATTTACCAGGATGAAGCTGTGAATCTAACCTGGTCTCCCCTTGAGTCCTGACTATTAACATGGCTTCTGTCTTGCTCTTTCAACTGCCACAGGTCTGGGCAAATCAGTTAAAATCCTGGCTGTGGTTGTACAATGGTTGTACAAAGCATGAAAAATTATATTTTCCACAGAGTTTAAAAGATTTTGTCCCATAGGTGTCTCTCTTTTAGTCCCCAATTTTTTTACATTGATACTTTTTGTTTGTTAGTTTTTTTTTTCATTTTTGAGTCACACCCATCTATGCTCAGGAGTTATTTCTAGCTCTGGACTCATATGGTCCCCTGAGCTCTCCTGGCAGTGCTCAGGGGGCCATATGGGATGCTGAATATTGAACTCAGGTTGGGTGCATGCAAAGCAAGCACTTTACCTGCTCTGTTATCTCTCCAGTCCCATAGGTGCTTTCTAGGAACATTGTACTGGTATTATGTTAATCGACATCAGAAACAATGGTGATAATATAGATGGGCATATATATATACATGTATACACATATATATCCATCTCTGTGTATATATATACACACATATATGCTGTTGCTGTTGCAACATGTATATGAAACATATATGCAATACATATATATTGCTACAAAATTACAAGAACAAATAGAGTGCTATTTTTGACTGGCTTGTTTAATTGAAACTATTATTTTATGTGAAATATGTATAATATAGCATTATATTTGAAAACTATGTGTTGAATATTATTTATACAGCCTTTTTTAGGGTCACAAAAATTATATATACATGTATATTATATATTATATATAATATATAATATATATTATATAATATATTATATATATAACATATATTATATATGTGTATGTGAATGTGTATATGCATGGTCTTCTGTTTCAAGGGAGCCAATAGGGGTTGGGAAGTTGAATAAATTCAAGAGTGAATTTTTTTGTAAATTCCAATTGTTAGAATGTTCATGATGCAAAAGTTGCCCTCCAAATAAATTTGGAGAAGGGAGATATACCATTCTACTTTTCTTTGTGTGTATGTGAGTGTGTGTGTGTAAATTTTTGCTTTAATTTGTTTCTCTTTTTTTTTATTGGTGAGACATATGAGGTACAGTTGTAGAATTACACATTTTTGTGCTTGGGTTTTAATTATACAATGACCAAATGCCCATCCCTCCACCAGTGCCCATTTCCCACTACCACAGATCCCAGTATCTCTCCCCCTCCATTTCCCCATCCCACCCTGCCTCTGTGGCAGGGCATTCCCTTTTGTTCTCTCTTATTGGGTGTTGTGGTTTGCAAAAGAGGCAATGGGTAACAATCATGTTTGTTCTATAGTCTACTTTCAGCATTCTTCTCCCATCTTGGGAGGATCCTCCCAACACCTTTATTTGGTGTTCCCTTCTCTATCTGAGCTCCCTTTTCCCCTAGCATGTGTGGTTGGCCTCCAAGCCATGGGGTAAAATTCCTGGCACAAATCTCGGCCATTCTTGGGTGTTAGTCTCCTATTTTGTTACTTTATGTTCCCCAGATGAATGCAATCTTTCTGTGTCTATCCCTTTCTTTCTGAGTCATTTCGCTTAACATGATACTTTCCGTGTAGTACCACTTCTATGTAAATTTCATGATTTCGTCTTTTCTAACAGCTACATAGTACTCCATTGTGTAGATGTACCAAAGTTTCTTTAACCAGTCATCTGTTCTCGGGCACTCAGGTTTTCAATAGGGATTAAAGAGCTAATTTTCCTCCTAGTGCAACTTGTTTTACATTGCTGAAAATCACAATCATTTTATGTACAAATATATAAATAAATAAAAGGTAGTTTTGAGAAACTCAGCTTGTTAATAGCTATTAGCCACCTGTTTATTGTACTGATATGTTTTAAAAACAAAAGAAACATTTTTGGCAAACATAACTGCATCATATCCAAACAAACTGAATTTCAAAACGTAGCCTGAATCTTTTCTTAAGAATAAAATACATTTAAGATTCTGCTGTGGCAAATCAATATCAAAATGTGTATAAAATTACAAGAACAAATAGAGTGCTGTTTTTGACTGGTTTGTTTATATTGAAACTATATTATTTTATGTGAAGTATGTGTAATAGAGCATTAGATTTGAAAACTCTGTGTTGAATATCATTCCTGACAGCCTTTTTTAGGGTCACTAAAATTCCAATAATTCAGTCTAGAATTGAAGTCGATTCCAGAGAAAAATTTAATATAGTCTGTTTGCCTGCCAGCTTCAACATAGTTTCTGAGTATTGAAATGGTTTGACACATTGAAATATAAAGTGCATTTGTCATATCTATTGGTGGAGTATTTTATGTGATCGCATCTAACAAAGATCAAGTTAGAGTAAAACTTATACTGTTGTATTTTTATGTGTTTATAAAGGGGATTTTGTTTTATCTTGTTTTCTTTACACTTCTGATTTGATTTATTACAAAGTCCAATAAACTATTTCTAGTAATAATAAAGAAACACGTTGCCTGAACCAATTTTGAAATACAGTGGAACATCTCAATAGTACCACAATCATTTGTTGTTTCAGAGATCCACATGAATTCAGAATTGCCTTACAGAAGGCTACTTGTCAATGAGCATGAGTTAAAATGTAGTTTCAAATTCTGACTCCATAAAATAGAAAATACATAATTAGAAAAAGGCTTTTAAAGCTTGGAACCTCAGTTTTGATATCTGAAAAATGGGTTATAAACTTTGTTTCTTTTATTGTTTGGATAAATTAGTTACTATGTGTAACCCTAGATAAAGACCTACTTCAGAAGTTATTCTCTAAAAACCCTCATTCTTTTCTACTGCTGCTGGTAATTATATTCACAGAGTGAATAGAAAGGAGTCTATAGTATATCCAAATATTTAAGAAACATTAAAATGGATCCTCAGTATATTTCTGTTAGATTTTTATTGTTGGTAAAGCACTCTGTCAGATAGTGTAAAAATAATGTAATTTTCCTGGTATGTATCTCATCCTGCATGATTGTTTACATTTGAGTAAGTTGGAACTTCTTGAGATGGGTATAATGATAAGGTTGATTTTGCTGCAGATATCTTACTGAGCACAGGTAAATCTGGGATAGGCCTTCACATTGTATAGTAGTGTTGTTTATAAAAGTGTACAAATCTTTTCAATTTTACATTTATACAGTCAGGAACACATAACTGTTAATCTTCAATTCAGATGTCAATTTTAGTTTTCATAAATACATGTAGAACAACATATAAATAAAAATCAGACACCAGATCTTTATAAGACAACTTTCTATATCTGAGCCAAGAGTTCCCACTAATAGTATTTTGCTTCTATGTTTACAATATATTGAATGGGTAATTCTGTTTAGCTGAAGTGATTTCAAAACCCTAACCACTTTGTAAAAAATGGCATCTGTTATATATACTTTCATGAAGTTAGATCAATATTCCACATATGATATATATATCCATTTGAATACTTGAAGATATTAAGTTTTATTTGTATTACATATTGTGTATAACTTTTATAGTCAAACAATATAATAAAAAATAATTTACCAGGGTTGTAAAGTGAATATTCCTTGAGTTAGCTACATAAACATGTCCTAAAGCGTATTACTGATTTCAAATTCCACAATGTTAAGAATTGCCTTAAAGAATTCCAGGTTGAAATAAGTTTGGAAAACATAGAGCTAAACCATTTATTTTGTTGGAGGTTTTCTTAAAGCATTGATTCACTCATTCCTAAATTACAGAATGATTATGGGTGTGTTGTGATAGGCTGTTTCCCTAATCTTTTTTAACACATAATCCTCCTCCTCCTTTTCTTCCTTCTCCTCCTTTTTCTCCTCCTATTCCTCCTCCTCCACTTCCTCCTCCTCCTCCACTTCTTCCTCCTCCTTCTTCTCTTTCTCTTCTCCTTTTCCCTCTTCTGCTTCTACCTCCTCTTCTCAGCATTAACAATCATTAGAATGTACTAAGAAAAATTAAAGATTATGTGCACTACACATATTTCTCCATCAGCGGGTTTGATTAGCAGACAGAAACTACACTAGCCATTGGAAGGGAATTTAATGTAAAAAACTAATTATTTAATAGGTCCAGTGGTAACTAGTAACCTAAAGGTCCAAGTGAGAACACTGACTTAGGAATATATCTGGGTGCAGAAATCAAGTACTACCATAAGGATTGGGTTGAGTGTGGAGTGGGGAGAGAAAAAAAAGTGACAAAAAATGAATATTTGGTGGCTTCTTGGAGCCAACCCATGAGGTTCAGACTCAGACCTCTGAAGACTGAGTAACCTGTGCTAAGTGTATCTGAAAGGGCCAAGGAATGAGACTGATTTTGCCAGTGTTAGAGAAACTGCTATTCAGGGGTATGGTGCCCCAGCAGGTCAACCTGTAACCTGTGGGGCGAGTGCATCAGCAGCCTGATTATGCCTTCAGGTTTCCTGATACCCCCAAATTGCTACCGTGCCTTTGGCCAGACCCAACAACTTGGGGCCAAGTTTACCAAGAAATTAAACAGCCAAAAGTTAGGTATGTGGGAGCCACACCCACAAACCACCTCCTCTTCAGCTATACAAGCTCATTTATTGGCCTTATTTCAGAGACCCATAAATCTCAAAAGAGATCAAAAGCCACAGTTAATCTCAGATCCTAGCATGACTTAACATAGTGGGATAAATAGGAAGGGGCGGGTTGTCAAGGATCCTGCCCAAACAGAGCCCCTGGCAGCCTTGCTTCCACAATCCAAAATCGCTGCCATACCCCTGGTCTGACTCTACCATCTCAGGACAGACCTCACCAAGATATAATCTGCTGAAAATTTGGGTATGTGGGTTTTTTATTGAAGTCTTCAAGTTCTCTCAGGGTTGAGATGGGCTACCTCCCTCCACCCTCTGTACTGTACCCTCAGCAGTCATATCCACACCCCAAAGTGGCCCTCAATTGAAAAGCTACTACAGCCTTATTGTCTCTATAAAAATACTGAATACTTTGAATGAACACTATGACCCCTTAGCACCTGTATTGCAAACCATAATGCACAAAAGAAAAAGGAGAGGGCAAGAAGGAAAGTGCCTCCCTTAAAGGGAGGCTAGGAATGGGGGTGGGGTGAGGTGTTGGGGGATGGTGGTAGGGAAACGGGACATTGGTGGTGGGAAATTTACATTGGTGGACGGATGGGTGCTGGATCATTGTATGACTGAAACCCAATATGCACAGCTTTGTAATGGTCTATCTCACTGATATTCAATTAAAAATTTTTTAAAAAGTAATGTGGGGTTCATGCCCAATTCAGCCAGCTTAATCCATGGCTAAATAAATAGCAGTCATCCTACATTACATAAAAAAAGAAAAAATGAAAAACTGCTGTTTGAGTTCAGGTACTGCTATTGTATGGGTCTGAAACTCTGAAGTGGAAAGATTCTGTATGGGTGATCCTAACTGAATCAGATATGAAATCCACAGAGAGGGAATCTCTTCTCCCCAGTTGAGCCAGAAGCCTACCTACGGTACCCACTCTGGAGAGCTTCACAAGGAGCATTGAGCAAGGAGCTATTTGCTGTGAGAGCACAGAAGGATGGTTGAGAAGCTGATAACAGAAGTTTCACTGATAACAGCGTTGCTCTGTAAGGATCAAGTTTCTTCTTACAAAATAAGTTAGAGTTATTCTCAGAATTATCCTGTGAGCATCTTAGATTGAGTTTGTGACAGTAATTCTCAAAACAAACCCAATCCACTTCATAATGCATATAGCCAGGAGCAATGTTCCATTATTATATTAATATTCCATTATTAATGAGAAGGTTTCTAAAAAAACACTACCCAGCAGAAGGACTAGTGCAAATTTTAATCATTAGAAAAAGGCCTGCACTATTTTCAAGTTTTGATTCAGCATAGTTATTCCATTTTTAAAAATTGGAACTCAGAATTTGAAATCAAGTACACATGGGTTCAAGTAGGAAGATGCTGTGCTATTGAGAATTTGTGAGATACTGATATGAAAATATGGCCTTAGAGAAGACTTAAGTATTTGAAAAATATCTGAGGCTTCTAAAAGTTCTCAGTGATGACAGAAGTATGTTCACATAAATGCAATCACCAAATAACTTTCTCTGGGACTACATTTGCTTAATGCTGCAGCAGTAAGTTTTAACAGGTTCATTAAGGCTTACCTTATATGTGATTCTTATATATGCAATTGTACTCAATAACAAAATCCAGTTTGACATTTCTATTAGTTAAGGATAAAGGTAAGCAGGAGAACCAATCAAGTAATGAAGGAAGGAACTTATAATATGAAAGATCAGTAGATCCGTAGAACATGCAACATCTAACCATGTGTACATGTTAGTGTAAGTGATTATATTTTGTCATTAAAATGAGACATTTGCAGTAATATGAGAAAGACCTGATGAAACAGGGGGTGGGAGATTGACTTTAGGAGATGACATCAGATTCATATCACACCAAAGTAATTAGGGATGATCTTTAAACCTAAGTTCCCCCTTGCTTGTTTCTGTTTCTTTACTTGACTGTTTTCCACTCTGAGAAAGCCCATGTTCTCTCTTAAACACATACTTTTTTCTCTCTATCCTCACATTTCTCTAATTTTCAACAAAACAACCTTCTCTCTCTCCCTCTCTCTCTGAGTCTCAGAGAGAGAGAGAGAGAGAGAGAGAGAGAGAGAGAGAGAGAGAGAGAGAGAGAATAAAAATATGTATTCCAGGCATCAGGTATGTGGCTCACTGGCAGAGAACATGCCTTTTGTTTGTGAAACTCTGGGTTTGATCCCTTGCTCTGCAGAGTTCCAAGTACTTCTGGTAGTTAGACCCAAGCAAAGCTGGGGGTGGACCCCTAATAAAATTTCTATTCAAAGGAAGGCATGAGAGAACAGAAATTTAAGGGCGCTAATAGTAATGTTGACATTGTTGACTCTCAGTGGGGGACTGGGTCATCTTGGTTTGGAGTGGTTTTCATATATTTAGCATAATTGCTATTTTGAAGTTTGAAGGTCTTGGAGAAAGAACCTAAACACTGTTGACCAAGAAAAACTATTATCTTTAAGCTTTGGAGGTTGTCTCTCTAATAAAACAGTTTAACTTAGTGAAAGTATTATAACCAAGTCTCACTTGTTTAAGAGGTGTTAGAAAGTAGGTTAAAACAGGTTTCTGTTACCAGAGATTGTCAGTGGAAATAAGGAGATATGCACAGCTCTGTCTGTTTCTGCAAGATGCTTCTAACCAGGGTTTTGTTAAACATTTTGAAGGTGAGTGTTTATCCTGACATTGCCGAGTCTGGGGTTCTAAAGGATCACCAACTTCTTTGGGCACACATAAGAATATGATTTTGTACACCCAAAAGTCTATAGCTTTCTCATATACAAATAATGAAAGAGAAGAAATAGACATTTAAAAAACAGTCCTGTTCACACTAGTACCTCAGAAAATCAAGTACATCAGAATAAGTTTAATCAAAGAGGTGAAGGACTTACACAAGGAAAATTACAAAACACTACTTCAAGAAATAAAAGAGAACACTAGGAAATGGAGACACATCCCTGCTCATGGATAGGGAGGATTAACATTATCAAAAAGGCAATACTGCCCAAAGCACTATATAAATTCAATTCGGTCCCTATCAGGATACCCATGACATTTTTCAAAGAAATAGACAAACACTCCTGAAATTCACATGGAACAATAAACCCCCATGAATAGCTAAAACAATACTTCAGAAAAAAAAGAAGATGGGTGGCATCACCCTCCCCAACTTCAAACTGTACTACAAAGTAGCAGTAATTAAGACAGTATGGTACTGGGATAGAAACAGACCTGCAGACCAATGGAACAGAGTTAAATATTCTGTCACAGAACCCCAAATATATGACCACTTAATCTTTGACAAAGGAGCAAGAAATGTGAAGTGGAAAAAGAAAAGCCTCTTCAACAAGTAGTTCTGGGAAAACTGGATAGCTAACTGCAAAAAAATGAACTCTGACCTCTGTATAATGCCAGGCACAAAAGTCAGATCAAAGTGGATTAAAGACCTCAATATCAGACATGAATCTATGAGGTACATAGAGGAAAATGTAGGCAGAACTCTCCACGACATTGAAGCTAAAAACATCTTTAAGGATGAAACAGCACTGACCATGCAAGTGAAAGCAAACATAAACAAATGGAACTACATCAAACTAAGAAGCTTCTTCACTTCAAAAGAAACAGTGACCAAAATACAGAAAGAGCCCACAGAATGGAAAAGAATATTTACCCAATACCCATCTGATAAGGGATTAATATCCAGGATATACAAGACACTAGTAGAATTGTACAAGAAAAAAACTTCCAACCCCATCAAAAAATGGGGAGAAGAAATGAACAGAAATTTCCTCAAAAAAGAAATACAAATGTCCAAAAGGCACATGAAAAAATGCTTCATATTGCTAGCCATCAGGGAAATGCAAATCAAAACAACAATGAGGTATCATCTCACACCACAGAGACTGGCACGCATTCAAAAGAACAAAAGCAACCAGTGCTGGTGTGGATATGGGGAAAAAGGGACACTCTTTCACTGTTGGTGGGAATGCCCACTAGTTCAGCCTTTCTGGAAAACAATATTGACGGTCCTTCAAAAGCTAGAAATTGAACTTCCATGTGACCTTGCAAGATCACTTCTGGGAATATATCCTGAGGATGCAAAAAAGCACAGTAGAAATGACATCTGTACCTGTATGTTCATTGCAGCACTGTTCGCAATAGCCAAAATCTGGAAACAACCCAAGTGCCCTACAACAGATGACTGTTTAAAGAAACTTTGGTACATCTACACAATGGAATACTATGCAGCTGTCAGGAGAGATGAAGTCATGAGCTTTGCTTATAAATGGGTAGACATGGAGAGTATCATGCTAAGTGAAATGAGTCAGAAAGAGAGGGGCAGATATAGAAGGACTACACTCATTTTTTGCAGTATAAAACAACATAACATGAGACTGACACCTAAGAACAGTAGATACACGGGACAGATAGATTGCTTCATAGCTGGAAGCCTGCCTCATGAGCAAAGGGGAGAAGGCAGCTGGAATAGAGAAGGGATCACTAAGAAAAAGATGGCTGGAGGAATCGGTCAGGATGGGAGATATGTGCAGAAAGTAGATAAAGGACCAAACATGATAACCCCTCAGGGTCTGTATTGCAAACCATAGTGCCCAAAAGTAGAGAGAGAGTATGGGAAATCATGTCTGCCATAGAGGCAGGGGAAGTGTGGGAAAGGGAGGGTATACTGGGGATATTGACAGTGGGGAATGTGCACTGGTGGAGGGGTGGGTGTTTGATCATTGTGTGATTGTAACCCAAACATGAAAGCTTGTAACTATCTCACAGTGATTCAATAAAATTTAATAAAAAAAAAGAATGTAATTTTGTAAAGAGCAGAGTGACCTAGAGGGCATTAGGTCTTAACTAGAGCTGGTGAGGAAAAAGTAAGTGAGAAATCATGCTATGTCGAAAAGCATGTAAATCATGCTATGTATTTAAAATTTATATGACCTAATAGTGTACCATAAGTGTATTTTTAAAAGAAAAATATCTTAAAATACTACTTTGTAAGAGCAATTTTCCAATTAAGTTGCAAAGACGTTCAATTTACAGTTCCTGCAACTGTCTCCATACTTAGTTGATACTTTTTATGTTAAATAGTAACATTCTGCTTTCTGTGTGTGATTTTTGGGCTTTGGGCAGTATCTGTTGATACTGGGGGACTATTGTTAGTTCTGTATGTGCTGAAGGTGAATTGCTTCTGCATGCTCCAGCCCTTCAGGCTCTCCTCCCAATCCCTTATATTCTGCTGGAGCAGACCTTGATTCATTTCACAGCATGAGTGAATTTTGTTAGGACTTATGATGCAGTAATTTGTAAATTTAAAAATACATCTACAGAGTAGATCCAGTGGAGATTCATGTGAAATAACTGAAATACATTTGTGTATATATATACAAATATCCATACATTCTTTATATGCATACATTTAATACATGTATCTAATATGTAATCTTCCAGTTTATTTAATTGATGGACTGTTGGTGACTATCTTCTTCTCAGTACGCGAAACGCATTATGAAGATCCCCAATTCCCCCCTCACCCTGGTGCAGGGATTGAATCCAGATTTTTTGCACACAAGTATAGCTGAGCCTAACCTCCAACCCAAGCTAAGTCTTAAGGCAGTGTCCTGTGCTCTTACCCTGAAATGTTAATAGTTTATCATAGTTTTTTTAGTATTTTCTTTTGTTTTTGTTTTTGTTTGGTTGGTTTTGAGTCACACCCAGTGGTGCTCATGGATCACTCCTGATGGAGTTTGGGGGACCATATGGGATTCTGGGAATCAAACCTGGGTCAGACACAAGCAAGGCAATCTCCTTACCCTCTATACTGCCTCTACTGCCCTCTTCTTTATTTTCTGATTTGCCTGTTACTGGTGGGCAGGAAACTCATTTCTCCCGTTTCTTGAGGGACCGCAAAAGTTGTCTCAGAATCTACCCCAGTTAGCGAAAAAAGGTAAGAACAAGTGATAGCAACTTGGGAAACAGTAGACCAGTCCTAAAAGTAACCCACAATTCCTTTTTTTCTCTCGCAGTTGATTGCAGTTCATTTATATGATCACTCATTTGTAGGGCAGTGTGAAGAACGTACTCCAAATGAATGCCCCGAACATGGCATGTTGATATACAACTTATCATCAGAGCATTTAATAAGTGTGGATTTTTAGAAACTACAAAATCACATGTGAAATCGTGTTCTGTATAAATACATTACTTTTGTATATCAAATGTATAGGATATATATATATATATATATATATATATATATATCAGTACTGTGTTACTTTTTATTCCAAATATGGAGGCAAATGGGGGTTAAGGCCAGAGGTAATCTTGGCAAGTCAAAGTGGTTCACAGTCAGTAATATTCTGGAACCATTGCTATACATTTAGGGTTACCTGCAAAGCTGCCCTGAGGACTCCATCTCACTAAAGGAAGGCTACGTACTGTTTTTCAGTATCTACTAAAATCATAATGAGAAGTATTTGTGCTGCTGAAAAGTTTATTGGGATAACAGGAGATATTTAATTGTTCTGGATGAGGTAGAGTTAGGTTTCAAAGATGTTTGAGTTCCTATGCACTGGTGATTTCGATGTCATTGTATTACAAAGTAGGCCAATTGCATGTTGCACAAATCTAGCACTATGAGGGCCAAACCAATAGTAGGGCCTTGGCTTTGCATTCAGCATACCCATGGTTTGATCCCTGCCACCCTATATGATCCCCCAGCACTGGCAGAAGTGGGGGGTGGGGAAGGAGCGGAAAGAAAAAGAAAAAAAATCAAGACAAGTTCATTCCTTCAATGTCACTGTCACTGTCCTCCCGTTGTTCATCGATTTGCTTGAGCAGGCCCAGTAACGTCTCCATCATGAGACTTGTTATTACTGTGTTTGGCATAACGAATACGTCATGGGTAGCTTTCCAGGCTCTGCCATGCGGGCGAGATACTCTCAGTAGCTTGCCAGGCTTTCCGAGAGGGGCGGAGGAATCGAACTCGGGTAGGCCATGTTGACTGCGTGCAAGGCAAACACCCTACCGCTGTGCTATCGCTCCCTACCAAAAAGCCACAAATTTCTAAAGAAGAACAAGTATATTAATTCACATATTTTACCTTGAGTAAAATCATATTTCCATTAAATTACTTGAAAATAATTTTATAATAAATGTATATCTAAAGAAGTAAATGAAAGTGATAGATTATTTAATATCAATCTTCTTTGACCTTTTAATGCAGATTAATTCACATTTGTTTTCAGTTCCATTTCAACCAGTATGGAAATAACCTACATTTATTTCTTAATATCTCCTAGTTAAGGCAGTGCTGTGCAACAGATAATAGTTACGATTATTTACAGAGGAGAACTGTTATAGTTTCATAGACGCAATGTTTATATAGTCCACAAATTTAGATGAGCATAGGTCCTGTCCAATTTCCAGTTTTCTTATAGAGAATTATGTTGAACAACTTCCTCCTATAATGAATTTTTGCCTTTTTCATCTACTAGATCAAATAATCACATTAAAAATGCTTTAACATTTTTGGCAGTATTTACATAGTAGTATTGTAAATATGCAGATTATCAACCAGTTTCTTTGGATATGGGAACTGAAGGTGGGAAAATGAGCAGAAAAGAACATTTTTAAGTAGCTATTTTGAAATTAGTTTATTTAATAACACCATTTCTGAAAAAAATTCTACAGTGTTTATGTACCCGAGTTGCCTTCAGGATAAAGTAAATATTTTACATGTCAAGTTTACAGGTAAAACGTTGAAATACATGAAAAATTACATATTGAATTACATGAAAAACATGCTGAATTACAGGAAAATGTAAATATTTTGCATGTTAAACTTACAGAAGATGTAATCTTATGGTGTATTTCCTTTTCCTGTTCTCATTGAAACTTTCTTATTTGCTGCTCTGACCTTCTTTATCATCTGCCTTGGAGAAGGCAAGTTGTATGGTGCTTTTATTATTATTATTAATAACTTTACAGAATCTACAAGTCTACAGATGAAAGAAGGACCTTTTGTAATATATATGCCTGCTATTTCCGTAAGGTCAACAAAATGTTTAGGAGCACAAACAAATTCATTAATTATCTTTGGGATCTGGAGTAGAATTCAGCAGCAAATTGAAAAATTAATTGTTTATTTTTGGAGGGATGGGAATAAAGAACAATAAAACTTCCAAATAAAAGTAGTTGGACCTTTTTGCTGTGGATTTGAAAATAAGTCCAGAAGGCTGAGCTTAATATAACATGTGGCAGGTGGCCTGCGTTTGCCTGGAGAATTCCTTTAGGGCAAGACAGCTCAGCAAACACATAAATCCTTTTTTCTCTGTTATCTAGTAGCACATTTAGTTGCCATGGGGATTTTATTTATGCAGCAGATCCTCTGCAGTTCAGTTTGTGCCTAAAGTTTAACCGTACAGCTGTTACCGTAAACGCTACATGGCAATATTTTCCAAACACAGACTCTAGAACAAAAAGAACATTTTTTCCCCAACATTGATTTTGCCTTTTATGTTCTGAAGCATCTTAGTAAAATATTACTATTTAACAAGAAAAACTTCACAAGTTCCAGGCTAGCAATGGTATTACTTAATGTTACTTAGATGGTTTAATTGGAAACTAACTGTGACAAATATATTTTCAGTTAGGACAGAATTTTGAAAGTTAAATGCATTGCTTGCCATTATTTTGTGTATTTAAGGTGATTTGAATCCCCCCCCCTTTACTTTTACTGCCTACAGGAGTATTTGGATCAAATGATAAATAACACAGAAATACTTGCTACTCTACTAGTTCTTACATTCACAGCTCTCTTACTGCTTCCTTGTTCTGTGCATCTCCCTTTGCCCCCCTTCCTATTTTTAGCGGCAGAGGGAGGAAAACAAGATAGAAAAATGGTGATTGCTTTTGCAACAATCAAGGGATATCTAAGTTTCTCCAGCTCTGGGCTAGGTCCTGATTTGGAATGAATTGCTTTTGTTTAGTCTTGATTTGTACTACACCAGATAAATCACCAATATGTCTCCTTTGTGTGAACAGCATGGATTGGTCAATGAAAAGGGGAACTGATGCTTTTAGATGGAGTGCATAAAATTACCTCCTGCCATCTGTGTCACAGGGTAGCAGGAAAGTGATGAGAGAACTTTGAATCCAGGTAAAGTTGCTTCTTTAAAGGAAAGTGTTCTGAATCAAGATACATTGTTCACATCTCGACACCCCTCTCAAGTATCCCCCTCCTCCCCATTTATTTCTGAGATGTGATGTTGGCCATTTCTGAGGGCCATTCAGACATCATCCTTACAGATGGTTCTGCTATAGTTAGAGGGTCAACATGTAAAATTTGAAATGATAAACTACATGAAGGACTCCTGTTTAACGCCATATATTCTTGGCAGTATCTGAGCAGTTTAATATTAAAACTGCATTACTGTAGCAGCCGTCATTAAAGATGGTTTCTACTAGAAATTTGTACCTCTCAAAAAATCTTTCTGTAATAAGTAGCTATATAAGTTTGAAATGAACTTTGGTTTCATAACTGGAATAAATCACAAATTTTAAATGGCATTGCCAACAAAATTGTGTTTGAGAGGTAAAATTTCACTGCGGATTTTTATCAAGTGATTTATATTATACCTGTTAGAATCATTGAGGGTGCCTCATAAGCAGTGCTCAGGGATCCCCAAGGACTGCTCCTGGCAGTACTCAGCCCAGTTGTGTGGATCTATTAGTTTATTTCTTGGTCTGACAATGTGATGCTGCTTGGGCCTAGCACTGTTGCTTGGGGTCGATGATGTCTGTGCCAGGGACTAAATTTGGGACCTTTATATGTCAGTCATGCCTTCCAGCCCTATGAACTCTCTCCTGGGCCTTTATCCCCCTTAATATATACCAAGAGACAAATATGCATGTTTTTCTTGTACCTATAGTTGGAAGGGCAATGTTAATTTGTTCAGTTTTCATTGTGAAATCATTCTGGAAAAACACAGAGATTTCCTTGGGCCATTGCTCCTTAAAATGTGGTTAAAGGACTAGTAGCATGGCATAACCTGGAAGCTTGTTAGAAAGGCAGAATGCCAGTCCTTCCCTCACTGCCCATCCCAAAACTATTACTATTACCTTACCCACTACAGTTTATCTCTTGGGCCCTCCTGCATTTTTAACTTAGTCATCTCAATTATCTGTTTGTCATCATTTTTTAACCTCCTACAGGTTAATGATAACTACTGTAAACATTATCATAAAAAATATAGGGTGGCTAACCACTATTTAGAATGCTTAAGTCTTTGTCTTTTGGTCCAATCCACCTTTTAATCCTAATCTCTTAAAAGTCTGTCCTATGCACCTGGATGTCAAATGACACTGTATGCCCTGAATACATCTTATTCTTTACAACCCCGTGCCTTTGTATATGCTTTCTTTTCTTGTGGGAATATTCTCTTTTTTTTCTTTTTGGGTCACACCTGGATTTGCACAGGGGTTACTCCTGGCTCATGCACTCAGGAATTACTCCTGGCAGTGCTCAGGGGACCATATGGGATGCTGGGAATCGAACCCAGGTCAGCCGTGTGCAAGGCAAATGCCCTACCCGCGCTGTGCTATTGCTCCAGCCCCTGGGAATATTCTCTTAATGTTTTACATTACAAATTTTTATTTATACATCATAATACTGTTCCTATGTTTTCTAGATATCTATTTATAGATAAAAATAGGATACCTTCATGGCTTATCTGTAGTACTTATGCAGACTGCTGATAGATATACTCAGGATCCCCTTTTATTTACTGAATGATGGATTCCAACACCAGATTACTACTTTAAAGCAAGATTGTTGCTTAGTTGTTCAATGAGCTCTGAGTACTGGCTCAGTGCTCAGGGGCTACTCCCTGCTTGTTGCTCCGGAAACCAGATGGTACTGAGGATTGACCTGATGATCCTTGTGAAAAGCATGCACTTCAGTCCTCTAAGCCCTTACTCTGACTCTAAGACTCTTATTAACTCGCACACCCCCAAAACCAACGTATGTAGCTAGCTTATAGCAAGTGCTTGTGTTCTGCTTATTAAATGAATGTCAAATTCACACCTTTTTAGCAATCATATTGCTAATAAATTGAGACTTCAGGATAAATCAATTCACTGTCTCTCTACTATAACCTGTTATAAAGAAAAAATATCTTCCTATTGAGAGAATCATGTCAGTTATTCAGGAAATAGAAAGTATAATAGAAGGCCACCTATAAGGAAGGGTATGAAAAAGAAAAGAGCCTGAATTGAAAAATTACCGAAGCTTGAATGCTCAATTGAAGAGTACCAATTGAAATAAAAATGGGTTCCAAGGATTTGATTACACTTACAATTTTGAAATTGTGTAATTGTGAAAAATATATCATACATATCAGAGGTAGAGGATCCATCAGTTGCCTCTTTGGTTGGGGATTAGAAGTTTATCTTGACTATGACATATCACTTTCCCTGTGTCTTAAAACAGTATATTATACTTTAATAAGTAAGATCTTCCATATTCAAGAGAAATTGCAATGTTAATGTATTTGTATTAACATAGAGGGAAAATGAGCACACTGGATTTTTCTTCAATATAAATGGTAATGGTTTGTATTGAGCTATGATTATTTTGTTTGTATAAGTTTGCTTAGAAGCAGTACAGGCTGTAAAGCAATGCATTTATGCTTTTGGAGCAGACATACTATTCTATAATTTCACTTTGCCTTATAACCTACTGTTATAGTTTGTATTCATAATGGTATTTCAGAGTTCCACTGTTGAAATAGGAAATGAAAACATATATTTCTTTACTGAAAGTAGGGAATTTAAAGTTATATAATCATAACCTAGATGGACTTAATCAAATCTCATTGGAATAACAAAAATAAGGCTAGTAATGCCTGGAGTTAAGGCATTGTCCTGGGGCCAGGGAGATGGGTCAGACTGGTGGAGCACATGCCTTATATGCGTAAAACCCTGAATTTGATCCCTGACCACGTACCTCTTTAGCCCTGAACCAGCAGACCTGTCAGATACTATGCCCAGTAAAGTCTCAATGAGTGTGACCCCCATTCCTTATCACTGCTAGAGAGTAAATCAATTAATACCTCTAAGTCCTGATCAATTAAAATGCCTTTTATTTTAATTCATCTATATTTGGCAAAACAAAGGCCATTGAAATCAGAGTTTGGGGTTTGGGATCCATTGCTATATATTAGCAGTTATGTTGGACAACTGTTTATTGTAGTAATTAACTTGAATAGTTTTGATCTACAAAATCACTGCACCTTTACCAACATAAAGATCTACAAACTCTTGATCTTTATTTTGCCTCTAGTCTACCTTCTTGCCCTCCTATCCCCCACAACTTGGTAACCTCAGTTTTGCAGTCAAAGTGGGCCAGTGCTTAAAAAAAATAGCTTTCAGCCTTTTAACACCAATGAACCCTTGAAAATAAAATCTGATTTTCTGGACAGCTACAGGAGAAATAAAAAAAATATCAGAACACATATCTATGTATATTTACATATTGGTATTTCTAATAGTATCAATCCAAGATTCAAGTGTACCATATGTTTAGCAACTGGCACTGTTTGAAGTAATTTATGGTCTGGTGGGTCTCAGCTTGATGTTACATGCACATAGTATGAATTATGTTCTCCTTAAGTTTTACCAAGTTCTAGGAAAGAGCTCAGATGTTCACTGCTTATGGTTTTCACTTGCCCATAAGTCTCAACAGGTCCAAAATTCACTACAGTTACTAAGAAAATGGGAAAAGAGTCAGTGGGAGAAACAAGATATGGGGAAGAAGATTGCTCCCCCCCAAAATAATTGTGCTGCCCACCCTCTGTTCTGTGACATTCAAGTTTGACTTTCTAGGTGCAATAGTTTGGTGAGGACGATACCCCACCTACAGTTCAGTGTACCCCTGAGAACCCAGTCATAGATGCACTTCCCACAGGCCCCACAACTGAAGTCTGTATCTCAGTCATAGAAACCATAAGGCAACAACAATAAAGAAGGGAAGAAAGCAAACAACAAAAGAACCCATAAGATCTAGAGCAAAATCACTAGGACCACAGATTCTTATTTATAGATTTTTTAAAAGGCAAAACAAAGCATTGTTTTACTTCTTAACATTTGTGGAACCACTTATTATATAAATAAGAAAACCTGCTAAGGACAAGGAGATATATGTATGTGCATGTTTGTGTGTGCATGTGTGTATGTGCACGCAAGCACGCAATGTGTATATGTGTATGTCTATATCATTTGTTTTAGGGTCATACCTAGTGATAATTGGGTATTTCTTCTTGGTACTTGGAGTCACTCTTGACTCTTTGGGAGGGCATATGCAGTGCTGGGGGCTGAGCCATGGCTTCCTGCATATAGAACATGCACTATAATCCTCTGAGCTACATTTTCTGCCTAGGATTTACTTTTTTGTTGTTTTGGAGTCACTCCCAGCAGTGCTCAGGGCTTATGCTTGAATTTCTGGTGGTGCTCAAGGGACTTATTGTACCAGGAATTGGACCCGTGGCAACTGTGTTCAAGGCAATCACCTTAACTGCTTCATTATCTCTTAGTCCCCCAAGATGTAATGCAAAATGTAAAATAGTCAAAAATATATTCCAAAAGGTCAGTAGAGGTGTGTTTTAGAGTTCATTTGGAGCATAGACTGGAGTAATGGAGAGTTTTGGAAACTCAAGGAAAAATCAGATAAGAAAGTCAGTATTAAGCTTAAAAATGGATAAGAGAGATATTAAAAAATTAATAAGAAGAAGCAGATTCTTCTGAGTTTATTTTTTGACAGTCTTAGGAAAGACATCTGTTAGTATTACTATTGTAAAATCTATAGGGCTAGCAGTATTTTGTATGAAATTCTGTAGGAAAAAGGTTATGTATAAATATTTGTCAAACTGCACTGCTTACTAGAACGATTTTGTCCCTTATATCTGTGTAGATGTTTGGCTCTGTGAGACTTCCTCTAATATCTGAAATAAAAAATAATATCTCTATGTTGTTGGGGCAGCATAGTGCAATGAAAAAGGGAAGGCAGATTCTGAAGCCAGACCCCTTGGTTTCAGTCATGACTCTATCTTTAGCAGAGAAAACCTTACTAGGAGAGATCATTCTGTGTCCTTGTTTCCCAAAATGGGGAGTAATAGTATCATTTATGCCAAAACTGGTTCTGGGAATTAACCACTTAGAACAAAACCTTTTATAACGATTAGAAATGTAGGAAGTGTTCTCTGTTATCACTACTACTAAATGATATCTGAAAGACATATATAATAAATAAGAATTAGAAAAACCTCAATAAAAGTCTTCTTTTAAAAAATAAGAGCTGTCTGGACTAATGTTTGGAAGAAACCTTTAAAGAAACAGAGAAAAATAATGGAATAAGAATATTTTAAGGCAGAATCCTTAAAAGGGAAAGAAGATGATTTTTAAACAATTGTTATTTATTTCATTGGGACCACTCTTGGCAATGCTCTGGGGTCACTCCTGACGCAGTGCTTGGGGCTTGCTTCCTATGGTGCTTGGGGGATTATGCAGTGCTAGGGACTGTCCCTGACCCACTGCATGCAAAACATTGGCTTCAACCCATTCAACTGTCTCTCTGGGCCCTTTTAAGCCAAATTTTATGTTGCAGTGTTAAGTCAGAAGTCTACTCTTGGAAAAGAAAAGAAGATTGTACAAGTACAAAAGGGCAGTGATGAAATCCATAACATAAAGAAGAGATATCTGCCTTTCAAGTGTCAGGGACAGGGGAAGTGCCTTAGGAAGCGATTATGAGTAAAAACAATTGAAAGTAAATTTGAAATTGAATTAGTTCAAGATATTCCATAACTAATGCACTGATATCATGAAGAAAAATAAGGGAGAAGGGTGGAGAAAAAGAAATATACAATCCCTTCTAGTATAATAATAATTCCTTGATATAAGAGACTTTATTATTTTATCTTCCAAGTGTTTGGCCTATGCTTAACATAGAATGGAAATTTAATAAGTCCTTAATGGATTTATAAATGAGTGCATCTAATTAATAGATTAATTTATTTAATTAAAGAAATAAGTTTATTAGCAGAATATTTTATTAGTAATGAAGGAAGTAGGTTTGGTTTGAAATTTAACTCTTTAAGTGTAAAGTATACATAAGGAGGGCTGGAGCGATAGCACAGCGGGTAGGGCGTTTGCCTTGCACGCGGCCAACATGGCCGACCCGAGTTCGATTCCTCCGCCCCTCTCGGAGAGCCCGGCAAGCTACCGAGAGTATTCGATATGCCAAACACAGTAACAACAAAGTCTCCAATGGAGACGTTACTGGGCCCGCTCGAGCAAATCGATGATCAACGGGAGGGCCTTTACCTTTTTACCTTTAAGTGTAAAGGAAGCATGCAAGTGAAATTCTTGGAGATAAGAATTAGAAAATTTATAAGTCAAGAAAATAATGAGTTTCTCAGTTACTCAGATAAAGTCACATAAGAATGACAAAGAATGCATTTTTTTCCTGAGAAAATTTACTAAATAGAGAGGAATAAATGTTTCAGAAGCAAAATTGCTCATAGATCTATCAATATATTTTCAAAGTAAGATCACTTGATTACTTGATCACTTGACATCCTGTAACTCATTGATTTGCTTGAGCAGCGCCAGTAATGTCTCCATTTGTCCCTGTTGCATGCTAGTGCAGGCCAATGGCATCTGCTCATTCTAGGAGCATGAAGAGCCTCAAACCAATCATTCAGGGTCTTGACGAAGAAGTCTGACTATCTCGTAGGTGGGGGGCCACACGATCTTTTGACATCCAGTGGAATCCAGTTGGCAATGGCTCTAGTCCAGCAGTCATCTCCAAATCTCATTACGTGTCCAGCCCATCTGATTTTTGATGCCCTGGCAACGAGACAGCATCCCTGATTCTTGATCATAGATGAAGGTCAGAATTCTGGATTCTTTTTCTCATTTGAAGCATAATACTCCAAGCATAGCTCTTTTGATTCCTCTTTGGGAGATCTGAATAGCATTCTCATCCCATTTTTGTAGGGCCCAAGTCTCTGAGGCAGGAATGCAGGAAGAACAGTGGAATCAAAGAGATGTGTGCAGAGCCGGAGGTTCTTCGTCCTCTTAACTATTTCTTCAACGCTCTTGAAGCTCTCTTCCTCCTGTGTAACTCAGGTGCTAGGTCATTCGTCATGTTGACTTCTCGACCTAAGTATACATAACTGTTGCATTTGAGACATTCATTCCATTGAGAGCGGATGTCAGGAATGAGACCATTTCTCATAAACATTATATTCATGAGATTCAGCTGTAGTCCGACCTTTCCACACTCACGTTTGAAGTTGGCTAGCATTTGTGCTGCTTGACTAATGTTTGGTGTTATTTGAATGATGTTATCAGAGAAGCAGAGGTGGTGTAGTTGCCTACCGTCTATCTTCACTCCCATTCCTTCCCATTCCAGTCATGGCATGACATTCTCGAGGGTGGCACTGAAGAGTTTTGGTGAAGTGGTATCACTCTGCCGAACCCCTCTCTTGACATGGAAGATTAATTCTTTGTAGAATGATGAGATCCTGGTAGTGAATCCGTAATACCACTCATGGAGGATCCGGATATATTGAGTTTGAACGCCTTATTTAGCTAGTGATTTGGTGACTGCTTCCTTCTCACCAGAATCAAGGGCCTTCTCTAAATCAATGAACATTAGACAAAGCGGCATCTTGAACTCCATAGAAACCTCAATGAGCTTGATTACTGTGTGAGTATTGCCGATCATGCTGAATCCTTCGGAACCCAGCTTGCTTGCATACTTGTCCTTCATCTAGTGTTCTGCTAATCCTATTCAGGATGACTCGAGTGAACAGCTTGTAGACAACAGACAGCAGGTAAATTGGGCAGTAGTTGCCAACGTTGTGGATGTCTCCCTTCTTGTACAGTAGTACAGTCCTGCTGGTTTTCCATTGGGATGGAACCTTGCATTCAGACAGGTAGTGTGTGAAGAGATGAACCCGTGTATTGATGAGGACTGATGGCAGGTTCTTCACGTGTTTGTGTCTGACCTTGTCTGGGCCGGGTGCTGTTCACTTCTTTACCGATGAAATGGCTTGTCGGATTTTGGAAGGGAGGACATTGGGAATGACATATCCATCCTGCAGGATTTGGTATGTGGTTAGGTGGAGGTGGCTATCAAAGAGATCCATTTAGAAGTTGTGGATAATCTTCTCCATTGCCCTTCTGGAAGATGTGATGGTCAGAGCCACTAGGATGTCGGAGGGCAGTGATCTTGGTCTTGTAGTTGGCAATGGAAAGGTGGTTGTTGCAAATGCTTTTCCCAGCTTCTGCCACATCGGCCAGCACTGCTGCTCTTATCTCTTTGAGATCGAACTTTATTGCTTCTCTGCACTGCTTTTCAAGCTTGGGCATTCACTTGCAGTTGCCTGAGGCTTGCGCCAAGCCACGTTGGTGAATGGGCTCGAGAGTTTTCTAAGACCAGTGTCTTTTTGTGGCTATCTCTCTCTCAGTGTTCCTTGCACAATCATGGAGGTGCTGAACCAGTCAATGTTGTCAATAACGGCATCTTCCCATGTTGCCACAATAGTGCCAAAGAGCTCCCAGTTGGTGATCGTTCTGGGACTTCTCTTCTTAAACTTTGCAGCCCTTACTCCCCACTGTGTGAAGTGGAATTTTGCATGAAGGAGATGGTCGTCTGATCACATTTGGAATTTTGGGACAACAGTGACATACATCAGGCAAAACCATCGATTGAATATCATGTGGTCAGTTTCGTTTTGGAACCATCCACCGGGAGACTCCTATGTCCAACGTTTAGATTCTGCCTTCTGGAACTGTGAGTTACCATGGATGGTCTTGGTCAACATGATGAACTCAGATAGTCTCTCACCCTGTTCATTCTATTCTAGGCCATGGGTCCCGATGTGGAGTTCTTAGGCAGATCTTCTAGATCCTATCTTGGCATTAAAATCACCGACAATGATCTTGTAGAAGGTGTGGTCTTCTTTATAGAACTTCTCTAGCTCCATATAGAACTTCTCAATTTCTCCTTATCATACTTGGATGTTGGTGAGTAGACAACGAAGATAGAAACTGCGGCTGTGGGCCACATCTATTCAAGTGTAATCATCCGATTTGGGTTGTTAGGCATTCAAATGAATCAAAGCTCATGGCCAAGTTCGTGTTGACAAGGACACCGACACCACCGACACCTCTTTTGTCGCATGTTCTGAGGAACAGTTCTTCTCCAGTGTCAAAAATAGCGTGATGTGATTGATGCCTTCTGGTCTCTGTCAGACCAACGATGTCATACTTGATCTTTCTCACTTGCACCCTCGGGTCCTTGATGGACACGTCCGATGCCAGCGTACGTGCATTGAAAGTACAGACATTTTTGTCCTTCTTTGTTTTTTGGCAGCCTAGTTCAGTCTTGAAATTTTATCAGCCTCTCCTTCTTCATCCTTCTTAACGCTGCCATATTTGTGGCTCTTTCAGGGTCAGGGGAATGAGATCCATTGTATTTACTGTTTTTGGCATATCGAACACTCCACGGATAGCTTGCCAGGTGGGATATTCTTTGTTGCTTGCCAGGCTCTCCGAGAGGGATAGGGGCTTTTAGGGCAGCCTCTAATAGCCTTTGCAAGTGTTCCCATGGTTCTAACCATATTTGAACCCTATCAAATATGGTGTGGTAATATTGGAAGATAGGTATTAAGTGTCTTATGATGTGTCACATGGTCTGGAAAGCATCCTGGAGCATTGTGGTGGCTTGGTAGTGGAGGTAGTGGAGGTAGTGGATGTCTGCAGATGAGGTATTTATCTGGCGCTGGTAGGGAGGGTCTTCTATGCGTAATCCCTGGGTTGCTGGAGGTTGGTGGAAGCAGACAGGGCAGGGTAGGTGGGGCTTCTGGTTTTAATCCTTTGGTGTCTGGAGACTGCTGGGAGCAGGCAGAGGATCTCTGTTCCCAGGTCTCATTGAGCCTGGAGTCCAAGATCACAGAGTTCTGCTTTCCTGGTTCTGTGGACTTCACTGGTAAGATAATGAACAGAATATTTAAGGGGGACATAGGACTCCCAAACAGTGCTCATATGGTACTGAGGATTGAGTTTGTTTTGAAACATTCTGAGTTTAATTTCAGATTGAACATTCCAGGAATGTGAGCCAATTCTTTGAGCTATGTTTCCATCCCCAAAGGTGATATTTTGTTTGTTTGGGGGCCATGTCCAAATGTTCTCAGAGGGCCATACGCAGTACCAAGGATTGAATTGAGGTTGGCCTCATACAAGACAAATGCCTTAATCCTTGTACTATTTCTCTGTCCCCTCAAAGGTAGAATTTTTAGCAGAGAATGGTACTCACCTCTGAGCTTCATGGAAAATTGATTATTTCATTGAAATACTTTCAGAAGTTCTCAGTGTGTATTTCTTTAAAGAAGAAAGACAAAAGTCTGCAAGGCAGTGAATTGCTTGTTGTGTCATAGACAAAAGGCCACAGACATGTTCAAATACAGGATATAAATTATTTATGGGACTATGATGGCCATGACTAGAAGTAGGAGTTAGGAGAATGAAAAGAGGCTCAAACTAGAAATATTAGGAAAGAAAATCACATACTTCTTAATCAACTACAGAAAAATAGTGATGCTATCTGATGGGCTTTTTAAGTTACTTTTTAAAAACAAATGAATTTATCAAGAAACTAAAAACATTAGGAGGTTAACATTATTATCCATTCTTATGGCCACTAATTTGAGCTTTGTAAAGTTGCTGAATACAAATGGTGTTAGAAATCAGAAAAGCTAAAGGTCACAAGCAGAGTTGCCACTGAGCATTCATCCATGTGCATAGGGCCATGGATATGGCATGTGAGAAGAGCTAACCTAATTTAAAATCGGGAAGCAGGCTGGTTTTCAAAGTGGCAATTTTTCAGTGGTGACCAACTGTCAAAGTTTCTTTATTAGAAGTATCTTCAGTTTCCTATTACTATTACTATTAATATTACTATTAACACCATAATATTTCCTATTTTCTATTACTCCTAGCATTTCCCCCTTAAGACTTTGATACCAACCACCTTTTGTCTATGTGCAGATGACGTATAAAAGAAGACTGAATAATAAACTGCAAACTACATGTCTTTTTTTATATTCATTTCAACAGGGATTTATTGGGTTTCTGTTACACAACAGAGAAGGTAGACCACAGGGCAAAACAGACATGGCTATGTTTGTCTTGGGTGGTCTGTCAGCTTTCTTGTACTCAAAAACTGTTTAGAGGTGTTAAAGGGTTATGGTGAGATAATACCTGTTAGCTGTATGTATTGGGTGAAGGATGAAACAGGGTAAGTGGTTATGGTTCAGAATCTTTATTAAACACTTCCGTGATGCTTATGGTTGGAAAAACACAGCTTGAAAATCACTGGGCTAGTGACAAATGGAGGAAATTGCTCTGCTGAAGAAAGTGATGTGCAGAGTGAGGGAGGAAGAGAGCAGAAGTAGCATATCTAGTGGCCTGAAGAAATGGACTGACCAAAGAAGGATTTTCCAAGACAGGAGGCATAGACTTGGATAAATAATAAGTAGGAAAGGGTTGGCCAGACAGAAGGAAGATCAGATGTGGAGACTGACAGCTTCTGTCCTTCCTCTACTTGCAGCACTCTTGTGTTTAACATTGTGCCAGAGTTCAACAAGTATGTACTGAACAGACTCCATTTATTACTGAATGTCATTGCTCAGGACACTGGAGAGTTAGTAACTGAAAATACAGACTAACATGTTTAAATTACTTACCTTAGAAAATTGTTACAAAATTACTAGTAATACCACTAAGCTATAGGACAGTAAGATACACAGGTGTGTCTTCAACCAATTTAAAGGTTAAAACAGTAGCTTTATTGTTGAAACTGTCGGAATTTGATTTTTCCTGTTTTCCCAACTTTCTCTACTGAATATCCTGATGTTTATGTATTTATGATTTTATTTTTTAAAATTTTTTAAAAACCACTATAATTTCCTGTGGATCTTTCTAAAACCTCTTTCTCTGGGTGAGGCAAGTGGTGTTTTTTTGTTGTTGCTGTTTTGAGCATTTTTTTATCATGTTTTTGTGAAATTTGTTCAGTTACTTTTCCTGAATGTAGTAATAGCTTTCAATTTTTCACTTTAATCTAGTAATGCAGCAAATAAAATTTAATGGTTTTAAAAATATTATTATTGAAAAAATCAACTTGACATTAAGATTTGCCTATTTTATTTTGAACTGGGCTTGGCTACCAAATATTGTGTTGAAGTGTTTATATTAGTCTTGGAATTTTATAAAGTGGCAGCTTTTCTTACTTTCATTAACAGTCATATTCTTAATCACTTGGGTGGTTCATATTCATAATATATTACAATCTGATTTTTCAAAATTTTATTCATTTGAGTCATGTCAGTCAAGTTTTATTGCAAACTCTTGCATTGCTTGAATTATACACTAGTGTTATATCAAAAAAGTACTGCTAAATACAGTAAGTACTAAATATACAGTGGATTAGAAAGTAATTATTAGGATTTTGTTGCTGTTGTTCAAATAGTATACTGTGTATTCATCAGTGAAAGGAGCCATCAACTGGGAAATTTCTGTAGGATAGAGAATCAGCCTTCTGTGGGGCTGTTTCACTCATGTCCAGATGCCCCCTCAGCCCCTCCAGCAACCAGTCACTTGGGCCATCTCTACTATGTTTGCTTCTGTTGATCAGCTCTGCAGCTTCTCCTATGGATGGCCTTTGATACTTGCATTTCTTGGACTTTTCCTTCTAAACACACCATGTTTCATAAAGAACACTAGTCTACTCTGGTTCCTTTACAAATATATTCTTAGACTTGTTCATAGGTTTTGGCACTTACTGCCTTAGAATCTTGGTACTGACCACAAAAGCAAACATGAAGAAGTTAGAAAGGTTCCTTGGTTCTTATTGTGTGTCTATCTCTAGCCTTTTATCCTTTTCAGAGAAGAAAATGGAAAATCCTCAGGCTTTATTATTGAGGATGTGTCTCACCTTCCTAAATCCTTGCTCTATAAGTACACTATTCTGGATCCATAGAAACACATCCTATGATTTGTCCAGTTGCTCAAATATTTTGATCTTTGTTTCAAAGTGTCCAAATGATTATTTTACCTGATTGTAGTAATTTAAAAAATCAAAAAAGTGATGGCAATAGTATATAAATAGAAAATTTGAGGTTGTAGCAGGCAAATTCTTTGATGCTGGTTAGAAGTGTGTATACAGAATCGTGTGTCTAGGCGAATCAATTTTTCCCTGAAAATCAATGATCTTAGTTGCTTTGTTTGACTTAATAATACATGAGTGACTTCTTTGAGTAATAAGAGAATGCGCACTCATAATCTGGGGGAAAGACCTCCTAAAAAATGCAGTGCTCGGGGAAGTGGATCCACTCCAGGCAACATAGGGACAAACTGCCTGGCAGTTTAGTGTGAGATCTGAGAATGAGGGCCTTCCTAGCCCTTGTGATGCTGGGGCCCAAATGGGCCACTCCAAGTGTTGCTTCCAGGTATGTACCCAGTGAAACCAGGGAGACCATGCAGTGTTGGAGATTGAACCCTGATTGGATCCTAATTCCTGTACTATATCCCAAGATCCTGTAATCACAATTTTAAAGATATTTTAAAGACTATTTTTTTAAAACCCCTGAACTAAGACCAATATGTTTTATTCACAGTTCATGCCATCTGTCTTTACCATGGCTCTCTAATAGGGTATAACATATAATTTTGTCACTTTTAATTTAGGATGTTATTTTTTCCACACTTGACATAGATGTGCTGCTGTTTACTACGTATTCTCTATGTGTTTTTTTTTGGGGGGGGGTGTCATTGATTAAAAAAAAATATGTAAATTTCTTTGTTGATCAATTGCTTCTTTAAGACTGTAACATATCCTAGAGGTTTTATTTTACCTTTTTAAAAGTGAAACAAAACTTTTCTCTGATTGCCCTCAGAAATCTCCTTAAAATAAGTGAATATGCTCCTTTAGTCCCCGTATTTGGCCTGAGACCCATATAGCATCATAACTACCTTAACGCATTGTAAGGCTTGCAGTAGTGAGTATAGCAGTTGAGGAAGTAAAGATAGGGGAGGAAAAAAGTCATTATTAACAATAAGTCAAAATAAAGCATGCTATGGGCTTAGAAGTCATGGGTATTTCTGTTACCTCTAAGATTGCTGTGAAGTCAACTAAACTTCTTATTTTTGTAATCATGTTGTGTGTTGTGGACTCTTCATGCCACCGTGCAAGAGAAAGGTAAAAGAATTTTATAACAAGTGTAAAGGGGGAAATATCCATTTTTGTCTTAGACTTTTAGGAAAAGTTGGCTTTCTGGCAAATGGAGAAGTTTTTTTGAATTGTAAATTTTTCTAGCGTTAGGTTATTCAGGTTTATTTCCTACCACGGTAAATGTAGAACTAGCAGCTCAGTGTCAAAGCACTCATCACACAGTTATTTCCTTTCCTGAAATTCCCTATGGGAAGCTTTCCATACAGTTGACAATTTGTGTAGCCAGGAACCTTGAGATGGTCTCCTGTAGCCACCTTTCTCCTTGGGAATAAATGCCTAAAACCGCCCCAGACCATGGGTATTACTTTCCTCTGAAGATAGTATGGAGAAGTTAAAACCAGAGTAGCGTTCATCTATGATCACTGCTAAGATGAGTGTTGTTATTTGGCCTAGTACTCCCCATACTAAATTCCCTTGTCTTCGCTCCCTCTCAGCATTCTCTGGGATGAGTCTCAGTCCCAGCTTGCAGGAAGGTTTAGAGAGTAGTGAGATTGCCCCTTTACAGAAAAGCAATTTTCAGTCTCATCTCAAATTACTCATATGTTATGGAGTGAATAGGTCATAATTTTGTAATTAGACCCCTTCTTTCTTTTTTCTTTTCAATAATTTTATTAAGTTGTTTAGTTACAGACATTTAATATTCCAACACCAATCCTACCACCATTGTAGCATTCTGCCATCATTATTTCCTATTTTCCCAACTACTTATTGAACCTGACCCCATATATAAGGCCTTCAATAATTTATTTTACATTTCTTATTATTAATACTTGGCTAAAAGGGTGATCAAAAATGTTTCCTTAGAAGAAAGTTAGGGAAGATTGTTGTATCTCACCATGGAGCCCTTAAACCCTCACACAAGAGATTATTACTAAGATGTTGTTACAGGTTAAGCCTCTATGTTTATATTTTAAAATTGATATTGATTGCCTTCTACATTACATCCCATCTAATCTATTTTATCAGTGTTATAGAGCTTAAGTCAATGGAGACATTACTGGACCCGCTCGATCAAATCAATGAACAATGAGGGGTACAGTGCCACGCCGGCTACGGCGTCGCCCGCGTAGCAACATGCTGCAAGGGGGCTCAGGCAAGGGCCTGGGTCCCTGGGAATGGGAGGTTCGTGGCCCACGGGTCTATGCCTCTGGTAGCCCCCTCTTCTGTTTTTGAAAGCACCTCTGGCATGCAGTCCTCCCTTACCATTCTGTGGGAATAGGAGCCTGCCTGTTAGTTATTCCTGATGATTAATCACATAGCTTGGATTAAGATGTTTTGATTAACCTTTAGTCTTGGAATTATGTTTGCTAGTAAAATAGAGTTAATATTAGCTTCTGTAAAGTCCTGATTTTTTTAGGTTATGGCTAGGCGTTTTTAGGGAAGTAAAAACTTAAATGTCAGTGAAAGTAGACAATAGAGGAATAGTAAGGAACATAATATTTCACCCAGATATTTTATTGGGACAAGCGGATGTTCTGTCCTAATCTTAAAGCAGAACGTGGACGTGCCCCTTGATGTTTTGGGAACATGACCTATGGTCTGATGTAATGTTTGCCTTGCCACGTTGTTTCTGTAACTGTATAAGAAGAAGAACTCTGGATGCAATAAACCACAGCAGCACTCAGCCTCTCTTGTGTTGGTGTCTGTCTGTCCAACGCGCCGAATCTCCTGCTTTCCCGTACACCTTCGCCTGGTCTCCCCTCAGCCTGGTGGTCTTTGACCGAGTGGTCTGCGGCAGGTCTATAGTCTACTTTCAGCATGCATCTCCCATCCTGGAAGAATCCTCCCAACACCCTTTATTTGGTGCTCCCTTTTCTATCTGAGCTGCCTTTCCCCCTAGCATGTGTGGCTGGCCTCCAAGCCATGGAGTAAATCTCCTGAAAACCATTTTCTTTACTCTTTACACCTACTAGTAAATTAAGAGTAAAGATACCATATATATGTAATATGTTTTTTATTTTAAAAAATCAGATTCTAATTCTCTATCTTAAGAACTCTGCTCTTTAACTTGTAAACAGAAAAACCTGTCAACAAATTTAACAAAACTTAAACCAGACTTTTCTCATCAAATTAGACTTATCAAGTTCATCTAAGCATTTCCACTACATATAAAGACTAATAAAATTTCTACTTTGTCTTTCCAAGACAAAATCAGATGAAATCGGGCATGTTCAGGATGATATGGCCATAGACTCCAAGACAAAATCAATTATCCTGCCATCTCCCAGTGACAAACGCTGGCAGAAAATGAGTCAAATTGTTGCCTCAAACCCATTGTGGACCTCGTTCAGGTCCAGACATGGAGTGCCAGTTCTGAATTGTCTGATTCTCCTTCTCAACTTTACCCCTCTTGGGTTCCCTCATCACCTTCATCATTATTTCCATTTTCTGATCCTGCACCTTATATTTTGTTTCCTTTCACTTCCAAACCATCAAATCCCAAATGCTACAACTTGCTTTCCCCCTGGCTCCTGCAAGATGTGGCTGTACTTTCTTTTCACCAGTCACATCCTTTACCATCTACAAAAGTCAATTCTTAGGCCTGGCAATCTCTGTGCCCCATATCACTGCTAGAAGTTTCCGTAAATCTCCCTAAACTCCCAAGGAAGTTTTACTTCCTTATAACGGGGCAAATGATAAACATTTGGAGAGTGAAATTTCTGTTTTGATGCTAAGGGGTGACCCAGTTGTAAATGCCAGTGTTCAATAGATTCCTTGTTCCCAGGCATAAAACCTCTATGTAAGAAGCTAGGATATACAAGCCATAAATATCTCAGGCAACCACAATGGGGAGAAAAGCCTCAGTGCTTGCCCCTCCATAATGCCTCTGCTCCCTTTTGTTTCCAGGTGACAACAGAAAGTCAGCAAATAATTATCAATAGTATCTGAACAATAGGGAAAACCTACCCCAAACCTGACTCCCAACCTAAGTCATATACAGACAGTTTTTCATGGGTGCAGGAATAGGGGGATCCTATCCAATAAAGGGCACATAATCACCCACAGAACATAAGACCAGGTCTTTCATTCTGTATCTCTTACTCTGTGATAAAGGACTGCTTATTCCATCTTTATGAACATCCTATTTCCCTAATAAACATCACTGTTACTGTATCACTGGAATCCT
Organism: Sorex fumeus; assembly: GCF_029834395.1. Classification (NCBI taxonomy): domain Eukaryota; kingdom Metazoa; phylum Chordata; class Mammalia; order Eulipotyphla; family Soricidae; genus Sorex; species Sorex fumeus. Next base: position 62,017,056 of record NW_026606155.1, on the reverse strand, counting down.
GTTGTTCATCGATTTCCTCGAGCAGGCACCAGTAACGTCCCCTTCATCCTAGCACTAAGATTTTAAAAAGTGCCACATTCGAGGCCCTGTCAGGAGAATGAGACCCATCATTGTTACTGGTTTTTGGCATATTGAATATGCCATGGGGAGTTTGCCAGACTCTGCTGTGTGGGCAGGATACTTTTGGTATCCTGCCAGGTTCTCCAGAGTAAGAACTAGATAATAAGATGTTGTGCGGCCGCAAATGCGGCCGTGCGCTTCCAGGAGCTGGGTTTTGTAGTCTCTGAGTCTTGGCCATTGATGGGATTACATGGCACCGGGGGCAGTCAGTGGGTGTAATGCCTACATACTGGAAACTGCCCAGTCCCGATCCAAGCAGGCTTGGAGATCTAAGCCCCGGGTTCCTCTGCCAGTTCCTTCATGCATGAGGCTCATCTGAACATGTGGAGAGTGGTCTTAAGTATGGCTGTGGCTGGAACCAGAGGTCTTCAGCTGCCAGGGCTCTGCTCGGGGCAGGGAGGGAAACTCAACCTGCCTCTGCGCCTGGCTGTCCTCATCGGGGCCCCTTGGAGGAGGGTGGGTTGGGTTTCCGTCCTCGCCCTGAGCAGAGCCCCAGCAGCTGAAGACCTCCGGTTTAGCCACAGCCTAATAAACATATTCTTGTAATTCTCCCAATGATTCCTTTTACAAATCCAGGCACCCATTGACCACCCCTACATTTCCCTACACTTGTTCTAGATTAACATACCCGAGTTTGAAAAATTAGTGAGCATACAAACTTCAGCTGGTTTGCTTTTAATTTTCCCCTCAAACAAGATCACCAAGCCTCAGAATCCAAAGTTTTAATTCATTTCAAATTTCACTGCCTCATCCAAAATCTTCCTCATGTCAGCTGGGCCAGAGAAACAGCTCCTTATTTTATTTTTTTATTAAATCACCAGGGCTGGAGCGATAGCACAGTGGGTAGGGCGTTCGCCTTACAAGCGGCCAACAAGGCCGACCCGAGTTCGATTCCTCCACCCCTCTCGGAGAGCCCGGCAAGCTACCGAGAGTATTCGATATGCCAAACACAGTAACAACAAAGTCTCCAATGGAGACGTTACTGGGCCCGCTCGAGCAAATCGACGATCAACGGGAGGGCCTTTATTAAATCACCATGAAATACACAGTTACAAAACTGTTCATGATTGGGTATAAGTCAGACAATGTTCCATCACCCATCCCTCCACCAGTGTATATTTTCCACCACCAATGTTCTGAGTATCCCTCCTGCTACCCACAGCTTCTCTCTATGACAGGCACTTTTTTCTTTCTCTATATCAGGAATAGCCCTTTAGAAACACCTAAATGCCTCCTCCCACCCAAATGCCACATTATTTGTAGCCTAAGATACAAACCACAAAAGTGCTCTAGGGAGTATCTTTACTCTCTGAGTTTTCATTTCCTGACACCAGCTCTTGTCAGTCTACCTGTGAACTCCAGCACTTGCACCCAATCACAATTTTCCAAAAGAGCCAATTCCTAGCATAAGTTTCTCCACTTTCTCTGTCTGATAAACCCAACTAACCCTGCAAATCTCAATTCAGTTATGGCCTTAGTTCACGTCTCTAATGATCCATAACACATCTATTATTTTTTTATTCTGCCTTACTAAGCCTGAGATTTATACCTTACTTGCATCCATAATGGACACTTAACCAATAGTGATATAATTTATATACCTATGTGTTTGTGCACAAGTTGCACAAGCCACACACCGAGGCTACAGTGAGTTTAGTATGTTTGCATCATCAGGATTATGAGACAGGCAAAAGGAATTACATATTTATGGACATTTTTTATCTAGAAATCTAGGTATCAGAGACATACACATGCTTAGAAATTTCTCACTTATATTAGACACATGTCAGAACAATAAAGGATTTCAATTTCAGGGTTTTTTTTTTCCCATTTTGGAGGGCTACCTTCCTTCATATCCCTGTACTTCTAGAATCCCAGCAGTCATGCATATGCCTCCAGTCTGCCAGCCAACTAAGAAATTAACTCCAGCTATATCACCACCTTAAAAATTTTGGAAACCCTGGAGCATGCAATATCTTAAACTCTGCACTGTAGCACTGTAGTTCTGTACTGCCGCAGACCACTCAGTCGAAGACCACCAGGCTGAGGGGAGACCAGGCGAAGGTGCACAGGAAAGCAGGAGATTCGGCGCGTTGGACAGACAGACACCAACTCAAGAGAGGCTGAGTGCTGCTGCGGTTTATTGCATCCAGAGTTCTTCTTCTTATACAGTTACAGAAACAACGTGGCAAGGCACACATTATATCAGACCATGGGTCATGTTCCCAAAACATCAAGGGGCACGTCCACGTTCTGCTTTAAGATTAGGACAGAACATCCGCTTGTCCCAATAAAATATCTGGGTGAAATATTATGTTCCTTACTATTCCTCTATTGTCTACTTTCACTGACATTTAAGTTTTTACTTCCCTAAAAACGCCTAGCCATAACCTAAAAAAATCAGGACTTTACAGAAGCTAATATTAACTCTATTTTACTAGCAAACATAATTCCAAGACTAAAGGTTAATCAAAACATCTTAATCCAAGCTATGTGATTAATCATCAGGAATAACTAACAGGCAGGCTCCTATTCCCACAGAATGGTAAGGGAGGACTGCATGCCAGAGGCACTTTCAAAAACAGAAGAGGAGGCTACCAGAGGCATAGACCCATGGGCCGCGAACCTCCCATTCCCAGGGACCCAGGCCCTTGCCTGAGCCCCCTTGCAGCATGTTGCTACGCGGGTGACGCCGTAGCCGGCGTGGCATAGACTGAACATGATTGCCACTTCTGCAAACCACAGCACCCAAAAGGAGAGAGAGGACAAAAGGGAATACCCTGCCACAGAGGCAGGGTAGGTTGGGGGGCATGGGGGGTGGAGGGGAATACTGGGATTAGTGGTGGTGGAGAATGGACACTGGTGGACAGATGGGTACTCGATCATTGTATAACTGAAACCCAAGCACAAAAATTTGTAAGTCTACAACTGTACCTCATGGTGTTTCACTAATAAAAATTGAAAAAAAATGGTTTTGTTATAATTCACAGGACGAAGTAATCTGTTCATCTGCTGTAGTTTATGGGTTGAACAAAAAATAATGGTAAAATCTCTAATGCTAAGACATTTTAAATAATTAAATAAAAACTATATCTGTCTTAGAAAAACAATTTGAATTTAGTTTCAACTGTAATTTTTATTTTAGTTGGAGTGATTGCTAGGAGAGCCAGTCAGTGGACAGGTTGAACTGGGTCCTAGGAAAAGGGCACTGAATGGGCAGTACTGGCAATGCTCTCTAGCCAGGGCAATCGGGATCCTGAGTTTGTCCTCCTTGGTGCCACTAGGTACCAGTGCAGGGCATATGAGAGGGACTTCAAATTGGCCACTTTGATTGTTCACTGTTCTCCTGTCCTCTGTCCTGAAGGCAGGCTTCCCAAGAGAAGCAGTTTTGGCAACTACAGAGGAATGTTAACAGGACACCTTGAGATGTGGCTTCTTTGCTTTCCCAGTTAGTATCAGGCAAGTGTAGCTAGCAATGAGAGCAAAGAAAGGCTTCTGACTGGCTTCTTCCAGAAAGAGTGGGTGTTAAAGAGTGTAGACCCCCCATCTTCTCCGGGGCCCTAGGAAGGGAGGAGGGCTCCTTCTGGTGCAGTCGGGATACCTCAGGTGATACAGGGCTTATTTAAGATAGTCCTAACTCTTCCTTTTTAGGACGATGTTTAGCTTTTGAGTGCTTTAAGAATAATGTTACAAATGGCAAAAGTTTTTGGAATGTTTGTAATTAAATTTTTTATTATGGCCTGTTTACTAAGAAAGTTTAATTATGTGAAATAGCATTTTAAAATTAGACCCTTTAGGAATTTAAAATAATTTGTAGACGTTCCATGTTATTATATAGGTGTATAAATATGTATATATGTGTATGTATACATATACATACATATGCATACATACATACATATAAGTGCTAAATATGTCTATATGATAGTGTTTTTATGAAATTTTAACAAAATTGAATTTATCAAGGGTTTTTTCTTTTAACAAGAGAAAAATGCTTATTATTGACTGAGTTAGCCATTTTCTTAAAACTTTATATTTAAATTTTTCTTTATATCTGACCTGGAGAATGAGACAAACATATAAGGAGACAAGAAAATACACTTGGACTACTTTAGGGTCACCTGAGCAGCCATTAGTGAGCTCAGGAGCCAACCCATTTGTTCAGTACAATATTGCTCCCCCACCCTGGCTTCCAACACCTGAGTGATTGTTTAAGTTGACAGAGACATTTAAGGACAGTTAGTAAGCACATCAGAATTTAATGGGTTCATTAAGGGTAGAGACTGATATTTCTCAAAATTAATCAGCAGGTACCCTTAAGGTGTAGAGTATGGTTCAGATAATTTCCTATTTTATTCTTGCCAGTGTTGCCCTCTACATTTAAAATACCCTAAACTCTCTTATACTGTTCTTTCCTAGGTACATTTTTGCTTGTGTTGTTTCATATTTTAATTTTTTCTGAGTGCATTTTCACTGGGCTGGAGCAATAGCACAGAGGATAGGGCATTTGCCTTGCATGTGGATGACCCGGATTCAATTCCTCCGTCCCTCTCGGAGAGCCTGGCAAGCTACCAAGAGTATCCCACCGGCACGGCAGAGCCTGGCAAGCTCCCTGTGGCATATTTGATATGTCAAAAAACAGTAAGTCTAACAATGGAGACGTTACTGATGCCCAGTCGAGCAAAATCAATGAACAACAGGAGGACAGTGCTACAGTACATTTTCACTTGCCAGATATGTTCTAAAAGACCCGAACTGTTTTTCTTAGGAAGCTATCTTGATCTTGGGTCTTTGAGTTTTTTGTTAGTGGGATGATCGTCCACATTTATAAATTTTGTTTTACAGATACTAAAAGGCTTGAAAAACACAAAGTGAAGGCATTTTTAATTATCTATCTAATTAAAGTAGTAAAGATTTCAAAACTGTAAATAAAACTTGGTTTTTTTGAAACCAAGAGTATAGGTTTACTTAATTAAAGATATAATGATAAAGCTGACATAAGATAGATAAATTTATGTTAATAGTATGCCTTAATAAAATAATTCATGGTCTGAAAAAGTTGAGTAGTCTTGGCATCAGAGCAATAGTACATTGGCAGGGCACTTGCCTTGCATGCAGCCGATCTGGATTTGATCCCTAGTACCCCATATGGTTCTCAGATCGTTGCCAGAAGTGATACCTGAGAACAGAGCCAGGAGTAAGCCCTAAGTATCACCAGGTATGGCCCCAAAATAAAAAAAAATGTTGATCAGTCTTTCCATTTTAGCAAAGAAAACCTAAATTTTGATTTTATTTAAATATTGGGCTGGAGCGATAGCACAGAAAGTAGGGTGATTGCTTTCCATGCAGTTGACCCAGGTTCGTTTCCTCTGTTCCTTTCAGAGAGCCCAGCAAGCTACCAGGAGAATCCCGCCCACATGGCAGAACCTGGCAAGCTCCTCATGGCATATTCAATATGCTAAAAAACAGTAACAACAAGTCTCACAATGGAGATGTTAGTGGTACCTGCTTGAGCAAATGGATGAACAATGGGAGGACAGTGCTACAGTGCAGTGCTATCATCACTTAATCACTTAATCCCCGTTATTCATCGATTTATTCGAGCGGGTGCCAGTAACGTCTCCATTCATCCCGGTTGCGTGCTAGCATAGCCCAATGGTATCTGTTCGTTCTAGGAACATGCAGAGCCTCAAACCGATCATTTAGGGTCTTGACGAAGAAGTCTGACCATCTTATAGGTGGGCGTCCACGTGATCTTCTGATGTCCCGTGGAATCCAATCAGTAATGGCTCTAGTCCAGCGGTTGTCTGTAAACCTCATTACGTGTCCAGCCCATCTGATTTTTGATGTCCTGGCAAATGAGACAGCGTCCCTGATTCTTGAGCGTTGACGAAGATCAGAACTCCGGATTCTATCTCTCATTTGAGTGAATCGTGATATTCCAAGCATAGTTCTTTCGATTCCTCTTTGAGAGACCCGAATAGCGTTCTCATCCTATTTTCGTAGGGTCCAGGACTCTGAGGCATATGTTAATGCAGGAAGAATAGTGGAATCAAAGAGATGTGCTTGTAGCTGGAGGTTCTTTGTCCTCTTAGTTATTTCTTCGATGCTCTTGAAGGCATTCCAAGCCGCTCTCTTCCTCCTGCGCAACTCAGGTGCCAGGTCATTCATCATGTTGATTTCTCGACCTAGGTATATATAACTTGCATTCAGAGATGGTGGTTCCGTTGAGAGCATATGGAGCGTCAGGAAAGAGGCTGTTTCTCATAAACATTGTCTTTGTAAGATTCAGCTGTAGTCTGACCTTTCCACATTCACGGTCAAAGTCGTTCAGCATTTGTGCCGTTTGGCTGATGTTTGGTGTTATTAGAACGATGTCATCAGCAAAGCGGAGGTGGTGTAGTTGCCGACCATCTATCTTCACTCCCATGTATTCCCATTCCAGTCGTCGCATGATGTTCTTGAGGGTGGCACTGAAGAGTTTTGGTGAAATGGTATCACCCTGCCGAACCCCTCTCTTGATATGGATGATTACTTCTTTGTAGAATGGTGAGATTTTGGTAGTGAATCCGCAATAGAGCTCACGAAGGATCCTGATGTATTGAGTTTGTACGCCCTGATTGGCTAGGGCTTCTATGACCGCTTCCGTCTCAACAGAATCAAAGGCCTTCTTTAAATCAATGAACGTTAGACAGAGCGGCATCTTGAACTCTCGAGATACCTCAATGAGCTTGGTTATTGTGTGGATATGGCCGATGGTACTGAATCCTTTTCGGAATTCAGCTTGTTCACATGGTTGTCCTTCATCTAGTGTTCTGCTAATCCTATTCAGGATGACTCGAGTGAATAGTTTGTAGATGACAGACAATAGGCAGATTGGGCGATAGTTGCCAATGTCGTGGATGTCTCCTTTCTTGTATAGTAGTACAGTCCTGCTGGTTTTCCACTGGGATGGAACCTTGCATTCAGACAGGTAGCGTGTGAAGAGTCGAGTCAATGTATTGATGAGTACTGATGGTAAGTTCTTCAGGTGTTCAGGTCTGATCTTGTGTGTGTGTGTGTGTGTATGTATGTGCTATCATAGATATTAAAATTATATTATTTTAATTTTTGTTAAGTTAGAGTTTTAGTTTGACCACATGTAAAGTTTTTGTATAGATTATTGACATTTTTTATTTAGGCTCTGTGATTTATAATACTGAGAATAATAAAATTTCTGTAATACAATGTTCCAATTCCATACTCACTACCAATGTCTCTCAGCCAATGTCTCTTGATCCCTTCTCATCCAGATACCCAACCCTCATTGCAAAATCAATTTAGTTTTGTAATGTAGGGTCACGGGTTGCTATCATTAGATACCTTCTATGTCCTTATCTTGTTACTCTATGTGCCACAAAAGTGTGAAATCATAAAGTATTTGTCCTTTTCCTTCTGAGTTAGTTCACTTAACACGATACTCTCAAGTTCCGTCCATGTTGCAGCAAATGGCATGGTTTCATCTTTTCTTGCAGCTGTATAGTACTCCATTGTGTATATAAATTACAACTTCTTTATCTACTCATTTGTCCTTGGACATTTGGTTTGTTCCATCTTCTGATTATATTCAGGCCTGCAACGAACATGCAGTGCTACAGTGAATTTAGGACTGGTCAAGAAGTGGGACCACTGGAAAGCTGTATTCTTACTCTTTTGAGCAGTCTCCATACTGGATTTCAAACAACACTTGAAACCAAACAACATTTCTACCAACAATAAAGGATAATTCTTTTTTCACCACATCCCAGCCAACACCAATTGTTTCTGACCCTGCAGTTCATTTTTTGTCTGTTTTTATATATTTTTATTTTTAACCTTTGTCTTTTGATTCCTTGTGGACAATACTAATCAAAGGGACATGTGAACACTTTTGTTTTAAAGTGAATCTGTTTTTATTTTTTTCTTCTTTGGTCTGTAGTTGGACTTTTATTTCCACAGTTATGGTCAGTGAGACCTGATCTTAGACAAGTATAAAATAGGGCATGATTGGTCTCTCTTATCTGCTCACATTTCCTTAATTTAATTGACCTTTAATTTTTTTCTGAGGGGAACTTTCTGAAGTTATTATTTTTTTTCATGACAGTGTCTCACTCTAGAGACAGTGATTGCTTTGACCAGAGAGGAAAGGAAGGCAGGCTATATTTTTAGCAATTTTTAGAGGCCTTTTAGCTGCCGTCAAAGAGAGAGGGGCAATAGGGATCTGTTACTGGATAAGAGAAATGTAAGCAAATTAGTTGTTAATCTCTTCTTGTAGCTGCTGTTTGTGTTATGTGTTGAGATTCTGAGATTTTCATGTGAAGTTCCTTTCTTTGGGAAGCGGGTGGGAAATGACTGATTTTTCTGGTACATGGGAAAGAACTTTCGTGCTCTGGCAGAGGGAGCTTACTGTGGATACCTGCAAGAACAAAAGAACTTAAAAATGGAACCCAGAGAAAGTGGCTCCTATATCTACAAGAAGTGCTTTTATCTGCCATGTAAGCCAACCTAGGTTCCACCTCCAAGATGTCAAACAATGGAACTTGACACTTTGTGCCTCTGTGTGAAGTGGGGAACTTACTCAGGAAGTTTGACATCAGTTGAATATTTGTAGCCATAAGAGTTAAAATTGACTGTAAGATGATCAGGCAACTTTATTTGGGGGAAGTTTCACTAGAGTTTCCATGTCAAAAGTCAGATGGGGGTGCCTGGGAGAAGGAAAGGAATATGTGTTCATGAGTTGAGGAGGCCAGCAAGCAAAGAGACATAGACAGGCAAGTGAAATATGTGGATATGTGTTCAAGGAAGACCATAGACTTGGTCAGATGAGCCAAAAATCTCTTAGTTCTTTGGGAGCCACACCTGACAAAGCTTAGGGATTACTCCTGGCTGTACTCTGGACCATATAGGGTACTGTCAATCAAATCTGGGTTGGCCATATGCAAAGCATCCTACTTCATGAATCTGGACTGTTCTTGGGGCCACTAGTCAGTGGACTTCATAATGGCTAGTGTTTATTGAGGGACCCTTATCTCTCCAGGCTGGGGAAAGTGTACTGGACCCTTCTCACAAGGAGGATGAGGTCAATCACTTTTCTAGTATACACTCTCCTTAGTAAGGGGACAGGCCAAGGTGAAACTCCTGCCCTCACTTTATACTAGGGATACTCTTGACTCCAGTGTTCACTTTGGTGGTACTTCTAAAAGGTGATTTTGTTTTTCCAGTACTTAGCAGGAGCCATGGGCAGAGTGGCTACTGAGAATGCCTCTGATATTTAAGTTTCCTGTGGACTTGTAAGAAGAGGCTGAAAATTTTTGGTTTTAAACTCAGGGGAAGGTTAGAGATGAGAGGAGAGATGGAAGGTTGACTGAAATCATTTCTGGGGCCATTTGCTATATGATTCTGAGAGCACCACGTTGTGGATAGATGGAGAAGAAGGAGCTAACAGTAATACAAGTAATTTAGGTTTGAGAAAATAGAATCTTGAAAGTCAGAAAACCATAATGGGCATGCCAGTTGGGGTGTGTGAATATTTGGAGCCAGAAGAGTGAAAAGTGACTGTAAGATCACCAGGCAGCTTTATTTGGGGGGAAGTTTCACTAAAGTTTGCATGTCAAAAGTCAGATGGCAGTAGCCTTTGGATAAAATGAAAATGGTGGATAACTACCCTTTACTAACAACCAATTCACTGCAGTTACCTCATTGAATAATTCTTGATTCTTCTGTTTAATTGTATGAATCCTGCAAAGGAGGCATTTTGCAGATGTGAAATCAATGTTTCAAATATCTGTCTACATTATACAACAATAGTTATAGAGCTACAATGCAGCCTTTAGGTCATTATTATTCTTGTGAATGTAATTAGATGCGATCATTATTTTCTCTAGGGTAAGTTTTGGCTCCCAAATGGACAGTTTTCATCTGTGCCTTATAAAAGTAGACTAATACCCTTTAACCTGTATTTCTTGAGCTGTCAAAAATTCTCATTGCTGCACTATTCATGGCTCCATAAAATAATTACATGATAACTTAAGGTATAGCAGTAATCAAATTTGGTAAAATGTGTATCGGGTATAAGACTTTTGTGATGAAGTAAGTCTGTATACATATATACATATACTGTGTCTAAATACATAAGGACAGCTTAATAGCTACATAGTGATTTGCATATTACCTGAAGCATATGATACATTATTTCACATAGTAAAGACTGACACAGTCTCCCCCTTTTAATATATGTATCACAAACTCACTAGGACTAATAAAAATTTCACAATGTCCTACTGATAGTCAAAAAGTACATGAACAATTCTTAGTGAAGCCAGCTAACATAATAACCGAACTGAAATAATGGATATATAGTGAATGTCTTTGGCAGAGCCTGTCAAGCTACCCATGGCATATTCAATATGCCAAAAACAGTAACAATAAAAAGGTCTCATTCCCCTGACCCTGAAAGAGCCTCCAATAAGGCAGCATTGGGAAAGATGAGCAAGGAGAGGCTACTAAAATCTCAGGGCTGGGACAAATGGAGGCGTTACTCGCGCCCCCTCAAGTAAATTGATGATCAGCGGGATGACAGTGGTACAGTGATACAGTGATAGTGAATGTCTAAATGTACGTGATTAAAAGTAAAATAATTATAAAGAGTAAACGAACTTCTGGTTATAATAGTAAGTTGTATAATATACCCATTGTAAAAATGACTATCTTCAGTTTTTGAAGAAGAGGAAAATCACAGCATTTTCTTATGCATTTACTTCTTATGTAAGTAATAGAGAAGTGGAAACTTTTGTAATACTGCTTTTATGCCTATGTGTTGTCATAGAGGTTTCCTGACTTTAAAGATACTTTATGGTGACATAATATCCAAGGGAAGGAAGCTGTAATAGGAATTCACAGACTGGGAGTCTAATTACTTTATGAAAGTTTATTGGGTCAACAACAAACTTTAAAGGATGGGGGAAAAGTCATTTATTTAGGTAATGACATTGTGGAAAAGGAAAAAAATCAAAAAAGGAAGTTGCTTCTGAGAACTATGACTTCCATGCAAGTTTACTTCCTGAAAGTCAGGGAAAGTCCCTTCTTCAGGAAAAATCATTGATAATGTTATTCCCTCCCACCCCCCATCCATATAAAGAAAATAGGAGGTTGAAAGTCTAACAAATGAATTTGTTCTCAGACATCGAAGTCTTTTAGGGAATTTTTGACTGTTTTTCTTCATTTGGTTTAGGATGAACACTTGAAAAATTTTTTATGATATTCTAGTCATGTTTTAGTTTATATCATAGCAAAGAGGTTTTAAATGACCTCTTTATGAATGCAGTTGCCACTGCTCCCATTCTCATTTCCCTTGATCTCAGCATGGCTTTTGACACTGTCAACCGTGCTATCATTTCAGAGTGCTTGAGGGAATTTCCATCTTTAAACACTCAATTTTACATCAAAATAAGACTTGGAAAGCACAGTTTTGTAGTCAAATATTTTATTTAAAAATTTTCCAAGACTATTGGAAATTCTATTTAGTTAGAACAATAGCATATAGAGATCCGATTGTTTTGATTTAGCTTTAGAAGTGTTTCCCACTTTTTACCCCTCAGCTTTCAGGAGCTGCTTTTAAGATATTTTATGGCTGACTGTTTGGTTTGCCTTGAGCATGGGTGGTTGCATATGTAAGTAGGCACCTTCTGTCCAATTGAAGTAAGCAACATGATGGACTAGAAGTCACCTGGCACAATTTAGCTGTGGTATCTTGTTGGCATGAAATTAGTTTTTTTCTGTATCTAACATCCTGTAAGTACCTTAATCTGTTAGATCTTAATATGTGTATCTGAGCTATTTGAAATTTTTCCTAATGAATATGCTTAGAGGACTGACTTTTTTCCTTGTGATAGAATTTTTAAGGGGATAGTCACAAACCAACTCTGGCTTTAAATGATAGGTTGCACCAATGGTTAATTTCAGTGTTACAACATAGATCTATTGATTCTCCATTATTATAAGGTTCTTCCAATTTCTGTCCTTCCTATTGCACATTATGTTAGTTAATCATACCATAAAGACTTGCAGTTGTCTTTTGAACAATATAACTATACTTTCCTTTCATTCATCCCAGTTGAATGGAAGTTTGAACCTTGTTTTAAATTGTTGCTATAATATAACAGCTGTTCTATCCCTTCATCTTGGCTATTTTTCTAAGATCCCTTCTCTAAGATTCAGAAATCCTTGAAATTTAGTGATAGGCAAAAGTAAAGAAAATGCTTTCAGACTGAATAGGGCATCTTATTACTTTCAGAAAAAAAAAAGAAGAAGAGGAAAAGAAAAAAAAGAAAAGAAAAAGGAGTTGATGATTACAGTATCCCATTTGTGAGTTAGGGATCTAACTAGATTTCTTATTATATAAAAGGTGTTATTTGTTTTTATTTTTCACCATAACTTTTGAAACCTGTTATTACAGCTTTCTGTCAGAAAATGATACACTTCTATTGTGTTAAGAATTTATAAAAACTATATACATTCAATGCATTTTACCGTAATTTTTTGTTTAATAAATTATGTATAAAATTGTAAGTTCTTGGTCTTAAGACAAGTTCAGTATTTTATAAACAAATAAGTTGAGAAAGCTGAAAAGCTTTTTGAGATTCTGATTATGAAAAGCAAATGTGATTATCTTGGATTCGACTCATTGATTACAAACACAGCAGTCTGAATTTTTCAGAGGGAACATAGATCTCTGAAATTTTAACTTTAGTCTCTCTTGGATTTCTGAAGGAAAAGGAGAAGGAAATGTCCAAAAATCATCATAGTAAAATATTGATATTAGAGTAGGGCAGACGGCTAGAGGGATAGCACAGTGGGTCAGGCACTTGTTTCACTGTGGCTGACCTGGGTTCAGGTGTGATCTCCAGAGTCCCATCAGGAGTGTCCCTGGGCACCACATCAAGCATAAGCCTGAAGACCACTGGGTGCGGCCCCTAAAAAAATACAACAACAAGAAAAGATGGGGGCTGACTTCAGTCTTAAGATCGAGACTGTTCTTTCCAACAGCCAGTAGTCGCCTCCACTGAGGAGATGCCTCTGGTAGCCTATTGCCTTTGAATGTCAGTGGAGGGCACTTTTCCAGTGAAATGGACCTGACATAATTGGAATGGATCCAACACAGTTTTCCCCTAGACACAGTATGATGCCTTAGGAAGTAAAGTCAGCACAAGTAGATGTGGTGTAAGTAAACCTATAAGCTGTGATCATTCATGTGCAATAACGACTCTTTTTTTTTTTTTAAAAAAAAGAGAAAGCTCCTTGGCTCTGAAAACAAAATAAGACAGAAACCAGAAACCACATCCATTCTAACTTCAGTTAGATCTTTAACAATTATAATAGTGGCTGTGATTAGCTATTATACCCTGAAACTTGAAACTGATGTACAGTAACTTGCGTGCAGTATTGAGAAATAGGAATTCTGTTTATCTCTGTTAGTTTAATGAGATAAGGTAGAATTCCTATTTAAAAAATGAGGAAAGTAAGGGTCATAAATGGTAAGGCTCCTCCATCTAATAAGAGACGGAAGATCTTGAGGCCAGGTAAGACTTAAAGCTTGTGCTGTTCATTTGCTTTTTTCACGTCCATCTATAGTACAGAATTTCACATCTCAGGAACTCCTTGATGGGAAGTAAATCTTAAATCATTTTGTTGTTTTAGCAGATACAGTCTCAGGGACATTTGCGTTTGGGATTGTATACTTTGAGTATCTGTTTTACTAAGATGATTGGAATAATTTATATGTTCCCAAGGAAACAGGGGCACTAACTTATTCTGCCTTATTTTTCATCTTGACCATGGATAAAAACTGAGATAAATATGTTGAAAACATCTTGTCTTCTGTTCTATTGAACAATTGAATAAATTACAGAAGCCCAATGTAATTAATGCAAAAAAATAGAGCAAATTGCTCAATTATATGAAGAACTATTTGCTAGGATCATTAAAAAATTCAAATTTAGTGATGCTAAATAAAGTAGCACTTTATATATACATACATATATAATGCAGACTGAAATAAGAAACATAATTGAATTAGCAGGAAGACATTAAGTGATAAAATGAATGTTTTTATTGACTAAGGGTGAATAGTTGGACTATTACTGTGAAAATCTCAATCAAGACATTGAAGATATTTAAGACTTAACTGTGACTTTGATATAGCCTCTAGCAACATCTGAGGAGTTTCTAGACACAATAGAATCATTTACATAGCATTTTATATCTAAAGAAATTTTCTCAATTTGCTACCAGACATTATTTTTTTTCTTAAAACAAGTGATACACCAGTATTTATAATGAGTCTATTGTATTTTAAAAGGACATTATAATTTGTGCTAGTTTAAATGAAGTACAAATTTCCAAGTCAGTGTTTGAGTACAAGTGGGTACAAGAACACGTCAAGAGATATTGAGAAATCTAATTTATGTTCTGGTTATAAGAAATTAGCCAGAGTTTGGCTAGAAAACAATGATTTTCTAGAGTAGTTTTAATGTATCAAGAATGATCTAATGTCTTGTTGTTGGGACTAGAAGGAAATCCTCTTATATTCCTCTAGGTTCATTGGAGGCTGCACCAAATCAAATAAAAAATAAGGATCACTTGATCAATTGACTTCCCGTTAATCGTCGATTTGCTCGAGCGGGCCCCAGTAACATCTCCATTTGTCCCTGTCGCGTGCTAGTGTCGCCCAATTGTCTGTTTGCTCTAGGAACACGAAGAGCCTCAAACCAATTGTTCATGATCTTGATGAAGAAGTCTGACCATCTGGTAGGTGGGCGGCCACGCGGTCTTTTGACATCCAGTGGAATCCAGTTGGTAACAGCTCTACTCCTGTGGTCGTCTTTAAATCTCATTACGTGACCAGCCCATCTGATTTTTGACACCTTGGCAAACGAGACAGCATCCCTGATTCTTGATCATCGACGGATGTCAGAACTCCAGATTCTTTCTCTCATTTGAATGAAATTCCAAGCATAGCTCTTTCAATTCCTCTTTGGGAGACCTGAATAGCGTTCTCATCCTGTTTACGTAGGGCCCAGGTCTCTGAGGCATATGTTAATGCAGAAAGAACAGTGGAATCAAAGAAATGTGCCTGGAACTGGAGGTTCTTCATCCTTTTAGCTATTTCTTCAAAGCTCTTGAAGGCGTTCCAAGCCACTCTTTTCCTCCTGTGCAACTCAGGTCATTCCTCATGCTGACTTCTCAACCTAGGTACACATAGCTGTTGCATTTGGAGATGGTCGTTCCGTTGAGAGCAAATGGGGAAAACAATAAGGAAAAAATTATTAAGTATGTACTTCCTGAACTCATGGGGAAACATAGGAAAGTGGAGTAACCTGTTCAGTTTCAGAAGTCATCTCTGAATAAACTTAGAGCAGAAAATTTTGGAAAGGAATAGGGAAATGAGGTTACCTAAGACACAACAAAACAAGAATATGGGGCCAAAGTGATAGTACAGGTATTTAGGCATTTATCTTGCATGCAGAAGACTCTTGTTCAATTCCCCATACTTCATATGATCCCCTGAGCATTACATTACTTAGGAATGTAGGAATGTAGGAATAATCCCCGAGAATAACTTGTGTGTTCCTTTCCCCCAACCATGATGTGGGAATTTAGGTTTTAATAAGGAGATGGGTTCTCCAGGAGATAATCCTAAGGGTCTGTGTGTGTGTGTGTGTGTGTGTGTGTGTGTGTGTGTGAGTGTAGTTTGCACATAAATGTATTTTTCAAAGATAGTTCTTATCTTCAGCATCCCTCCTGTGAAAACATTTTAACTATACATTTTTATGAGGGTAAATTTATTTGGGGGTGAATGGTTCCTGGTGCTCATGGCCTATGGCTTCTCTGTGTTCTGTTTTACTTGTGGCTGTGTTAAGTGACCATGTGGTGCCAGTATCTAACCTAGGCTTTCTGCATTCAAAGCATGTGCTCTAGCCACAGTTCTCTCTCCAGACCAGGGTAGAAGAATTTTGGTTCCTTATACTTTCATTACTGGTTTTGGAATATTGAATACGCCACGGAAAGGTTGGCAGGCTCTGCCGTGCAGGGGGGTGGGGGGGTGGGGGATACTCTCTGTAGCTTGCCATGCTCTCCAAGAGGGAAAGAGGCTTTTTGGGTGGCCTCTAATCACCCTTGCAGGTATTCCCATGGTTCAAACTATATTTGAACCCTATCAAATATGGTGCTGCAATCCTGCAAGATGGGAATTAAGTATCTTATGATGTGTTGTATGGCTGCATCATGGCCACATGGTCCGGAAAGCATCCTGAAGCATGGCAGTAGTGGAGGTAGTGGAGGTCTGCCGATGAGGTATTTATCTGGTACCGGTAGGGTGGGTCTTCTGTGTGGAATCCCTGGGTTGTGGTTAGACTCGGCTCTGTCTAACATTCATTGATTTTAAGAAGGACTTAGATTCTGTTGAAACTGAAGCAATCATCGAAGCCCTGGCCAAGCAGGGCATTCAAACTCAATACATCAGGATCCTCTGTGAGCTGTATAACAGATTCACTACCAGGATCTCACCATTCAATAAGGAAGTGATCATCCATATCAAGAGAGGGGTTCTGCAGGGCAATACCATTTCACCAAAACTCTTCAGTGCCACCCTCGAGAACATCATGTGACGACTGGAATGGGAAGAAATGGGAGTGAAGATAGACAGTCGGCAACTACACCACCTCTGCTCTGCTGATGATATCGTCTAACACCAACATTAGCCAAGCAGCACAAATGCTGGCCGACTTCAACCATGAGTGTGGAAAGGTCAGACTACAGCTGAATCTCATGAAGTCAATGTTTATGAGAAACAGTCTCATTCCTGTCATTCCATTCGCTCTCAACAGAACGAACATCTCTGAGTGCAACGAACATCTCTGAATGCAACAGTTATGTGTACCTAGGTCGAGAAGTCAACATGACAAATGACCTGGCACCTGAGTTGTGCAGGAGAAGAGAGCGGCTTGGAACGCCTTCAAGAGGATTGAAGAAATAGCTAAGAGGATGAAGAATCTTTGGCTCTGGGCACATTTCTTCAATTCCACTATTCTTCCTATATTAACATACGCCTCAGAGACCTGGGCCCTACGAAAACAGGATGAGAATGCTATTCAGGTCTCCCAAAGAGGAATCAAAAGAACTATGCTTAGAGTAACCCGCTTTGCTCAAATGAGAGAAAGAATCCGGAGTTCCAACCTCCATCAACAGTCAAGAATCAGGGACACTGTCTTGTTTGCCAAGGTGTTGAAAATCAGATGGGCTGGACACGTAATGAGATTTGAAGATGAGCTACTGGACTAGAGCTGTTGCTGACTGGATTCCATGGGGAGTCAAAAGGTCATGTGGCCACCTACCTAAGAGATGGTCAGACTTCTTCTTCAAGACCCTGGATGATCGGTTTGAGGCTCTTTGTGTTCCTTGAATGAGTAGATGCCACTGGGCTACATTAGCACATGACAGGGATGAATGGAGATATTACTGGTGCCTGCTCAAGCAAATCAATGAATAACGGGGTGTCAAGTGATCAACTGATCAAGTGATACTTTCATATAAATTGATAAACAGCACTATGTCTGTTTGCAGCTCTTTTAAGATTAATATAAGCTCTGAGGAGGGGAGTATTACTTTACCGAGGAGGGGAAATTCAAGATTTAAATATGGAAGTTTATGTGAAACAGACCAATGACTTTTTCAGTAGATTCAAAGCAGAAGTGTGTGTGTGTGTGTGTGTGTGTGTGTGTGTGTATGTACAGTAGTACAGTAGTGATGGATAGGGTAGGGGAGCGGAGACAATTCTTTAAACAATGATTGACTGGATGAAGAGAATTTTTATGCATGTATATAAGTTCTCCTTGTCCAGAGACCACAAATGAAACACCTCTCTCATCTTACTCTTGGAAAACTGTATATAGCCCATTGATTTTCAACATAGGACATGGTCGTTTCCGTAAGGTTTTGATAATCCAAAAATTGAATTTAATAAATTTCAATGATCATCAATTTCTACCACTTGACTTGACATGAGATATAGTCGTCATATAGTAGTTTTAAGAAGGCATCAACTCTGTATTCAGTGTCTCAAAGGATGAGGTTAATTCATCACTGGGTTCAGAAAGCAGTTCCAAATAATTCCTTTAGTGAACTCAAGACTAGAAATAAAGTACTTCTCTGACTTAGTAGCATGTTCAGTCATCTGTGCTTCAGGTCTGTATTCTGATTGGTTCAAAGAAGCACAGAGCACCTGTACATGTACAGATAATAAAGCCATCCAGGAATTTTCCCATTATAAACTTGAAATTTAAAGAAAAATAATGGTAGCTAGAAAAAAGACAATGAAAGAGTTCTAATGATTTTGGCATGTATATTGTGAATTTAAATAAAAATGGTACAATGAATGTCTGAAAGTGTATCTGAAATGCTTTATATAGACATGGAAATAGATTAGAAGACTGAACTGATCTACAGTGTCATGTGCTCTTTGACACAAGATCACTTGATCACTCGACTTCCTGTTAATCATTGATTTGCTCAGTGGGTGCCAGTAACATCTCCATTCGTCCCTGTCACATGCTAGTATAGTTCAATGACGTCTGTTCATTCTAGGAACATGAAGAGCCTCAACTCAATCGTTCAGGGTCTTGATGAAGAAGTCTGACCACCTGGTAGGTGGGTGGCCACGTGGTCTTTTGACATCTCATGGAATCCAGTCAGTAATGGCTCTAGTCCAGTGGTCGTCTCCAAATCTCATTACATGTCCAGCCCATCTGATTTTCAACACCTTGGCAAATGAGACGGCATCCCTGATTCTTGACCATTGACAGAGGTTGGAACTCCAGATTCTTTCTCTCATTTGAGTGAAACGTGATACTCCAAGCATAGCTCTTTCAATTCCACTTTGGGAGACCCGAATAGCGTTCTCATCCTGTTTTCGTAGGGCGCAGGTCTCTGAGGTGTATGTTAATGCAGGAAGAACAGTGGAATTGAAGAGATGTGCCTGGAGCTGGAGGTTCTTCATCCTCTTGGCTATTTCTTCAACACTCTTGAAGGTGTTCCAAGCCGCTCTCTTTCTCCTGCACAACTCAGATGCCAGGTCATTTGTCATGTTGACTTCTCGACCTAGGTACACATAACTGTTGCATTCAGAAATGGTCGTTCTATTGAGAGCGAATGGAGCGTCAGGAATGAGGCTGTTTCTCATAAACATTGTCTTCATGAGATTCAGCTATAGTCCGACCTTTCCACAATCATTGTTGAAGTTGGCCAGCATTTGTGCCGCTTGGCTAATGTTTGGTGTTATTAGAGTGATGTCACCAGCAAAGCAGAGGTGGTGTAGTTGTCTACCATCTATCTTCACTCCCATTCCTTCCCATTCCAGTTGTCACACGATGTTCTTGAGGGTGGCACTGAAGAGTTTCAGTGAAATGGTATCACCCTGCCGAACCCCTCTTTTGACATGGATGATCACTTCTTTGTAGAATGGTGAGATCCTGGTAGTGAATCCATAATACAGCTCATGGAAGATCCTGATGTATTGAGTTTGAATGCCCTGATTGGCTCGAGCTTCAGTGACCACTTCTGTCTCACCAGAATCAAAGGCCTTCTTTAAATCAATGAACATTAGACAGAGCAGCATCTTGAACTCCTGAGAAACCTCAGTGAGCTTGATTATTGTGTGGATCTGGTCGATAGTGCTGAACCTTTTCAGAACCCGGCTTGCTCACATGGTTGTCCTTCATCTAGTGTCTGCCAATCCTATTCAGGATGACTCGACTGAACAGCTTGTAGATGACAGACAATAGGCAGATTACGCGATAGTTGCCAATGTCGTGGATGTCTCCCTTCTTGTACAGTAGTCCAGTCCTGCTGGTTTTCCACTGGGACGGAACCTTGCATTCAGACAGGTAGCATGTGAAGAGTCGAGCCAGCATATTGATGAGGACTCATGGCAGGTTCTTCACATGTTTGGGTCTGGCCTTGTCTGGGCCGGGTGCTGTTCATTTCTTTACCGATGAAATGGTGTTGAATTTTAGAAGGGACAATGTTGTGAATGACATCCATTCTGTGGAATTTGCTATGTGGGCGGGTAGACATGGCTATTGAAGAGATCTGAGTAGAAGTCATGGATAATCTTCTCCATTGCCCTTCTAAAAGATGTGATAGATCCATCAGGACGTTGGAGGGCAGTTGTCCTGGTCCTGTAGTTGGAGGACAGGCAGGCATTATGAATGCTTTTCCTGGCTTCTGCTGCATCCACCAGCACTTCTGCTCTTCTCTCTTTGAGGTCTTTATTTATCGTATCTCTGCACTGCTTTGTGAGCTCGGATGTTCACTTCCGGTTGCCTGAGGCATGTGCCAAACCATGTTGGCAAATAAGAGTTTTCGAAGATAGCCATTTTTTTGTGACTATCTCACTCTTGGCGTTCCTCGCACAATCATGGAGGTGCTGAAACAGTCAATCATATTCCTCGTCAATGTTGTCAACAATGGCATCGTCCCATGTTGCAGCAATAGTGCCAAAGAGATCCCAGTTGGTGGTCATTCTGGGAGTTCTCTTCTTAAACTTTGGAGCCCTTTCTCCCCACTCAGTGAAGTAGAATTTTGCATGAATTAGACTGTGGTCTGATCCTATTTGGAATTTGGGACAACAGCCACATCAGTCAGGCAAAACCGTTGATTGAATATGATGTGGTCAATTTTGTTCTGGAACCATCCACCGGGAGATTCCCATGTCCAACATTTAGATTCGGCCTTCTGGAACTGTGAGTTACCATGGATGGTCGACATGATGAACTCAGACAGTCTGTTACCCTGTTCATTCCATGCTAGGCCATGGGTCCCAATGTGGAGTTCTTTAACTGATCTTCTTGGTCCTATCTTGGCATTAAAATCACCGACAATGATCTTGTAGAAGGTGTGGTCTTTATAGAACTTCTCCAGCTCTGTGTAGAACTTCTCAATTTCTTCTTTATCATAATTGGATGTTGGTGTGTAGACAATGAAGATAGAAACTGTTGGCAGTTCAAGGGTAATCATCTGATTCGGGTTGTTAGGCATTTGAATGAATCAGTGCTCATGGCCAAGTTCATGTTGACAAGGACACTGATGCCTCTGACGCCTCTTTTATTGCATGTTCCGAGGAACAGTTCTTCTGTGTCGAAAACGGCATGATGTGATTGATGCCATCTTGTCTCAGTCAGGCCAATGATGTCGTACTTGATTTTTCGTGCTTCTACCATCATGTCCTCGATGGTTGCATCTGATGCTAGTGTACGTGCATTGAAAGTACAGACAATCATTTTTGTCTTTCTTCGTTTTGGCAGCCTTGTTTGGCCTTGAGATTTTATCAGCCTCTCCTTCCACATCCTTCAATGCTGCCAAATTGGTGACGCCTGCAGGGTCGGGAATGAGACCCATTGTAATTACTGGTTTTGGCATATCGAATATACAATGGATAGCTTGCCAGGCTCTGCCGTGTGGGCGGAATACTCTCGGTAGCTTGCCACACTCTCTGAGAGGGATAGAGGATTTTGGGCAGTCTCTATTAGCCCTTGTAGGTGTTCCCATGGTTCAAACCATATTTGAACCCTATCAAATATGGTGCGTCAGTTCTGGAAGATGGATATTAAGTGTTTTATAATGTGTCATGCAATCTGGAAAGCGTAGTGGAGCATGGTGGCGTCTGGGTAGTGGAAGTAGTGGAGGTAGTGGAGATCTGCTGGTGAGGTATTTATGTGGTACCAGTAGAGGTAGAGCGGGTCTTCTATGCATGATCCAATCCCTGGGTCTCTGGCAGTTAGTGGAATCAGACATGGCAGGGTAGGGTGGGGATTCTGGTTTTAATCCCTTCATCACCTGTGGTTGGTGGGAGCAAGCAGAGGATCTCTGTCCCCGGGTCCCTTGAGCCTGGAGTCCAAGGTCTCAGTTCTGCTGAGACTTCTGTGGGACTTCAGTCACAAGATTGATCCTGATTTTAAAATTCCAGGCAGTAGTTTCTTAAAGTATGGTGTGTCGTCACATCAAAAAATTAGAAGCAGCAAAAGAAAAAGTATTAATTGTATTACTAAGGGTTCTTTGTTATGAAAGGGTTCACTCCAGAGAATATACTTCATTTGTTCAAATGTAAACATACTACTTTAGGCTGGAGCGCTAGCACAGCTGGTCACGCATTTGCCTTGTGCTTAGCCAACCAGGTTGGCCCAGGTTTGATTCCTCTCCTCTTCTTGGAGAGTCCGGTAAGCTACACAGAGTATCTCACACGGCAAAAGCCTGGCAAGCTACCTGTGACTTATTTGATATGCCAAACATAGTAACAAGTCTCACAATGGAGAGATTACCCCAGCAAATCGATGAACAATGGGAGGACAGTGTCAGTGACATACTACTTTATAGTATGGGGGGGGGGAGTATTTAATTGTAAGGGGTGGAAGTATCTCCCAATAAGATGTATTTTCAAAGGTTTTTATGAGACAGAGCTTTTCCCTCCTCCTTTTGAAAACCAAAAGGGATTTTTGTTTATTTTTATTTGGGATTACTGGTGCCCACTGGAATAGTGGGAAGACAGTGATACAGAGCTACAGTTTTATTTGGGGTCATAACTGATAGTGGTCAGGGGCTACTGCCTTATAACTTGGGAGAGTGTCCAGTGCTACAGATCACACCTAGGTCTCTAGCATGTAAAGCATGTGCTCTTGCCATATATCTGGTTCCAAACATAGAACTTTAAGACTGTTGATATCTATCACTATCACTTGACTTTCTACTGCCCACCTACTACAAATATGTATGGAACCTCCTAATTTTACAGAACCAAATCCATGCCATTCACTCTGTTTTATGATTGGCCATATATTATTATTTTCAAAAGGATAAATACTCACATGTCAAGGAAGAGGTCTTTATATTGTTGATTTAGTTTACCAACCCAAGGCATGGGAATATCTGCTATATCTCTTTTGCTTTTACTGCTGAATTGAGAAAATGCTGACATGTGTGAAGGAGAAAAAAACTTCTCAAATTATTTAAGAACTTGATTTCTTGGTGCATTGAAAACTTGGATTCCTTAGGCATTTTGGTTTGTTGTTTGCTTTTCAATTTGTTTCACCTTGTTTTTTCTCTTCTGATTACAAACTCCACATGGTATAATAGTATATCCCAATATGGTAGTCAAAATGAGGCTATTTTAATTTGTGTGTGTCTGTATGCATGTTTGGTGCTTGCAATTGAACCTAGGGCCTTATGCAAGTCATATACTTTATCACTGAGATACCTCACCAGCCATTACATTTAATTTTATTTTATTTTAAAAACTTGGAGGTGGCAGAGGTTGAGGGAACACCCAGCATTACTCAAGGGCTATTTTTGGCTCTGTTCTCAGGTCTCACTTCTGGCAGTGCTGGAGAACCTACACAGTGCCAGAAGTTAAAGCTGCTGCATGCAAATCCTTATCTTCTATAGTATCACTTCGACCCTAAATCTTAACAAAATCAAAAAGTCTCAATTTTTATGTTACACCAAGCATATTTCAAGTGTCACATAGCCAATAATCACAATTCTGAAAAACCATGCAGATCGTAGAGTAGCACTGTAGCACTGTCCTCCCGTTGCTCATCAGTTTGCTCGAGCAGGCCCAGTAATGTCTCCATTGTGAGACTTCTTGTTACTGTGTTTTGGCATATTGAATGCATCACGGGTAGCTTGCCAGGCTTTGCCGTGCGGGCGAAATACTCTAGGTAGTTTGCTGGGCTCTCGGAGAGGGGCAGAGGAATTGAACCTGTTCTCGGCCAGGCCAGCCGCGCGCGAGGCAAACGCCCTATGGTAGTGCTATCGCTCCAGCCCATAGTAGAGTATTTCCATCATTATTGAAAGTTCTACCAGGCAACACTGATTAAGGTTTGGGCTTAATCACTCCTTAGGTATCCTCTACATTTCCATCCTGGATTTTTCAGTTGTAGAATACTCTGCCCATGTCTTTTTTATTTTTTTAATAATTGCTGAGTTTTAAATAACTTTTATTTGTTCATGCTCTCTGCTTTGAGTACTTCTTCTTGATTGCAGAACTCCCTTATTTTTGATATATATTAAAAAATTTTTTTTCAGCAGACTGTGATGGAGTGTACTTTTACCACTTGTCTTTGGTGGTGTGGTTCAGTGCTCTGATTTTGCAATTCAGAAACACCATTCCTGCATAGTAAATTATATTGAAATAAGTGTGGCATATCATGACATAAATATACCCTGAAAATGAGGAAAAGCAAGTTTGACACTCAGATGGCTAATATATCACTCAGATATTAGGAAATGGACTGCATTCTCATCAACAGAAAATAAAGGAACAGAAGATTTCAGTGAAAAGTGAAAAGCAAACAGTAAAATAACAGTGTGGGGTTTATCTTCAGTTTATTTTTAATTTTTTCCTAATCACTGAGGTGAAAATGTTGATCAGGTGACCATTGTTTATGAGCATTTTACTTTTATGTTACTGTTGGTAGTGTCTTGTGTTTTTTTTTTCTGCAAGTGTTGGCAGTATTTCTCTGTTCTGTGAATTCTCTCATTTGCATTGCATCCATTTGTTGAATCCATGCATCCTCCATTGTGTCATTTTCCTTTGATACTTAATTTTTGTTTTGCTTTTTACATTGATGAGAATTATAATTTTTGCCTCACAGATGCATTGGATATTCAGTAGAGAAAAAATCACTTAAAAATGGAAAACCCATTAATATTTTTCCAAGTAGAAGAAATTTCTTATTTTTCTGCTGTTCTGCAGAAAAACAAGAAGGTCTTCACTTATAAGGAATAAATTTTGTAAGTGAAAGGTATAGGATAATATCAGAAATATTATTGGGGGAGTATGTCAAGAGAACAGTCAGAATTGACTATGTTTGGAAATAAATGAATAAATGATGACTTAAGAGAAAGTCTATTGACTACTGCCAAACACAACTAGGAGATTTGAAAGCTGCCTGGAATCAGCCTATTGATTCAAAAGCATATATGCGTTTGCCTGTTCATTCTTTTTGTCAGGAGGTGGTGGAGCAGCATAGTCCCAAACAAAAAGTAATTTCTGGAGTTTGCTGACTTTTGTGGGGGGGGACGTGGGGTGGTAGGCATAATAAATTAATCATTGATACCATAAACTATAATGAAATGCATTGTGAGACAGTGATTGGCATTAAAAGTCACTTATTATTTTGTCAAGAATTTGACATGCCAATCAATTGCATGAGCAATTGATCGTGAAATACCTCATGTTCAGCATCTTGATGTTCTCTGATAATGGAAGTCATTTTTAGGCTATGGAGCTTCCACCTGTGCGTTTGTTATATAAACAAGGTGGGCATGACAGAGGTATGAACTGTTCACAGTAGAACAGTATTTGCAATAATGGACTCCCAAATGGGTTGTTGAACTAACCTCATTGAACTATTTTTATAACTATCGAAGTAAAATAATTTTAATATGGAGAGATTAAAATTATAATACCAAATATCAAGATGAATATAAGTAGTTCTGCCAATTTAACGTATTGATTATTTAAAAGGCTGTATCCTTTTCATTTTTTCAAGTATATGTAAGAATACTTTGGAAGACTGGAAAAAGTAGTTTTAAGCATATATTCTATCACTAGTTATTAAATAAAACATAGTTTTAATAGTATAAATGATTGGATATTGGGTATTTCATGTATTTATAATATATTATAAACATTTTGCATATATTTTATATTGATGTTAGACTTTAATATTTTTCTAGCAGGTATAATTATGATGTAGGCATATACATCAAAGGAAATTGGTTTATAGCAACAGATTGCTTATAGGCAAGTTTTTCCAACAGCAGTACATGAGGGTGAGCTTTCACCTTAGCTTTATTCAAATATACTTTTAAGTAACACTTGCCAATTAGATGAAAAATAGTGGTCTATGAAAGCACATGTATTTTTATATTATTATTATTATTATTATTTCTATTGGCTTTGGGACCACACTGGTTTGTTGATTGTAGGATGTTTGCAGTGGTGCTAGGATATCATGCAATATAGGAACTGAAACTCAGGATTCCTATATGCAGAGTCTGAGATCCAGCCCTCTGAGCCACTTTCCAGTCTTCTTTGATTATTATAGACTAAACCATTTGGACTCTGCCCTACTTCTCTGTTAGAACTTTAGTGATTTTTTTTGTTTTATGACTTTTTTGGTCACACCCGGCAATGCTCAGGGGTTACTCCTGGCAGTGTTCAGGGAACCATATGGGTTGCCAGGATCAAACCCCTCTGGCCACATGCAAAGGAAACACCCTACCCGCTGTACTGTGGCTCTGGCCTGAGCTTTAGTGATTTTAACTGATTGCTATGAGCTACTAAGTAAGACTTTCACCTGATTAATCACCTTAATGCTTTCCACTCTTTTCTTTTGCTTTAAAATTTTTCATATTTTCTTATATAGAAGTTTTCCTGTGTTTAATATTGTGAACTTAAGAAAAACCGGTGTACTTTCCCTTTTAAGGTATCTTCACTATGGGCACTGGTGGAGGGATGGGTGTTTGATCATTGTACAGTTGAAACCCAAGCACAAAAATTTGTAAATCTACAATTGTACCTCATGGTGTTTCACTAACAAAAATTTTTAAAAAATGTAAATGATGGAGAATGGGCACTGGTGGAGGGATGGGTACTGGATCATTGTATAACTGAAACCCAAGCACAAAAATTTGTAAGCCTAAAACTGTACCTCATGGTGTTTCACTATTAAAAATTTAAAAAAAATCTCTGTTAGAAGATTTTTTAAAACATGTTGCTTAACTCTGAACTGATGAAGTTTTATTGCTGAGATGTGTCTCTGATTCACACTCACAGTACAATATGTGGGATACAGTGGGTGCTAAAGAAACAAGTGAATGTGTTGAATGAGTATATAGCATACATTAGGATCCAGTGCACGTTTTTTTGTCTGCCATATGTCAGTGTTTGTAATATGAGTCATACTGCTTTAATTACTGTAGTTTTATAATATTCCATGGAGAGAAACTTTTTTCCACTATTGTTTTCTAAAGTTTCATTAAAACTTTAGAAAATCTGGCCTATTTATTTTGACATCATTTGCCAATAAACACCTATTTGTGTTTTTGTCTCATTTTGGGACCACATCCAGTTTTATTCAGGGCTTATTCTTTGCTCTTTGCACAGGGTCACTCCTAGTGGGTCTTGGGTACATTTATGGTGTCTGGCCTAACCTGGGTCAGCCACATGCAAGGCAAGCATCCTACCTGCTTTCCATTTGGTATTTTTATATAGTGATTGGGAAGGATTCTCAACTTAAAATAACCCACATTTCCATATTAATAGTAATATATATCTATGGTCGGGCATTCTTTTATGTCCTGAGACAAACTTGGGTCCCAAAAATCAAAACAAAAAATTTAATTGTTAGGAAATGAAAGAGGATAAAACTTGAGAGTTTACATTAAGTCTTAAGAGCCTCTCTTATTTTTTTATAATTAAATATTTTTTGTTTTGACTTTTTGGGGGGGTGCTTACCAGTGGTGCTCAGGGGTTACTATTGGCTCTGTGTTTAGGGATCATGCCTGATGGTGCTTGGGGGACCAATAGCGGTACTGGGAATCAAAACTGAGGGTCACCCACCTCTCAGGCAAGTACCTTGCTCTACTGTCTCTCTGGCTTCCATTTTTATCTTTTAAGATATTCTAAGGGTTTTTGTCATTTATAGTCTTTAGACATTTGTGTTGCTTTGGTCTCGGGTAGTGTAAATACTGCTGTAGTCATAGTGCAATGATGTGGTTTG
This sequence comes from Sorex fumeus, assembly GCF_029834395.1. Classification (NCBI taxonomy): domain Eukaryota; kingdom Metazoa; phylum Chordata; class Mammalia; order Eulipotyphla; family Soricidae; genus Sorex; species Sorex fumeus. Next base: position 61,989,082 of record NW_026606155.1, on the reverse strand, counting down.
AAATTTTTATTATTTCTTTGGGTGTATATCTGGGAATATAACTGTTGGATCATTGGGTCATTCTGTGTTAAAACTTTTCAAGGAACTGTCAAAATATTTTCAAAGTAGATAAGCCATTTATGTTCTTGATGGTAATAAATGAGGTTGCCAGTTTTCTACATTCTTTCAAATCTTTCCTTCTGATTTTGAAGTATAGCCATTTTTGTTATGCTGAAAGTTTTAGCTTTATATTGTTTGATTTGCATTTCCTTACTGAAGTCATGTCAAACATTTTTAAGATTCTCTTTGGGAAAAATTATGGTTTTGAATTCTTTATTACCACTAAAATATTTTTGCGACATTTTTATCCAGGACTGGAGTGATGGTACAGGTGTGGGTAGGGCACTTGCCTTGCACATAGCCAATATAGGTTCTATCTTCAGTCTCCCCTATGGTCCCCTGAGCACTGCCAGGACTGATCCTGAGTGCAGAGCCAGGAGTAAATCCTGAGCACCACTGAGGTACAGTCCCCGCTCCCCACATACTTTTATCCAGCTTTGGTTTTTTATAACAGTTTCATGAGTTACTAACAAATATATGGTTTGTTTCTAACTTGTAATACATTGTATATCATAGACTCTATTAAGTTTGATTCATTTCCCAGTTAAGCTAGTATGCCTTTAATTCATATTTAAAGTGTATTTGTGTGTTAGATTTTCTGGCCCTTGGGTATTTGGTTTTGGTTTTAAAAAATCATGTGCTACTTATGGCTTAACTTTTAATAAGTTCTTGGCTTACTAACTTTCCCTCTTAATTGAATCATTGTGAGTGTCCTTAATTTCTTGCATAGTATTTAAGGAGGTATGCAAAGCCAACTAGATTTTTTTTTCAGTTATGCTGGGTTGGATATTTTATTTGTTATTTCAGGCTTACGTGCTTCTTCCTTTGCCCCTCCCCATTTTTAACTTTAAAACTTCATTAGGGTCTATTGTAAACATAAGTGACTTTGTCCCCTTTATTTTTGTTTGAACCAAGATCTCCATTTGCAGAGCATGCTCTGTCTGTGCCCCTGTTTAAATATTTGTTCTTAAATTTCTGAATTGCTTTTAATTTTTCCTTGAATTTACTTTCATAACAATTGTTTTTCTTTTCTAATTATATAAGTAATTCAAAAGGCAGATCTCTTTTCTACATAACAATTCTTTTGTTGTATTCAGTTCTTTATCCTCTGTACCTCAGTTGCAAAATTGCTTTCAGTATTATGGCTCTTTTTTTTTCTGCAGTTTTCATTATACAGTTTACTACATGCAAACCAGTTTTTATTTTTTCTCTTGCGAGTTTTTTTCCTTACCACCCCCATCTCCTTACAATTTATTAACCCTTCATATTTTACTTACTTTACTAGCTTGCTTCTTGTAGGCTACTCCTGACTCTGTGCCCTGGATCACTCTCGGTGGTGCTGAGACTTGAACTTAGAACGCCCATACACAGGCAAAGTCTGCATCCCAACCCTTTGAGCTATTTCCCTGGCTCCTTAGCCCTTAGTTTATATGTCTTAGCTGACATTAAAGCCTGCTTGTCTGGGAATGAGAGTTACCAGGGTATAACTTTGGGGTTTTGTTCCTGGAAACCTATTTTCTTGTAATTGAAACCATGGAAAAATTTAAAGAAGAATGATTGAATGTTCTAGCTTGAAAACCTGCGTAGTAGTAGTAAAGGATCTGTATCTGTGACTTTTCTTTGAATGGGTTGAGTCACAACTTGCCTGAACATTCCAGCCATCACGTTTAGTATTTTGAAGGTAGGGAAAGCACACACTAGAGTGTTTAATAGATCTGATCATACAATAACTCATATAAACTTAGAGTTGTGTGATCTGAACCTGCTGACCTCACCTGAGTCCAAGTGTCACACACCACACCTGTTCTCTCTTTCAGAGTCTTAAGCAAGAGATGAGGATCATTCATGAATCTAGGACTAAGTGTGGAATTTGGTGGCATTCAGAAATAATAGCTCCTATTTACTATGCATCTATTGAGTGCTCTGAATCAGGCATCATAAAGATTTCAGTCTTGAGTGTGGTGTGATCTTTGCCCTCAAAGAACTGAGAATTTAGACTATATAGAAAAGGAAACCAAGAAAAATAATTTTGTATAATAAAGATTGTATTGGAGAGAAACTCACCAGTTTTGTCTTATTTGCTTCTGCACTCCAGTACCCTGTATAGTTCCTGACCCCTTAATGCCCCTTATCTGTGGCTGAGTGAATGACTTATCCTGCAGATGCTGAGTCCTTAAAGGAATAATGTCCAGCAAAGGGCTTTATCCAAAAGGAGGCACAGAGAGGAGAAGCACACAACAGGGCCATTACTCAACAGGGAAGTTACACTTCAGTGGAATTTTTTGCCTCCCTTTTCCTTTTGTAAATTGGATTAAATTTTTGCTCTACCAAGGGAGTTGGTATTTCAAGGAGCCTTGCTACATATCTTTTTCATAAAATGAAATCTTTTGTAATGCAAATAATCACTTACTAGTTTATATGTGGAGCAAGTTAAGATTTTTGTAAGTTAGGGTTTTTAAAAAAAATTTAAAAGATGGGCACAATGGTCTATCTTTGCAGTAAGTAAAACGTCCTTACAGTAATTGAATGAGAAATTATTGATTTAATTTAAACTTTATTCCACATTCTATATAGAATAAAAGAAGTGGATTTCAAATGTTCAAATTCCCTTACTGAAATGAATAGAAGAGATATGTTCCTATAGAATTGATTGAAAGTTAAGACTTGCCCTTCTCATTAAATAATCAATTGATCTTTGCACATCATTTCTTCGGGATTCAGTTCCCCTGTATCTAAAATATGTAGCTTGGATTACCTATGTGCAAGCTACATTGGCGCTCTTTAAATTTCTCTGTAAGTAAAAGAAAAATGACAAATTTCTCTCTTTAATTAAAGTAGTAAATTATAAATAATATACTCTAGGAGATAGAAATAAAAGTGACTCATGGTTAACTTTAAGTCAAGAATTCTCGATTTAAAAACCCCATCTATACTTATTTAAGAGTTTTAGAAGGTGCCAGACAGTTATTTAAATTAAGATAAGATTTACTTTGCCAAAAAAGAAGAGATGTTAACATATAAATACAGTTTTCACTTCAGTATTCTGATATAGAATGGCTTTATGGGATTAGACAGCCTTTGTGCCTATACACACAAATACAAATTTTATTCAAATTTGGGTCATAGTAAAAGTTTATATTTAGTTATACTAAGTAGGCAGAGGCTAAGTCTCCAATAAACTTATACGAAGTAAAACAACCAAAGTTAACTTATTATTTATCTCCTACATTATTTTCTTTTATTCTCTGATGACTATTTGCAAAAATAATTGCAGACGGTATTGAGCATTTGAAATTGATTTTAATATTCTTTTATCAAATATTTAAGTTTGGACTGAGTATGTAGCTCAGTGATAAAGTTCATTTTTTGTGTGAACTAGGCCCTGGGTGTACCCTATGACACGACAAAAACACATATTCAAAATTAATTTTCTACTTTTCAATTTATTACTTTGAGATTTTTGGCTGTTTTATCATTTTGGTTGTTTAGAAGTGCATTAACGCAAATTAACCTTGGAAAGACTGGGAATTTAAAATAATACTTCTCTTTGTCATTCATTCATTCACATGTTTATAAGCCAACATTATTAACTACTATTTTGATATATTCTTAGTACCATTAACTACATATGCCTGTTTTGCACTTAATGTGTAGACAAAATTTAGATTACTTTGAATTAAAAAATGCTAATTTTTCTTTAAATATGTGCATAGCAGTTTCTATTGTTAATTGAAATATTTTAAATTGATTAAATGAAATATAAATAATTTAAATTAGCCCTTTCTTTTAAGTGCTAATTCCTGCTACTAGATTTAAAATTCTTTATGTTGGTTTCTTTTTATTTCTATTGGATAGCATTATATAAACATTAAATAAGCAAGACATTTATAAGGTATTGGTGTGTTAATTTTGACATAATATATGAATGTGTTGCTGATTGCTGATTGTACTAAGAGTTACCTGTGACATATATCAAAATCACACTTTATTTATCCTATCAGTTTAATAATATGTGAGATGCAAGGAAAAGATATCTACTTGAAATGAATTTGGAAGAGTTTATATACTTTGGTTTTTCTTTTTAGTCTGAAGTAGCAAAAATTTTTTTATTTTCTGAAGGAGGTATGGAAACCAAGGTTCATAAAAAGTTTTAAAACAATTTTTTCTTTAATAATACTAAAATGTGTAATACAGGTACTTGATTGATCATGCTTTCTTTTTGCTGCCTTTGTATAGATCTGCATCTCAAAATAAAATGCATTAATTAGCATTTATGGATGCATATGGTAACATGCTTTGTTTTTTTATAGCTTAGAATATAATTTGCCTGGTGTTATTACTTTTCCTTTGGTTTATCTTTTTAAATTCTGTGTCCTGCTTACAGTGGATTATTTACTTATATCCAGAGGGCTTAGTAGCACATACTTAAGTACATGTGTACTCCAGCATGTATTTATTGAAGACTACCTGTTATGTTATGAGAGAAACTTTAGATTCTTCTTCTATAGTTATTTAGACTCCATAGTATCACATGTCAGAATTAGCCTAAATATTGGGCAAATCTTTGTCGGTTCATGTATCAGCTAAATATTGATCCATAGATTCTGCTGAATTTTTTAAATTTTTAATTTTCCAGCTTAAAATTACTTTTGTCATAAAGTAAACTCATCAAATATTGATCATATAATGTTTTGAAAATGTAGCTGACTGCTCAGTCTCAGGTACATTTTTGGGTTTACACGAATTTGCCTTTGACTAAATGAACTCAATATTTATAGCTGTAAAATTTTGTATTTTTTTTCTGCTCTAATCCTAGGATGCATTTTGTTGTTCTCTTGTTCATTAATCCTCCCCACATTTCTTTCTTGAGGAATTATCCCCACTTGACAATAGCTTAAATGATTTCCTCAAGATTACACTCTCAGTACAGCTAAGCCAGATCTCATTGCCCTGTTTTTGATTCCCTACTCTTTCTCACTTTAACCTAAGAGCAGTCTAAGGAGAAGTTAAATTTTGGATTATGAAGTCATTTTCCCACTTCCCTGCTGACTCTTTCTTCCTTGAATCCATTTTATTGTTGGCTCTCCACTTAAAACCAGACTATTCACTTCTTTTAATAATCTCTTTGTACTGCTGATCAGAACAATTTATTTAAACAATGTTTCTAATATGATCTTCCTAATAGGAACAAATATTTTTGGATGAGTTATGTTAGTCACCCCGATCCCCTCACCCTACATTTAATAATCAAAACCCAGAATCTCTGTTGGAGGCAAAAGAAGAATAACAACTCTTTCATTCTGCTCAGTATCAAATGCCCTTCAGAGGCCTCTCAGACTTCTTTGTGAAGTCTCCTTGGAGCATATCATTGTAGAAAGAACAGTTTCTACCATGGCATTGGGCCTGCCTGCAACTGCTTCCCCAAAGGAGGCCTTCTGTGCCCTGGATTGCTGCTCACATCCCGAGAAAGTAACCCAATAGAATTACTGGAGCACAAAGATTCACATGGTGAAATCTTATTTTATTTTAAAATGAATAAGTAAGATATTTATGTGGTTGAAATTCAAAAGGTACAAAGGAGCATCCAGTCTCTCTCATCCTGGCCTCTTGCCACTAGGTTCTTGTTTTGGAGTCAACCACTTTCATTAATTTGAATAAAAAAGAGAAAGAGGGTAAGGATAATGCATATTCGCTTACATATATATAAAATATGCATACTATTTAACACTTTGCCTTTATCATTTCATGAATTATTTTAGAATCATTCCTGTGAGTATATAATAGATTCACTTTTGTGGTTCTGTACTATTTTACTTTGTGCTATCATGCAATTTATTTCACAGTATTCTGTTATTGAAACTTTGATTGCAATAGCAAACTTGTGCACAACTTATGACTATACCTCTGAGTATACTTGAGAAGACCAAATTCCCAAAAATACCATTGTGTATGAGAGTGGTTATTTATAATTTTGCTTTTAAAATACTACATTTCCTTCCAAAAGTGTATAAAATTTGTTATGATGTATAATTTGCTTACAGAGTACTTTTCCTCTGAATCTTCAAGAAGGAGGTTGCTACTTGTATACCCTTTATAATCTTATATAGGCTGAAATACAGACATCCAGTTGTGGTGAAATATTGACTAGATATATTACCTGTGCAATTTTTACCAGGAGATTGGGGGTGGGGGATTGAGTCACACCCAGTAGTACTCAGTGCTTTTTACTGGTTCTGTGCACAGGGATCATTCTTGACTGGTCCCAGGGTACTGTGTGCAGTCCCAAGAATCAAACCAGGGTGAGGCATGTGCAAGGAAATCACCTTACCCACTATACTATCTTTCAGTAAGATTTTTTTCCTGTTCATTTATTTCTCATTGCAGCTTTAATTTTAAGACTTTCTTGTTCTCTAAACATTCTTTTCTCCCCTGTTCTATACAATCTATGTCCTTTCTTCACCTTTCCTGACTTGGTCTGTTTTCTTCTGAGTTAACTATGTTTCAGTTGTTTCATCTGGTCTTTTTAGTCCATGTTAGAAAATTCTTTAACTGTCTTAAAGGTAAAGGTAAAGGCCCTCCCGTTGATCGTCGATTTGCTCGAGCGGGCCCAGTAACGTCTCCATTGGAGACTTTGTTGTTACTGTGTCTGGCATATCCAATACTCTCGGTAGCTTGCCGGGCTCTCCGAGAGGGGCGGAGGAATCGAACTCGGGTCGGCCATGTTGGCCGCTTGTAAGGCGAACGCCCTACCCGCTGTGCTATCGCTCTTTAACTGTCTTATACATATACATTTCTGTTTTATTTTCCCCTTGGGGGTAGGTGTGGGGAACACACATGGCAGTGTTCAGTGCTTACCCCTAGCTGTATGTTTAGAAACCACTCTTGAAGAGGCTCAGGATACCATTTAGGGTGCCGGAAATTGAACTTGGGTTAGCCATGTGCATGGCAAGAGCCCTTCCCACTGTACTGTATCCCTTGCCCCCTATACTTGTACATTACTGATGAAGGGATTTGGGGCTTGGAATACATGCCTTTGCCATGTTGACTTTTATAAAATCAGTAATTACTCAGCTGAACTCTCAACTGTCATCTTTAACTTTGACCTCACGGATTGATCAAGTTCATTAGAGAAACTGCTAATGAATTTCTGCAAAGTGCAGAGAAAGCAGGAAGCTCCATAAGGCAATGAGGTGTTGCTTTTTCTCTGAAGCAGAACTTTACCACCAGTTTTACCACCTTGATAGCTGTGCTGAGGGATGTGACACTACTGCTAGAGAAGCTTAGTCTGTGCTTCATGTGTTGGCTGTTGCTTTATGCTCCTCCCTACAGTTTTCTTTAACTCACCTCATATCGTAAGAGTTATATGCATAATCTTATTGAAAATGTTTGTCATGCCAATATCCTTGATTGATGTTCAAGAGTGCTCAGTTGCTAGAAGCTGTGAGTTTAGGGTGTCAACCAGGTGTTTCATCCTTTGCGGTTTGTAGGCTATTTTTCCATGGAGGCATGTACTTCCTGCCTCCTCTAAAATTTTTCTTTTTACTAAAAATCTGTGAATTACAAAGTTATTTATATGTTTTTGGCATTTAATATTTCAATACTAATCCCACCACCAATGTCAGCTTCCTTCCACCGGTGTTTCCATATTTCCTCCCCACCCCAATCCCCACCAGATCCCCTCTCAGCAAATTGACAGACACATTACAAAGTGTCAGTGGTTGCAGATTACATCTCATGGTTTCAGTTTTGTGGAGCCCTTGTTTGGGATATATGGCGATACCACTCACCCATATCACCAGTATAACTGAAGTTCTGATGCCTGTTCATCCACTACTTCACATTATTCTTTTTATGACTGAGAGTACAAACTGTATTTGTAAAGTTGCTTTCATACACTAATCTTGATGCCTTTTACAAATCTAAAACCATTCCTTCTTTCAAGATGCTAAAGGCAGTGGTACCAGCTAGAAATAATGCATGCTGAAAAGAAACATGTAAAAATATAATGACAGCAGTCATTACTATTCCTCTCTGAAAATGATTGAACATGTCTTGATTTTTAACAAATAAGTCAGATAGTTGTGTGTTATTTATAGCATTGTTTTGTGCTTTCTTGGCACTGATTTTGATACTTGAGGGAACTGTTAGGGTCTACCTGTAAAGTGATGTTGTAAGCTATCTATCCAAGATTTTTTATGTAGAGGTTTTCATTTGAGATTTGTACAATTTGGATATGTGTAATTCATTGTATTACTGATCAAGATTTCTGTGTTCCAGTAAAACTTCATTGTATTTGGAACATTATATAGTTTTTAGTACATGTCATGAAATATTATTCTTCTGACCTTTTAACCATTAAAAATATAAACATGTGGGACTGTGGAGATAGTACAATGGTTAGGACACTTGAATGCAGCCTCGCTCATTCCAGGTTTGGTATGTAGCACCCTATATGATCCCCTGAACCCTGACATGAGTAACTCCTGAGTACTGGTGGGTGTGACCTAAAAAAGAAAAAATATAAAAAGTATTCTTAGCTCATTGCTATATAAAAAGCAATGCCAAACACATTTGCGATGAAGTGTATGACTTGCTGATTTGATTTTATTTATAACTTTTTCTTTGGGGGTTTTGGGCCATACCCTATGGTTCTCAGGGATTATTCCTGATTCTGTGCTTAAGAATCACTCCTGGAGGTGCCTGGGGGTAACATATGTGGTGCTGGTGATCAAATTGGAGTCTGTCATTTGCAAAATTTTCTCTTGACCTCTACACTATCTCTCTGGCCCTTCAAGTTTTCCCTTTGATGGTAAAATTTTCAAAACCATTTCATTTATTTTTTTAAAAATTTTTTATTAGTGAAACACCATGAGGTACAGTTGTAGACTTACAAATTTTTGTGCTTGGGTTTCAATTATACAATGATCTAATACCCATCCCTCCACCAGTGTCCATTCTCCACCACCAGTTACCCCAGTATCCCTCCCACCCCCATTCCCCCATCCACCCTGCCTCTGTTCTCTCTGTTCCCTTTTGTTCTCTCTCTCCTTTTGGGTGTTGTGGTTTGCAAAAGAGGAATTGAGTGGCAATCATGTTTGGTCTATAGTCTACTTTCAGCATGCATATCCCATCCTGGGAGGATCTTCCCAGCACCCTTTATTTGGTGCTCCCTTCTCTATCTGAGCTGCCTTTTCCCCCAGCATGTGCAGCTGGCCTCCAAGTCATGGAGTGAACCTCCTGGTACTTATCGCAGCTATTGTTGGGTGTTAGTCTCCTATTTTGTTACTTTATGTTCCCCAGATGAATGCAATCTTTCTGTGTCTGTCCCTCTCGTTCTGACTCATTTCACTTAGCATGATACTTTCCATGTAGTACCACTTGTATATAAATTTCATTACTTCATCTTTTCTAACAGCTACATAGTACTCCATTGTGTTAATGTACCAAAGTTTCTTTAACCAGTCATCTGTTTTGGGCACTCAGGTTTTTTTTTCCAGATTCTGGCTATTGTAAAGAGTGTTGCAATGAACAAACAAGTGCAGATGTCACTTCGACTATACTTTTTTGCCTCTCTGGAATATATTCCTAGGAGTGGTATTGCTGGGTCAAATGGGAGCTCAATTTCTAATTTTTTGAGAATCGTCAATACTGTTTTCCAGAAGGGCTGAACCAGTCGGCATTCCCACCAGCAGTGAAGGAGGGTCCCTTTCTCGCCACATCCGCGCCAGCACTGGTTGCTTTTGTTCTTTTGGATGTGGGCCAGTCTCTGTGGTGTGAAATGATATCTCAAAACCATTTTAAACCATTTATGTGTGTACTGCATTGAAAAAATCTCTTTTAAAGTATTTTTCTTCTATTTTACTTTTCTCATATGTAGTACTTGCAAATAATCTCAAGTGGGTTTATGAATAAAGATAATATAAACACTGAACTACATGCTTAAGAGATATGAATATAAACTACAGTCATAACTTCTTGAAATATAAAACAGTCATAAAAGAGATTTTTTCCTTCTTCCAAAATTCAACACGCAATTTAGATATAGGAACAAGGGATACTATCTGCACGTGTGTCAGCAGAAAATGGATTATTTCTCCTCTGAATTCATGTTGTAGATGAGGTATATCCTTCTGTCTTTCTGGTGGGGGAATTTCAGAAATATCAAAATGGTAAATGATAGTGCTTATGTTTTAAATAATTTAATACTACGATATTTCCACTGACATGAAAAGACTTCTGTCCTTTTAGATATCCTCTAGTAATTTATTCATTAATTTGAGCTTCTTTTAAAATTTTCTTTTTTTTAAAGATATGTTTCTTTGTTTTTTTAAAGATATTTTTAAGCATATCTTTTTTTAAAGATATTTTCGCTACTTAGTAAAGGCTTATGATTGAATGAGCAGAGTAAGAGGAAGACCTAGGTGATGAAACTTCTGTGCTGAAAATAATAATAAAAAACATTAAAAATGAAGAAAACCAATCAAAAGTTGTAGAATCAAAGAACAACACGATTATATATTTTATGGTAGTTATTATAGTAAGTAATATAGTCTCAAATGAATACTTCATTTCGTGGAGGGATTGGCATTTGTGCAATATTCTTTAGTTAAATTTCAATTTATTGGATTTTTGCATCACTGAAGATTGATCTATTGAATTTGTCACAGTGGCCTTGTTTTTACCTTGATGTGTTTAATACCTGCTAGATCAGAATGCCAATCAATTTAAGTTAATTTCATTAAGTTTGCTAAGGCTTTTTAAATTAAAGCCACTGCTGACATTACCAGTAACAAAATGTGGGTAACTCACTCTCATACATTATTGTTCTAGAAAAGAGATTGGTAATATATATTCTCTTCTAACATTTCCTTACTTGGATTTTAAAATTCCCTTAATTATTTACAAGATGATAAATCATTTAACATTTAAAATTTTAATTATCTGCATGATCATTGCTTAGTATTCTGTGCCAAACTTTAAACTCAGCATACATTTAGGTTCTTACTAAATAGACTTTAGATAAACTCCTCCTATCTTTTCTAGGAAAAAAATGAACTGTGTTTAAGAAATTGCATTGTACTTTCCATGAACCAATGTAAACTATGGTGCGTTTCTTGGCCAATGGCCTTTTAATTATTGTTTGTGTGTGTATGTGTGTGTGTATAGTATGTGTGTGTTTTCAGAGAAAACACAATGCACTTATCATTTGTAAATAGCATCATTGTTAAGAGTTTTTTGAATAATATATTTTGTGATGAGCTGTTTAATAGGCAATTATAAAGTCAGTTTACATTATTAAATGATTTTATTAACTCTTATTAATGTGTAATTTATCAATACTGATCGGAGAATGGTAGTTATGTCTACTGATGATAGACTCAAGAAGAAAACTGGTAAAAGTTTTGGTGGCAGGTTTGGGGAAATGTCTCAAACTTTCAGAGATCAGTTATTTGATCACTTCATTCCTTTATGGAAGAACTCTATGTCATTTTTACTAAAATTTTCTGTGGAGAAACTGAGCAAGCAGAAATTTGTTCTAGCATATGCTATTCTAAAATTAAAGAGATTTGGGTTGTGTAGGGGTGACGTTATTGTTGACATATTTTGCAGGTTACTTACAAATTCCTGCCTAAACATAGAAATCTTTATCAGAGAGCCAAACATCAGATTTTAATCATATCCTAGATCCACAGGGTTTTAGGTTTCCAACAGGCCACCTGTCTCAGACTTCTTAAAATTCACAGGACAGATGGGAAGGTGAAAGAACTTGTCCTTGGATGAAGAAATCCTTACATTGCTGGAGTGTTCAGAGTTCACTGCTACATCACCCACAAACCCTGTATTTGTTTAGTGTGGAGACACCCCAGTAACAGCTGCCCCATTAGTAGCATAAAGAGTTCCTCATTTATCTTGGGTTCTGTGGGAAGGCAAAAGACAAGAAAATCATAGCCTGAGGAACCTTGTAGTTTAGGTGTCCCATGAAGCTGGAAGTATTTTATCAGGATTATATTTTATATTAATTTTTTTAAATCTAGAGCTCAGGGAATGTATGCCCTATGAAAGACTGTGCATTTTAGTATTTAAGAAAATGAGATTTTGGGGCTGGAGCAATAGCACAGCGGGTAGGGCATTTGCTTTGCACGCGGCCAACCCAGGTTCGATTCCCAGCATCCCATATGGTCCCCTGAGCACTGCCGGGGGGGATTCATGACTGCAGAGCCAGGAGTAACCCCTGTGCATCGCTGGGTATGACCCTAAAAGCAAAAAAAAAAAATTAAATAAATAAAAATAAAATACATTTTAAAAAAAAGAAAATGAGATTTGGCACTGATTTACCTGAGCTTAAATTTCTCCCCTAACACTTATAAATGATCTTGGCAAGTACCTGGTAATCCTATGATTCATTTATCTTATCTGTGAAGATGGGGCATATTCATAGTCCCTTGTATAGTGTGGAGAAAATTATAAGAAGATGCTGTATTCAAGGACCTAGAATATGAGACTGATTCTTTAGTGAATGTGAACTTTTAAAGATAATCTAATTAGCTATCCACCTCCCTCCCCAAGTAATGCAAAAAGGGTGAGTTTTACGTTTATAATGGAAAAATTTTGGAACAAAAATCTTTAAGATCTATAAAAATTACACATTAGCATTGATCTCTTTATAATATAATCTGATTGCTGATATGGCTGTACTCAAAATTGAGTGATCGAGATCTATGAGGAAGTATGCATAAATTTGCTGTAAACTGTGATTGATCTTTACTAATTTCTCCCACCACCAGCATCACTTAGAAACATGTTAGAAAATAGAATCATCAGGTCCATTTCCAGAATTTCTAGATGAGAAGCTTTGGCTCTGAGAAATTTGTTTTAACCATCTCTTCTAATAGTTGAAAGACATGGTAATGTCTTATGGACAAAGGCTTAGTTAGATTTGCTTTTTTAAAAGCTTGAGAACCTGGATCTGAGGTCTCAGACCTCTACTATAATGAACATTTCAGTAGAAGTGTTGGGGTGAAGGGGGAATAGGAAATAAGAAGAAAGAACAACAGAAAACAAAACTTTTGAATGATGAAGTGCTGAAAAACAGGATAAGGAACTTGTGTTAGTGACTGGGAGTATTAAGGAGACCCCAGAGATAGAGCATTCTGGGAAGACTTAAAGATGTGATATCTGAGATTAAGCCTCGGTTATGAAATTAAAGAATAATTTTGTGAGAAACATTCTGAAGGACACTGCAAAGGCAGCAGATGGGGATTCCTTAAGGAAGGGCTCTATTCCTAGTCTATTATTAATTACTTTTGGTAAACTAAAAGAATATCAATTAGCACTGGCGTAAATTTAATTATTGTAGGCAATAAGTAAAGGAGTTCATGCCTTTTTTCCCCCTTTTTTGGGGGTCACACCTGGCTATGCACGGGGGTTACTCCTGGCTCTGTGCTCAGGAATTGCCCCTGGTGGTGCTCAGGGGACCATATGGGATGCTGGAAATCGAACCCTGGTCGGCTGCGTGCAAGGCAAATGTCCTAACCGCTGTGCTATCGCTCTAGCCCCAATGCCTGGTTTTGATGGTATTTAAAAACTTTCTATAGTTCCCCATTTTATTTTGCATATACACCCACTAGGCTATGTGTGTATGCATGTATGCATGTACACGCATATATCCCTGTATGTATACACACAGATAGGTGTATATATACCATTTATCCATGAAGACACTGAAATTACTTTGTAAATACTAGAAGCTACATTCATGATGCATCTGATAACTTGGGGATTATGGTTATTAGATGAAATATTTTCTTGTAGATTTTTAGTCAACTTTATATTTCTTTTCATAAATTAAATGTGTTTAACCTGTGTTTGCTCCTTTATACCCTACATGTGTAAGTTAATGTAAATACTGTCCTATTACAATGTTAAATAACAGATTTACTATTAACTATAAATTTTCAAAAAATTTTAAGCATAAAAATAGTATTGGCTGGCAATTTCGAGTGCAATCAAGAATTCTTTTCTAAACTGAAAATAAACCTAGGGCTAGAAATACATAGAAATACAAGCATAGTTTCTTGCATGTATATGCGAGGTCTGAAGGGCTAGAAATACAGCATAGTTTCTTGCATGTATATGCGAGGTCTGAGTTTGATCCCTGGCATCTTGAAAAAAACTAATGCTCAATAATTGCTCGAGCGGGCCCAGTAACGTCTCCATTGGAGACTTTGTTGTTACTGTGTCTGGCATATCGAATACTCTCGGTAGCTTGCCGGGCTCTCCGAGAGGGGCGGAGGAATCGAACTCGGGTCGGCCATGTTGGCCGCTTGTAAGGCGATCGCCCTACCCGCTGTGCTCAATAATTATTCATTTAAAATGAAGTTATATTTTATTGGCATTGCACATATTGTGAAATAATTGTAATGCACCAAATTTAATACTGTGGCAAAGCTAAGACATATGCCTTAAGTACCAGACTTAATATATATATATAATATATAATATATAATATATATTTATATATATATTATGTAGGCCAAAGAGATACTATAGGGGTTGAGGTATAGGCCTTACATATGACTGTCATTCTATCCCCACATCGCATATAGTCCTGAGTACTAGCAGGAAGGATTCCTGAGCATAGAGCCAGGAATAAGCCCTGAGCACTGCTCCAAGTGTATCCCAACTTTGAGACTACCCTTTCTCCCACTTGTCCCTATGGAAATATAGAATTTATTTTATTCTATTTACCAAGATTTGTTATATTACAACAATTTAAACAAGTAAACAGATAATCAGAAGTAATTATTTTATTATTCTTTCAGATTTAGTGAAACCACTGAGTTAATAGATGGATTAACAGAAAGTCAAAGAAAAGCCTATAGTTCAGACCATTTTTCCAGTTACAGACTTGATTGTTTTTCAAGGTTATGACTGTTTTCAAACTTAAAAAATATTCAGAGTTTCGGAAATTTTATTTATCTTTATGTATATTTTTTGCTTTTTGGGTCACACCTGGAGATGCTTAGGGGTAACTCCTGACTCTGCACTCAGGAATTACTCCTGGTGGTGCTCAGGGAAGCATATGGGATACCGGAAATCGAACCCGGGTTGGCTGTGTGCAAGGCAAATGCCCCACCCGCTGTGCTATTGCTCCATCCCCGAGTTCTAGGAAATTTTAAAATCTGCCTGCCACAGTAACTGTCGCATTCACTCTGTGAGGTACCTTTTGTGGAGAGCCACCATCCAGGTGAGACCCCTAAACTACCCTAGGGTTTCCTTCACTCTCCCTCCTGACTAGTCTCCATCGCATTGTCCTTGAGTGTGTGTGCTTACTAGGTATTTTGGATACATTCACCTTTGAATTGCTTATAACTAAAACAAACAAAAAACCAGTAAAAGGTGGAATTCAAAACCAGTGTTAGGCAATCAACATTTCAATTCATATTCAAAAAACTGGTTTGGACATTAGTGTTTCCTTTTGTTGAAACAGCATACTGTACTGTAGACCTAAAGACTGAGGTCATCCTCCCAGGTTAAATTTTCAATATATCCTGCATGCTTTCCTTAATAGAAGGGGACAAAATAATGGGGTAAAGGCCCCATTGAATGATTATCATAAGCAAACCCTGTTCCAAATGTTACCATAGTTAGATACTAATTATATGAACACACACACACACACACATACACACACACATACACACACACACACACACACACACACACTGTTTGGCTCCGGAAAGCCTTTGAATTGTATATTGCACTTTTATAGATGAAGACAGCAAGAATCAGAGATATTTAATTACTTGCCCAAAATTCCAGCTAGTTGATAGAAGTTAAAACCCACATATATCTGACCCCAGTGTGTAAGTTCCTTACTGCTCTATTTGAATCAAAAAGTACTGTAACAAAAACACAGTTCAGGATGAGGATCCTAATACTATAGCATTGATACACTGGCTCTATTAGATACATTGACTTCAGTGTTTCAAATGTTGCTTCTGTGAGCTTAAAGGAATAAATATGTTTGGGAATAAAATAGTATAAGCTCATGAAATACTCCCCAAAGTTTAAGTGGAAATGTTGAAGAGGGATGAATAAATTGTATGTTAAATTGTAGCCAACAATGTGTAGAGTAACTGGAATCACAAGGATTCCTGTTTACCCTCTAATGAGAGAACTGAGGCAGTGAGGGAAAAGATAAAATACAAGTTTTTAAGGAAACCGGGGGCTTGGGGAGACCCTTTGAGGGTGAGAAAGTAAGGCACTAAAAACAGGAGTGGTTGCTGGAGTAAGGTGTTGTTTAATCGAGCCCTAAGGGCTGAAGACCCATGATTTAGAGGAATGGCTACCTCTGTTCATCACCACTGAGTGAGCGTACATGTGGTTGTGCTCATTTAATGTTACCAGGCCCAGAAAAGAGTTCATACACCATCTTCCAGATATGGTTCTCTGGTAACCATTAGGTACTTTTTACTGAGGAAACAAGCTTTACATACACAGACACACACACACACACACACACACACACACACACACACACACACACACATACAGACGGACTGGAGCAATAGTATAGCAGGTAATGTGTTTGCCTTGCACACAGCTGACCTGGGTTTGATTCCTCTGCCTCCCCCTCTCAGAGAGCCTGGCAATTTACCGAGAGTATCTTGCCCGCACGGCAAAGCCTGGCAAGCTACCCGTGACGTATTCAGTATGCCAAAAAAAGTAACAACAAGACTCACAATTTGTTGTGAGACGTTACTGGTGCCTGCTTGAGTAAATCGATGAACAACAGGAGGACAGTGCTATAGTGCTTATATATATATGTACATATATATATAATGTTCCTTATATGGTTTTAATAATTACTAACCTCTGTTCAATCCTGTTTTATCTATAAATTTCATCTCTACTCCTAGGTTATTTTTCAGCAAGTTCTAAACTTTTTAAAAATAATTATAAAAATATGTATATCAACATTCATCTCCCTTATAGGGGTATTTTTATTTACCTAAAATATGTAATGATAATAATAATGATTACTTTTAGGATTGATGATTGTTTAATGTTTTATTATTGAATCTGCTCTTTAAAAGTAATTAGGGAGGATAACTATGATTTATAAAAGAATTTGGTGAAATTGATAATCTAGAAACACAGATAGGTACCTGATTCTTTGTCTCCTCTCATGCTTGTGACTTCACTATCCAGAGGCTAAAATTTCTTAGTCTCTCCAAAGCCAGCAAGCAAAAAACATCAACTAATTGTTCTAGAAATAATGACCTAAGAGTGTCTATGCTACAACTGATTTAACAGTCTGCTTGACAGAACCTCTTCATATTGGTTCCTTTGCAGCTGAAAGGTATTAAATCTGTGCATGTCAGATACATTGTTATTCAAAAATTTGCTCTGATAACTCCCCCTATCCTACAATTGCATACATCATTGGATGCTGATTCTGTCTTTATAAAATTCAATTGAAATTGAGTATGGGAATGACATTTGACAAACATATTCAGCAGTCTATTTCTTGAAGTGATGATAGAACTGACTGCTATACACTCAACACTGGAAATCTAGAAAAATATGTGTCCTTGAAATAATTTCTGTTTCAGGGGAAGAGGACATTTCAGTGACACCTCCCAAAACTTTGGAAACCTGACTAATCAACTATGTTCACTTTAAAACAACAAAAAAATGCAGGCAGTATTAGTTTGGCTTGGAATTCTCTGCACTCCTCATTCATTATTTAATCTTATTCTACTTTGTTCAGACAAGCTATCTGGCCTATTGTGGAGCTTCACACAGCCAATTACCTCAAGGTGTTTAGTTCATCTATTATTTAAAGCATAAATCTTGTACAGGTTGTCCATTGACGACCCTTTGAGTAGATGTAGTAAATGCCTTTCATCCTTGTGGCCCCAGTCAGTGCTCACAGACCTACCTGCTGAGCTTGGCACGCCAGGCATGGTGCTCAAACAAGTAAGATACCAGAGATAATTGAACTTCACTTTCTGCTTAAAGGGGGCCTGTGAAAAAATGGGAGCAGTGTAATATTCTGCATTGAAATTTAAAGGGATATAATCTTTAATTTCAAAAGCAGCTTTTTTTTTTCAGAGACCTCAGATATTTTAACTCAGGTTAGACTGGGTATTGAATTTGGAAATTGTTGATAGTAGACCACAGGTGACACTCTACTCAACAAAATACTATGGGCTGGAGTGATTGGACAGTGGGGAAAGTGCTTGCCTTCATGCAGCTGACACAGGTTTAATTCCCACAAATATGGTCCTTCTAGCCCTCCAGGAGTGATCCCTGAATGAATGCCAGGAGTGAGTTCTGATTGTCACCAAGTGTGTCTCAAAAACAATTAAACAAACAAACAAAAATCTTAAGAGCGATAGCACAGTGGTTAGGGCATTTGCCTTGCATGCGGCCGACATGGCCAACCTGAGTTCGATTCCTCCACCCCTCTCAGAGAGCCTGGCAAGCTACCCATGACGTACTCGATATGCCAAACACAGTAACAAGTCTCACAAGTTACTGGGCCCGCTCGAGCAAATCAGTGAACAAAAGTAGAACAGTGATACTTTTGTGGTAGAATCCTTTTTCACATTTGTGATCTGTGCCCTTGAACCCATCCCAACTCCTTTCAGTCTTATAATACCAACAAGGGTTACTATGACTGACTTGGAAAGAAGGTGAGTTTAAATAATGTGCTGATTCTACTGATGGGCTCATATGCCATTAAGAGTGTCTATCCTACACGGAATGTGCCAGGTATTTAACTGGGGACTGCTACTAATTTCAGAGCTAATACTGAGCTGTTCCACATCAATGCTTTCAGCAGGTGGCTTGAACTGACAGTGTAAAGAAAAAAGTGAGCGAAAATTACCATTGTACTTTAGAATTTTTCTGATTGAATTGACTGATTATACTGTCAAAGGAGCATTGGGAAGCTGGCAGCATTGTGGGGAGTGGAGAAATGACAGAATTCTTTTAGAAAGACCTTGTCTGTTGGTTTTTGCACAGCCAAATATTTCAGAATGGTAATAAGGTTTGATGTGAGGTTTGAATTAAGTATTTGTGAAAATCCAGGTATTCTCTGATTTGTCCTTTAAAGCTTGTAGATTGTGTAAGGACAGCTGATGACTTTCTAATCTCTGTTTTCTCTAACAAGCCAAAATATTAAAACCCTGTTCAAATTGTGAGTAAAGTGAAACTACTCTTTTATATTTGCAAAATGATTTTTAAACTTCCGGTGTTAAAAATAATTTACGTACTAGAAAGAAAACTTTCAAATGACTCAAGATCAAAGCAATTTTAATAAGTCTTGTATCTTATTATTTCATAGATATTCTATTAAAGAAGAAATTGTAATAAATATTATTCTTGTTTATCTCTTAAATTCATATTTATTCTGAAATGATAGTGATTTAAATATTTTGAGTGTTCTTTTAGTGAATATTTACAAAAAATATATACAAAGGCTGGCAATATAACTCATTGATACAACACTTAACTTGCTTTTGTATGACCCTCAGTTTGATCCCAGGCAAGCAATAGGGGGAAAATGTCCAATTCTGAACATAAAAATGGAATAGGTTGATAACAATCAGTACACCAATAATCTTAGTCACTAGTATTTGTTGAACACTTGCCATCTTCCAGTTACTTTCTCTTCATAGTAACTACACAAGGTGATTTCACTTTTTATCTCTATTTAACTGATGAGCAAATCAAGGAACAGAGAGGTTGAGTGACTTTGTAGATCTTGTAGTATGAAGCTCAGGTGAGATGCTGACTTTGACTCTGAGTCCCAGTGTGCACATCCTGTATTGTAGCACAGACAAGAAAAGTGGGTTACATGACTTTTTCTTCTATCGTGATGATAGGGAACTAATGCAATAATTTCCCTTTTCATGGTTATCCCATTATGAATTTAATAGAATGTTTGATATATAGAGCCATGAGGATTCTTATGGGACTGGTTTAAACTGTGGAAGAATAGTATTGAAGTGTTTTCGAAAAGGAATAAGAGAAAGAGGTTTAGTAGAGTGCAATTTAGGTTTGGGACCTGAAAAAAAAAATCAGGATAAATGGGTCAGCATTCATCATTTGTTCAACAAATACTTTTTGTACAAGATGCCAAGCACTGGGCTTGGCCTGTCGGAAAGCAGGAGGTGATTTATTTTTGTTGGGTTGACTCCCTGGTGGGATTATTCACAAACAACTTTTCCATGTAAATAGGAAGCTTTAATTGCAGAAGAGAAGGGTTAAAGCCTTTCTGGGTGGACTATGGTGTACGAGTTTTGTTTCATTGCATAATCTAGTAGGCTATCCTCGTATTCTCATTATTCTGATGCAGTGTAACAAACCAGCAGGAAACTGCATTCCATGGGATTTCTATGGGGACTGCAGAGAATTCGTTCCAATGCTTACAGAGCAGCCGCTTGTAGCTTAAAGTAGCTTCAGGGCTAATGTGAGGAGCTGTGCAGTTCTACTTGCTACTGAACTGTAAAACTGAAAGCATGTGTAGTGTAAATAAAACAATGTCAGAAGAGTTGTTTCTAATCTGGAGGTCTTATCAGAGCATTGGTTGGCAATCTGTTACCATTGTGCAACGTAAGAAGGCAGGGAATTTGAAATAGCATGCCGTACTGAAAGCCTGAATGCCTATTGCTTTATCTGGTTTAAAATAGTCCCCCGGACCAGAGAGCTAGTAAAGCCAGCAGGGCACTTGCATTGTAGAGTTACTGACCTGGGTTCACTCCCCTGTAACACCAGTGGTCTCTTGAGCACTGCCAGGAGTGATCCCTGAGCAAAGAACCAGGTTTGGTCCAAAAGCCAAACCAAAACCAAAAAACCCCCAAAATTGTAAGTCTACAACCGTATCTCATGGTGTTTCACTAATAAAAATTTTAAAAAAACCCTGCAAAACATAAAAATCTGACCATTTATTGTTTCAGTTGAAGGTTAACTGACAAGTTAATGATTTTCATATTTCCTCTCAACCTTTACTCCCCCAATACAAAGTAACTGGCTAACACAGAGATATGTTCAGGAACAAACTCAGACAGGGCTTCCAGGGGGTAATGGGTTCAGTATTCTGCAATGTTTCTGACTTCTGTTTTCTGTCTGCTCTCTATAAGTACTAAGTTTTCCCTGTCCACCAGCTGGTTAGCAGAGCCTCATTTTTGCCGAGGAATTTGTTTCTTCTTTTTGTGCTTCAGTGACTTGGGCAGTGACAGCTACCACTGGGCATCAGCTCCAGCAGGACAGTAGATCTCTTCTGGCTGCTCATGCTACCTGCTACCTTTCTGCAGGGCCTATACTCAGGATCTGCTAGACTCTTGGGGGCAAGCAGGCCCCTTTTTGAATCTTGGTATTCTTTCTCCTCCATATGCTAGCCCAGTGGCTTTCAATGCTCCATAAATGCTTATTGAATTGGAGTGAATTAAATACTTTCCCCTTTTATCTGAAAGAGTAAAGAAATTTACATTTATTATAAGGCACCTTTGATAGACATATGCGGAATTATGGTGCTTGCTTCTCTCAAACTGCAAATGTGATGATGAGATGGTCCACATTTTACTCTACCTCACTTAAAACTTTGGGGTGGAGAAATATAAATGAAATCATTTCACTAATTTAAGACATTTTGAGAGTATGGAAATGAGTTAGGGAAGGAAAAGGTTAACTAAGGTTAAAGTAAATGCTTTTCATTTTGCCTAGCAGATCACTAAAGATTTCAGAGCAGGGCTTTTCTCACCAAATTCTACCACCCTGCTCTGCATTTCTTTTTAGCATAAATTTAAGTTAGATGCTGTAATAAATTACTTTAAATTTTGCATGTTTCACACATGCTCCTTTTCCTAGTGGAATCATTTCATAATATAGTTCCTTGAGCCGACTTTTTCTCTTTGAAAAATAGAATTGCAGTGGTGTTGTCTAGACAGGAGGGAGAACTATAGCAGTTAAGTATGCTGTATAGATATTAGGGACTTTATTGGATTAGATACAAAAGAAAAGCACACTTGGTTGTCACTGAGATTTTTATATGAGAAGCTGTGGTCATCTATAGAAGTTATATAAACTCAAAATGCAGGTGAAATATATATTTAGAGAACATTCAAAGCTCCTTCTAGTAGAGTGAACCTCAAGCATTTTCTCAGTGTTACAAGTAAGAAATCAGTGAGCAAGCAGAAATGGGAATGAAATTATCTCATAGACAGACAGACAGACACACACACACACACTCACAGAGTCTATTAAAGACTAAATAGTCTGTTAATGACTAAACCTGTTGAATTTGCATTTGTACTGTTGAACATCTGTGTACTACACAATGATGACTTTATTGAATTAATATCATTTTTTCTGAAAATTGAAGTTATGGTATTTCAAGTGTAGATTTATGGTTGTAGATATTTTGGTGTGTCTCTGTAGAAGTTTTGGTTCTGAGCATATTTTTAAAGACATATTTAGAAACATAGTGACCTTAAGAAACAAAAGAATATGGCAAGCCACAATTTTTTCATTATATCATATGCTTGTGAAAGAGAATAGCTAAGATGCTTGTGAAAGAGAATACCTAAGTACTGTATTTGGAGGAAAACCCCACTTCTATCTAGGATTATATTTGATATGGGTTTTAAGGCAATACTGGCAGCAAACCTGTGCAAGGTATGTACAGTAAGCACTGAAGAAAGGAAAGTCCTGCTTATAAGTGAGTGAAACATCTCTGGAAAGATTGCCCTAGCCAAGCTTTCCATATTGCCTCTGAGTTTCCACAGCATCTCTCAGAGGTAGATTGGATACTGAATGTTGATATGTGTGTTACTGAATTTTTCTGGCTTCGTTCCATTTTGCATTTTTGTTCTAATGTTTATTGTTGCTGGTTTTCCCCATTGCCTTCTGAGAGCCCCTAAGAGCAGCACAGTAACAGAAGCATCCAGTCTTGCTTACTGTTCATCAAAGTGTTCATTAAGCACACATATCTTTGTCTTTAAAATATACCAATGTTTCTTTTGAGGTATAAAATCTTCTTAGTTTAACGTAGTCCCATTTGTTTATCTTTGCTTCCACTTGCTCAGTGATGTTTCATTTTTATCTTATTTTTATATTGAATCACTGTGAGATAGTTACAAAACTTTCATGTTTGTGTTTCATATAATCATCAAACTCCCATCCCTCCACCAGTGCACATTTCCCACCACCAATGTCCCAGTATCTTCCACCCCCTTCCCAACCCTCACTCTTCCTCTATGGTAGATAATTTCCCCAATACTCTCTCTCTACTTATGGGCATTATGGTTTACAATACAGATAATGAGAGACCATTATGTTTGGTCCTTTATCTGCTTTCAGCACATATCTCCCATCCTGAATGATCGCTCCAACCATCATTGACTTAGTGATCCCTTCTCTGTTCCAGCTGCCTTCTCCCCCAGATCATGAGGCAGGCTTCCAACTATGGGGCAATATTCCTGGCCCTTGTCTCTACTGTCCTTGGATGTCAGTATCATATTATGTTATTTCATATTCCATAAATGAGTGCGGTCATTCTATGTCTGTCCCTATCTTTCTAACTCATTCCACTTAGCATGATACTCTCCATGACCATCCACTTATAAACAAATTTCATGATTTCATCTTTCCTAAAAGCTGCATAATATTCCATTGTATAGATGTACCAAAATTTCTTTAGCAAGTTGTCTGTTCTAGGGCACTCAGGTTGTTTCCAGATTCTGGCTATTGTAAAAAGTGCTGCAATGAACTTCCAGGTGCAGATGCCATTTCTACTGTGCTTTTTTGCACTCTTGGCATATATTCTCAGAAGTGGTATTGTGGGGTCATATGGAAGCTCAATTTCTAGTTTGTGAAGGAATGCCCATATTGTTTTCCAAAAAAGCTGGACCAGTTGGCATTCCCACAACAATGAAAGAGTGTCCCTTTCTCCTCACATCCATGCTAACACTGGTTGTTCTTGTTCTTTTTGATATATGCCAGTCTTTGTGGTATGAGATGATATCTCATTGTTGCATGTTGCTTCCTGATGATTAGCAATGTAGAGAATCTTTTCATATGCCTTTTGGCTTTTTGTAATTCTCTTTTGAGGAAACTTCTATTCATTTTTCTCCCTATTTTTTGATGGGGTTGGAGGCTTTTTTCTTGAACACTTCTACTAACGTCTTGTATATCCTAGGTATTTATCAGATGGGTATTGGGTAAATATCCTTGCCCATTCCGTGGGCTCTCTCTGTATTTTGGTCACTGTTTTTATTTTTTGAGGTATAAAAGCTTCTTATTTTAATGCAGTCCCATTTGTTTATGTTTGTTTCAACTTGTTGAGTCAGTGGTGTTTCATCCTTAAAGATGTTTTTAGCTCCATTGCCATGGATGGTTATGCCTACATTTTCCTCTTTGTACCTTATGGATTCATGTATGATATTGAGGTCTTTTATCCAGTTTGATCTGACTTTTGTGTCTGGCATTAGACAGAGGTCAGAGTTCATTGTTTTGGTAGGTAGCTGTCCAGTTTTCTCAGCGCCACTTGTTTAAGAACCTTTCCTTGTTCCACTTCACATTTCTTGCTCCTTTATCAAAGATTCAATGATCACATATTTGAGAGTCTGTGACTGACAATAACTCTGTTCCATTGGTCTGTGGGTCTGTTTCTAGTTCAATACCATGCTGTCCAATAATTACTATTGCTTTATAGTACATTTGAAGTGGGGAAGGTGGTGCCACCCATTTTCTTTTTCCCAAGGATTGCTTTAGCTATTCGTGGGGTTTATTTTTTCATATGAATTTCAGGGGTGTTTTGTCTATTTCTTTGAAAAATATAATGGGTATCCTTATATGGACCACATTGAATCTGTACAATCCTTTGGGGAATATTGCCATTTTTTGATATCAACCCTTCTGAAGGAGAAGGACAGACATAGAATGACTGCACTCATTTGTGGAATATGTCACTATCCTCCTGTTTTTCATCAATTTTCTCAAGCAGGCCCAGTAACGCCCAGGCCCATAGAGGCAGGCTGGGGTGGGGGCAGGAAGAATAGGTGAATATTGCTGGTGGAAAATGTACACTGGTGGAGGGATGGTTGTTGGAAAATTGTATTATTGTGATTGAAACCTGATCATGAAAGCTTTGTAATTATCTCATGTTGACTCAATAAACAAATAAAATATACAAATGTTTTAATTGGGATGCATTCTGAAACCAAAAAACCTTTGATAGTTTCATATCTCTTACTGTATTTTAGAGTTCACTTATTGTGTACAAGATGCTACATTAAATGCTAAAGGACATTCAAAGAAACAAGACCTCTCCTTGCTTCTAGGAGCAGATAAGGTCACAAGACAAATAAGACCTCATAAATCTGAACACAGGATACTGAGCTGGAAAAATGCCAACAAGACTCGGAGAAGGACGTTCTTCTAAATAGATGGGTCTTGTAGCAGAGGGAGGTTATTTGTAGTTTTTAAGAAGGGTATTAAACAAAGACAGTCTAAAGAATGGGAAAGGGTATTCGCCAAATACACATGCGATAAGGGGTTGATATCAAGGATATACAAAGTACTGGTTGAACTCCACCAAAAGAAAACTTCCAACCCCATTAAAAAATGGGAAGATGAAATGAATAGAAACTTTCACAAAGAAGAAATCCAAATGACTAAAAGGCACATGAGAAAATGCTCCACATCATTAATCATCAGGGAGATGCAGATCAAACTACAATGAGATATCATTTCACACCACAGAGGCTGGCTCATATCCACAAGAACAAAAGCAACCAGTGCTGGCGCGGATGTGGTGAGAAAGGGACCCTCCTTCACTGCTGGTGGGAATGCCGACTAGTTCAGCCCTTTTGGAAAACAGTATGGGCGATTCTTAAAAAATGAGAAATTGAGGTCCCATTTGACCCAGCAATACCACTCTTGGGAATATATTCCAGAGAGGCAAAAAAAAGTATAGTCGAAGTGACATCTGCAATTGTTCATTTTAGCACTCTTTACAATAGCCAGAATCTGGAAAAAACCTGAGTGCCTGAGAACAAATGACTAGTTAAAGAACCTTTGATACATTTACACAATGGAGTACTATGTAGCTGTTAGGAAAGAGAAGTCATGAAATTTACATACAAGTGGTACTACATGGAAAGTATCATATTAAGCGAAATGACTCAGAAAGGGATAAGAAAGGGATAGACATAGAAAGATTGCATTCATCTGGGGAAACAAAATAAATAAAGTAACAAAATAGGAGACTAACACCCAAGAATGGCCGAGATTAGTACCAGGAATTTTACTCCATGGCTTGGAGGCCAACCACACATGCTAGGGGAAAAGGGAGCTCAGATAGAGAAGGGAACACCAAATAAAGGTATTGGGAGGATCCTCCCAGGATGGGAGAAGCATGCTGAAAGTAGACTATAGACCAAACATGATTGCCACCCATTGCCTCTTTTGAAAATCACAACACCCAATAAGAGAGAAAGAACAAAAGGGAATGCCCTGCCACAGAGGCAGGGTGGGATGGGGGGAATGGGCGGTGGGAGGGATATTGGGATCCGTGGTGATGGGAAATGGGCACTGGTGAAGGGATGGATATTTGATCATTGTATAATTGAAACCCAAGCACAAAAATGTGTAAGTCTGCAACTGTACCTCATGATGTCTCACTAATAAAAAAAATCATTGTTCTGGTGGGAAATAAAGAAGGGTATTAAAACTCTTTCCAATAGTCTCAAGTGGTAAGTCTCAAGTGGTAAACCACCATAAAGGTTCACAGCATTTCAGGGTAGATCTCAAACTGCTCTGTCTTTCTGTGCTGGATAGAAAGGGGCTGTATGGCCTGTGAGCCTGCAGATTATTCTAAGAGAACACAGGTGAAAATTACCACAGATGAAAATAAATGGGGGTCATAGACTATGACTAGGTGACCAAGTAGTAGATCATCAGGGCTGTGAAAAGAAAGCAAGGTGGGAAGGAGACCATCACATCTATATCAACACTAGTTGATTTTATTCTTTTTGATGTGTTCCCCTATCACTGTTGTGAGATGATATCTCATTGTTTTTATTTGCATTCTGGGTGATCAGTGATATGTAACTTTTATTTTTCATATACCTATTGGCTACCTGTTTGTTCTTCTTTGCAGAGGTTTCTTTTCATTTTCTCTCCCATTTTTGGATGGCATTGATTATTTTCTTAAGTTTTACAAGTGCTTTACATATTTTACATATTTACCCTCTGTCAGATGAGTGGTGGGCAAATATTCTCTTGGCGTTTGTTGGTTCTACTTTTACACACTGTAATTCACCTTTCATTTACTCTTACTCCTAATCATGATTTTTGTCTGTTGATCTTTAATTTTCAGACTGTCTCAAACTCTAGAAAAGTAAAAGTTTTGTCAAGAGAAAGGGTTATCTTTCCTATAGAGCCATTAGTTGAAGATCCGTTGTGGTATTAGACATTTTTCTTAAAGGATGTGTATATATATGTGTGTGTGTATGTATATATATATATCTGTGTGTGTATATGCACACAGATATATATCTCCAAACATTGCCTTAATAAATGCAAAGCAGGCTAATACTTTATGGAAGCACTTTGAAAGTTTTGTAACTTCCTGGAAAAATGTCAAGAAAACTTACAGTAGAAAAATTTGATGACTTGGAATGAACTATTTTCAATATAACTGAGTAATGCACTTTAAACTTTTTCTAGAATTATTTTTGAGGGCTATCATTTGTACATCGATTTATGACTTTTATCTCCACATTTTTGTCACTGATTTGAACAACTATTTGTAAATTTAAAGAATAAAGTATACATTATTTAAAAGTTGCCTGTACTTTCCATTTCTATAAGAATTTTATTACATGGTTAATCACAAAAATCTTAATTGTTGGAAAGGCAAGTAGAACATTTGTGGGCCATGAATACAAAAAGGCTGCTGAGATTTCAGAGTGCTATTTTGCATCTGTTATGCAAATGAGAAGTTATTAGTCTTTGTGTGGGAGCAATTTGACATTGAAGAAAGAGTATTGGAGTTTCAGTCTAATTTGTTACCTTGTAGGTACATGATTTTAGGAGTGGTCACTACACCTACTTGAGAGACTTCAGCATAAGAAGTGCTATTGCTCATAGTTAATAGTTTAAAAATTTTCAGCATAATGAATACTGAAGACATATTTCACCAAATATTTGGGGAGAAGTACACATGTATGATCATTTAATAATGTGATTAGGTAAGTTTAGAAAACCTATTGTGAGTCACTGAAGTATAAAAGGTTTTTATTTTTAATTTTTCTATTCCTAATCTCCTGTAATATTTGATACGTCACTGTCACTGTCACTGTCCTCCCGTTGTTCATCGATTTGCTCGAGCGGGCCCAGTAACATCTCCATTGTGACAATTGTTACTGTGTTTGGCATACAGAATATGTCACGGGTGGCTTGCCAGGATTTACCCTGCAGGCGCGATACTCTCGATAGCTTGCCAGGCTCTCCAAGAGGGGCAGAGTGTCTGCTTCCAAGGCAAATGCCCTACTTGCTGTGCTATCGCTCCAGCCTTGACACGTAGCAGGCATTAAAGAACTATTGATTGAATGAGTGAAAAGCAACTTAAGGTCCCATCCAAAATTTAAAAATGGTATTCATTCTCTGTTCAAAGAGAGTTTACATTGTTTGTATCATTGCCTACTTAAGTACGGCTACAATAATTTGATTAGATGTACTATTCACCCAGCAAGTTTTGGGTAACAATTTGGGTCGGATTTTATTCCTTAAAAACAATGGTGTGAATTATAGTAATGTAATTTTGAAAGAAAAACATGTTTTTCTATCACAGAGAAAAGTACTTTTGAAAAATATAGAGAATTTTAAGATTTTTAAAGTAGCTAGTTTTGATTTTTTCCTACGAAGCTGACCAACTATGGGACACGAAATCTAATAACTCAAGGTTGTATTTTTAATAATTTTATAACTGTATGTAACCATTTAAAACATCTTAGATATCTTTGGTCTTAGAAACTACTAGAATAATTTTTCTTTTGTTTTTTTGAACAATTTCTCCAAAACTGGGTTATAAAGTAAGTTAAGTTTTATCATCATGATCTGGCAAGTTTTACATGCCAAGTGATGAACTCCTAGATATTAGTTTTAAATAGCATAAATGCCACTATAATATTAATGATAAATGGCATGCATTTGAAGCATTTAAAAATTATCATAGCCTTTAAGCCAAAGAGAGCTGGAAAATACTAATGGTATAGGAACAATTGTATGTGGATCTGAATTATGTATAGAAGAGAAAGATAGAAAGAGATAAATTGCATAATAAATCAAAGTTCACATTACATATTGTTTATTTTTTAAAAACTACACAAAGTTTTTGTTTATGCAGCATGTCAGCTATTTGGGAAAAAAAAGATAAATAGTTCCAGATTTATTCTGAGAATGAATATTTAGCACCTAATAGTGTCATAGCAAATGTTGGAAAATAATTACAGTGTATGTTTTACTGCAAAGAATTCTAGGAAAGCAGCGACTTTTTATACTTTGAATGTGCTTTTATTCTCTGATCAATTTGTACCTTTTGTGTCTCTTAGATTTATAAAAGTCAGGTGTTTTAACCTTCCTTTCAGAAGCTCTCGCAGTATTATCATTTAGAAGTCTGTATAATATTATATTAAGTCAATAATTAATTAGAAATATTTCTTCTTGAGAAGTCTTCTGTACTGAAACATGATGATTGCAGAGAAATATAAACACTGGAAATGTTACTTGATGAACATACAGAAGTTACTTGGAGAAATCACTGCAAGTGACCAGAAAACAAAATGGATGGACTTGTTTACCTACTATATTAAGATTCTGATTTAGGTGGCTACCTGAGGCAGGGAGAATAGTGCTTTATATATTTATACAGATATGTTTACTATAACAATCTCTGTTAATGTTTGCACTGAACTTGGCAAGTTGTCTGTGTACTACTAATCTTTTTTTTTCCATTTAGGTGCATATATAATATTACCCATTAATATGTCTACTCTTCCTTGGATGGATCTTCATAAAAGTGTTCAGGTGCCCACTGGTGATTGTCCTCATGATAACTGGCTCAGTGCTAGGGCTCAAGGATGCAGTGACAGGTCAGGGAACCACTAAGATGGTAATCAAAGGTAACCATCAATGTATCTTATGCTACACGTTATAACCAGATGGCTCTTAACCAAAAGAAATTCATAAATTTAACATAGTTACATTATTGAACTTTAAAAACTGCAGTTTATAACATTGCAGGGGAAAAAATTCCCTGTATTGTTATCTCTAGTGTCTATATTCCTCTAAAGTGAGATGTGTATGTGCCAAAATAACATTCCTGGAATGATTTTGAAAATTATATTAATGGTCTGTAGCACTGTAGCACTGTACACTGTACACTGTACAGTGTACACTGTACACTGTACACTGTACACTGTAGCACTGTAGCACTGTCCTATTGTTTATCGATTTGCTCGAGTAATATCTCCACCGTGAGACTTGTTATTGTTTTTGGCATATTGAATATGTCATGGGGAGCTTGGCAGGTGTTGCCATGTGGGCGGGATACACTCCTTAGCTTTCCAGGCTCTCCGAGAGGGATAGAGGAATCGAACCTGGGTCAGCCGCATGCAAGGCAACCACCCTATCTGTTGTGCTATAGCTCCATTCACACATATATTCATTCCAGCATGTTTATATTAATTTGAGCTAGAGATAAAAATATAAAGGTTGCAATTGTCATCAATTCCCCTTGTGTGTCTAGTTAGTTCTCAGGCTCCCCAGATGTCGAGACATCACTGTCCTGTGAAGTGGCTTCAATCCACTTTTATGTTGTTCCCCAGTTCAGACTCCTACTGATCTTTGTGTGGGTGCTTAACAGTTCAAAGGCCGATTAGAGGTTCTGGAAATAAGGTAGTTTGAAAAGATGGAGCTTTGGAAAAGAAAAGGGAACAAAGACTTGTGTGAGATGAAGAGGATTTTTGAAGGATCAGATAGATAGGACAGATGGTAAGGCACGTTCATGCTACTGACCCTGGTTCAATTCCCTGGCAGTGAATTTGGTCTCCTGAGCCACAGATCCAGGAATAGCCCATAAATACCACCAGATATGGTCCAACCCATATTCCCCTCAAATCGATAATTAAATATTTAAAAACACTGGGGATGTGAGACACTGGGGATATTAGATATTGGAGAGAGCCATATATCAGGATCCAGAGCTAGCAGAGGTACTAGGATTTGAAGTTTTGTGTTAGTTTCCATGGAGAGGAGATTTGCTGGTTGCACAAAGACCATCACCCTGCAAAAAGTTAACAATCACACAGGAGTGCTTGTTTCTTTACTGGCTAATTTTTGTGACTCATGTAGATTGATGTGGAAAAGAAAACAACTGGGCAATTTGGGAAGAGGATGCTGATGCAATCTTTGCAGATACTTTAGTGGTATAGATAAGTGCTAAGATGTTTTTCTCTGAGATTATAGAATTTTTATATCTAGAAATCAACAAGAAAACTATAACTCAACTGCTGTATTTGACAAAGATTGCCTGACATAATTTTACACAAAATATTTAGTATATCACTTGTTTATGCTCAAAATGCTTTTTAAAGGTCTTATTGTGTTTTTTTTTAAGAATTTGAAGGTTTTTTTAAATTAACTGAGATATACCTATAGTTTAAAATGTTAGAGTATACAAAGTTGCTATTCTTTCAAATCCTGATAAAAATATCAGCAAGAATTCTTGTTTGTACAAAATATGTTCTCCATTTTTTAAAATTTGACAATTCCAATGTTTTCCCCTTTGGGAAGCTTGTATATGTATTTCAGTGGGAACCAAATGGAAGAAATGTTTAAATGCTTTTTATTCATAATGTTAAAAATGGTAAGGAAGAATTCATGTTTTGCCTTAACACAATATAACAAGCAATTAACTTTTTGGCATCGTGATAAATCTGCTTTTCTAAGAAGCTGTTTTGTGTTTTAATAAGTGGAAATACATGCTAGTATATTCATTTTTATTGAATAGTTCAGTGAAAAAAAACAAGTGCATTTAATTCATAAGGTGTTGCCTTGAGGTTAGTGAGATTTTTACATGCATCTCAAGGGGATGGAATTATATTCAACAGCATTATTTTCTAAAAATTATTAGCAGCAAACCATGTGAAAGTGTCTCAATATTTGTGAAGTATTATCTTTGATCTACTTGATCTCTGAAATAAGTGTAAGATATTCTTTACTAATGTTGAATTAATAATAATGGAGTGCATTTTTAAAAATTGTTTTTGGGGGAACTGCAACTGACAATGCTCAGGGTTAAACCTGGCTCTGCACTCTGGAATCATTCCTGAAAGTTCTCAGGGGACCATATAGTCTAGGAATCAAACTTGGGTCAGCAACACACAAGATAAGCACCCTAACTGCTATACTCTGTATTATCACTCTAGTCCCACAGTATGGTTTTAAAACAACACCAACAGTATCAAGGTTTAGTTACCTAGACAGCACATAAAAAAATTAACTCTTTTTTTTTTCATGAAATTGCTCATTTGTTCAACTAGTTTGACCACATGTCTGTTTTTTTGGTTTTAGAGGAAATATATCTTAAATGATCTGACATGGAACTTACCAACATGCTTGTTTTATATACTATTAGGTATATATAGTAAATTATGCCAATCCCCCTTCCCCCAATGTTGTCTGTATATCATTTTAAGTGTGCAGTTCTGGACAAAAAAATTCCACATGCAAAATAATAAATAAAGAGTTCAGCATTTAAATTACATATAAAAGTGGAAAATATTTGATGAATATTTGAAATATTTGATGAATTCACAGTGACATGCAACCACCATCATTATTTCTAAAATTTTATCATCACAAGGAAATTCTGTATCTGTTAAACACTGATTCTTCACCTGTCAATTTTATTTACCCCTGGCAATCATTCTTTCGTTTTTCCCTCTCTAAGAATATATATTTAGGTTTCATATACAATCAGACAATATATGTATCTTGTGTCTGAGTTATTTCATTCAGTATAATGATTTTAAGATATATACATGCATTTCAAGGTATCTAGCAAGTATTAAAACTTTACTGCTGCTGTGGCTGACTAACAGTCCACTATAAATGCTGCATTTTATCTGTTGGTGGACTTTTGGGTTCCAACTTTTGGCTTATTGTGAATAAAAATTATAGTGAATATTGGCATCCTGTATTAAATTATTTGGGATATATATTACTCAGAGTAGAACTGCTGGGTAGTACAACAATTCTACATGTAAACTTTTGGGATATTGCCAAACTTTTCCACAGCAGCTGTACCATTATCCTTTCCCACCAGAATGCATGAGGCTTCCATTTCTCCACGTCTTAACCAACACTTGTTATTTTCTGTTCTTTTAATTATAGCAATCCTAGGGGGTGTGAAATAGTTTGTCTTTGTGATCTGAATTTGCATTTCCCTAATGGTTAATGATTTTGAACATCTTTTTATGGACATATTGACTATTTGTGTATCGTCTTTGTAGAAATGTCTATTCAAATTCTTTGCCCATTTTTAAATTGGATTGTTTGTCTTTTTGTTGAATTATAGCTCTTTTTGAAACTGCTAATTAAATCCTTACAGATAATTATTTGCAACTTTTTCACCGTGTTCTTTAGATTTTTCACTTTTATGATACTTTTATGATAGTGTCCTACATACAATGCACAGGTTGTCACTTTTGATGTGTTCATTTTATTGCTTTTTTTCTTAGTCATGCTTTTTAGTGTTTTATTCTCCTCTGGGTTTTTTTTCTTACAATCTTATCGTTAGAAATTATATTTAGATTTTCCATCCACTTTAAGTCCAATTTTTTATTTTCTATACATGATTTAAATGTTGAACTTTTTATTTATGTATTATTTTGCATGTGGAATTTGTCAAAACATCATTTTGATGGCATTATTATTTACATACTGAATAGAATTAACACATATGTCAAAATTAATTGACCATAGATAAAAGATTTATTTTTGGATTCTCAGTTGAATTCATTGGTCTACACGCTTATGCTTATGCAAGCACCACACTGTTTTGATTACTATAACTTTGTTGTACATTATGAAACAAGTATGAGTATTCCAACTTTGTTCTCATTTAGAAGACTTGACTATTTCAGTCCTTTTAAAATTCCATATAAACTTCAGGATTATCATTTTCATCTTTAAAATCGGTGTGGAGTTCTTTGTTTAAAAATTGAGTTGACTTTATGGATCACTTTGGATAATACTGACATTGTGCTCGCTTTGGCAGCACATATACTAAGATTGGAATGATACAGAGAAGATTATCATGGCCCCTGCACAAGGATGACATACAAATTTGTGAAGCGTTCCATATTTTTAAAAAGTTGGGGTTGGGGCTGGAGCAATAGTACAGCGGGTGGGGCATTTGCTTTGTACGCGGCCCACCCCAGTTTGTTCCCCCAACATCCCATATAGCCCCCTGAGCACTGCCAGGAGTAATTCATGAGTGCAAAGCCAGAAGTAACCCCTGAGCATTAGGGGTGTGACCCTAAAAGAAAATAAAAGCTAGGGTGGATAATACTGATATCTTGACAATTTTAAATCTTTCACTTAAAGAGAATAGATTTCCAGGGGAACACTGAGTGATTTGTTTTTTTACAAAAGGAATAAGTAGCTTTGGACCACCTGATGTATAGAATATAGACTCTCTATAAAGGATAGTTTTTCTTTTTTCTCCTGATTTGGTGACTTTTCCCCATTTTCCTTGTGTAATTTTTCAATCATGAAATTTCACTGCAATGTTCAATAGCAGTGATGAAAGTGGCATTTTTGTCTCATTCCAGATCCTTTGCAGTGAAGTTTTCCATTCTCTATAAGAATTCTTTTATCTAGCTGTGTGTTTTTGTAAATGTTCTTTTCCATGTTGAGGAGGATTCATCTTATTTCTAATTTCCTGAGTGCTTTTTTCATGAAAGGATGTTGAATTTTGGTAAATGCAGCAATTGACAAAACCATGTGCCTCTTTTTTACCCATTTGTTTCTGTAATGTGTAGTTTATTATATTGCTGAACCTTTGCCAGTTCAGAACTCTTGAAACATAGTAACTTTGCATTCCTGGAAAAATCCTACTTGGTCATGGTGTTTAATGTCTTTAATATGTTATTGGATTTGATTTCCTAGCATTTTGTCGAAGAATTACTTATATGAATTTTATTCATGGTCAGACTACCATTCAAAATTACCTTGGATACTTCTGTTATCAAGGTATTTTGTTCCCCAGATACATGATAAAGTTCCTGAGTCCTAACTATATGATTGAATCAAAGTAATTACTTTTTGCTTAATTTTTTAGAATTTGTTTTTATATTTAAGGAATACAAAGACAATTTAATCTATAATATTGAAAATACTTTTAGAGTATCTCTCCAGGTATCTGGGGATCCACTAAATGTTTTATATGTCATTTCATAAAAGATTAAATTCTTAGTATCCTCGTTTTACCAATGAAAGTCTAGCAGCTTGGAACCAGTAAGTAGTAAATTAGGGGGTTTATCTCTTTGTTAGCTCTCCTAGACTTGACCCATGTTCCTAATTCTACATTATTATGCCAAATTCTAGGTGTGAGTCTCTTTACAACACTAAAAATAAATAGTAATAGTGTCTATAACATAAAATACTATATGATGGCTCTATTTATGTGTCTTTATTTCCCCTAGTTCAGAACTCTTCAACTATAGTAAAAATGTCATTTACTAGAAATTCAGAGAAGTAGAGTAATTGTGATGTGGCATTTTAATGCTTGATATGAGGAAATGAATTGATAGAAAATATTAAAGGAATCTGAAGAATGGCATGAGAAAAATCTTTATAAATCTAAATGCACATGAATTAGTCTTCATCAGTCTTAAACATCTTAGACATTTTAGAGGGCAGCAAGATTTCTCAGCAAAACAACGTGATTTTTCTATGTAAATGTTGTGGCATAACAGGTGTGTTGGCTAGTGATAAGATACTCTGCCAAACAACAAATAAATAATTGCACACGAATTCTGGGATGATGTTAGCCCAGGGGTATATTTGAATGTGATTTTTAAAATGGCATTCTATTTTTCCTAAGCTTCAGAAAAGCTGCACACCTCTCCCTTGAATGGTGAGCTTGACACCTTTTTTGCTCAGTATATTTTATTCTCAGTGTTTAAAATATTATTGTGAAATATATCACAGTTTAGCTTCCCTCCTTTATATGGATATTGCCTTAAAAATGTTTTCAGTTAAGTCTCAATTATTGTCTTCCAGTATTTTAAGCCTTGGAAAGCCATTTCCAAGTCCTTCCCTAGCAGCCCATTCTTACCTCTTTGTGGTACTATGACCCCATTTATAATTTTTTAGTAGCTTCTTATTTTCTGAAAACCTTTAGAAAACATCCCTGAAGTTCCTTCATGGAAAAGAATGAGCTTTGTTTAACAATATAACCTAGACACTGTATTCAGTGACTGGCACTTAGAAAATAATAGAGTTTTAAAAAATTAGTGAGCAAATGCCCTGTGTTATTTGTATGTGCTTCTAGTAACTGCTTTAGTATAGTGTACCTTCACTCTATCCACTGCTATTCTTAACTCAGAAAGTTATTCTTCTGTAATAAACTTTGCTATCTGTGTCAATTATATAATGCTAAAGGAACAGCTTAGTGTTTCATCTGTATATCTGAATGGATTACATTCAGGGAAACATGACACATAATTTGTTTGTCCATGTCATTAACCAGTTATCAAAGAAGTAGGTATGAGAGCTACTGGATAGCACACAGTTGGACTGTGACAACTACTGGATATTGTTGGATTTTGTTACTTTTTATTTTCTCCACCCTCCTCATCCCTCCCACTGTTCTGGGTAGGTATATCTTCACTTTTTCCCCTCACTAGTCCAGAGACAATACCAACTGATTGAAGATCTGGTTCTTTGCAGATAAATATGCCATCCCTTTGGGCTAAGGCTAGGGCTTAAAGTGGTGAAACTCGAGCTTTGCAAATGAGAGGCACCAAATTGGATCTCAGGTACAACATGGCCCTCAGAGCAGTGATGGGCGTGGCCCTGGGCAGGAGGTGACTCATTAAAAGTAAGAATGAGAGTGGGTCAAAGATAATACAGGGCTACAGGGCGAGGACATTTGCTTTGCACATGCTGACCCAGTTTGATCCTCATGAGCACTGCTGGTGTGCCCTCCAGAACTTCCACTAGTGATTTCTGAGCACAGAGCCAGAATAAGCCCTACTTATTTACTAGGTGTGGTGCAATCTCCAACCCCGTATTCTCCCAGAGAGAATATTTGCCATGCAGGAAGGAGTATTTGTAGCTTTAAGTACAACAGACTTTATCTTCTAGTCTGGACACAATTCTTAGTGTTACAATCAAATCATAATTTCTTAAAACTAAGTTCCATAACTGGTGTAACTTTTCTATAAGTGACTTTTTTATAAATTCACCTCATTGCACTGAACATACTCAGCTTGTTCATGCAAGGGTTTTTGGTATTGCCAAAGAGCGGGTTTATTTTATGGAATTCAGGGAAAATATCTAAAATGTATGAAAAAAGTTGATTTTTTATTTTGAAATAAGTCTGTCTGTGATGAAAGACGTATCAAATCTTAATACATTTTTTTACCTTTTTGCCTGTATCATTTCTGCTCTGATTTTTTCAGGTATTGGATGCTTCTTATTTCTGAAAAGAAGCAGCGTGGGAAGTTTATAATTAAATCACAGAGTAATACTCATATACAGTCAAGTTTTGGTGTTAAAAGAAAGTGTTTGTAATAGCATTGGGCCTTCATTTGTGTTGATTGGTAGAAAACAGTTTACTAAAACATCTGGATGATGTGAGTCCTGGGAGGAAAAATAGATGTGATATAGGAAGTGAAAAAGAGGCATTACAAAAATATGTCTCTTGTTGTGAAATTGTTATTTTGTTTTTGTTTTGTTTTGTTTTGGGTATATCTAGCAGTGCTCAGGGCTTTCTCCTGGCTCTGCACTCAGGGATCACTTAGGGCACCATATGGGGTGCCCAGATTGAATCTGTATTGGGGTCATACAAGAGAAATACCTTCGCCTCCTGTATTATCTCTCTGGCCCCTAAATAAGTTTTTTTTATGTAAGAGCAATATTTCAAATATTTGAAAATGGATGGATTTGGTGCCAGCTCATCAGGTATTATAGCTGTAACAGTATCCCAGTAACTCATTAAATTATTGTTCTAGTGGGCAGATAAATGTGGGCTTTTAAGATTGGAAGTATAGCAGTGTTCTTTAAAATTTTGTGGTTATATTTGAGTTAGTCCTATTTTTCTCCTACTTCCCCCCCCAAAATAACCCTGCTTGACTAGTTATGTCATTCCTGAAAAGGAGACCAAAGAAATGGCTTTGGGAATTTATTCTCTGCTGTTGAGAGACATGAAAACATTTATCTTCAGTAAATTAAACACTTTGATAATGAATTTCCCTCTATGTTCAGGAAATTTAGTCATATTAGATAATACATAAAGCTTAGTCTCCCTACTGTGCTGCCACTGGCATTTATAATAGTAAAATTGTGTATCTGCCAGGGACACTGGCACTGTGTATATTAGCAGGTCATTTTTAGACTTTCCTATTGGGATTTTATCCTAGTTTCTAAGCCCTGCTGGCTTGAAAAAATTGCAGGACTCAGTGGTCATCATAGAAAAGGAGACACGCAGTAAGCTGTTGAAGAAACAGTTGAAGGATTGAGAAAGGTCAGCAGTGAATACAGCTCCACATTTCAGAACATGATTAGGGTGAACTGCACTGGAATTTAAGGTTGGAATGATTTTGGTAAGAGAGAAATTTTATGATGTTGTTGGGGAGCCACAATAGGCATTGCTCAGGGTTTATTTCTGACTCTGTGCATAGAGATCTCTTCTGGTGATTTTTGTGGTGCCAGGCATCTAACTCAGGTCAGCTGTGTGCAAGGCAAATTCTATACCCACTGTGCTATCAGAGAGAAAAATTTTGATGGTTTGAAAATTATGTGAGAATTTAATTAAAAAGTAATTCCTCTTAAATGTGGATGAGTGACAGTTGTCCATTCTATTACACAGTGCATCTTTGTAGTGAATTCTGGTATTTAAACAGTATGCATATTCTCAATGTAGCAAGTACCCTGCTATATTCCAAACCTTACAGGTCAGAGAATAGGGTTAAGTGAAATGTTCCATTAAATTTAGTTGTGCTCATAAATTGGAGATGAAAGTAGGATAACATGACTATTTTAGTTGAAATTATGAAGTTGTATGTCCTGGTGACCAAGACCATTCATGGACTTGTTATATTTTTCATGTTCATGTTGTAGGTGCTTCCTGTGTTGTCATCACTTTAGTGTATATTAAGTCCCTAGAATACTCTAAAATTCTTTGCTGTGCTGTACCAATCTTTGAACTGAACATGTGTACATTTATGTTTATGTGACTAGGGGAGATATATTAGAGGAGTGGTGATATAACATTGGACAATCAAACAACCGAAGTAGACGAATCTGAAACTATGTATTCACAGATAACAAGGTGAGAATTTAAATTCTGAGTGTGTAGGTTCCCAATGTAAGTAGTGTGCAGATATATATCTGGAAGTAAAAGAGAAGTGGGGGACAGGTGGAGCAAAGAAGAGCACGTAGAGCTTAGCATATGAAGAACAAAATGAACCATATTAAGGATTGGGCACTAAAGAAAAAGTGATTTCAGCTAATCAGATTATGTAGTTTCATCTAGGCAGGACAGGCTGAAAACAGATAGAGAGTATATATCATCTTGCATAATAAAATAATGGGATAAAAGTTCCCATTTTATAATTTATTGTTTTTTTATAGCTCAGGAAGAATCTTGCCATGATTTGTTATTTCTGCAGTTTATCTTGAATTATTTCAATAATAATTTCAGGGATTTTAAAATCAATATCTTAGGTTATATCACATAACACTTTTATGTTGCCTAATAACATTTTAACATTTAGTGAAGGAAAATTAAATGGTTGCTATGGTGATAAGCAATTCGAGTCACAAGGGAAGAAAAGAAAAAAAAGAAAAGAAAAGAAAAGAAAAAAAGAAAAGAAAAGAAAAGAAAGGAGAAAAGAAAAGAGAAAAATCTCTGGCCTGGGTGTTCATGTTTCTGTTTGAAGGCCTCTTTACCAAGATGCCTCTTCAACATTCCGAGGGCCACTTTTTTACTGCATGTAAGTGGCAAACAAAATTTTCAAAGTCCTATGCCATCTGACCCTCTGTTTCCCACCTCTTTGACATAAATGCAGGCAAACTGTCCATGTGTCCTAGCTCTTCATTTGTCACTTTGTTTTTCTGTGGTTCTATTTTGGCTACCACATGTGCACTATGTTTCCCACCTCCATTCCCAATTAAGTGGAACATTATTTAACCAAAGAAGAACCTTCTTTCTCAAATCTCTTCTCTCTAGATACAGGAACTATGAACATTCAGTACATGATGCACAATGTTAAGTGACTGAAAATCAACTAAATGAATTAATCACATGGACGCTTCACAGAAATGGCACATGCATATGTTAGATTTAGATTCCACATGAGGTGTGTTATCATTTTAGTTTTTTAAAATAGTCTTATATTTTTACCAGTATCTTTTTCACAATAGGAAGTATGTAAGTTGGTTAAAATTTATGCACTTTTCTCTAGGGTAACTCTGCAGCCTATGCTTATGCTATTTCTTTAGTTATATCAAAGTAAGTGATAACTTAAAGCATAATTTATTTTACAAGTATTTTAAGTAAACTGCATAATTTCAATTTTCCTATGAAACTAGCCTCCAGATTGTAATAAACAAATGCAGAGTAAATGTTCATGCAAATAGTTTAACACTCACTCGATAATAATTTTTGTTATTAGTAAAATTTTTATCATCTGATATTTGTTTTTTCCCTGACCCAAGTTTGATTCCTCCACCCCTCTCGGAGAGCCTGGCAAGCTACTGAGAGTATCTTGCCCACACGGCAAAGCCTGGCAAGCTCCCCATGATATATCCAATATGCCAAACACAGTAACAACGAAGTCTCACAATGGAGACATTACTGGGCCCGCTCGAGTAAATTGATGAACAACAGGAGGATAGTGACAGTGACAGTGCTCTTGAATTTGGTTAAAGATGTAATCAGTTTGAACATGTATTTTGTTTTTCTGTAGGTTGCAATTTTTTTCTGTTGCTTTCTTCATGTTTAGGACTATTCTCAGGTTAGTTCTTGGGGTTGCTTCCATCAGTGCTTGGGGTGTCATGTGGTATGAGGAATTCTAACATGCAGAGCATGTTCTTCAGTCTTTGAACCTTCTCCAGTCTAGGTTTCAGAATCCGTATACTCAGTTTATTGTAGTGCTCATGGCAATTGGTTGATTGGTTCCAGTTTAGCAGTAGTCTGCAGTTTCTCTACAACCTACAATCAGTAATTCAAGTCTTCCACCACTAAAGTAACTTCTTTTCTCTCTATGTTCTCTTCTAGTTATTTTTTCCCTTGATGGCTAGGTTTTTCCAAATGATAACATATGCTGAAAATTTTCTCTTCTATATAGAAATCTGACTTGTCCCTTAACCTTACAAGGAAAAGTCAATGCCAAATTGACCGCTTTATTGCCTGCATTCTTTAACTTTGTGGATAAGACAAGAAAATATTGTTTTTGCTTGACTTAATAGCTTTTTATGTGTAGCACTGTCACTGTAGCACTGTCCTCCTGTTGTTCATAGATTTGCTCAAGTGAGCACCAGTAATGTCTCCATTGTAATACTTGTTACAGTTTTTGGCATATCAAATATGCCACAGGGAGTTTGTTCTGCCGTGTGGGCGGGATACTCTTGGTAGCTTGTCAGGCTCTCTGAGAAGGACAGAGTAATCGAACCTGGGTCAGCCACGTGCAATGCAAATGCCCTACCCGCGGTGCTGGTGCTATCACTCTGAGGGGTGCCAGCAGGAAACCACCGCCCAGATATAAGATGCACTAGTTGAATTTCTTTTCTATTTTTCCTTTGTCTTTTGGTGTACTTTAGTAATCAGCACTTATATTTTTCCTGTCTTTCTGCTCTCTCTATCCATCCACCTAAATTCAGGACTTTAAAGCAAAGAATGTTTCTACTTGGTTTTCTTTATCAAATCTATTTCTTCCAAGTTCTATACGACCTCTTGAATAAAACCTGTGTGATGGCCTGATCATGGTCTCTCCTACACTTCCCTGATAATCCTGTCATTATAGCCTTCATTGAATTCACAGTAATGTTTCTAAAGTATAGTAAAGCAAGTGTCTCAATTGTCTATGGCCCTATAATAACTCCTCATTATTTAAATATAAAGGATGAAATTCTTGGATATGCTGTAAGGAATTTCATGGTCGAACCACCTTCCAGCTTTGCAGTTTGTCTGCATCCACACTGCCCATCTTAAAGCCACTGTCTGTGTCTCACAAGTTTCATGCTGCTTTCTGGACTGTCATTTTACCCAAGCAGCTCCTTTTGTACACTATACCTTAGTTACTACAGCCAATTTCCCCTTGAAAACTGATTTTTGATGTGTTGTCTAAAGAACTACTTTTGTATTAAAAACTTCCTTGATCTGATTTGAGGTAGAGCTGGCCATTGTAGCCTCAAAGTACATGGAAGTTTTTCTTACCGTCTTGAAATTCTGAAGTTCCTGAATTCTAGGTGAGAAATACTATCCAGACATTTTAACCTAGTGTAATTGGTACTTTATCTGGGAAAATAAGGGTGCTATCTGTTGGAAGCATTTTTCACCAGACTTCCATCGGAAATGAAGAGAGATGTGAAGGATGAATTGGTCTTACTTAGAAGAGGAAGAAAAGGTGAAGGTGAAGTAATACCAGGCCCTAGAGACCTGTGGAGGAGCAGTTTTTCTATTACTGGAGTATAAATTCAGGATGTGGAAGAGAGGATATAAAAGGAGCTAGATAAAATGAGGGCTATAAAATATGTCAAAAAGTTTGGAACTTATGCTAAAGAGAGTGGAAACCATGGAAGTCTGATTAGAGAAACCTGAACAAACTATACTGTAGACATAACTAATGAAAAAAATATTGGAAGGAGGCCAATGAAGGGGGCTACAAAGGAAGGAGTTAGATGTTCCTTGTAGTAAACCAGGAAAGAGGAAGTTTTCCTGCTAGATGACAGCACACATGCATTGGGAACAAACTAGAGATTCTTGGGAGGTCTAAGAGAGCTTCTCTCTGGATGTATCAGAAAGTTAGGGGTAAAAGAAATGAAGACGCATCATAGTGTTTTGATGTGACAGGGAGTGGGCCATTCAAGAAGAATCTACATCATCTGTGAAAGTCAAGTTGGCATAGGAAAATGAAGCTATCATTTTGGAGTTTGTGGTTCCTATGTGACATAAAATAGGCCATCTGATGCCCAGGAGACATTCTGACCTGGCCATCTCTGTTTACTATTTCCAGTCATTCTCTCAGTCACTTTCTGATGATTCATGACTGTCTTGTAAAAGTCATCAGTTAGTTTTTAGAACTCTTTACATGGATAAAATAAATAGAAATACTGTTTAAGTGGATCTTCCTTCTCTACTGTTCTTTCATAGATATGTATCTAGAACTTGTAGCCCATCAGGATTATTTTTCTTTTCAGAGTTCTTGCTGTGAGTACTTCCAGTCTGGCAAACACTGAAAACAAAAGTACTTTCTAAAATAATAGATGTAAGCACAGGTTCCTTCCTTGAATTGTGTGACCACTTCCTTTCTGATCCTATGTTGTTGTTACCTGCTGGTTTCTTCTATTAAAGTCAGTTGTGACTTTGATGAAGACTTCACATGAATATTCAGCTACGCTTTTGTATTCTATGTGTTTGGAAATGAGACTAGTTCTTAAGTGTAAGTGGTTCAAATTTCTGCAAGGTACATTCACTACATAGTGAGAAAATGGTTTTTTTTTTTTTTTACAAAGTGGATACACTTGGGTATTATTTTCCGCCCTGTGTTTATATTTAGTCAGAGTTAATCTGACATTCTCTCTAGATATTACAAAGAGTTATAGGGATTCTTTTGCAAAATAATATTGCCTAAAAGATAGCACATGTTTTTAATGAATGGAGATTTCCTGGGAAGTTACAAGCCACACATACTTCTC
Organism: Sorex fumeus; assembly: GCF_029834395.1. Classification (NCBI taxonomy): domain Eukaryota; kingdom Metazoa; phylum Chordata; class Mammalia; order Eulipotyphla; family Soricidae; genus Sorex; species Sorex fumeus. Next base: position 61,944,751 of record NW_026606155.1, on the reverse strand, counting down.
TCGTATAAGGGTCATGTTGAATGGAGTTGTAATGCTGGCCAAGGATAATTTTTGGAAAAGAGCCACTTGGAAACAGCAGATGTTCTTTTTAGTTCCTTTGGCAGTGAGGGACACTGTGAGTCAAGGTTAAGACTTTGGGAGTTAAATAATAGACTGAACTTGGGATTTTTTCCCTTCCAACAAGTAATCCCCAAGGTCATGGACTCTACCTTCAAAAATTCTAGACTTCTGAAGTGATTAAGTATTGAACTTTCTTATGTTTATCATATACCACTAGGGAAGAAATCAAGTGAATCTGAGCTCTGATGAGGAATGCTTGGGTCTCAGTCAAGGTAGCTGCAATCAGAATATAATTCAAGATGCTAGGATAGGAGATCACTGATTTCTGCAAAAAAGACAAGTAGAGACCAAAAAAAAAAGTCACTCTTGATCTTCATTTTTAAACTTTGCTTTGCAAATTAAGCCTCCAAAAGAGCACCCTTGATTGAGGTGAACTATGCATACGTTAAGTTACATTTTGCTTAGCTCTGTCTTCCAAGTATAAGTGCTCTCTGCCTGTGCCTGTGCACTTGGAAATGTTTGGCTGAAAATACTGAAATAATTTTGTGAGATGGTAAGTTACAGCATTGAAGGGTGTTGATGATTTTTACCATAGGGATGTTCTGGTACCCAGAGATGAAAGTAATAGAATTTAACTGTATTTTTAAATGAAGTGTTTAAAAATTTTTTGCATGTATAGTTGTATCTATGCTCATACTTATATCTATGCTCATAATTCTAAGACATTTTACCCTCTGGTCATATTTATTTTTGATGTTTAGTCTAAATACCAAAGTCCATATGGGGCATCAGGTCTATTTTATACTGGGGAAATCTCAAATTCTGCACCACACAAAATGAACTCGAAGTGTGTCCCTCAGTTCAATCACATTCCCAAGGTTTTTGTCTCAGTGCATGGAATCATCAATTGTTGCATTATCCACTTAGCAGCAATGGAAGGAATGTTACCTCCTTTCTTGTTTCTCCTTTACCCCCTAATTAGTTCATCAATGAGCCCTGTTAATTTTTTCCTTTAGCATTTCTGAATCTATGTCCCTGTCTCCAGATGGACTTGAGCTCACTCTAGTCCATCACTAATGATTATTTTGCCCTCAGTGGACCTTTACCAGTATCTGGAGATATTTTTATGGTTGTCATGTTTGGGAATTGCTTCTGAGATCTGATGGATGGGGAAAAAAAGGTGCTGCTAAACATCCTACATCACAGGGAATCCCTCACAGCGAAGAATTCTCCTGCCCAAAATGTCAATCATGGGGTGGTTGAAAACCATTCTTTTTTAGGCCAAATTAACTCTTCTTATCTTTGGATTAAAACATTAGCCTTTGAACTGGAATTTAAGAGAGTTTAAGATATATAGTTTCCCCAAAATTTCAGAAATAAAATTTGTCTTTTCCACATGGTCTTTGGACAGTGACAGTCTGGCTCTGGAATCCTTCATGGCTTCTCACTAGTGTCTGGAAAAGGAAATTTCTTCAGGGTGATCTCAAAGGAAGGATCTTGTCCCTGGCACCTTCTTCTCCATGGATATTTCTCCCAACTTGCTCTTTGTTCTTTTGCTGTATTTTTTTTCATCTTTACAACATGTTTGTGGTTCCTGTGGCTTTCATTCATGCTACCATCTGTCTGGAACATGATTTATCCCACTTTTATCTTGTTTATTGCTATAGCTGATTCTTCAAACATGAACTTTCTAACATAAATGAACTTTCTAATATAAATTTCGCAAAACTAGACATATATGTATATATATGCAAACATTTTATATCATTTAAATTTCTTGTTAACTTCCTTCCTTTTGGAAAATAGATACGATTAAAAGATAATAGATAATATTAGACACTTATGCCAGATATTCTTCTTTGTGTTTTTCTTTATTTATTATAGCAGCAATATGTGCTGAATGTTGTTACTTTATATTTATTCCAGATTTAAAAGAGTTTAAGATGAATACATTACCTAGCATTTCTGAAATAGTATTTGTCTTATCAGTGGATATTTAAATATTATAGAATCTTATATGAATCCCATTTTACATTCAAGAAAGCTGGGGCAAAGTGAGGTTAAGCCACTTAAACATTAACAAGTGACAGACTTCCAGACCTGACAATCTGATGCCAGAGACCCATATCCACTTCAGCTTAGTGCTTCTGTACCATATGGGGATTTGTGAGATAAAATATATGTCAAACATTTAACTCACTGATGTATTACAAGTTATGAATATAAGCCTATCATTATTAGTAGTAGTATATTGTTTCTCTTCTTGTATATTTGTTTCATGCTATCTCTTCCATTAAAAGGAAAATTTCAGAAGTTGAAAGGTCTCTGTCTCTTCTGCTTCTTACTCTGTTCCTCTTACCAGTAAGTCTGCTAATTGTTTTTTACATGCTTGAATTAAGAGGAAAGACCAGTAAGAATTGGAGAGCCTTCATTTCACTTGATCACTTGACTTTCCGTTAGTCGTCGGTTTGCTCGAGCGGGCGCCAGTAACGTCTCCATTTGTCCCTGTTGCGTGCTAGTGTAGCCCAATGGCGTCTGTTCGCTCTAGGAACATGAAGAGCCTCAAACCGATCGTTCATGATCTTGATGAAGAAGTCTGACCATCTGGTAGGTGGGCGGCCACACAGTCTTTTGACATCCCGTGGAATCCAGTCGGTAACAGCTCTAGTCCAGCGGTCGTCTTTAAATCTCATTACGTGACCAGCCCATCTGATTTTTGACACCTTGGCAAACGAGACAGCTTCCCTGATTCTTGATCGTCGATGGATGTCGGAACTCCGGATTCTTTCTCTCATTTGAGTGAAATGTGATATTCCAAGATATTCTCCTTCATTTTTCTTTAAATGAAGGAGAGCCTTCATTTAAAGAAAAATATTCATTAGTAGTGATTAGTTTGTGCCTCTGTTTTGGCACTTATCTGTGTATCATACATGTTTGTAATTGCCTTCTGTCTTTTTCCCAGATTGTCAACTCCTGCATACATGACACTGTCCCTATCTTCAGTACTCCCCACCCCCAGTTTCGTTGTATAAAAGACAGTCCATGTTAGACTATAACCTAAATGATGTAAGCCTAAATTGTCTTAACCCTTCTGTCAGGAGACAGTGCTGTCATGGAGGAAGATCATTCTGGGGATGGTTTGAACAGCATAATAAAGCTTCATATTAGAGAATGAGACAGAATAGGTGTACAGGCATCAGGGCTTCAGTTATACTAGTGATATGAGTGAAGGGTATAGCCATATATACAAAACACAGATTCAACAAAACTGAAAACATCAGATCTAAACAGTAACCATTGAAATGTTGTAATGTGCCTGTCAAGTTGACAGACGTGGCAGAGTGGGAGTTGGAATGGAGAGGGAATCTGAGAACACTGGTGGAGGGAAGTTGACACTGGTAGAGAGCTTGGTGTAGAACTATTAAATGCCTAAAACTCAACAATCAGTAACTTTGTAAATCATGGCTTTTTATTAAAAATTAACAAAAAAATTCCTATTATCAGAATGCTATTTCTAAATTGCATTTTAAAGAAGGTATCAACCAAATATCCTTGTGTATTTTTATGGACATGTTATGAGTTATGAATATAGTCATATTCAACTAAAAGGTATATTTGGAATAGCTATATATATCTCTGTATTTTTGTTTGATTTGTTTATTGTTTAGATTTGAGAATCGCTGTTATAATTTTTCAGAGGGTATTTCAGAGAAATAGTTCCTCAATGAATTTTAAATGCTGGCCTTGACAATTAAAGAATGAGAAAACAGGATTTTAAAGATTGGAGGTTGTTTATCTGAATTATTCACTATGTTGTAGAATAATGAATTTACTGCCTTTCCAATTGGCTGCATTTATTGGAAGATGAAAGAATGAATCTTTGTATGCCAAGGAGAATGTTAGGTTGCTGGCCTAAAAATTTACCTGGCTTCTTCCTTTTGGATCTACTTTCATGTCTTTGGCAGCTGGATGCAGAGGATATTGCTTTCTGCCCTGTTGATGCCAAAAGTTCACAGAAGGAAGCATTTTTGGCAGATTGTGCTTGTTTTAAGGACAAAAGCATTTGAATTTCACACTTTAATTTTCAGGGACTTGTTCGTACATGGTAGGTGAGAGGTTCACAGAATCATGTGTTGTGTACTAAACACATGGGGATATAGCACATTTTGCTTTGATTGGCTGCTCAGAAATTTCCACAGGGCCCTTTGTTACCTGGACTATACACTGAGCAAGACCCAAGAGGGCGTATTGAGAGAAATGGAAATTAATTATTGTTGTATGGCTTCAGAACTGAACTCTCTTAGAATGCAGGCAGGAGTTTATTTTACTAAGTCCAGTGACTCTTTTTGACCACTGTCATGATTTTTCTTTTAATCCCAGGCAATTTTGCTTATATATTAATGCTTTGAGGCAAAATGAACAATAATAAATAATGGCTGGTTATAGGTTGCAAGCTAGAGATAGCTGTGTTTCCATTTGTATTATGCTTTGTGGAAAAAATAGCAAGGTCTTGAAATATTGTACCTTTATAACTTTTCTATTTATTGCTCTTAGCTCTGAATACCTGGAGAAATATTTAAACATTAGAAATTGTTTTATTCAAAAATATTTTAATTAATGTGCAGAATTGCAATATAATGTAAAGACAAACAATTAACATTTTTTTAAAAAATAGTTTTTTTCATAGTTTCTCTACATTTAAGTTGATCAATGGGCCCATGTTTCAATCATTATCAGCCAAATTAAGATTTTTTTCACACACATGGAGATAAGGAATTTGCTTCCTTTGAGCAAATAGTGTATGCTATACTAGATTTTTATGTGCATATTATTTTGTCATAGTTTCATCTCTCGACAAACACCTACACATAAAGAAAATATATGAAATATATTTTATCTCGTTAATTTCCTGGATAGGACTATGCCCTACTGTGCTCAGATTACCCTCCTTCCAGCATAGAACATGGACTATTTCTTGGCACTCCTGAGAGACTGAACCGAGAGGGTCTCACATGTAAAGCATGTACTCAAGCTCACTGAGCCATCTCTCTGGATCATTATTATTTTATTATAAAAAATCACCATGCTCCTTTATATTCATCTAGGCAACTAGATAAAGTACTATACCCATCCAGTGAAGTTCTGGATTAATATTAAAATACACAGGGATAATTCTCTACATCTTAAACTTCAAAGCATGTTTTTATGTTACTAAGTTTCAGAGCAGTATCAAGATGATAACTGTATTCATATAAGTAAGATGAGGTTTATGTATATGTGCTTTTTAGTGTTTTCCCTTTTGGAAAAACATGTAAGAAAATTCATAATGATGACTGTGGAGATTGAGAAAGATTTCAAGGTGGAAGAACATGTACTTTTGGCTTTCTAAATTTTATGAAAGTAAAACTTCTAAATTTTATGAAAGTAATTGTATTTAAAGTGATATGCTCTGAAATTCTTTCATTTGCTGCATAATATTTGATGCTATTTGGTCAACAAATGAGTGGAAAGAAGTAAACATAAAAATAGAGTCTGTTTTTAATTATTTTGCATTTGCAGAATTACAACCCAACACTTCATGTGTCTTCCTGGACTCATGAGAAGACATGTGTGTGGGACTCTCTGTCTCCTGCATGTGGGGTACTGCAGCCCCTGTACTTCAAGCTAGTATTTGCAACACTCTTTATTTGAGCTTGCTATTTTAGATCCTTTTCTTAGTCTGGAGAGGGGTACTCCGTTGTCAAGGCCAAATTATAGCTTGGATAATTACTTTTGTTCACTTCCCTCTTCTCTTTTTCTAATAGATAGCAATGCTATTTTTATTATGATAATAATGAATGCTTAGGGGTTTTCCCTCCAAATTCTTTGTTGTATTTCCATAATTCACGTAATGTATTCAGAATATTGGTGACTCTTTTATCTCTCATTTTGTAAATGGTCAAAATGAAATTTGGTGAAAGCAACTGTCTCTTTTCAGAAACAATAGTGGAATTAAGACACAGAGCAGAGTGACTGCTGAACTCTTAAATGTGTGCTCCCTCATGTATCTAAAAAGAATGCGGCCTTTAACCCAAAAATGAGGTCTGTCAGAGGGAATTCTTTTAAAAAGACATTTATCAGCAGAAATTTTAAGACATAAGCCTTGAGTGGAAGAAAGGACTGGGAAAAATACTCTTTTAAAGACGTATATATATATAATGTGCTTTTATACTTTTTAACCAAAGCAAATATTAAGCCTTCTAAGTCAAAGAGCATTTAGCTTTTTAATTATATAATAGAAGCAGGGGTAATATAGATAATAGTAATTAGTGGAAGGATAGGGTAACAGTCATGATGAAGAGAAAGTCTAAATTGTTATGAAATAATCCTCTATTCTGTTATAGGTCAGGACTACACCGTACTTGGAAAAGCACTTTTACTTATTTGGGTCTTAAGATCAACATTAGATGAATAGCAGAAGATATATGGATCATGTTTTAATCTGAAAGACTTCAAAATGCCAATCAGAATCCTTGGCTTGCTCTAGTTTTCAGAAATACTATGTGAAATGTGGATCATAAAGCAGAATTTGGCTCTAAAACAGTGAATTAAAATTATTCTTAGGAAGGCTTCAATTAACTCCACAGCAAACTACCAGTATTCTCAATTTTCTAGCTGGTGATGCTTATGAGAGTGGCAGATGGCCACACAAAGCAACCATGTTATTTTATTTCCAAATTTATGTAAACTAAACTCATAATTTTTTAAAAATAAGACTTCTCAAATTTACCCCAAAAACCCTGGGTCCTAGAATCAAATCCTGGGATCTTTAAAAGTTCTTTAAATTTGCTGATTTTTTTTTAATCTTAAAAAGTCCTTTAAATTTGCTGATTTTTTTAAAGAGTTAACTTTGCTGATTTTAAAGTAACCTCCCTGGGGTCTCCAATAATAGGGTTTACATATCTATATCAGTCAGTCAGCTAATCTGCCATGTGTTGGCCATAGTGGTTGAACATGAGGACACTATAGGCAAATCCATTGGGGCAGTGCTGCAAGTAACTGAGAGGCTTTGGGCAAACTGTGTGACCACTTTAAGGTTAAGGACTCAGTGGCAAACTACATAAGGTAAAAGGTAAAGGTAAAGGCCCTCCCGTTGTTCGATTTGCTCGAGCGGGCCCAGTAACGTCTCCATTGGAGACTTTGTTGTTACTGTGTTTGGCATATTGAATATGTCACGGGGAGCTTGCCAAGCTCTGCTGAGCAGGTGAGATACTCTCGGTAGCTTGCCGGGCTCTCTGAGAGGGGCGGAGGAATCGGACTCGAGTTGGCCACATTGGCAGCTTGTAAGGCAAACGCCTTACCGCTGTGCTATGCTCCATTTAATTAGCATAGCACTAAGATGAGTATGTAGGGCATTTGCCTTGCAGGGGGATGATCCGGGTTTGATTCCTCTGCCTCTCTCAGAGAGCCCAGCAAGCTACTGAGAATATCTTGCCCGCAAGGCAAAGCCTGGCAAGCTCCCCCATGACATATTCGATATGCCAAAAACAGTAACAACAAGTCTCACAATTTGTTGTGAGACGTTACTGGTGCCCACTCAAGCAAATCAATAAATAACTGGAGGACAGTGCTACAGTGCTACTTTGAATATTTTAATGAGTATAGGGTTTACTGTATGTAATGCTACTGAACTTGGTACGCCTTAGTTGTGTGTTTGATTTCAAATATTTAACAGGTGATGTAGCTTAGCAAGACTCTTCAGAGTGGATGCTGGTGGCTGGATTGTATGCCTGATGAATTCCAGTTGGGCCTTTCAGAGTCCTTGTTAGGTGATGTATGGTGATGCTTGAATTTCTATGACATGATATCATTAGTACAATGATCAAACAGGGCATCTTACTAATTGGGAGTGAGAACTTCTATCTTTCTAGTTGTCACTTTGTTTTAACACTTGATGTTTTTATCCAATTCAAGACTTACCTGGAATTTTTTTCTTTACCCATTTCAAGTGTTTTTGTTGTTTTAATATTTATGACTTTTATTTTAAATTAGGCTGAAACATAATATATGTCCAAGCTATCCTATAGAGTGAAGCCAGCATTGCCAGGATGCATTCTTGAGCACCCACTCTGGAATCTGAGCCCCTAATGTAGGCAGGGTTGCTGTGATAATCTTAGAGAGATGCGTTCTCAACCATATCATAAACGAAGACTCAGATGGGGCAGAAACAAAATAAAACCCACTTTTCTTTTTTGTAAAATCATTTATTGTTAATGAGTACAGTTTGAAGAATAGAGGTGAATATCTTCATCCTAGAGGATAACATGCAAGTGAAAACAAGTAGAGACTAGGAATTTTAAACTTATGTCCAGAAAGTATTTAATGATAAAATAATATCTTTATTTAAGAGTTTATTACAACCTCTGCTACTCTAACCTTTTGCTAGTCATACCAGACTTGCTAGAACATACCTCTTCACAGATACAGACTCTTCAAATATTAGTATTTTAAAATCATGAACTTCAAAAGGTCCCTTTATGTTACAGTAAGAAAAAATGACCAACATGGGCATTTCCTACATTTAACTATGGACTAGATGCAAGAATCTGAGTTTTATATTTATTTGGCCATCTTCTTTTGTTTCATTTCTCTCAATACCACATCCACTTCTTATCTCTTCATTTTGCAGTAATAGAAGAAGCCTTAACAGTTGCAAGATTACATATTTATATCAGGGTTCAGACTGTGAATTCATTCTTTTCTAGGGAAGCAGAAAGATCATGTAAAAATGGTGACCACATGTTGACAGAATGCATGATTTAACAAAACCAAAGGCAATCATTTCAAAGAAAAATGTTTTATTTTCTGCCAGCAGAGTATAATGGAGAGAAATTGGCTGGTATTATTTTAAAAAATTGCCCAAATCACTGTAGTTAGTGTAAAATTGTCTCTGGAACTATTTCCTGTAAGTTAACCAGACATATGATTGTGTCCTTTCTATTTTGAATACTGAAGCTCACATTTCAACTGTCTTGCATGGAGCCTATCAGGTATAATAGCTCTTTGTAAAGGTGATTCCTTTTCTCTTTTTGTCTCTCCCATCTAAGCTTTCAAGTTCCTTCACCCCTAGCTTAGAATACTTAGAGTTTGGACTTTGTGCAACTTTGAGCTAAATTTAAAGTATATTAAAAATTCTCTAAAATTTTTCCTCTGCACATCTTAGTTGAAAGATTTCATTTTTACTTAACATGTTTTACAGGGTGCATTGTTTTTTTCTTAGTACTTTGTTTAGATTTTACACACTGGGACTGACTTACATTTTAGGTATTAGTGTTATTAACAAATCATATAAGTGTCAGTAAATATACGATACAGGTGTGTGACTCCTGTCTCCTGTGAGTAAATTGAGGAGGCAGGATTCACTCAGTGAACTATGCTGCTAGTGGTTCCATGACTCCAAAGTGTTTTTGGTGGTGGTACAGGTATTGCTTCAGGTCTGTTGTGGACTACCTCATCCTAGGGTGTCTAAGCCTATTTGTTGGAAGAACTGTGGAAGATACTATGAAAACATTGAAGAGCACTATATATATTACTTGCCTTGAGACATACAGGACCAGAAATACTGGTTCTCACCAGATACAAATTATTGGTTGATATGAATGTGTCCAAATAGTAGACAAAGCCAACATTGGTTGCTGTTCCACATATGGATATAGCATTCTTCAGGATGCACCACAGCATTATTCTGAACACAGAGAACAAGAAGTCAAACTATAAAATGAAAACTTGACCACTTTTCAAACCTCTTCCATCCACCCATGGAAAAAAAAGATTTATGTTTAAGACTGAGCTAGTGCTCTTACATACAACCTACTCTTCTTTCAGTTCAGAGGCCTGAATTTCCTACTAACTATAGTTCAAAGGTTATTGATTTTTGCTCTCCTCTTTCAGCTCGAGCAAAGACATATTCTTTAGTTTAGAAAACTAGAGCAATAGAACAGTGGGTAGGGTGTTTGCCTTGCATGAAGCTGACCCGGGTTCAATTCCTTCATCCCTTTTGGAGAGCCGGCAAGCTACCAAGAGTATCCCGCCCTCACAACAACTCCTGGCAAACTACCTGTGACATATTCAATATGCCAAAAATAGTAACAACAAGTCTCACAGTGGAGACATTACTGGTGCCTGCTTGAGCAAATCGATGAACAATGGGAGGACAGTGCTACAGTGCTACAGAAAACTAGAGATACATGTATTTTATTGCTACTGATTGGGAATTTTTCTAAATTTTCATGTATTCTTGTTCATCAACTTAGGAACCATATAGCCTCATTGAATTCTCCATGAAAGTTAGGTTTCATATTTACTTACTGAAGGCCTTGTGACTGTTTAATATATAACAGATGATGCTGTGGGGGTGGGGGGAAGGATGGAAAGACATACCACTTTAGAAGTACAGGGAACATGGGAAATAATTTTAAAGAACATAAGGTATATTCCACGGTAGTTCACTAAAGTTCTGTGACAAAAACATAAATGAAAAGTAATTTTTAGGAAGAATGATCTTTTAGGGTCTTACTCATTTACTTTGTAGGTCAGAAAATATAGTGTCCAATGACATTAAATATTTTGTCTGAAATCTCTCAGCTATTAGTGATTTAGTTAGGAGTTTGGAATAGCACTCAACAGATGATTTATAGATCACTATTTGATTATAGTAAGTTACTATGGTGTTCTCAGTCCTAGTTCCTCTGACATTGAATAGTTTCCTTGTGTGGACCACACACACATATAAATATATAAATAATATATAAATATATAAATAAATTATATACATATATATCACTCACAAATCACAAACTAATTTCCTTGACTCTATCCAGGAACTCCCACTGATGACATGGACTTAAAGAGGGACCTGTCTCTTGGCCTGGTCTCATCTTGCCTAGGGATACAAGTTTCCCTAAAGATTGTTCTGTGGTAGGAAGCCTTCCTTATGAGCTGGGAGAGAAGGCAGATGGGCTAGAGAAAGGATTACTAAGTCAGTGTTGGTTGGAGGCATCATTTGGTATGGGAGATGTGCATTGAAAGTAGATAAAGGACCAAACATGATGACCTCTCACTATCTGTATTGCAATCCATAATGTCCATGAGTATAGAGAGAGTAAGAAGGAAATTGTCTGCTATAGAAGCAGTGGGAAGGGTAGGACTGGGTGGGATAGGGATATAGAGGATATTCATGGTGGAAAATGTATGTTGGTGGAGGGATGGGTGTTCGATCATTGAATGACTGAAGCTCAAACATGAAAATTTTGTAACTGTAGCTCACAAAAAAATTCAGTAAAATTTAAATAGCAAGGTGACCTACTATTTAACAGGAAATTGTCATAGGAGGAGGACTTGAATTTCCATGGTACTATCTTGTTTCCTTATGATCCTCCAGCCCACTTAATGATCAATTGGAATAATGGGTGAACATATCTTCAGAGACTCTAAGCACCTCACCCCAGTTTGTAATATCCAAAATTAGGATTGATGGTATTTGGCCACCTAAGAATTTATCCAAGGTAGTGTGCCATATACATTATTCAAGAGCTGAAATTGATTTTGCCCGTTAAAACATATACATTTAGTACAGAGTAGGTTATCAATGAATACTTACAGATTTTTTTAATGAAGGAAATTTGCTCATTTTCTGCTTGTCCTATCTTTTACTGTTTATATGGACTTTTGCAAAATTTTCAGTTTTTTTTGTACAGTGTAAGAATTTGGGGTTATATTTTCTTTAAGTGGTAGCTTGGTACTTTTTTACTGTCATCACAGCTCAAGTATAAATATTAATAACCATGCATTATGACTGATTAAAAAAAGTTCCCAAAAAGCTCCTAATGAAAGCTATAATTTTCTATTGGATTTCTGTTGACATAGCAAATCATTTGCTCCTTGCCCTTATGGATTTTATAATGTCATCAGAGTCTATCAATAAAATGATAACCTACAGTTGAGCATACAGTATTCTTTACTGTATTTCATCTACACAGTGTAGTTGGGGGTGGAGGGAGGTTTACATTGTGGCCTGTATGCCCTGGGATACACTCCAGCTGTGTGTGTGTGAGCGTATGTTGTGTGTGAGCTGTGTACATATATATATGTGTGTTTACTTCAGTTGGATTATTCTGTGCAATCTGTTCTGGAAGCTGCCAGTGAAGAGCCGTGTTTGATTCTTATATAGGGATTTTTTTCTTCTGGCTTCTGAGTGAAACTGAAAAGATTGTGGCATTATGATCAATTTCATAAGCAGAAGATTCTGTACATAGACATCATAGTTGTCCCTTTTACCTGAGCTGTCAACCTTCATCCAAGAGGGAAAAGGATGCAGCCAGAGAGAGCATGTAGCCAGAAGGTATAAGAAGACCCAGATGCCCTATAAGGGAAGCAGATGTGCAAACACTTAAAATAAACACACTTAAAAAAATAAATAAAGGGGGTTGGGTGGACCTATACTCAGAAGGAGAAAATATTCTGGTCTTGGAAAACAGTGGTTCACAAACTTTTCTTGAATTTTTAAAGACCTCTCCAGATGGTTGTCATTCCAAAATTTGTTGAGAATTAGTATTGCACCTTAGTTTGCATGTTTTTTATCTTTGAATTTTTCTTATCTCATGTGTTTTAAGATAAGGAACCACTTTGAATTTTTCTTATCTCATGTGTTCTATTTAGAGTGCTGCATTGTTCATGTTATTTGTATTTTTGATGACACATAAACACTTGGATCTAGTAAGGACATGCAGCAAGTATATTTAGGGTTATGCAAATTTAGGATTGCCCCGGTAAAGATTCACTTTGTTCTTTTATCACCATGTCTTTAATATTATTTGTAGGAACAATTTACAGTATTTTTATTCTAAGTTTGGACGTATGATTAATAGAGAGGTTAAATGTATTTCTGATTTTTTCTTTCTTCTTGACTTAATTTATATCAGTTCAGTGCTCACTATACATTATCCCCATAGTAGAAAAAAAGAACAAATTTTGCTAGAGGATTTAAATTTGAGGGGGTGGGGCTAGGACCACACCTGATGGTGCTAGGGCTTACTCCTGGCTCTGCCCTTAGGATCTCTTGTGGCAGGCTCGGGGGACCATATGAGGTGCTGGGGATCAAACCTGGGGTTGGCTACATGCAAGTCAAATGCCATACCTGCAATACTACCTCTCTGACTCCAGAATCTGTTTCTTTCCTCCTTCCTTCCCCTTTCTCTTCCCTATTCCTCTCCCTCCTCTGACCCACCTTTCTCTTTTTATTTCAAGACTTCTTCTGAGGAAAGTTTTAATAGTACTACATTGGATGTGTTGTTTACAGATTTTACTTGAAAAATTTAATTGTGTCCGGATTATCAGCACAATAATCTTTTAACAAATATTTATTGAGAGTATATTATACATGTAAAACATCATAACTCAATATAATTATTATACTAACAACAGCAGGTTTGGGTTTAGGATGTAATCTTAAGAAATTATTAGGTAATGTACTATGAGATTCATTGTGAAAATGTTAGACATTTTTTAATCAAAGATTTTTTTATTGCTGATAACTGTGTGGTAAACTGAATTTTCTGCTGTGATTAGACTTTTGGAATTGTGTAGCTTAGGTATTGTAAATAGATTTATACCCTACTATGCATATGAGCATTTTTAATTTCCTGAGATATATTTAGTAATAGATTGTCTTATTGAATAATAACTTTATCTCTAATTTTTAATGAATTTTAAAAAGAGAAGTTGTAAAACACAGTAAAGAACAGGAATTCTGCCAATCAGAAAATTGCTCTCAACAATGGTGGTTGCTTTTATTTCAATCTACCTTTTTTAATTTTCCTTCATTTTATGCCTCTTGTCCATTTATTCACTCTGATCTGACTCTGCTAGACATCATCATATCCCATACCTTATATATCCCATAATTAGATCCCACAGTCAAGAAAAGCTATTAATGTCATTAAACCACAGATTGTTAACTGCCACAGGCCAAATGAGACTCACAGGAGCCTGAAAAGAGGATCATTCTTTAAAGTGAGATGCCAATATTATTTTCAGTGAAAGATTTTTACATTTTAAATGGCTAGGTCACTGCATTTGTTGAAAATGAAGATCTAGCTATGTTGGACCCACAGCGCAATCTAGAAATGGTTTTCCTGAAGAATGAATGACCATCTCCATTGACGGGCTGAGCAGTTTGCCTTAGTCCCTACCATTCCCTTTTACCAGCATAACAGTGAATCCCAATTATCATTTTATTACCACACTTACATTACTTTCTAGTTTTTATTCACTTGTATAATGTTGGATTCTCCAGATATTTGTGCTTTCTGATCCTTAATTTATATTCATAATATTAATTAATACACTAATAACTTTTTAAAAAATACAAATCTTAATACCTATATGAATTTTATGATGAGAGTATGATTTAGGAAGAAAAATTGTGTATAAAGTGAGGTGAGTAAAATGAGAAAGAATAAAACATGGTATATGAAGTATAATTTTCAATAAGTCAGTAACATGGCCTAATGCTGGTAATATTCAGCTACCACTTCTAACGATTTTGGAAATGGTGAGTAGTTGGAGAAGCCATACTGAGAGGAAGCCATATAAATAATTCAATACTCTAGGACTGTATAGTGAGGTGTAGACAGTAGTGTGAGAGAGTAAAGGTAAAGGTAAAGGTAAAGGCCCTCCCGTTGATCCTCGATTTGCTCGAGCGGGCCCAGTAACGTCTCCATTGGAGACTTTGTTGTTACTGTGTTTGGCATATTGCATACTCTCGGTAGCTTGCCGGGCTCTCCGAGAGGGGCGGAGGAATCGAACTCGGGTTGGCCATGTTGGCCACTTGTAAGGCGAACGCCCTAAAGAAGAAGCAGAAATAACTGTGTTGTATTTAGGTAGTATCTTAGGTAGCATAGGTCCACAATCATAGGAAGAGTTTTGCTCTTGTTTTTGGTGTTTCACTGATCTCCAAAATACTGTTGTTTTTTGTTTTTGTTTTCATAAGTGAAACTAAAGTCTAAATGAATTCCGTTGTCTGATTACTCAGAAGGAGACCTTAAGGGAAAATCATTAAGATGGATATTGCAGCTCAAACCTAAATTTGAAATATAGAGAGAAGCTAGAAGGTGAATTTAAGAAAGAACTCTTATAAAGTAGGTAAAAGGTAATGGGCCATTCATTTATCTATACTAAATAGGGGTCCAGAGAGATAGTACCAGGGTTAGGGCACTTGCCTTTTATATGACCAACATCAGCTTGGTACTCAGTATTGCATGTTGATGCCTCAGTGCTGCCATGTTAAAAAAATAAAAAGAACCATATTGGATTACTCTTAATGGGAGAAGTGATAGCTACATAGATTATATTTTGTGTTTTCAGCTAATACTTTGGTGACTTGTAAGTTTAAGAACTAAGTTTATTTGTGGAGGCTTTCTGAAAGGGGCCAATCAAGAACATCACTGGTTTTACCACCCCATTCTGAGACAGCAGTTTATATCAATTTAGAGACACTATGTTTTTCCTACATCTGAAAACTCAAACAAGAATTTGGATTCATATTGCTAGTAAAGTTATGGTAATTATTTGTTCAAAATCAGTAAATGCTGACTTTAAATAGGTAACTTATTTTTAAAATTTTTATACCTACTCACACCATGATAACCTTTAGTAAGCTCATGAACAGCAAGTCGAAAGCACAAGAAATAAATAGGAAAGTATACCTAATTGTGTTACCCTCATTTTGTGAAACATTTTAAACATTTAGACATCAACAGATATCTAAATTTATCCAGCTGTTTCACAGTTTGTTTTGGTTTAAAATAACTTACTTGTAATAGTTCAAAGCCAGGTTTCTATGGCAGGATTTCACATTTATATCAATGTTTTTCAAAAGCATGTAGTTCTATGCAGGAGTTGGTTCCTTGATTGTATTACAGACATCTGTAAATAAATCAGTGTTTCCCTGAAAATTAAATAGCTCATTACTGAACTACCAGTGTGTCAGAGTGGAAATTAAAGATAAAATTAAAAGAGAAAATTAAAAGATTAATGGAAACAAACAAGAAGTAGGACACCACCTACCAAAACTTGTGGAACATAGCAAAAGTGGTGGTAAAAAGAATATTCATAGCTATGCAAGCATTTATCAGGAAAGAAGAAAGGACCCATCTGAATAACTTAACTACACAACTTAAGAAACTGGAAAATGACCAGCAAAAGGAGGCGCTCAAAGCAGGCAGTGGGAAGGAAATAATAAAACTTAGAGCATAAATTAATGAAAGGATCAAAAAAATCCAAAATATCAATGAAACCAAGAACTGGTTCTTTGAAAAAATAAACAAGATCAATATACCATTAACAAGACTCACAAAGACACAGAGAGAGAGTGAACCCTAATAAACCAAACCAGAAATGAAAGAGGGTACATCACAATAGACAACACAGAAATTCAAAGGATCATTAGAGATTACTTTGAGAATCTTTATGTCATGAACTGAGAGAACCTAGAAAAAAATGAATAAATTTTTGGACTTCTATAACTTCCAAAGGCTGAAATGAAATGATTTGGATTACCTGAACAGACCAGGCATTACTGAGGAAATTGAAATAGTAATCAAAAGTCTTCTCAAAATCAAAATCTCAGACCCAGATGAATTCACTAGTGAAATCTTCCAAACCTTTAAAGAGAAACCACTGCCAATCCTTTTCAGGCATTTCCAGGAAATTGAAGAAACAAAAACATTCTAAGTTTCTGCGAATCAAGCATCACCCTGGTACCAAAAAAATAGAGACACCACAGACACAAAAAGTAATTAGAGGGTGATATCATTGATGAACACAGATGTGAATATCAACAAAGTCTAATAAGTAGATTCCAACAATTTATCAGAAAGATCATACAACATAGTCAAGTAGAATTCTTTTCAGGAATACAAGAATGGTCTAACATATGCAAGTCACTTAATCACTTAATCACTTAACTTCCCGTTAGTCGTCGATTTGCTTGAGCGGGCGCCAGTAACGTCTCCATTTGTCCCTGTCGCGTGCTAGTGTAGCCCAATGGCATCTGTTCGCTCCGGGAACATGAAGGGCCTCAAACCGATTGTTCATGATCTTGACGAAGAAGTCTGACCATCTGGTAGGTGGGCGGCCACGCGGTCTTTTGACATCCCATGGAATCCAATCAGTAACAGCTCTAGTCCAGCGGTCGTCTTTAAATCTCATTACGTGACCAGCCCATCTGATTTTCGACACCTTGGCAAATGAGACAGCGTCCCTGATCCTTGATCGTCGACGGATGTCAGAACTCTGGATTCGTTCTCTCATTTGAGTGAAACGTGATATTCCAAGCATAGCTCTTTCTATTCTTCTTTGGGAGACCTGAATAGCGTTCTCATCTTGTTTGCGTAGGGCCCAGGTCTCTGAGGCATATGTTAATGCAGGAAGAACAGTGGAATCAAAGAGATGTGCCTGGAGCCGGAGGTTCTTCGTCCTCTTAGCTATTTCTTCGACGTTCTTGAAGGTGTTCCAAGCCGCTCTCTTCCTCCTGCGCAGCTCAGGTGCCAGGTCATTTGTCATGTTGACCTCTTGACCTAGGTACACATAGCTGTTGCATTCGGAGATGGTCGTTCCATTGAGAGCGAATGGGGCGTCAGGAACAAGGCTGTTTCTCATAAACATTGTCTTCGTAAGATTCAGCTGTAGTCCTACCTTTCCACACTCACGGTCAAAGTCAGCCAGCATATGTGCGGCTTGGCTGATGTTTGGTGTTATTAAAACAATGTCATCAGCAAAGCGGAGGTGGTATAGTTGCCGACCATCTATCTTCACTCCCATTCCTTCCCATTCCAGTCGTCGCATGATGTTCTCGAGGGTGGCACTGAAGAGTTTTGGTGAAATGGTATCACCCTGCCGCACCCCTCTCTTGACATCAACGATCACTTCTTTGTAGAATGGTGAGATCCTGGTAGTGAATCCGCAATACAGCTCACGGAGGATCTTGATGTATTGGGCTTGAATGCCCTGACTGGCTAGGGCTTCAATGACCGCTTCCGTCTCAACAGAATCAAAGGCCTTCTTTAAATCAATGAACGTTAAACAGAGCGGCATCTTGAACTCCCGAGAAACCTCAATGCAAGTCATATGCAAGTCAGTCAACGTAATTCACCATATCAATTAAAGAACAAGAAAAATTATATGATCATTGTGGTGAGCAGGCTCTTGGGTACATAGCTTTTGCAATACATTGTCTATAAAATATTTACAGGGTTAAGAAAGGCATTTTACAAGAACAGGATGGTTGTTCAACAGGAACCAACAAAGGCGAACAAAGTTTTGTTCCTCATAGCTTTGGGACAAAGGCAGATAAGAGTAGTCATGGGACAGATGGGGGAGATAACAGACTATCAGGGGCTTTTCAGAAGGCTACTCGTTAAACTACAGGCTGACATCAGGAATGTCACGTACTATTTTTTATTTCCTGTTGGCCAACCATCCTGTTCTTGTAAAATGCCTCTCTTAACCCTGTAAATATTTTATAGGCAATGTCTTGCGAAAGCTATGTACCCAAGAGCCTGCTCACTACAGATCATGTTAGATATAGAGAAAGCATTGACAAGGTCCATCACTGATTCATGATAAAAACTAACAAAATGGGAATTGAAGCAACTTTTCCCAGTATAACCAAAGTCATTTACCACAAGCCCACTGCAAATATTATACTGAATTGGGAATAACTAAAAACCTTCCCTTTATGATTAGGCACAAAGCAAGTTTGCCCACTCTTACCATTTCTATTAAATATAGTCTTGGATGTACTTGTATAGGAATTAGGTGAGAAATGGATATCAAAGACATTAAGAGTGTCCAGATAGGAAAAAGAAGTCAAGTTCTCACTATTTGTGGATTATATATTTAGAAAATCCTAAATATTCTATGAAATAAAGTTCCTAGAAACAATAGAGTTGTATAATAAAGTGGCTGGCTACAAAATTGATATGCAAAAGTTCATGGCTTTCCTATATACAAATAAGAAAGAGAAAAAAGATAGTTTAAAAAATCCTGTTCAGAGTTGTGCCTCAGAAAATCAAGTGCTTCAGAATAAGCTATAACTAAAGAGGTGAAAAGGCCTACACAACGAAAACTATAAAACACTACTTGAAAAAAATAAAATGGGACATAGGAAATGGAAACACATCCCCTGCTCATGGATCAGGAGGAATTATATCATTTAAATGTCAATAATCCCCAAGGCATTTTACAGATTCAGTGCAGTCACTGTGAGGTCATTTTTCAAAGAAATGATTAAACACTCTTAAAATTCATATCAAACAATTATTCCTCCCACCCCTGAATAGATAAAGCAGTCCTTGGGGAAAAATGTTGGAAAGCATCACTTTCTTCAATTTCAAACTATTCTACAAAGCAGTAGTAATTAAAACAGCATGACATTAGAATAAAAACAGACCTCAGATCAGTGAATAGAGTCAAATATCTGAAGACAGACCCTCAGGCATAAGATCAGTTCTCTTTGATACAGGAACAAAACATAAGATGTGGACGAAAGCCTATTCAATAAATGGTGCTAGGAAAACTGGTCAGCTACATTTTTTTTTTTTGAAAAAGAACCTGGACTTCGTTCTAATACCTTACACAAAAGTTCAATCAAAATGGATTAAGACTTTGATGAAAAACCTCAATTCATAAGGTGCATAGGGTAAAACAGAGACAGAACTCTCCATGACATTGAAGCTAAGGGCATCTTGAAGGATGAAACACCACTGACCAAGCAAGTGGGAACAAGTTAACAAATGGTACTACCTTAAACCTAGAAGCTTCTGTACCTCAAAAAAATGATTATCAGGGTCCAAGGACATCCCAAACAGCAGGAAAAATTATTTTTCCAACACTCCTCTGATAAGGGGTTAATATCCAAGATATATAAGGCACTTTTAGATCTTTACAAAAAAAAATTTCAATCCCTTCAATAAATGGGGAAAAGTCATGAAGAAAACTTCCTTAAAGGAGAAATACAAATAGCCAAAATTCACCTGGATAAAATGCTGTATTTTACTAATCATCAGGGAGATGCAAATCAAAGCAACAATGAGATATTATCTCATGCCACATCAACTGGCATACATCAAAAAGAACAAAAACAACAAGCACTGGCATGGATGAAGGAGAAAGGGACTATTATTCACTGCTAATGGGAATGCTGACTACTACTTTTGGAAAACAATATTAACATTCCTCAAAAAACTAGAAATTGAACTTCTAAGAACCCAGCAATACTGCTCCAGAGAATATAAACTAGAGGCTCCAAAAAACAATACTCAAAAGACTTCTACAGTCCTGTGTTTGTTTCAACACTATTCTTAATAGCCAGAATCTGGAAACAACCCAAGTACCTGAGAACAGATAAGTGGATAAAGAAACTGTGGTACAGCTACACAATGCAATGTGGTACATCTACACAATGGAATACTTTGCGGCTGTTAAGGTAAAGGTAAAGGTAAAGGCCCTCCCGTTGATCATCGATTTGCTCGAGCGGGCCCAGTAACGTCTCCATTGGAGACTTTGTTGTTACTGTGTCTGGCATATTGAATACTCTCGGTAGCTTGCCGGGCTCTCCAAGAGGGGCGGAGGAATCGAACTCGGGTCGGCCATGTTGGCTGCGTGCAAGGCAAACGCCCTACCCGCTGTGCTATCGCTCCAGCCCTTGCAGCTGTTAGGAAAAATGAAATCATAAAATTTTATTTTTGCTTATATATGGGTGGAAAAGGAGAGTATCATGCTAAGTGAAATGAGTTAGATGAAGAGGGACATAGCGTTGCAGAACTGTACTCCCATTGTTCATCTATTTGCTTGAGTGGGCACCAGTAATGTCTCCATTGTGAGCCTTTTTGTTACTGTTTTTGGCAAATCGAATATGTCATGGGGAGCTTGCCAGTCTCTGCTGTGCGGACAGTATACTCTCGGTAGCTTTCCAGGTTCTCCAAGAGGGACGGAGAAATTGAACCTGGGTCGGCCTTGTGCAAGGCAAACACCCTACCCGCTGTGCTATCTCTCCACCTGAAGAGTGACATACATAAAAAAATAATATGAAAATAAGACACAGAGACAATACAAATGAGGACCAGCATGATGGATGTAATGGTAGGAAACTTGCTACAGTGTAGGGCTGGAGATGGGTGAGTGGTGGAGTGTTGGTGGAAAGTAGGGTAGTGCGTTTAGGACAGAGAAGGGATCACAATGACAATGATACTTGAAAATGATCACTGGACAAGAAATGAGTGCTGAAAGGAGGGGAAGTGATATACATGATAACCTTTCAATAACAGTACTGCAAATCACGGTACCTAAAGGGGAAAAAGGGGATCATGATCACAATCACAATCACAATCATCCTGTTGTTCGTCAATTGCCTCAAGCAGGCCCCAGTAACGTCTTCTTCGTCCGAGCCCTGAGATTTTAAAAAGTGCCATATTCAAGGCTCTTTCAGGGTTAGGAGAATGAGACCCATCATTGTTACTGGTATTTGGCATATTGGATACGCCACGGGGAGTTTGCCAGACTCTGTGGTGTGGGCAGTTTACACTCAGTGGCCTGCCAGGTTGTTCAAAGTAAGAATGAGATAATAAGATGTCACTAAAAAGGGGAACAAAGATAAAATTAGAAGAGTGTCTGCCATAGAGACAGATTATGGACGGGATGGAAACTGGAAACATTGATGGTGGAAAATATACACTGGTAAACGTACGGGTGTTGGACTGAAGCTCAGTCATGAACAAATTTGTAAGTGTTTAATTCATTAAACATGGTGATTCATTAAAAAAATTTAAAAATTAGAAGGTGTTTCTTTTCTTTCTTTTTGGGCAACACCCGGTGATGCACAGGGGTTACTCCTGGCTCTGCACTCAGGAATTACTTCTGCATTACTCGGAGGACTATAAGGGATGCTGGGAATCAAACCCTGGGTGGAAGTGCAAGGCAAATATCCTACCTGCTGTGCTATCACTCCAACCCTGTTTATTTTATTTTCTTGCTTAATAAAATCCTCTACTATGAAGTCTCCTGGGGAGCCCTGACTGCTCTCCCCCTCACTGCCCAGCTTTGGGAGAGCTCCTGGGCCTCTCCCCCAGCTGGGGCAGCCCAGGTCATAGGGCATATTTAGGAGGAAATGAGGGCCAAGCTAGTTGATTGATCAGTTGCCGTTTATTCCATTCTCTCCAAGCGCCTACTCCAGTCTCTCTGAGCTCCCCATTCTAGTCTCACACTGCCCCTCACTGTCTCCTCCTGTCTTTCCTGCTCATCACTCTGCAGTCCATCTGGCAGCCTGAGCTCTCTCTCATCTCTCCAGCTCTAGCCCTCTGAGCCCATATTACACCCAGTCTCCTAGCCAAATCAACATAAGAAAGCCCTTCCTGACTGCCCATCAGACTCAAGGGAAACACCACCCAGGGGTATTCCAAAGCACTTCCTGACTGTCCAAGGGCAAAATACCTCTTAAGGTATTTTTCTCCTTTCCTCAGTCCAATAACTCAATCAACATTTTGATACTAGTTATTTTTGTATGGACACAGTAAGATACATTGAGGCTTGTAGGGCAGCTCTTCTGGGAACATCTTGCCACAAACTCAGACTACAGAGCTCAGGCCAGATTAATCTTTCCTAACAATAGCAGGGTCCGAATCTAGTTATTACTTTTTGGATCATGACAGCATTTGTCCATGACCAAGTTCTTAACATAGTTAAGCATTAGGCACTTTGGCCAGGCCCTTCCCAATGCCAGGGTAGCATATAGCTCACCATTTGCCCTAGGTTCAACCAGTCCCTCCTTGGGACCTTGCCTTTAGGGGTGCTAGGAAGTAAGGGAAGCTGAGGCTTAGGTTGAGAGAACAGATGCCCAGGAGGGAAATATCAAATGACTCCCACATTACAAAAACATAGCATTTACTACTGTCTTCCTATGCCCATACAAAAAGGACATTGCTCTGAATAAACTAATAAGACCTCTGAAAGGACTTAAGGAGAAGAAAAAACAATATTTACAAGTCAACAGAGCACATAGAAAGAAGTTTACAAATAAACACAGAGGAATGGGAGCACTGTGACGGGAGCAACCAAATAAACCTAAACTACCTGAGTCTAGGCAGGAGGGACAAACCAGTGTTCTCCTACACTCTCTGAGCTATCATGTCTTCTCAAATTGAACTTTATATGGTAAGTGCTGGCAGGTGTAAGCATCTTGTCAGCTTCAAACAGTCTGATGCTATGGTACTACCCTACCATCAAGGCCAGAATCTTTAAGAAATAATGAGTAAACCACTGATTGAAAAACAGTGTATGATCCTAATTATAGTTTGGTCCGTGCTATCAAATTTTTCATAAATCTCAAGATATAAGTTCTTACAGCTTCTAGACTGAATCATCGTTCTCCAGCAGTTACAGACTATGCAATATTTCATGTGTCTATGTATTCCTGTTTTTTTTTTCTGGATGAGATTCTATAGTTGACATCAAGTTGTCAAGGGTTTAGTGAAACATGAAAAAAGTCAAGTCAATCACTAAGGGACTTAATGATATATCTGCCACTCATCCCCAGGCAAGTTGCAAGTATATTGAAAATGGAGGAGAGCACTGTGCTGGGCTTAGAGAAAGTGTCCACAAAGGACACTGACGGCTTTGGTGATCACAGTCTCATGTTCACATGAAACTCTTGTGGAATAATTTGAGAAGGGATGCAACCCTTACCTAGCTGTCCCTTTGTGTCTCTCTTAGAGATCTGATCAAGTCAAGAATTTTTCCCAAACATTCCTGGTTTACCAGTAACTGGTCTCATTCCCCTGACTCTGAAAGATCCTCCAATATGGCACCGTTGGGAAGGACGTTTAAGAACAGGCTGCTAAAGTCTCAGGGCTGGACCTAATGGAGACGTTGTTGGCGCCCACTCAAGCAAATCAATGAACAATGGGATGACAGTGATACAGTGATTTCAGGTCTATTTTCAAAATGAGTGGCAGTAGTATTCTTCTATAACATTATCTGCTAGACCATTAATTAAAATAAAATACTATGGAACATCAGGGTAGTTCAACAGAAAATTAGTAAAAGTTTTAAGGGGTCACAGCCAGCAGTGCTCAGGAATCTGTTCTCTATGCTCAAGGATTACTCCTGGTGGGGATCTGGGGACCTGTGGAATTCCAGGGATTGAACTCATTTCAGCTGCATGTAAGCTAAGTGCCTTATCCAATGTAACATCACTATGAGCCCTTTGATTTTATGTTATCTGTTAAAATGTAATTTTTATAGAGGAAATTACATGATATTGAGAAAATGTCATAAAATGCACTCTTCCCATGTAATTTATATTATATCAAAAATTCAATGTCATTTATTTTGGTTTTGGAGAATTCATTGTAATTTAGTTATATTTTATATATTTATATTATCTAGATTATAACTTTATCTCACTATGCTGCTTTATAAACTGGCTTTTATTGCTCAATACTTTGTTTTTTTTAAAAAATTTTATTAGTGAAAAACCATGAGGTACAGTTGTAGACTTACAAATTTTTGTGCTTGAGTTTCAGTTATACAATGACCGAGTACCCATCCCTCCAGCAGTGCCCATTCTCCACCACCACTGATCCTACTGATCCCAGTATCCCTCCCACCTCCCATCCCCCCAGTTCCACCCTGCCTCTGTACCAGGGCATTCCCTTTTGTTCTCTCTTCTTTTGGGTGCCGTGGTATGCAAAAGAGGCATTGAGTGGCAATAATGTTCGGTCTATAGTCTATTTTCAGCATGCAATTTTTAAGCTGTTGAAATTTTTCCAGTAGTTTATTTCATATCTTTTTTCTTTTTTTTTATTTCATGTCCAGTGATTTGAAGGGCTTATTCCTAACTCTGTGCTCAGGGGTCACCCCTCACAAGTTTTGGGGTACCATATGTGGTTCCAAGAATTAAACCTAGGTCAGCTGTGTGTAATGCAAGCAGGTACCTTACTCACTGTACTATCTTTCTGGCCCTTTGTTTGATATCTTAATTGTTCCACGATTTCAAAAAATTTTCAAAAAGACAGTGAATATTCTTTTCACATTCATTGTCAGCTTGGCAAAAGAAAACAAATTTATAAACCTTTATGCATTTGCCAGTGTGTTCTCTAAAAATTGTAACAGTACGTACCCCTGGCAACCATATTCTCTGATTTTTGGACTTTTATTGAAAAGTGGAATAAAATGTTGGATAGGTTGGGAATAAACTATATATTCCCATAAGATTAATGGACCTGTATTCTTAGTTACTGTGTCTAAAGAAGGGGGAGGTGACCATATTCATAATTATCTCTGTCTCACAAAGAAAACTGGCAGTTATAGGATAATGGCGTGTTCATTGATGTCAAGCAAAATCATGAGCTATGTTTTCAGTGTGCATGTCACCCTAACTTTTATTTTTCGTACTTAAAGATCTTTAAACTTGTCAAAGCAACCTTTCTCTTTTGCAAGTTTCTGCTATCAAACTGAAAAGTTTACAAAAGCTTTCTCCCAGTTTAGTTGTGCTTTCAAAAGTGTTTGAAATTACACTTTAAGAAAATTAAAAGAAAAAATGGAAATTTCCCTCTAGAAAAGGTCATTTGAATTTGAATTTCAAAGCAATTTAGTTGGAAACTTACTGAAATTAACAGCAGATCTGTCTAGTCCAGGTTGAAATATGTTTAATCTCAAGAAAAATGGGGGTTTTAGTAGACTTTTTATTAAGGCATTAATGTTTTCATAGCAAGTATAAGATGCACATGAGTTATCATAAATTAAAATTGTTTACCAGTGACTTAATCCAGAGATATAACATATAACAGAAATCAAAAGGAGGGTGGGTCACCAGAGTTTGTTTCCTGCTGAGGTAGTGCAGAGCTGAGGCTAGAAGGAAATTCTTGAGTCTTCTTGCCAGAGGCCAAATTCAGCCCCAACATCAGTGGTTCTAGGCAGGTTCCTTTCCCGATTTGTGCTTTGATTCTTCCTAATACCGGTGTTATAATACTTCCCAGGTGACCTACTCTCCCAACTCACCAGACCTATCTTGGTTTCAATCATGTAAAGCTCAGAATCTAGGGATTCCTCCCCAGTCAAGAAAACTTCGAGTGTGGGGTATAGGATGTTAGAGGAGAAATCCAAAACCTCTCTAGTAACTCCCTCAAAATAAGGGCTGAAAGGAACCTCCTCATATGTCAGATGTACCCGCAGGAATGATCTGACCCCACAAATTTGCTGTTATTCCTCCTCCCTCATTGCTGGTGTAGGCAATCATAAATGGGATGACATTCAAAACATTAGATCTTTGCATATCATAAACATTTGAAAAATGTTAGTTTTTGTTATGACTATGTTAACATGTTCCTGCTGTTCTTTGGTGGCAATGAGTAATCTTAAAGGTAGAAGCAATGCTACTTTCCTGAAGTTTTTTATTTTTGTTTTTTAAGGTCAACACTATGTTTCCTTGTGTGTGTGTGTGGGGGGGGTAGTATTCCAGCAGTGTACCTTTGCACAGTGAGGCCATTCCAGTATCCTGCCGGCACAGCGTACTCACCAGCTCTTATTTTGCTTTTCAGCAGAGATGCTCTGACCCTTTCAAATATTTAGCAGTAGACTTTTCTCTCAATGTGTGCTCACGACTCCTGTTACTGTTAATACAAGTTGCACATGTGTGCTCACCAGGATGAGAAAGCCTTTATCTCATGTAGGGCCAGGACCCGTGATCCTGAATCTCTTTCTAAACTTCAGACCTAAAGAGAGCAGTACAGGGAATTGCTGCTTTCTCACTATATTAGCTTCTTCAATTTCCTTTTAATTGGAGCCTGCAACCAAGATTTTTGTAACTTCAGGGGGATGAACAATACAAATTAAGATCTGGAAGCTTTCCAGGAAGGACTCAGCTCGAAGATAATTCCCCACCCCCCTTCTTTTAAAATAGTTGTGGGTATTCACAAATCACATGCAGTTGCCTAATGAGTCCATATTTGCTTGTGAAGTTTCACATTTGCAAACTACATTGCTGTGAAAATAAGTGAAGTATTCACTTACCTCTAGTGTGAGCAGATTGATTTAATGTAGAGGACAGATAAATACTAGAATGATCCAAATTCTAAACCAGTGGCGCAGAACCTTCAAATACGATATCTTAGCCTTGTCTTGGACATTCATTTCTTCCAAGAATTCTTTTTAATGTATAAGACTTCAATTTATGTTTAAGAACTAGTAAACTATAGCAGTTTGACAGCCATTCACACTTAATTCTGTGCATTAAACCAACAGCATTCTTTTCCACAAACATCCATTGTTAGGACAATGCTCTCAGACAGAATTTATGAGAAATGGAATTATGTTACCAAGGAGATAGCATTTACTATAATGAAGAGTAGATCCTAGAAAATGGCCCCTTTTACAGCAGCTCAGAGCAGAGCCACAAAAGCAATTGATTGGTCTTGGCATTTAGTCTTATATCAGCTGTGTCATCCATAGCTTCAGGAGTGAGAACACTAATCTAAAGTGACATTTCTGTTCTGGCGGGCTTTTCTGCCCTGATGAAAGCAATTACTTCATTCCTAAATGATAATTTGCAGGAGTTTCAACCACTTTAATTGATAATTTTTTTGTTCTCAGTTCAATTGTGAAGTGATTAGCTGATTTGGTAAATAGAAATTTAAGGTGTGAAATATACAAGTTGCTCCAAGGTAGAGTGCTATTTATTGGTGGAGAGAAATTACTTAATAAAGCCAGTTTTTCCATTATTATGGAACTGCCAGTTGTGTAGCTGAAAGTTCTGGGGGAAAATGAAGAACAAAACACTTTGATTCATGAGGGTTTTGGCAGACACCAAAGCATACAATGAATAGTTTGGTCTTGCTGTGGTTCATTCAAGGGTTATTTGAATCAAGGTGAACATTGGTTGAAAAGGATTATGCAGACCTCTCAGCTTTCTTTATTACTATTCTAATGACTCATTCTGGAATTAAATCCTTTTATATAAAGTGTTAAGAATAAAAACGTTCATTGGCTAAAACCAATTAATTTAATTATTAAGTTCAAACATACACAAGACACTTTCTGAAAACGAGGGAAGGCATTCAGTTGAATGGCTTTAATTACTCTTTTGATCTATTTTACTACAAGTCAAAAATTGGTCATTAAGATTAATGAACAGAATTTATATTTTAGTTAAAAAATTTAGCTTTGAATCTTGGTTTTGATTCTTGATCACATGATAATATTTGCAGATACTTTAATACTTTTCTAAGCGATCAATTTCATGTCATTTTCTTACATGGGAAAAATAATGGTCATTTCATATGTTCAATGAGAAAAATAAAGCAAGAATGAAGGTCAAACTGATTTAGCACATCAAACAGTCTTTGTCAGCCAAGCTTAATATATCCTGAGTTTGTGGAACAAATGAAATTTTGCTGCTATGTTACACTTTGCTTCCAAACAACCATTACAACTGGTTTTATATATTGTGTGAGCATCAGACCATCAAACAGTGCATCTTTACTGACGTGTTGCTGCAGCGATGATCTACAGCAGCAATCTGCCATTTATATAAGGGCAAAATGTGCATCTATATTTAGTTGTGAAATTGGCCTATTATACTCTTGATGTTTACAGAGGCTAACATAAATTAATGATGACAGCTATGAGCAGTGCATTAGTTAAGCAGCAGAGTTCTTACCTTGAACTAGAAGGTTCCAGTTTTAACTTCCAGCATATACTTTGCTGTTTTATTCACACATTAAAGAGAGGGCTCTGAAATCATTGCCTTTTCTCCGAGAACATAAAAGACTTCTATTTGTGAGCTCTGCTCTGCATGATCTGGCCAGGTAAACATTGTGCATACATTTCTAATTACACTAACTTAGAAGCAGGCTGATGTTTGCAGTCGTGGGGAAAATTCTTCTGCCAGTTTTTTTTTTCTTTTCAGCAGGCTGATTTGATTGACTTTGAACTATGTTGTGTCAGTATATGATGGGATATTTTATTGAAAGTCATGAATAAAGGCAAACAGTGCTTATAGGATCTTTACTTTTTTTTCTGGGAAGTTGCCTCATTCAGCTCATGCCAGGGCAGATGTGGGTACTGGAGTAACTATAGATTTCACCATTAACTATGACCAGAGATCTGACAAGTATGCAGGTTTTCAAAGGTTCTTGAGTTAAAATGCTGAAGCCTTTGATGAATTTTTGATGGCTGAATTTTTAATACAGGTCGACCTTCCTTTGAGGCTGTATGCCAGATTAATTGATAAATAGTAGAAGTCTGTATTGCTGGGCCTTCCTAAGCAAAACAAGTTGGAAAATTCATAAAAACTAGCCTATCTGGCTTCTTAAGAAGTACTATAAAGGGTAAAATATAAAGTGGTTATGGCTCTATCTTTTGTTTTCCTTGGAAAATAAATTGCCAAAATTTAGTACATTTTATATAGATTGATAATTGTATTCTAAAAGTTTTCATAAAACTTTTAAAACTGAAGCTTAAAAAGTGTTATGCAACAATAGGACACATTCATTTCATATCAGTAGCAAAAGTGATTTCCACAAATATAACTACAATAGTTTTAATGAGTTTTTCTCCACACCTGGCAGTGCTTACTTCTGACTCTCTGCTCAGGAGCCACTCATGAGGGTGTTTGGGGACCGTATGTGGTGTTAGCATCAAACCAGGCTAGGCCATATGCAAGGCAAAAAACTTAAGCCCTGTACTCTCTCTCTGACCCCTTCAAATATAATGATAAATTATGTCTGAAAATGGACAAAATCTGCTCATGAGAAAGTAATTGGAGATACGGAAACACTTAAACAAGTTGACTTCTGTTTTTCCTCTGTAATGATTATGTCTGCTCTTATTCTCTTTTGTAGATCTCAAGCAATATTATTTCCATAATCATTATAACAATTTCTGTGAAGTAGAAAATCTAAGTAATCAATTTTGTGATTATAAATTTGATCAGCCACAAAAGATAGCTTACTCTTATAATTTAATGATGTTCAAAGTAATCTGTTTTCATCCACCATAGACAAGTGTCCCAAGAAACAATCCAGCATCATGGCAGCTTCAGAGATTTTATGTCAATAACTGATATTTAATTTTAAATTTCTGTTTCGTTTGTTGGACTGGAGCAATAGCACAGTGGTAGGGCATTTGCCTTGTACGCAGCCAACATGGCCGACCCTAGTTCGATTCCTCCACCCCTCTCGGAGAGCCCGGCAAGCTACCGGGAGTATCTCGCCCGCATGGCAGAGCCTGGCAAGCTACCTGTGATGTATTCGATATGCCAAACACACTAACAACAAAGTCTCCAATGGAGACGTTACTGGGCCCGCTCGAGCAAATTGATGAACAACGGGAGGACAGTGACAGTGACAGTTTTGGTTGTTAGCTTTTGATCATTTCTGACTCAAGTAAAATGTCATAACTCGGCCTTGCTCCAGTGTAGTTTGGAGCAGCAAGTGCTTCTGCACAGCCACATCTGCAACCATTTGTGCTGCATGAGCTCTCCATGGTCCTGGATTTGGGGCTTTGTACCACATTAAGAACTTCTAGGCTTGTGATGATTTGGAAATTGCTTTAAAGATTTTGCTAAAAGTGCATATGTGTTTTTACTATCTTGCTAAATAACCCTTTGCTAATAGTTTTTTGATACTTCTGGGAGTTTATTTAAAAAAATAAAATAAAATTTTGGGAACCATATACGGTGCCAAGGATCAAATCGGGTATTAACTGTGTACATGACAATGCTATCTCCTAACTCTTAGATATTATTAAAAATTTCTTGCGAGTGTCAAGAGAGCTAGTACAGAGGTTAAGATACTTTCCTTGCATGCAGTTAACCTGGGTTTGCTCCCGGCACTCTGTATGGTCCCCTGTGCCTGCCAGGAGTGATCCATGAGTACAGACAAGGAGTACGTCCAGAGCACAGCTAGATGGGCCCCAGAAAACACCAAAAAAAGAGTTGAATATCATTTTTCCTACTTATTTGAATGAAAATAATCAATAATTCCCAGTGTAATTTAGATATAAACCTATAATCAGTAATGAAATAGTTATTTCATGCTATTAAAATGATATGTAATATATGTATCTTAATATAATTTGAATATATACACCAATAGAACTTAGACTCCTCTGCTGTGAAGGAAAGTGCTGAGTTATGTATCAGCAAGACCATGGGGAAAGTGTTAATCACCTTTGAGTTCATGAAAGATGTTCAGCATATTGTCAGTTTGGGATTGTTGCAAGCAAGATATTGTTGCAAGCCTTATATTTTATTTCCCTTTGTTTCATTTCTCCTTTTACTCTGTAGTAAACTAAATATACTGATATGAAGGCCAGAATGATATGATAGAGAGGAGAAAGTGTGGAAAGGATCTTGAAAGTACAATAAAGCGTACAGGTAATTAAAATTGTAGACTATACAACTAGCTGGAGCAGTAGCACAGCGAGTAGGGCATTTGCCTTGCATGCAGCTGACCTGGGTTCGATTCCTCTGTCCCTCTTGGAGAGCCCAGCAAGCTACCCAGAGGATCCCATCCACACACCAGAGCCCAGTAACCTCCCATGGTGTATTCGATATGGCAAAAACAGTAATAACAACTCTCACAATGGAGATGTTACTGGACCCGCTTGAGGAAATCGATGAACAACCGGAGGACAGTGCTATTCAAATTATATTAAGATACATATATATTACATATCATTTTAATAGCATGAAATAATTATTTCATTAATGATGAAATGAAGTAAACTAAAGGTGATAGAAAAAGAAGTTTTAGTTAAAATGATACAGATTTGTGCATATAGTGAATGATAATTAGATGTACTACTAGGGAATACATTATGGCTTAACATAGGCTTATTATAGGAAACATTATGAATTAAAATAGGATTTATGCCATCAGATAATTTTATTCTTATTGATAGTAAGCATGGTAGCACGGTCCTCCCATTGTTCATTGATTTGCTCGAGCGGGCCCAGTAAAATCTCCATCATGATACTTGTTGTTACTGTGTTTGGCATATTGAATACATCATGGGTAGCCTGTCAGGCTTTGCCGTGAGGGCGAGATACTCTCGGTAGCTTGCCGGGCTCTCTGAGAGGGGTGGAGGAATTGAATCCGGCTTGCTGGGCCAGCTGCGTGCAAGGCAAACTCCCTACCACTGTGCTATTGCTCCAGCCCATTGATAGTAAAATTTATATAAATAATATAGAAAGAATGTAGCACTTTACATAATCTCTGCTGGAGAATACTAAGTGTGGAAACTATTATAATATTTATTTTCCAAATGAGATCATTGAGATGTAAATTGGTTGAGGAATCTGTTCAGAACACCCAACTAATAACTTTATGATGCTGTGATAGAACCCATACTCCTAACCCCCAAAAGTTTACATATGGGTTGTCTAATTTGAGACGTTCAATAAGTCAGGAAGACTTAGGAAATTCTCCTCTGTTGTAAACTCGGAAGTGAATTCTACCATATTTAGGGTTTATGAAATTGTTAATTGTGTGACTATTCAAGGAGTCACTGATTTTGAGTTTGCCATGTTCTGCCATGGAAACGATCATATGAGCCATTCATGGGTGAAAGAGATTTGTCTGATTTCACTGTATTTGCTTTATTGTCTAAGATGACGTAATTGATACTCAACTTAGGATCATGTACTTGAAAATAGTCATGCATATCTTTCAACTTCTTCTCCAGAACTTTTTCTTTTAAATGTACAACTAAGCAAAAGAATCTTCTAATACAGAGGAGGAGAAAAAGTCAGTTCACATTCAATTGAGTTCTCTAAATATTTATTAAAATAAATTTTGACTGATTTTTATCTAGGCTTAAATATATACCTTTGCAAAATTGTACAAATGATTTTAAATTAGTATAAATTTAATTAAGTAATATTATTTAAATTGAGAACAATTTAATTATAGTTCTACCACTGACTGGAGCGATAGCACAGCGGTAGGGCGTTTGCCTTGCACGCAGCCAACATGGCCAACCCGAGTCCGATTCCTCCGCCCCTCTCAGAGAGCCCGGCAAGCTACCGAGAGTATCTCGCCCGCATGGCAGAGCCTGGCATGCTCCCCGTGACGTATTCGATATGCCAGACACAGTAACAACAAAATCTCCAAAGGAGACGTTACTGGGCCCGCTCGAGCAAATCGATGAACAACGGGAGGGCCTTTACCTTACCACTGACAAATGTAGGAGCTTATAAGCTGATAGAAGCCTTATAAAAATATGGATTAACCTCAAACATAGGTACACACAATTGTATATTAATTTGTGCTTTTTGGTTAGTTCTTTATGTTGCCAGTTATTAACTGTGGTGAAAATGAAGGTACAGACATCAAAGAGAGTTGAGATTTTGATTGCTAAGGAATATAAAGATTATCTGTTTTTTGGCTATTTAGTCTATGTGTATGGATTTTACTGCAATGGAAAGTTTGAGTGTAGGGAATACATTATGGCTTTGTGACATTTAATCATATTTTGTATGTTAGGAATCAACAATATACCATTATACTTATGTGCAATCAATCTATTTTGTAGTATTCTAAGCATCTATATTTTTTATTTAGAAGAGTTTAAAAATACAAAGTTTATTTTAGATTTTAACATACTCCATTATTCAGTGTGAGAATTTCTTATAACTAGGTTCTTCTTTACAAAAGCAAGCTCAAGATTAATCCAAAATGTGTCATTGTCTTAAGGTCTTTAGCTTCAGCTAGTCTGTCAGCAGCTCTACAACCTTCATAATCCTTTGACTGTATTTTATTGCTGTTGCCCTCAAAACCAATTACTACTTATTACAGACACAGTGCTATCATTCTGAAAGTCTTCTGAACTATGGCATCTGCATAATGATGTGATGTGGGAGTCATGGAAACCCTTTGTTATTAAGATTATGGCCAAGAAGATTGCTCTAGTAGGGCAATACAATATATGATAGTTAAAAAATAGGATAGTGGGGGAGAGAAATACTGGAAGAGGTGCTGGGACAGTGATACACAAAGTACCAAAACACAGCTGTCTGATTTTCAAAGTATCAGACATCAGAGGGCTGTGTTTAGGCACAGCATCTTAAGACATTACTGTTGAGACTTCACTTTCAGAAGCTATAGAAAGCCATCTCTCCTCTCCTTAGTTCATATAAGTTTACCTAGCCTACAGGTTGGTCCTTTAATTTGGGTTTTTGCTTCTCCATAGATTATTTTTTCTCAGATTATTGGTTACTGTTAGTTTTAGAATATTGCTAACCCTCTAATTTAATTGAGCTGAATAGAGAAGTTCTTAGTATTAAAATTAATGTTAACTAGATTATAATATAATCTGTGAGTATATATGACAGGAAAATAAATGAAATAAAGGAAAATTCCATATGTCATCAATCTGTAACAATGATCAAAATTGACTTCCTTTTAGACCTACCCCATTATTACCAAAAATTACACATTTTGCTTGACTTATATATTTAAATTTTTAATTGACTCACATATTAAAATGAGAAATGTCCTGTAAAAATGTAGATTTTATTCTTTAGAAATATGCCAGAAATATATAGTGGCATTCAGCATGTTCCAAAGCAGCAGCAACCAGCTGACACTGTGTATATAGTCCCTTTTCTTGCCTGAGCTTTTGTCCTCCAGGTCCCTATAGTTACCAGTAAGCCTCTTCACTCAATGGCTTTCACTAATACAAAGCCATCAAGTTTGTAAAACTTTAATATAGAGCAAAATTATAGTCACGTACTGTAAAAACAAAAGCAAAAACAAAAACTTAAGTTCAGATATTAAATAGTATAAAATAGTATTTTATTAAAAATTAAAAAGATGAAAGCATTGAACTTGAACTATGGTAAAAATGGTAAAGAGAACATGACAAAAGAAATATTCTTAGAGAGCTGAATGCCTTTATTATATGGAAGCAGGCATATGAATTGCTTGACTGTAAAAAGTTGACTTGGTTTCTGTATATACTTTGCCAGATTTTAAGGCATCTTTAACTTTATATAGCTGGCAAATTATCAGTTTTCCACCAAAGTCAAACATTTATAGAATTGTGTAGAGGACAGCCAAGATAGTTTGCAAGAAGTGGCATAGCATATCTTTTTTTTGTCAATTGATGTTTCTTACGATTATAGTATCTGAGACTTAAAGACAAAGGCTTGTCATAAAGACTGCTGTGGCTCTGAGATGACAGCATTAATTTATCTAGTTCTGATAAATACATTAGTTAGTCAAAGCAAAAAATTGGGGAGGTTGGGTTTGGACTATACCAAGAAGTGCTCAGGAGACCATATGCAGTGGTGGGAATCAAGCTTGGGTCTGTTACAGGCAAGAAAAATTCCTTAAGTCATGTACTATGTACTCTTTGGCCACCAAAGTAAAATGTTTTATTAATAGTGTGAGCATGAAATTCGATATGGTATTAGCCTGGAAAACAGTTAACTAGGGCCTTTGGCACTACATAAGTAAATATTCAGTAAGTTACTTCGCCTGCCTGCAGTGACTAATACCAGGTATGAATAGAAGCAGGCATGCTATAAAGTTAGAGGGGCCATACCACTGAATTTATTTTGATAGATTCTTCTAATCTGGCTTTTTGCTTCTTTCTTGTTATTTTGAAATAGGAATCTAGATCCTAAGATTTAAAATGCCTTGAGAATTCAATAAAATGAAGTTATCATCTTAATAGCATCTTGATACTATAAATATTGTCCAATTTAGGTATCATCCCAGACAGATTTTTAAGATATTTCTTGTTTTACACAAAAGAAGCTTTTCAGAATAGGTGGGATTCTCCTGTCAGATCCTTACCCACAGCTTCTGCCAAGCCAGATTCTGCCCTCAGCAGTGTAATAAAACTTCAAATAGAAGTACACATGAATAGTTAAAAGAAAATTCTGAGTTCCACCTGTTGCCACTTCTGTGAAGTAATATGTCTATAATGTTTATAAATTTTAATCACCCACATAGGCTTTATATTTCAACATTAAATTTGAATTATCTTAAAGGTAGAATTCTAGCAATAAACTCATTTTCCTTTACTATCTTAAAGAATCTTTCCAACAATTAATGAATACCCATTAATAAGGGATTAAATTATTCTTTTATCAATAAATTATCTCCACATTTATAAAATTTTATTGAAATCTTCATTATTGGTGTGATGCTTTATTGATCTGGCTGAAGGTCACAGTCTTTATTGAGGACTGAAAACACATAAAGTTAATTTGTTGGTTCTATAAATTTTATTTGTGTTTACTCTATTCACCAGTATCACAGTTGAAATAAATACTTTAGAATGTGTGCTTTTGATGGTCTAAGATCTCATAATGATAAAAGTTAAAGTAGTATAATCATTTGAGGATAGATATGTGGGTACAAGTCTGTTCTTCTAAATTGCTTATAGTTGAGAGCATTGAGCATCACCTGTAAATCTTATGTTAAGAACCAATACCCATGCATGGGCGCTTGGAAGGAAAATGTCCTAATAAACACACAATTTTTACTCATTGTGCTTGGGAGTTTATGGTATATAAGTCCAGAGAAAGTATTTATGGTTTTTGTTAACATTGGCTGAGCCCAATTTTACTATGAAGAAGAATTTGCTGAGTTGAACTGGGAGGAAATAAAGAACTATAGATGGGAGTGGTTTCTGACTGTTGACAGAATTCTACATTCTAAAAGAGTACCTTTTACTCCTTTGATTTCAGCTTGCAAGCACTGAGAAAAGAGAAATCCCGAGATGCTGCACGCTCTCGTCGGGGAAAGGAAAATTTTGAGTTCTATGAATTGGCCAAATTGTTGCCTCTTCCTGCAGCCATCACTAGCCAGCTTGACAAGGCATCCATCATTCGACTTACAATTAGTTATCTGAAAATGAGAGACTTTGCTAACCAAGGGGACCCTCCGTGGAACTTGCGAATGGAAGGCCCTCCACCTAACACATCAGTAAAAGGTAAGTTTTCTGCCACAGTTCATTCTGGAATATGGTGGTCTGTAAGTTTCTTTAAAATTAAATGTTTACCATCATCCTTTCTTCTTTTCCTGCATATCAAATCCTTTAAAGGGATACAAATGTGGAAATCTGAACTCTGCATGAGAAAGACACCATGTGAAGGTGAAATAAACCTCTTCTATTTCTATTTTCCTATCAAAGTCTGTTCACCTTAAATAATCTGACAGTCTATATATGATTTCACAAAAATGAGACATATTTTAATGCATCTTGGGTTTCATTTACATTATGCTACATACAAATTCTTTTCCATGGGTGAAGTTTGAAATGTTTGTTAAAGGATGTGGTTAATATTTTCTGTCTTTAATAACCAATTAGAAGATAGGAGAAGAATCCAGCTAGTATCATTCTGAGCAATGATCTCATTGATTAATTAAAAAAAACAGTTCATATTTTTAGAGTATTAACATATTGCCTAAAATTCATAAATATAAACATATTTGTCTTTCAGATTTAAATGTGGTTACAATTAAATTTTATTACTTTACAATTTTAAGACTTCTTTGCTCTGATAAATATTTTATTGTATGTTTCTTACATTCTTACATAGTTCTTACATTCTTAATAATTTATGCAGCATTTGTATGTGAACTGCATGCATTTGGTTATTTATGACTTTGTGGTGTTGGCCAGTGATTTTATTTTTTAAAAAATTCCAAGGCTTAGGAATGACGTGGTATGCTAGTTTCTTGTGCTTTTACCATTTTATCTAGAACCCTTTTCAACATTAAATAAAATTGGACATTTGGTGGAATTGCAGGCAGGCCCCTTTAGGAGATCGCAGGGTTTGTCGGGATGTGGGGTGGGTTTGGGTTCTTTATGTTTACTTGTCAACTACACTGGAAAAGTATCTGCAATCTTGGCAGTTGAAGCAAAGAGTAAAAGTGGGACGGGGGGGGGGGTAAGAGGGTTTCCAGCCTCTTATGTCATTTAAGTAAAAGTGGAAAGTGAAAACTATAGTTATTTTTAATCTCGTTCTAAGTAAGTTTGATACTGCATGTGTTCATTCTTCATAGTTTTAGCATTGTTGCTCAAGCATGCTGCTTCTTATACTTATGAGAGAATGAAAATTAGAATTTACATTGTGACATACTGTTATCTCCAATGCAGAGGTTGACAAACATTTTCCATATTGGGCCACATAGAAAATAATTTTTGGTTCTGATATCGGGGGTTGCCACCAGCTCTGCTGTTGTAGTGCCAAACGACAAAATACTAAACCATGCAGCGGTACCATAGTTTAGAGACTCCTGATCGAGAGTGTATGGAGAAAAACATAGCAGAGGTAGATCTCAAATGTAGAATGTTTGCAGAAAGGAGCATAGTGTAAACTATGGTACATTTTTTAAAACCCTCTGGGGATTGAATCTTGGTTGGCAGCATGCAAAGGAAGTGCCTTCCTGCTTTAATGTCACTCTGGTCTCTAGATTATCAAACATGTTTGTGAAATAGTACGTTTGTGAAATAGTATTCTGAAATAATCATGCTACTCTTAAGTCATGCAAGATAAAAGAATAACTAAAACAGAGGCCAGAGAGATACTCTTGGTTGATCCTGAGTACTGCATAGGTTCCCCAGAACATTGCAAGATGTGACCCTGAGTGCAGAGTTACTCTGGCATTGCTCAGAGTTTACTCCTGACTCTGCCAGATATGGCCCAATTCCACCAATAAGAAAAAAAATTAAAAAAGTAAAGCAGAATCGACTTGGGTACAATAGAATAAATCAGTGTTTCAGAACCTTTTTATTACTGTAGGTTTTTTTTATTGTGACCTTGTTTCTTTCTTGTGGTCCCTTAGTCCCATGCTGTTGCCCCTGATGTATACTTTCCATCCATGCTCCCTTGGAATATCTTGGGAGTTCAGAGGGGTTTATATACTTCCTGATTGTGACACTCTGGGTTAAACTGCACAATATGCAAATTATTATTAAGATTTAAATACATTGAAGAAAAGTGTTTATATTTTAGTTTTCTTCCATTTTAAGTTTTTTTCCCTAAGGGTTTTCCATTTATAAGCTTTCTTGGAGTAGTGGATGCCAGAGTTGAACAATCTAATGGTTCATGGTCTGCCCATTCTCCTGTGTTATGATCTCCCTACTTCCTCTTAGAATCACAGTCTTTTGAAAACACAGAATCAGTGATTTGGCAGACTGTGTTCTTGTTTTTTTTAGCTAATAGAAATGATGTCAAGAGGGTTTACTTATAGATATTAGCAGGTTTGCAGTTAGAATCTATAGTTTTACCTTCATGTCTGATCTCTTTTCTCTTCCATCCTGTCATTTTCTAATGTTGACATTTTATGTACATAGCCTCACCAACCATTCCAGATGAGAATGTGCTCAGCTTTGGATTGTGACTATTAATTTATTTTCACTCCTTGGCCTTTAATCTGCTGAACTCTGCTTAACTACAATAATGACAAATTTACAAAGAGACTACATTTTTGTCTCTGCTTTCATAGATGTTGCATTCTGTATAGCAACATGGAAAATAGGGCTGACACAAAGGTTCTTTAGGGGCACTGAAGGAAATAACAGTTTTTTTTATCATTTAAAAAACTTTATCCAGTTTGGCTGGAGTGATAGCATAGCGGTAGGGCGTTCGCCTTACAAGCGGCCAACATGGCCGACCCGAGTTCGATTCCTCCGCCCCTCTCAGAGAGCCCTGCAAGCTACCGAGAGTATTCGATATGCCAGACACAGTAACAACAAAGTCTCCAATGGAGACGTTACTGGGCCTGCTCGAGCAAATCGACGATCAACGGGAGGGCCTTTATTTATTTTATTTATTTATCCAGTTTATGGAAGAGCATTAAAATTGGTTCTTATATACCTTTACAATCACTATTAGTCTCACTATTAGCCATCCAGCAATAGAACTGAAGATGTGAGCCAGAGTAATTTTGTAGTGACTTTTCACTCTGGTGCTCAAAAGTTGCTCGGATACAGTGAGCACCTTTGGTAAGCTAGTACTGCTCTACAGTATGTATATATTTTATTGCTGTACTCTTGTTCTGTAATGTAAACCTGCTACTCATTCTGATCAAACATTTATGAAACAACATCAAAAGAAATTCATTTTAATTTATTAAGGTCTGCTATGTTGTGCCCTTGAAGAAGTTCATATGGATAAACAAGCTTATATAAATAGCCTGCAGCATCATGTGAAGTGCAGTTCATAATCCAACAATAAAACGCTAGACATTATACTTTGTGCTTCTCAGAGCAGTCTCTTGAATAAACCTAAAGGCATATGGAAATTTATATGAGCAGTACTTAACACGATGGAGGCAACATTTTTTAAATGTGATTTAGTTGTTCATGCTAATAATTAAATTTCAGAGCTTAAATTTAAATTTATCCCACACACTATGTAGAAATTTAATCATTTTAATTTATTGCTTCAGAAAGGTCTTTTACTGTGTCCTGTGTCCATAATGTCTTCTCTTAAAAATCTACAGAGGTTGATGAGTTTGTTTTGTGATGCCCATTGTATACAGATTATCACAAGTTATGCTTCCATAAAGGACACTCAGGTGACACTGTGTAATCTGTCCTGAGTCAATTACTTCATGGAAATGATATGGTGAGCAATTGGAAGGGAACAGGTAGTTTTTCCCATTATTTTAGAAATATCTGTATTGTTATAATACAGATCAAATCTACAATGAACATTATGCATTATTCAAGAAATGACCAGGCATTCTCAGCAGTGTTTCAGCTAAATAACTGATGATTGTAACCTTTAAAGAAATCTCATTGTGGTGACTGTTGGTAAATCACTTCTCCATTCATGGAAATCTCTATTTAGAGGCGATCTAGAAGCCATTATATCTTTTATTAATCTTAAAAGCAATAGCCGCTGATTTGACATTTGCTAAAACTAGATAAATTTTCTTTCTAATATAAAAAACTTCAGTCAATTTTTTAGAGTTTATTTGCTACAACTTGTATTAGTCCAGGAATATTTACTACTGTCAGCATATGTTTTATTTCTATTTATATTTCAACATGGATTCTTTAAAACAATATTTGCCTATGTGTGTGACAGGCCACAATGCTATAATATGTACAAGACATGTTTAGCTTTTGAAATGGAGCAATTGGAATATATGCAAGATAATTGATGATTGAAATAGAACACATTAGGAAAGAACTTTACAACTTTCATAGAATTTCCATTTACTATGTCAGGGATCGATTTCAAAGCAATAGGTATGTCTTAATAAGAAGAGAGACTTGCAAGTTTTTTAAAAAAATGTATAACATGCCCTCAGTCAAATAACATACTATTACTTAAGCAATTATGTTTACTGTATTCATTTAAAATAATTATGTATGATAACTGAGCTTAGGCATCCTCATGGAATAACTACTGTAATGGTTGTCTTCAAAACTGAACATCTTTATGGGCCCAGCAAGCTTCCCTTGCACAATTCTACCTTAGAAAGAATGTTAAAATGGTTCTGTTTCTTTAAGAGTTTAGAAATTCCAAGACTGAATGATGCTAAGACTTGGTAGAAGCAGCTCAGTCTTCCAGTTTCTGTTTTCACACTTTACAGTGTGCTGCCAGATTTACTTCTGCAGAGCAGTAATCATGTCTGGGGGCAAATATCATATTCCTCTTTATGAAAAGACTATTGTGAAATGAAAGTTTTTACAATCAGTACATGGCATGTATACTAGCTTGTTGTCATTGGTTTTCCTTTTTCACACCGGTGAATGATAGAACTCAGATTGAACCTTGGCATTCTGAACAAAAGCCTTCTTGAGAGCTAGGATGGAAGATGAAAACTTTTTTTTTTTTTACTTGATTCCTCCTTTTACCTCCATCCACCCTCAAGAGACTACCAGCCTAAATCTATGTTCTTGGCTATAATTTCATTCACCTATTTAAAACCACTAATGGTACCAGATGGAAATTAGACTATCAAACAGCTGAGCTGCCATTTTGGTAGTGACTGTCAAGTTTTACTGGAATTTTTTTTGAAATGTGTGGAATATAATGTGATATTCCTTTTCTAGGTGTGTTTCCATGAAGACCTTTTAATTACATGCTTTTTATGTCTTTTTAATGAAATTATGGCTTTTAAATTCATTTAAGGAGTAGACCTGCGGGTTACATAATGATAAGACAAACAGTGTTTGTACTACCCACACTTTTCCTGAATCTTCATCTCTGGCATTGGTCAGGCAGAACTTTTTGGCATATGATGCTTAATGATGGCAGAGTTTCTTTCTGAAACTCTAATCTTGTAAAGTTTTGCATTTTATCAGGAAAAGGGATATTCCCGTTCATCTTTCAATTAGAGAGCATTGTGATTTCTTGCTGCCTACAGCCTGACCAGTCACCATTGATTTCAGAGGTGATACTAGTGAGCATCCAGAATAAACATTAACACTAAACATTGATTCAGAGAGCCTCCTGGGAAAATTCCAGTGTATTTGATAGCTATTCTGGCATTGAAACAGTCACAACAGTTGAGTACCATTCCACAAAGCTAAATTCAGTAGTGATGAGCAGGGTGGAGTTCAGTTGGTGCCAGAGATTGAATTAAGGGTCTTTATTATGCTATGTAGGGCTGGAGCGGTAGCACAGCGGGTAGGGCGTCTGCCTTGCACGCAGCCAACATGGCCGACCCGAGTTCGATTCCTCCGCCCCTCTCGGAGAGCCCGGCAAGCTACCGAGAGTATTCGATATGCCAGGCACAGTAACAACAAAGTCTCCAATGGAGACGTTACTGGGCCCGCTCGAGCAAATCGATGATAAACGGGAGGGCCTCTATATTATGCTATGTAGATGCTCTACTTCTTGAGCTATCTTCCTCATTGTATCATAATTAAATATACTGTGTGACTTGGTTAATAAGACCATTTCCTTAAATAATCAATGGAAATAATACTGGTTTATAACATACAGGTTTCAGGTATACAGCACTATACCATGGTATTTGGACAGATCACATATAGTTCCCATGAAAACTCTAGTTTCCCTGACAAACTCTTCTCTTCTTAAACCTCAGTTTTTTCAGTTGGACTTTCTTTTTGTCAGTAAATCTGGTATGGACAATAACTTACACTTGATACTAAAATCTTAATTACTTAGGAAGGATTTAGCAATTATTATCTCAAATTAGCCTTTCTTGGGAATTTTCCGTTTCTTTTAGTTGTTTCATAACTTAAAATGTCATTCAGGCCTCAGGAGGTGGCTCAAACCCTCTATGCATGTTTTGCATGTGGAAACCCTAAGTGCTTGGAAGTCCCAAAGAAACTGGATGTGCCTACAAACTAAAATAAAATTACATCTCTATGATGCTAATATGTCTGTCATAATTTTTTTTTGGCTCTTGGGTCACACCCACTGATGTTCAGGGCCTATTTCTTTACTGTACTCAGGAATTACTCCTGGCATTGCTTCAGGGACCATATGTGATGCCAGGGATTGAATCTGAGTCAGTTACATGCAAGGTAAACACCTGACGCACTGTACTGTTGCTGCAGCTCCTTTCTTTGATCTTAAAAAAAATTCCATTTGCATGAAAATACAGTATCTTCCTTTTGCTTTAGGCTCCAAAAATATATAATATAGTATAATTTTAAACAGTTTTATGCTTCTGTAATCAATATTTATATATGCTTAATCATTAAAAATAGGAGAATAGAAGAATAAGAGTACAGAATGGTGTTTTAAATGAAATGGTATGAATAACTTCGTTCCAGATATATTGTATAGGTAGAATTTGAATTTAAATTATTTGTTTCAATTTTTTTTATTTTGGGTTTGCTCTCACACCTGACTGTGTTCAGGCTTATTCCTAGCTCTGCGCTAAGGAATCACTCCTAGCAAGGATTGGTATATATGATGCTGGGGATCAAACCTGGGTCAACCCTACTTGCTATACTATTCCTCTGCCCCCTATTTTTTATTTTGGGGTCACACCTGGCAATGCACAAGGATTACTCCTGGCTCTGCACTCAGGAATTACTCCTGAAGTACTTGGGGCCCATATGGGATGTTGGGAATCGAACCTGGGTTGGCCACATGCAAGGCAAATTCCCTACCTGCTGTACTATCACTCTAGCCCCTG
Organism: Sorex fumeus; assembly: GCF_029834395.1. Classification (NCBI taxonomy): domain Eukaryota; kingdom Metazoa; phylum Chordata; class Mammalia; order Eulipotyphla; family Soricidae; genus Sorex; species Sorex fumeus. Next base: position 61,900,505 of record NW_026606155.1, on the reverse strand, counting down.
ACCCTAGTTTTGATTGGCATTATACTTACTAAAATATAGGAACATAAAATTCTCTATAACTTCCAATATATTTTAATACGCATATCAGTTCTTCATAAAATTTTGGTCATGGTGTCTTCTTGCAATGCAGACTATGATATTGCCCTGACTTATTTGATACTTGAGGCTTACAGTTCTTTAAGGCTGGAATTCTTTAATGTGTGTTTGCTACCTCTGTCATATCTTGCACAGCACAAGCTATAGTATAAGCACTCTGCAGATAACAGTATTTCATGGGCAGAACAAAGAAGGAGTCACCTCTGACTATTTTTTTATATGATTGAAATTGTACTGTGGCTTTAATTTTCAGAAGCAGCTTTTTAGATACTATGCATAAGTCTTAGCTGTGCTTTAATAAACACGTGGTGACCTCCACCTACAAAACTATTGTGGCTGTGAATACTGATTGCCATTTTTCACATTCTGCCTGGGTCTCTCATGTGTCAGTGAATGTCATAGCCTGGACAGGAAGAGAGTATCAACAGAATCTGGGATTTAAAGATGGATACTTGATCATTGTATAACTGAAACGGAAGCACAAAAATTTGTAAGTCTACAACTGTACCTCATTGTGTTTCACTAATAAAAATTAAAAATAAAAATTAATAAAAATATAAAGATTATAAAGCATGTCTATTTCAGTGCCCTTGTTCTTGTATTAGGTAAACTAATTGAAAGGAAAGCTAAATGATGCAAACAAAGTTGATCTCAAACTTGTGACTGGAATTTGGGGTTCTCAAATCCCACTGTAGCATATTTTCATCCACAAGAGTTTTCTTTCTATCTCCACCATGCTTTACCAGCTCCCTACAGGTATTCCTCTTCACCACCCAATAGGCCTAAATGTAGTTCCTGTTTGTAGACTACTTCCATTTTAAAGCAAATATTACCATCGGTCTAAATTTAGAAGATCTTTTTAGGCTGCTCAAAGGTAAAAGAGTTATAATTCAGTGAGCATAATCATTTTAAAAGGCATCAAATGTTGGGTGTATAGGAACTCTGCATAATAACTTTGAAACTTTTCTATAAATCTAATATAATTCTAAAATGAAAGAGTTAGTTTTTTAGAAGTTCAATAACTTAATGATGGAAAATAAGGGAAGAAAAATCTCTGCTCTGAAAATCTCTGCTCTGTTCCAATTTCTAGCCTTTTTAACTGGGTGTATCATCATGGACTCCATCTTAAGGCATCGTTTTTAGATGTGTTGTTTCCAAAATGCAGTGAACTGATAGTTCCAGTAATAACTGGGGAATGAAATACATTGGTTAAAATATTTAGCATATAGTTTTCTTAAAAAATATTATAAATGGGGTTGGGCAGATAGCTTTAGGGACTGGAGCTGGGCTCTAAATTCAGTCCCCAGTGTTAGGTGACCACCCCAAGCACTGTCTAATGGAGCTCTAGAAGCTCATAAACTGTTGGGCGTAGTCCTGGTGGCCCTGGTCCCTATGGACCCAAGTGGCACCCATCATCAGACTCAAGCACTAGTGTGTCAGATACACACAATCAGTATGTGTGCAACTGGGCCAGTCCTCTGTGTACTGCTTGGAAAACCTCCTCCTAATTAAAACTTCACAAATAATTTCTATCATAAGGAACAAATGAGCACAAATGCACAGTCTTGTACTTATCTCCTCTCCTTTCTTAAAAACTTTTATTGAAACACTGTGAGATAGACCTTTACGAAGCTGTTCATGATTGGATTTCAGTCATACAGTATTCCAACACCCATCCCTCCACCAGTGTACATTTCCCAGCACCAGTGTCCCCAGGTTCCCTCCCATCACCCCCCTCCCTCTTCTGCCTCTCTGGCAGGCATTTTTGTACTTTTCTCTCTCTCTCTCTTTCTCTCTCCTCTCCTCTCCTCTCCTCTCCTCTCCTCTCCTCTCCTCTCCTCTCCTCTCCTCTCCTCTCCTCTCCTCTCCTCTCCTCTCCTCTCCTCTCCTCTCCTCTCCTCCCTTCCCCTCCCTTCCCCTCCCCTCCCCTCTCCTCCCCTCCCCTCCCCTCTCCTCCCCTCCCCTCCCCTCTCCTCCCCTCCCCTCCTCCCCTCCCCTCCCCTCCTCCCCTCCCCTCCCCTCTCCCCTCCCCTCCTCCCCTCCCCTCCCCTCCCCTCCCCTCCCCTCCCCCTCCCCTCCCCCATCCCCTCCCTCCCCCCTCCCCTCCCCCCATCCCCTCCCTCCCCCCCTCCCCTCCCTCCTCCCCTCCCCTCCCCTCCCCTCCCCTCCTCTCTTCTCTTCTTCTTTCTTTACTACAAATAATGGCTTTTGCTACATTACCTGTTCTCCCTACCTTGGTTAAAGATTTCCTAAATGAGGAAGTTAGAAAACCAAGACCAAAAAAAAAAAAAGAAAACTCAAGACAAATATTAATGATAAAATTCTGTTGTGGGAGTCATTAAACATTTTCTCTATAGGACCAAATAGTAAATAATACTGTCAATGTGGGAAAGTCTCCTACTGCAGTTTCTCAGTCCTGTTGGTGCACAAAAGCAACCACCGATAACTTACCCCTTCATGGCTATGACTGTTGTTACAATAAAACTGCGGATACTGAATCAAGTAATGGCATGCTGTGAAGTTTTCTTCTCATTTTATTTACATTTAAAATATTAAAATAAGGTCTGGAGTGATAGTACAGCAGGATAGGCAGTTGCTTCATATGCACTTGCCCAAGTTTGATCCCTGCCAAGAGTGATCTTTGAGTGCAGAGCCAGGAGTAAACCCGGAACACTGCTACATATGATATCTGTTGTCCCCCAACCCCCAAACAGAAAAAGGAAAGCATTAAAACAAACTCTTAGTTATGACTTTACAGAGATTGAACTGACTGAATTTGACCTGTGGGTGATAGTATTCCAACCTTTGAAAAAAGCCTACGAGCAGAAAGGTCCTAGGTAATATTTTAGAACCCAAGGTGGTAAGAAAGATACTGTAGTTGTAAAAGTTAAGCTTTGTATCTTTTTCAAAGGTATAATGGAAACAATGCATAGCTGATTATGTGTTGTTTTCATCCTCAGAGCTTGTGTGTGTTCGTACAACCAATTTACTAACATGCCTATCATGCCTAAATTGTGTGTCAACCAGGAAGTGGTATTGTAATTTTATGTGGTTTCTATGGATATTTATTGTTTTCTGCATTATGTATTGGTGAAGAATTAAGTATGAAGTAATATCATCGGCTTGATCAGGCTTATTGTTTTTATCTGCTTTTGAATCTAATATAGAAATAATTCAAACTGTGACTATTAAGTTCATATTCTGTAAATGCAGGATCATATTAAGAAAACATATGACTAAGGCTTTGTCTTAATGAGACTCTTACATAGTCCTTTTGACTTAACTAATCATATGATCAGTCAGCTTAAATACTTTATTTTTCGATGAAGTTTTTTTATTAAATAATTTAAAGCACTATGTGCTTGTAACCATCATAAAAATGATAAGAAAAAAGAAGTTTGAGATTTGTATATCAAGAATTGAGATTGGCATTAGAACTAGTCAGATTGGTTTAGCTAACCTAGTGATACGCAACTCAGATTGAACGTGTATCTTAAACCATGCATATCATGATTTAACCATGCATGTCATTGTTTGCTTTAATTTTTTCAACTCACTAACATAAATTTGTTACTAAAGAAGAATTGCATAGATACTCAGACATAGCTCCCTTGGTCTCCCACTAGCCACTGGGATCAGATGGGTCAGTCACTAGCTGTAGAGTGTTAAAGGGGTGATTGTTACAGTACTTAGCGGGAAGAAACTGAAATTCATGAGTTCATAGTCAAAGTTCTTAAGTACTACAAGACTTCGACTTTTTTTCCAGCAATGATTTATAATTAAAGCACATCACTCATATAATTTTACAGTTTTGGAAATAGACTGTGTTGAATATCAGCACTGATGATGAAAACAGACTGTGTACACAGTTTGGGTTTTATATAAATACTTTAAAATATTGGCTTTCTTCTATAAAAATAGATGAATAGTATCCAGGTTTTACTAGAATTTTAGCATAAAAGCAAAATTGCTATCATTTTATGATTTGAAAAGAGATGTGAAGGTGGCATAACAAAATGTGTAAAATGCAGTATATTCTGAAGAGTTATGAAAGGAAACCTGGAATGCTAATGCAACTAAACCTCACTTTGAGCTTGCCCAGGTAAAGGAATGAAGTGGAACTTTATTAGCTGATGTCTAACTTAAAGCACTGTTCTTTGTATCTCCTGTGAATATTAAATTCCTGAAGTTATAAAAATATATGCTCAGTTTGTGCTATTTTTGTGATGTAGATATGGTATGTATTCAGAATAAGATTTGTTACGAATAGATTTTTTTCTTTTGGCTAGATGAACACATGTTGAAAAAGTTTGTAGGATCTGTAACGAGACTGAAGGATACTGTTGAAACAGGTTCTCACATATAATAAAGGGTCTATGCTGTTATCTCAGTCATTGTATGTATTTTCAGATTATCTTAGTAGTAGGAAGAACTTTGTAAATGAAGTGGGCCACTCCTGAGTTAAAATCTTTATACGTGGACCTCAATTTATTTCTGAGAAAGTATTACATTTGAAGCTGAGGACTGAGCTGATTTTACTTTGTAGTTTATGGACAAATTGCCAAATGCATGTTATGGTTCATATTTATATTTTTTCAAATATATATGTAATTTTTATTATTTTAAGACTGTTTTAAAAATCATATTTTCATAAAGAAGATCTAGTCAATATGATACATTTTTGATGGAATACTTTTGGGGAAACTAAAATAAATAAAATCCTTAATGTGCATCATATGGCATAATAGAGGAAAATTTAAAAAGCGTTTCCAAGATGTAGGTGATGTTCAAGCAACTTAATATTATTTTAATGTTTTAATGCCTAAAATACTAATGTATATGAAAGCTGATTTATGCAAATCATTAGGTTGATATTTTATTAAGATGATAGAAAAATAAGCGCTACGTAACACCCAGATGCCAAGTAGAACACAGAATAGCTGTATCTAGTTTTATCTGAATATAATCTCAATGAACCAAAAGCATGAATGTCTACCATACTTATAATCATCTACCATGTAATCATATACCATACATATAAACTCAATGCTAAATCAAATATAATTTGGCATTTTCTCTCTAACTCATTAGATTTTTATAGAGGAGAAAGAACTTCCATAAAGTGTTATTTTTTACATTTCATAATGCTAATGGTATAGTTCATAGGAAATGCCTCAGCATCTAAAACCTGAATATAGAAAGAATCAGTTCCAGAGACTGGTGGCCATCAGGGACAGACATTTAAGCCTGCTGTTAGAGCAATGGCTGGAGAGACAAATGCATCCATACCATGGGAGCCAGCAACACACAATCCACCAAAGCCTATAATTGGGAAGGAAGACTAGACAGCGTGGAAGAAAATGTTTTGTACTTTATTTCATTTAAATTAGCACAAAAGGAGGGAGCAATTTTGCTTCACATGTGAAGTCAGTCATTTCTTGGGTTGCTAGCTCAATATTTTAGCAGAACAGCTGTTCAGTACAATGTGGCTTTCTACAAGCAATATTTCCACTGCTAGAAAAGTGGCAGCCTGCCAAAGAGAGTGCCCAGACCAACCCCTAAACAAAAAAAAAAATCTTTTGTCAACGACTCTAATAATTTGTACAATTCAGGAAAGGGGGGATGCACAGCCTTTGCAGATGTGCATTTATGATGCTATTTTTAAGCAGAGCAGCATGAAAGAATAGATTCATAAGAATTGTAAGTTGATCATTCATTTTAAGCACTTGGCTTCTGCTCTTGTTAAAATTTCATTCTGTGTAAAGAAAACACAGCCAGCCTTGAAACGAGGTAAGGCAGGGTGTGACAACAAGATGAAATTCTTCATTTTCAAACCTATGATGCTTGCTCAAAAACAAAAAGCTCCAGGGTCTTTTTCCCCCCAAAAGGAAATAAATGCAATTTTCTGATCCCTCACAGATGAAACTTGCTATCTTTCAGCATTTTGAGGAAATAAACTCTTAATGAGCCTGTATTCTTTTACAGCAGTCCATTCTCTGAAAATGAGTTTAAATGCTAAAGAAAATGCCAGAAGCATTTACGCAATGAGCACCAAATTAATATGTGCTAATTCTCTGTAGTTTAACATAGTAGGCACCATGCAGTATTTTTTCTTTTCTTTTCTTTTCTTTTCTTTTCTTTTCCTTTTCTTTCCTTTTTCCTTTTTTCTTTCTTTCTTTTTCTTTAATCAAGACCATATTTCTTCTTAGATCTATCCTCTGCACTGTTTCTTCAAAATCTATAGCAGTTAATTTTGCCAGCTTTGACACCAGTGAAAGAGTTAAAGAAACACAATGATTTTTATGAATTATAATCTTTTGGAAAGGACTCTGAAATTTCCCTTAAAAAGATGGATATAGTTCAATAGAATCCTCTTATTTTGTTTCTATTTAGTACTTTTTAATCAATTCCTTGATATTTAGTTAAGATAAAATTAGATATAGTTTGAAAAAATTAAATCATGCACTAGAATAACATAAAATGTAGTTCCAATCTATTTGATAAGGGTGAGAATAGAGCAGAAATGCTAACAGAAGTCTTATTGCTTGATCAGAGGCTTTCTCTAATTCTGGGAGTTGCAGTCTTGGTTATTGTAATTTACTTTAGAAAATATCCAATAATTTATTTCTTTTATATTTGTAAAAATGCTTCATTAATTGGATCCATGTTTACTCTTAAGCTAAAAATATTTTTTGCTCTGCTCAGAATGCAATCCATATCTATATCCAGATCCATTTATATATATATATATACATGTATATGTATATATTTATGTAAATATAGTCTTCATGGGAACTTTCTAAATAAGATTCCTAATAATAGCTAAGCATTTAAATTAGTTTTTCAGATGACCTGTATGTCTGAGTTCATAATATTGTAAAGTGTTATTCAACTGTTTTCTGGTATTAGTAAACATGGATAGTGACAGTTACAATTCAGTATATTTTGGTGTGTCTTTAAGAAGGATACTGCACCTAGACAAAAGTACCCCAGACAAACTGAAAAATGTCTTATAAGTGACTTCATAAAGTTACATTTATTAAATGTTGGAGAATTTTAGATCAAGGATTTGTATGGATATTGTGAGTTCTTTGAATAAAGCACTTGATGATTCCTTATCATCTTTTCTCTCACAGCGCTGTTTTTAATTTTTCTTAAGGTAATGGAAATAAATACATTTGGGTTTCTCAATTGTGTCTGATTGTAGGAAAATATTGGGAGATAAAATTATCTTGCTTTTTTGTTCATATCAGGTGTTATGTTAGTAATTTAGCATCATACATTTTTGATATAAGAATAATGTTTTAATATTAATTTTATACATAGGAATTATATTTTCCAAAAATAAGACTTTACATAAATATTGTAGAATGTACAATGATATTTTCTGGTATGAATTATGTAGAAATCAGCTAGTAGTTCCCTAATCACATTTTGAAATCAAAATTCTATGAGACCAGCATTATTTTTCCCTCTGTACATAGAATTTTTTTTCTTTTGCTTTTTGGGTAAACCCAGCGATGCACAGGGGTTACTCCTGGTTCATGCACTCAGGAATTACTCCTGGAGGTGCTTGGGGACCATATGGGATGCTGGGAATCAAACCTCAGTCGGCCATGTGCAAGGCAAAAACCCTATACACTGTGCTATTGTTCTAGCCCCTGCACATAGAATTCTTAATTCCTTATTCTCTCTTGGTTTAAAGGGTATGTATATAAGGAAATCACTGGGTGTTTAAAGGCTACTAAAGTGAGCTTGGATTCTTTGTATATTGACCTGTTGTAACAACTACAATTTTATTCAGTACAACCCATGATCTATGTAAGTAGTGTAGGAGTCCCAAACCCATAGTTAATTTCTATGAAAAAATAAATAAATAAAATGTTATGGGCTGGAGCGATAGCACAGTGGGTAGGGCATTCGCCTTATAAGCGGCCAACATGGCTGACCCGAATTCGATTCCTCCTCCCCTCTCGGAGAGCCCGGCAAGCTACCGAGAGTATCCGATATGCCAGACACAGTAATGACAAAGTCTCCAATGGAGACGTTACTGGGCCCGCTCGAGCAAATCGACGATCAACGGGAGGGCCTTTACCTTTTACCTCTACCTATTTTCTATAGCACAGCGGGTAGGATGTTTGCCTTGCAAGTGGCCAACCAGGGTTCGATTCCTCCATACCTCTTGAAGAGCCCAGCAAGCGACCACGAGTATCCCACCCGCACGGCAGATCCTGGCAAGCTCCCTGTGATGTATTCAATATGCCAAAAAGAGTAACAACATGTCTCACAATGGAGCCGTTACTGGTGCCCGCTCCAGCAAATTGATGAACAATGAGAGGACAGTGCTACAGACAGTCTTTTGGTAACAATTCTTGCAAAAATACTCTGAGATAACTGTTTTGCATTTAGTAGCTATATTATTATCATTCACATGGATAATGATTTAATTCCTGCACATTAGTAGCCAACTCCTCTAAAATAGATTGAGACTAACAAGTAGAAAGTTGCTTGTATTGTGTTACAACTAATACCTGTATTCCTGTTTTAATTAACATATAAATAATTTAGATCCACAAGTGCTAAACCATTTTTCCCATTCCTAGACTTTGATCTTGCCCTTGCTAACTTGCTCAGTCAAGGTGGACTTGGGAATATGAAATACTAGTATGATGGTGAAACTGAAGTCAGTCTAACAACTGAGCATGTTCTGGGTGGTACAACAAACAATTTTATTGCACTCACATACTTAGCAATATACTTACTGCTAAATTTATATTATATTATGAAGTATCATTTCATAGCTTATTGTTTTTTTCCACCTATTTTTATCCACGAGTTGGTGCATTGTAGAATAGTGGACAGTTTGTCCAGAGTTGGGTTTATAATCCTTAACAATCATCATAAGATTAACTTTATCATTCTCTTTTGAATTATGTTTGTGGCAGACTGTCTTTTACTCAAAGGTGATGATACGTCAGTGAAATCTGAGTTATGATTTTTTTCTGCAATAACCTCTTTCTTTCCTTCTACTTCTAATATTCTCCCTCATTCATTCTCCCCCGTCTATTTAAACTAATCCTCTGATGTGCAACATTTCATGATCTTGTTTACAGAATTGCAGAGCAAATATGTCACATAGTGGTAGCATTTTAAACAATAATTAAGTAATGCTCAGAAGAGGAGCCATCCAAATCAGATATTAAAGTACATGTTTCCTGAATATCATTTTATTTCACCTTTGGTTATTAGGTGGATAGCACTAGGGAGCAGATAAGGAGCTGAAGAAAATTCTCTTTTTACATTATGTGCCACTTATGACTGATATGTATAGTAAATCTTAAAACCATATTGATTATACATGCTAGATAATTTTTACTAATATCTGTTACCTAATTTGAAGGAAATAAGAAATAACATATTCAAATGTTAAATAAAATTATGAAAAATTATAAACAGAACAAATTATGTAGTAATAATTGATTATATATTAAAATTCAATTTGAATATGTCTATCTGAAAGGCTTTTTCAACTTCCTGTTTTTATGAAAACAAATGTCAAACAATAACAGTTCATGAATTTCACAATGAATACAGAATGCTATAAATTAGCTTGATTTAGAATAACTTCAAAATATATAAATGACCTCGAGCCTAATTATCGATATAGTTGACTCAGTTTCAGTAGAAATTTCAGAAATGCACCTGATTAGGATGTAGACCTAAGTATGCTATGTCTGCTTAGGGTGTGAAGGGATCTGATTAGATTTTTCAATAACGAAGGAGACAGAAGCTTTTGCATGTAGGTCGCCCTGCATTTTAGGTTGCTAATGATTTCATTTTAATGTCACCGTTTAGTTTCATACTGATCATTTATACTGACAAAAAGGAAGAAAAGAAAACAAGGAACCTGTCATCAATCATTCATTTAATCAAGTAGCAAAAGTAGATAAATAAACATACTGAGTTAATTATTCTTCTGTATGTAATGATTGACAATAAAGTTAATTTATGCCTATTTTAACCCTTTAACTTTTTTGTGCTGTTATGTTTAATAGCTATTTTCAGTTGTAGAAAATACTTGGGGGTGACCTTATCTTTTCTAAAGTGGCTTAAGAAAATTGAATCTCTATACTTAGACAATACTTATTTGCTTGAAATCTATTTTGATAAAGAGTTGTGGTTATTTGTATTTGAGCATGTTAACTCTAACTTTATGCTACCAAAGACAATGAAAAACAATTATATTATGTTGGTCTGCCTCCTTTGTATTATTCTCATTCACTCTTTAGTGAATACTTTTTTTCTTTAAAATTTGCATTTTTATGCACAGAAGGATTTGTAACTGGATACAAATAGGCTGTTAATTCAAATGTATATTAAATACAGCATTAATAGAAAAGAAATATTAGCGATATCAAGCACTACTATATACACATACATATATTTAAGTTATGAGAGTCCTGGAAGCTTTGAAAAATGTACTCCTAGTCTGCCAGCAGTTTTTTTCTTTTTTTTTTCCAGAGAAATTTCTCCTGGAGGTTATACTTTTTTAAAAAAATATTATTTGTATTAGATTTTCCATGAACATGTATATTCTTCATGTGAAGATAGATAATTAAACTAAATCGGTGAAATATTTCCCTTGAAATCTTTCTAGCACTCATGTCTAAATAAGAAGTGGGAAGCAAGAAGCTGACTTAATGCATTTTGGCATCTAAATAAAAATTTAATTTTTTGATTGCAATTATTGTATAAAGATCTAAGACATAAATAACTATAGGCGCCTGTATGAGAATAGACATTGTTTATTCTAGATTCATTTATTAAATGCATTTTTCTCACCAGTTACAATCTTCAACTTGGCTGAGTTCCAACCACTCTGTGTTTTAACTTCTCTCCCAGTTCTCGTGTTCTGTGCAGGTTTGGCAAACTGGAACTGGAGAGTTAATGAGTAAACCACTGTGCCTGCTCAGTGCCCAGACAAGAGGGTATCTCACAAGGTTGCCAATCTTATTGTCAGTTTTCATCTTTATCAGAAACAAAAAAGCAAGTTTTGCATATTTTTACGAGGCCTATTTAGAGACTTCTCGGATTCACTGGTGAGGAAATCTGGTACCATAAAGCAATAGCACAATGGCAGGGCATTTGCCTTGCACATGACCGGCCTAGCTGACTGGGGGTTCGGTTCCTCCGCCCCTCTTGGAGAGCCCTGCAATCTACCAAGAGTGTCTCGCCCACCCGGCAAAGCATGGAAAGCTACCCGTGATGTATCCGATATGCTAAACACAGTAACAACAAGTCTCACAATGGAGATGTTACTGGGCCCACTCAAGCAAATTGATGAACAATGGGAGGACAGTGCTACAGTGCTAAATGACAACTTTAGTAAATTCTTAGTTCCTGTCATTATTATTAGATTCCCATGCTTGGGCATCATTGTTCCTATTGTAATTGTATTTTTGCAAACCTTTGTTTCCATGAAAGGTCTTATAAGGCTTTCTGGTGATGTAAATAGCCATGATATCATTGTTAGCATTGAAAGACCATATATGTATATATTTAATATACATTAAAATATATATTTAATATACATTAAAATATATATTTAATAAGTAAAATTTGGAAAATAACAAAATAAAAATTTTTAGTTGCCAGCTATATAAAGTGACATGCAGAAAATAATTTGAGTCAGAGAAATAATACAGGAGGAGGCAAGCCCCAGAGAGAGAGAGAGAGAGAGAGAGAGAGAGAGAGTTTTGTTTCTGTGATCCTGATTCAAATACCTAGTACTAGAGGCTGAAGAGATAGTATAGCATGTAAGGCAGTACACTTGCCTTGCACATGGTTGCCTGGGTTTGATCCACTGCACCCCATATTTTCCCTTGAGCACCAAGAGAAATTTCTGAATGCAGAGCCAGAAGTAACATCCAAGCATCACTGGGTGTGACTCCAAAATGAGCACACAACAAAAAAGAAAAGTGGATACAGCAGGAAACCCTTCTCTCTTTGGATCCAAATCTCCAGTACCACATATGGTTCCTGGAGCACTGCCAGGATTACTCGTTAGCTGAGAGCTAGGAATAGCCCCTGAGAACCACTGGATGTGGTTAAAGAACCAAAAACTTAAGATTTTCAGAAAGATTATCAGGTCAGTGTATAAACGAAGAGATTTACATTGGTAGTGTAATATATTTGGTATAATAGATTGCCATATTAATTTTATAATAATTGTTTAAAGATCAAATTCTTCTACCTTCTCAATTCATTCCAACCGTAAGCACCTTCAAACTGTAATAATTCTATCTCACTTGTTAAAGAAAAATCATTTTTTCTTCTGTGTTTTTTTTTGTCTCATTTTACCTACATGAATTAAGTAGTGTCTTGAATAAAAAGGGGGGATTTTCAGCCTTTTCATTCTTGGAAATAAGGGTTAATCTCTTTAGCTTTTGTCCAATTTTATGGTATTTCTTTTTTCATTCTCTTTAACAGACTGCAGCTAGCAGGTTAAGCATACGTCAGCTTGTAATTACAGTGGTAACAGTAAAATCAACAACTTTTGTTGTTCCTTCAACCCTTTAATATTTTCTGGTTATTTCAAATTTAGAACAATAAAAACTCAGAAGCAAATGAGTTTTAAGAGATTTTCTTAAGTAGATGGCATAACACACACAAACACAAACACTTCAGATAAAGAGCTTTGCTTTTTGGGGTTTGGGCCTACAGCTGTTGGTGGTGGTAGTGGTGGTGGGGTGGGTGATCAGTTCTTGCAGATTGATGTTCAGAGTCACATTCTGTAGTGTTAGGGTACCATGTGGTGCTGGGGATCAAAACCAGGGCTCCAGGTCACAAAACTTGCATGCTAGACCTTTGATCTTGCTCCCTGGTCCCCCCAGGCATAGTTCTGAAAATTAATCATTGAATTGAAATGTTTGGTCCAAATCTACTTTCATTATTTCATGAGGAAGTAATTTTAAAATGTGTATTTATTATTATTATTATTGAAATAAAATACCAATCTAGTCTTGAGGCCACACGTATTTCCTGAATAGATTATTAATATTTGTTTGCATAATAGTGAGGATATAGTATCTATTTTATTTATCTTTTAGTTACTCAATCAGCCACTGGGTTTCAGAATGAGAATGAGAATAGGACTGGACTAATTTTACTTCTGAATTTTACTCTCTTTATCTTCCCTGGAATAGAACCAAAGCAAAGAAAGGATTTGAAGTGCCTGTAATTTGCTCAGTAATGATTGGGTAAAGCTAAAGTTTTACATCTGACCACCTGCTTCTCTCATTTTTGTTTCTCCTAAACTTCTGTGTGGTGCTTCCTTTGAAGAGCAACTCTTTAGTTAAGTCTTTCCACTATTAGTCACTTTGTAGCCTTCATCTTACCTTATTGTTATTTCATGTGTTTGTTTAGAATAGAAAGTTTATTTATTAACCACCTGCAGTGCGTTCCCTGTCCTTGGAGAGAGACAGTAAACAAAAGGTAGATGCATACTCTCACAGCATTTACAATTTATTTGTAGAAATAAGACTTTCGAACATCATGAACATTTTAGGAAGGATTTTGTGAAAACACCCAATAGCCTGTGTGGAGAGTCACTTATTTAGTTACAATGCAATGTTGGCCAGTGTTCTCTGTAGCCAGAGGTCTGTAAGAATCTGTACCTTCCAGAAAGAACCAAAATAAAACCTGGTAGCTTTTGTACTTTAGTGTGGCTTCACAGTCCTGAGCCCAGGAGTGGAGTGAGGTGGTGATTTTGTTGTGATTTTCCTCAAATCTTAAGAGAATGCTGCTACCAACAGTACATTCAGAGGTATATTTGAAGGATAGCCTTTGTTTTCTTAAGAGAACTTTTAGGGGCATAATTATCCCAGAAACCTGATCCTGGTACTTTGTTTACCTTTCAGTTTTCAGTCTTTATGAGAGATGCATTGATATTTTAATTTTCCAATTTGTTGCTAACATTTACCCAAAGTATTCAAGTAGTAAGGTCCTTGTTGGCTTTTTCAGAGGGCTGTAGGAAAATCTTATCTAGCATGACTGACACCTTTCTGACTGTTGGTTGCCCTTTGTGAGAATCTGTTTCAGCCCAGAATTGTCACTCTGGGTGCACAGGTATGTGGTCCATTCTTTCCATTTCAAAGGAAACACCATTACTTCACAGTCGAAATGTTGATCTTGATTTCACAAACTTAAAAGTTCCCTTTTTCAGTGTACTCCATGATACAGTCTTACTTTGCTAACAGGCTTAAGGTTCTTGCTCCCCTACTTTGTTAGATGCTACTTCTTGAAGTTGGGAAGGCCATTTTCCTAGGCATTTTAGTGGGCAGCTTATGCACTTAAGGCATCACCTAAGTACCAGCACCACATTCTTGACTGAATAATGATGTATGTGGAATGTTACTTTTTTTTTTGCCTTATAAATGGATAGCAATTTACACAGCTGTGGATGTGGGATGTTTCAATCCCAGACCATGTTGTAAGAAAAATTGAATGACAGTGAGCAAAACAGCAGTAATTATAAAACTAATTACTAAATGCTGATGATGCCCATAGGCTTTGCATAACTAAAATTAGAAAAGGAAATTGCTTTCGGCTTCAGAGAGGCAACATGCTAGTTATTTTACTGTTTCAGTCAAAATGGAGGGTAGTATATAAAGTTCAATCAGGAAAATATACATGCATGCATATCTATCTATAGATTTGCATATACATATATTTTTCTATGTTGAAATGTTATTCAAGCTATCTTACAATTTTATTTATAGAACTTATGCATAGATATTTACATAAAGAAGGTAAGTATATTAAAATATTTGAAAGCAGTATATGTACTGTGCATTTTTGCATACACCATAATTACAACATCGAAATGCATATCTTTACCACATATTTATACATGTTTGGTTTTTTTCTTATGTACATTTTCACAACAGATTGTAGTGTACATTTCTATACTTTGCATTCAGAATCTAGCATTTTCATAGCATACTATTTGGAATAAAATATGACAAAAATTAAAGCTGGATTGACTCATAGAAGATGAATTATCATCATATGGAAAGACAAATGATTGATAAGCAGCAGGTCTGTAAGGCATACTGTTGTTCATGCTTACTCTGGCACTAATAAAAATGTTCTATTAACTCCAAATAAATGAAAGAGATTGTAAACAGATTATATGCAGACCCTAGATAATTTTAGGATTATAAGTGGTATAGCTGATTGTAACAGTATTAAAATAGAAAGTGTGGGGATGATGAATTATATATAAGTATGCAAATAAATAGAAAATTGTTTCATGAGTTTAAAAACTGTTATCATCACATGAAAATATTTCTTTTACCTCGCAATTAGCTGATTTCTATTCTACCTTTTCTGTCTTCCTGAGAGCAAAGTTATAAATTCTCCTATACAAACTATTAGTGGTTACGTTTAAGTTTCAGATTAAATATATCATGGATCAGGAAGATGAATCAGTGTTGATACAGGAAAAATCAATCCTGCATTAAAAAATTCCAAGTAGTTTAAAATGGCCTAAAATGTAATGTTTTATTAAATTTTCTGCCACATGTTCTTTCAAAAGTCTTAACAAATTAAAATGACAAAAGATGATACTGTCTGTAGACATGTATTATTGAAATGAAATCCAGTATGATTTAATCAAGGCTGTAATGAAATTCTGGTAACTTTTACCTAGTGGGGCAGTGTGATGAGTTAGTTCTTCCCATTTGTGTTAGTGAATTTAGTAATTAGCTCTTTTACCAAGGCAAATGGTCTAATAATGGAGGAATAAATCACAGAATGGCATGTAAAATGAATATGGAAAGTCTTGCTTCATGTGTAATGTCTGGTAATTTAGTCAGCTGTAACTAATAAGTACACAAGTTGGGGTGAAGTCTCAACTTCGCAAGTTATACCAGGTCCTGAGAGTTGCAACAAATTACGACAGCTCATCTTTTGTCCTTCAAGATGAGAAGTTATGTCATTCATCAAAATAAAGATGTAACCAAAAATTCAGAGGGCTTGGGGGGAGCTAAAAATGACAATAGCAAGTTTTTACTTTAGCAAAAATTTTATATATTTGGCCATATCTTTATTAGTTTCCAGTTCTTTCTAGGGCTCTGTGAAGAAGGTAAGAAGGCTTATTGTGTTAGTTGCTGAGAAACACTAGTTTTCTTTTAGGTAAATGCTAAGAGGGTGTTTGGGAACGTTTGGGGAGAAAGGAATGGGTACTTAGCAGAGTGGTACAAGCTTATGGAGAATAAGCTCATCTACATATTTAACAGATAATTATAGAGAACCTAGCCCTCCCTTCCTCTAGATTAAAAACTTGCTTTACGTGAAGTTTAGCTCAAAACATGGTCACATGGGAGTATGATTTTAGTAGAAAACAGATGACAACAAAAGCATTATTTTTAAGACGTTTTCATCAAAGCTCATTATCATTTTGACTCATTAAAGCAACACAGAGGGTCCTGTGTGAAAGAGCAACTCTTGCTTATAGACAAGATCATTTAATAACCAGTGTGAAGAAGCAAGCTTTGCTTATAGACAAGATCATTTTCTACAAATTTTCTGTCATGTTTCACCTTGGTAATCTCCATCTCTCGTGTGCAAAAAGAAACAATTTATTTTCAACACTTGAGGGATATAGAACATCTGACTGCTGTCATAACCTATTGTTTTTAACATAAACATTATAGCTGCATTTGCCTTGAAGTATTTGCCCATGATTGCGTAAATCTGAGCCATAGAGAGGAGTGTCACCTTGTGCTCGCCAGCATCCAAATTGAGACCTATCGCCTAGAAAGTGCAATTTGCTCCCTTCACAAGCATTTACTTCAACAGAATTAGAAATAGATTTCCTTTTCATAATTGAGTTAAACAGTGCAGTAACTGAAGAAAAACTTATGAGAGAATGCATTGCTTTTAGCGGTAGCATATAGAACCCCTCAAATGTGGCTAAAGGCCTACTATATTTCCTTTATCAAAAGATGGTTGATTGCTTAATGGTCGAAGCACTACTAAATAGCTTATTTCACATTACTGGAGAAAATGTACTTTACATCAATTGCACAATGTAATTCTTTCTATTATTTTGGTGGAATTGTTTTACCTTGCATAGAAGCATGCATATAAGAGAGAATGATTTAATCATCTTTGTGATATGCAGGGTATCTAAAATATGCTACTCAGGGATTATAGTGATTCACTTGGAAAGCTGAAGTTCTTTACTATTTGCTCCTGTCACTTGTTTACAAAACATTACAGCTTACAGCTCAACATTTATGTGATTTAAAACCAAAATAAGTGTCTAAGTTAGGTTTATTCATGGTTTATTTCGTATCTATGTTTTTTCTTAGTTTTCTTTTGCACTGACTTCTGACTTTTCATTCCATATGTCCCTCTAAGCCTTACTAAATAATTTTTATAAGGATCACACCCAGCAGGGCTTATGAGGGCAGGGGCCACTCCTGGTGATGCTCGGGCCAGTGGCGAGGGACAGAAATTTACAGGGCTTGGTCCTGTGATGACTGGGAGTCACCGGAGTCATAGTCAGTTGTGTCTTGGGAGGCCCAGGTATTTCTAGGGGTTCAATTCTGGGCCTGCCTCACACATGCTCAACTAATAAGCATATGTGCTACCCCTGAGCTAGCTCAGGGTCCTAAGTGATTTTTTAAAAATCTGTGAAATATATCATTCCCTTAGATGAGATCTAGCTTCCCATTATACTAATGCCCTTACTGATGAATTTTCATTATAGAGATGGTATAAACTCTTACTGCAAAATATTTTATTTTATCTTGCCTTATGGTAAATATACTTTTTAAAATATACTTCTGACTCACTATGTTACAGTAAGGGAACGTTTTTT
Organism: Sorex fumeus; assembly: GCF_029834395.1. NCBI lineage: Eukaryota > Metazoa > Chordata > Mammalia > Eulipotyphla > Soricidae > Sorex > Sorex fumeus. The sequence continues at coordinate 61,882,519 of NW_026606155.1, read as the reverse complement.
TCCCATGACTTCTCTCAGGATTGAAGGCTATTTTTTTTCTCTGCATAGACCACACTGGATCCTCATCCACCTTTTGGGGGCCATTAGTTTGAACTATTTTACAACTGGTTCCAAGTCTGACATCATTATGTAATCTTCTAAAATGTGGTTTCCGAGCCCCTCTTTGGGAGCTAATATGTCTTCTTGGGTAGAGCCTTTTTAATTTACTGATCAGTTGCCTTTTTTTTCCTGTGGGTTTGACCTCTGCAGCCCTCTTTGTGTTCTTTTTCATTTTTATACTAATAATTACAACACTTCCCAATTAATTGCCATTTGTGAATATAATTGATGTGTTTCCTTCCTCTTCAGACCACTAATGAAGATGTTAAATAAGTCTTAGCATGAGGCTAACCTCAGCAGAATTCCCTTAGTCCATGGGCATATTAGAGGTTACTATAGCTGTATTTATTTTCTCTGCCTTTAAGAGTGCTTCTGCTTGAGACATTTTAATTCATTTTCTAGGATTTCACAGCAATGGAGCTCTGCATGAAGTATTTGTCCAGACAGATAATTTCTACTGAACTCTGTGAATTTCTGAAAACTAAAATTATTGATTTGCTTATATCAGAACATCTTAGAAGCATTGTTTGCATTTGAGAGAGAGAGAAAACAAACGCCTTTGTGAATTTAATGTGTAAAATATCACTTTGAGATAAATTCGACTGATTTCTTTCTGCTTTGCAGTATCAGTGAAAGAGGGAGCATCAAAGGTGTTTTAATACAAATAAACTATGTAGCTTTCTTGGAAGAGTATGCTTCTATTTCAATCCAACAACACTGGGTCCACTTTCTCTATGATCAGAATATTACAAAGGGAGTGGAGAATAATTTATATCAGAGGTTCTGTGACGGAATGAAATGGAACTCTTTTGAAGTATGATCTCTGAAAGCACAGCATGAAGCTCAAATAAAGTGAAGGACATTCACTATTACAAGTAATGTCCTTAATAATCTTGTTAGTCTAGTCTCCCTCTGTACGAGACAAATGGAACATTATTGGCTTATGGGCTGTAGTAAATAATTTAGTTTCCAATATTCAGCCTGCTTTGACAGTAAATTAAAATGACATGAAAGGGGCTTGTTGAATAAAGAAAGTATCCAATCAAATTTAATTGGCATGACTAAGGCAGTAGAAATATGTTTTATAATTAAACCATGTTGTCTTGGAGCTTTATAAGCATGTATGAATCAAAATGTCAAAAATTATTCTTTGATACTGTGCATTTAAAACTTTGCATGGTGAATAGTTTCCTTGAACAAGCATCTAGACATGCATATTGATGTAAAATGAAAATAGTTTCATGTTTTAAATAATAAGTGATAAACTTCTCCATTTGAAATCCCTTCCCAGTAGTGCTTCTGGTACCAGACCACTTAGAAGTCTCCTTTGCACGATTTTGTTTTCAGATTGGGGCCCTAATCATTCAAAAGAGGCTGTGATTTTGTTGTGTCATGTTAGGATATTTCAGTGTTCAACCTTTTGGTGAAGAAAAATGAGACCTAAACTCACGGACCTAAACAAAAGAAAAGTATTGAGAATAAGAAAAAGAATAAGACAAGGTCTATTTTGGTTTATTGTAACCTTCTCAAATTCAAGATGAATTAGATTTTTTACATTTGACAGCACAAGTGTCAAGTGCCTCAACTATCAAAGGCAGGAAGCCGTGGGAATTTCAGATTTTCCTCTGACCACCTGTCCTATTTCTTTCTTTGCTGAAAGTGGTGCATAAGTAAGTGCCCATTTCTAATAAAATTCCTAATGATGGCTCTCTCCACAACTCAGGTGGAGAATATATGGTGGTATCTGAGTCGTCAGAGATTGCTTATAAAAACAGAAATGAGCTTTTTTGAACGGTCTAGGCAAAGTGAACTAAAGATTAGAGGAGCAGCTAGGGAAAGGAGAGAAATTCAGATGCATCAACATTTTTCAAAGTTCTGTGATCACATGTGATGTTTTCTAAGGTATTTGAACAGTGTTATTTTCTCATCTCTTGATAATTTTCAATTCATTGGAGATGTTTAATGAACTAGTCACTCTTCTCTTGATTAAGCCCAACTTAAATAGCTATTGTGGAGATAATCTAGATTGTTCACATTACTCTAAGAGAAATATAAAGCAGTATCTTATAAGTGTATTTTCTATAGTACATTGTTTTACATAAAATTATGTAGCATGAGATGATGTATAAAGTATGATTTATAAAGCATAAAGTATTTCCTTTGGATTGAAAAGCTGACAAATTAAGTACTCTTTAAAATCTTCTCTCTGCTCTTTATATTTGTCTTCAGTTGAAGGAAAAATTTTAAAATTAAAGCACATTTTGATTAAGTTTTTGACAGAGGAACAAATTAAGGGAGCAAAGTTTTAAAAATAGTTCCCTCCTCAGATTTGATCCAGTAACTTCTGTAGTCTTGCAAATAATAAAGACTTTCTTTTTTTTTTCTTAAAATAGAGCTAGCAAAAAAAATATTTCCAACAGACTATTTTTGGTGCTACTATGACCTACTAGGGCAAAATTAGAGGGAGAAATTCATGGAAACAGAAAAGTCTCATCAGAAAGTTTCAGTATAAAATAAAGCAAACTGATATTTGTATAGTTAGAATCACTATGACTAAGAATGGTGTTCTTTTCTTCAAGCCTTTACTAAAGTACATATTCTACTGTTGTTCACATTGTTTCATGCTTCAGAATCATCTGAGGAATTAGGATATTGCTAAACTTCTTCTTCGAGAATTTCTGATTCTGTTGATTTGAGGTGGGTACAGAAATTTTTGTTTCACCATTTGGGGAACATAAAGTAACAAAATAGGAGACAAACAGCCAAGAATGGCCGAGATTAGTACCAGGAGGTTTGCTCCATGGTTTGGAGGCCAGCCGCACATGCTAGCGGAAAAAGGAGTTCAGATAGAGAAGGGAGCACTAAATAAAGGGTATTGGGAGGATCCTCCCGGGATGGGAAAAACATGCTGAAAGCAGACTGTAGACCAAACATGATTGCCATTCAATGCCTCTTTGGCAAACCACAATACCCAAAAGGAGGGAGAGAACAAAAGGGAATGCCCTGCCACAGAGGCAGGGTGGGATGGGGGGGTGGGGGGGGCAGGTATACTGGGACCTGTGGTGGTAGAAAATGGGTACTGGTGGAGGGATGGGTATTTGATCATTGTATAATTGAAACCCAAGCACAAAAATTTGTGTCTACAACTGTACCTCATGGTGTTTCTCTAATAAAAATTAAAAAATAAATAAATAAAATGTTTCTCAAAATAAAAAAAAATTTTTTAAAAAATTGGGCAGTATGTTTTCACCACAATGACAGTGCTGGGGCTTTCACTCAGCTCTGTGCTCCAGGGTCATGCCTAGGAGCAACCTTTATGTAAGACGATGATTTTATCCCCTGTGCTCTCTCTAGTATACGATTTGCTTTTAAAATCAATTTCCTATTGTTGTTGCTGCTGCTGTACAAACATGCACTGAGAAGTTATCATATTATCAACCAAACATTATTTCTCTCCTGTGAGCTAGAATTGGAGGGCTGCTTCTACCATCAAGGAGTGAAGAACCTGTCCCCAGTGGAAATGGGACCTTTCAGTCGCCCATGAATGTTACATGGGTCATTATCCCAGAGCACCCAAGCAAATCCTGGTGTAGAACATCAGAGAGCTTTGGAGGGTGATGCTTTCTGAAAAAAAAAAAACTGCAGTTCAGACTGAAACAGAAGGATGAGTAGGAACTTTACAGAGGAAAATGGAGGGAAGGAGAAAGGCAAGTGCTTGATGAAAACCTATATTATTTTTTTAGCAGTAACATGAACCTAAAACATCAGTTCCTTAAAGGGAAAATAACCTTAAATTATATTCTGAAAATTTCTTTAAAATTAAAAAAAGTGCCTTGACATTTTAATGGGGGGCATGGCAAATAGTATAGCAGGGAGGAGAGCTCTTGCTGTGCATGACCCGGGTCCAATTCCCAGCTTTACATATGATCCCCTGAGAGCTTCAGTAGTAAATCCTGAGTGCAGAACCATGAGTATCCCCTGAGCACTGCTTGAGTGTGGCTTCAAAATAAACAAACCAAAATTTTAATTTTGAGGTCAGAGAGATATCTCAGCCAGATGAGTGTATGCTTCATTTATGGGATTTCTAGGATTAATCCCTGCCACTGTATATGGTATCCAAGCACCACCAGAAACACTTTCCAAGCATGGATGTAGGAGTGCCTCTGAGCACTGTATGGTTTGCCCCTCCCCAAAAAAATAATTGGCTATAATAAAAATTTTAATTGAGCAATTTCTTTTAAGAAAATAGTAAAGAAATGTGAAACCTTAACTTTCTTAAAAGGCTTCAAAGCATGCATGTAGGTTTGTTTGAATTTGCGTATATCTTGAAGAGTTGTGTGTCTCTTACACACAACTTTTACTGAAAAATAAAAATTTGAACAAGTTGATACCTACATTATTAAAAATTTATATACCTCAACAAAATGTAATCAAATCAAGATTTTACTCTTTTGAGTTAATGCATATTATTTTCATTTATATAGTTTTGTTCCTAGGTCACATCCAGACGTTCTCAGGGATTACTCCTGGCTCTGTGCTCAGGGATTGTTCCTAGTGAGCCTCAAGCAACCATAAAAAGTGTCAGGGATCAACCCCAATTGGCCATGTGTAAGACAAGCTCTCTAACTCTACTGTACTGTCACTCTGGCCCTAAACTTTTAAGATTATTTACTTTTTTTTTCTTTCTGAGTTGGTTTAACTTGAAAGGCAGTTGGAAGCTGGAAGTTTGGGCATTGGAAATCTGCAACATTTTTCTAGAAATTAGAGGCTAGACATGAAAGTAATAGAGAAATGCTTGCACTCTTGGCATCTTGAACCTTACATTGTATGAGTAAAACGTGTTTTTAAAGTACTTAACCTTTATTTGAAGCTGGTTTTTTTTTTCACTTGTTGTCTTCTGTTGGTTTTTGTGTATCACCTCCATCTTACAGATGAAATGATAAAAGAAAAGTTGATTCCTAATCATTAGAGTTAATATTAGAAGTGTCAATATTAGAATACTCTATTTTGACTTTTTTGGTATTTTTTCTGCAAGAGTCTTTAACTGTTTAAACTTGGCTGGTTCACATGTAACAGCTGAAGTCCTCACCAAAGTAATGGCCATTCTGTGTTTGTCTGCATAATTATAGTTATTTACTTTCCTGAATTGTTTTTTTTTTTACTTAATCTTTCTTTGCACTTGGTTGTGAGGACAAGTGATTTTTCCTATCGGCTAAGGTTTTTGTTGTAGTTTTGAGAAAATTTAACTATGATATATAAGCATAATACAGAGAAAATAATTTAAAAAGCCATAGCTCTGGGCCAGTGGCTCCTAATGTTGGCAGCTCTCCTATTAAATGCTTTTCATGAAACAGTCTGTAGCCTCCATCAAATTCCTCAAATCCCTTCATTCAGAATTTCCATTAGAAATCTACTTGGTAGATACAATGATGATTATCCTGATTTGAGAATAATATAATTAATATCATTAAGTCTTGATTTTATTATATAATCGTGATGATTTCAGAACTAGCCAGTTAGAGAAACAATTAAAAACCAGATAATCATTTTCCAGATTGAAAGCCTTAATTCATATGCCTACAGCTCTGTCCTAACTTCAAATACCATGCTGACTCTTCTCCCTGTTCCCCCCAATTGGATACGTGCCCCCCAGTCTGTTGCCAAGATACTAGACTTCTTAAGGTAACATCTTGAAAAGTAGGTTATTTAAGAATGATTAAGTTTCTATCAGGAGTTAGAGAGCAAATAGAAAGTATTACAATATATATATATAAATATATATATATATATATAAATTCCAACTTATTCATAGGAATTATTCAGGTAAACAGAGTTTCCAACCAGGATTTAAATTTTTTTAGAGGGAGGTAGGCTATTTTGGAGAACCTATTACAGCATTCTTGAGGACCTGTCTGGTTTACTGTCAAAGTATGTAAGCATTTTTTCTGAAACTGTTTTAGTGAGAAGTTTTATAGCTATTTCATATTAAGAAATAAAAATTAAAATAGTTCAAATTTTGTAATTTTATAATAGCTTCCTAGACCAATATATCTTATCAGAATCACCTGTATCTTTTTTTCGGTGTTTTTTATTTATTATTATTATTAAAAAATTATTTAATGAATCATCATGAGGTACAGTTACAGACTTACAAACTTTCGTGCATATGTTTCAGTCATATAATGATCCAGTACCCATTCCTCCACCTGTGCCCATTCTCCACCACCAATGTTCCCTGTATCCCTCCCACCACCACCCCTGCCATCACCCCCACACCCCGCCTCTGTGGCAGGCACATTCTCTTTTACTCTCTCTCCTTTTAGGTGTTATGGTTTGCAATACAGTTATTAAGTGGCCATCATGTTTGGTCTATAGTCTACTTTCAGCACACACTCCCATCCCAAGTGGGATGCATCCTCCAGGCATCCTTTACTTGGTGGTCCCTTCTCTATTTCAGCTGCCTTTTCCTTCAGCATGTGAGGCCAGATTTCAAGTCATGGAACAATCCTCCTGGTCCTTATTGCTACTATCCTTAGGTGTTAATCTCCCATTCTGTTACTTTGTATTCCACAAATGAGTGCAGTCCTCCTATGTCTGTCCCTCTCTTTCTGACTCATTTCACTTAGCATGATACTCTCCATGTTGATCTACTTATATGCAAATTTCATGACTTCATCTTTTCTAACAGCTGCATAGTATTCCATTATGTAGATGTACCAAAGTTTCTTTAACTAGTCATCCGTTCTCAGACACTCAGTTTTTTTCCCAGATTCTGGCTATTATAAACAGTGTTGCAATAAACATGCAAGTGCAGATATCATTTCTACTGTAATTTTTTGCATCTCTGGAATATATTTCCAGAGGTGTTATGCTGGGTCAAATTGGAACTCGATTTCTAATTTTTTGGGAAACGTCCTTGTTCTTTTCCAAAAGGGCTGAACCAGTCAGCATTTCCACCAGCAGTGAAGGAGAGTCCCCTTCTCCCCACATTCGTGCCAACATCTGTTGCTTTTTTTCTTTTGGATATGTGCCAGTCTCTGTGTTGTGAGATGATACCTTATTGACCAACCCATATCTGAAATGTTGCTCTCAGTCGTAATTTTTTCTCTAACTGAAGAGTAATTTCTATTATTATGAACATATGCTATATTTAACATATGCAAATGTGTATAGTACTCAAGTCACAGGATTCTGAAGCACTTCTACGGATAACCTCTATATGTAAGACTATCCTCCCATTGTTCATCCATTTGCTTGAGCGGACACCAGTAACATCTCCATTGTGAGATTTGTTGTTACTATTTTTGGCATATTGAATATGTCATGGGTAGCTTGCCAGGCTTTGCTGGGCGGGCGGGATACTCTCAGTAGCTTGCCAGGCTATCTGAGAGGTGTGGAAGAATAGAACCCGGGTCGGCCGCATGCAAGGCAAATGCTCTACCCACTGGGCTGTCACCCTAGCCCATATGTAAGACATGCTGGGGAAATAGCTCAAATATAAGATACATATGCTTTGCATTTTCAAGCCCTGAATTTGATCTTGAGGATCACTCAGCAACTAGACAGCACTTCTGCCAGACTTGTGCTTGGAGATTATGGGACATTGGGTGTTTGAACTTGTTATCATGTGCTTATAAGGCAGGATCTTTAAGTCACTGCACTATTGTTCTAAGAAATGTAATATTCATTTAATTATGTAATGCTTATTTATTTAATTATACATTTAATTATGTAAAGTTCAAAATGTAATAGTACATTTGAACTTTAAAAGTTTAACTTCAAACCTACTTCACTGAAGAGAGGAAAAGTCCAGTATTTTTGTAATTTGTTTTTAGGAGCCATGTAGAAAACTGCACAATTATCCATTAATATAGCGGTTTGGGTAACAAAATTACAATAGCGCTAACTGTTCATGGTTAGGATACACTGTTGCTGCATCTTAGAGTCAGGGTGCCCAAAGTCTGCCACTACTGTTTCTCATGTCATATGGACCACCTCTTCATTCTTCTCCTCAACTCCCCAGAATTCAGGTAATCACAAACAAAGGTGCCTATTCCTTTTTTTCTCAAGATGCTGCAGAAGAATGAGATCATCCAGTTGTACAACTTTTTTAAATTAGTACCTGTTGATAAGAGCATTTAAAGATTCTTATGGAAATTATCCTCACTAGTGAAGGTAGGTGAGAACTACAGAGTAGAAATTCATCTTATCTGTTTTAAAATTCATTATGGATCTAAAAGAAACTTAGCTCCTAAAGAGTAGTGTTTGCTGGTTCCAGAAATGTTTAAAAAATGGATATGTTTCCTGATGTAGATGGTTAACAAGACAACTTCTGTCATGGTAAAATTGTGATGAAGTCTCAATTCAGTCCTTGCAGGGAAAGACACATAAGCTACAATGTGTAAAAAATGATCTGAAGTGATACAGTGCTACAACAAAAATCAGTGATACAACTTCTTACCTCTCCCAGTGACACTTATTAGAACATATAAGAATCGTAATTGGTAATCCGTTCCTAAAGGCAAAAGAACGGTCTACTACAGGATGGTGAATGTTGCTTGCAAGGTGTGCAATCTTTTTTCTTTTCTTTTTTTTTTTATTGAATCACCCTGAGATACACAGTTACAAAGCTATTCATGATAGGGTTTCAGTCATATAATGTTCCAAAGCCCATCCCTTCACCAGTGTACATTTCCTACCACCAATGTCCCCAGTTTCCCTCCTGTGACCTCCCCCCACAGCCCAGCCTGCCTCTATGGAGGCATCATTTATCTTGTTTAGTCTGGACACTGCCATGTTGGTTGTCATAACAATTTAGAATTCTAACCAGTGTTGCACAGCCTCCATTTCTTTCCATGATTCATAATTATGGAGTTTCTACCTTTTTAGGGGATAGATTTAAAATTGATGATTAGATACATGCTTTTACCCCAGTGTTCATTTGAAATGTACACATTTTTTGCCTTTCAAATTCCCTATTTAGTATTTTCTGTGGTTGAAATATGAGTGCAAAAATATAGTGAGTTTTTAAAATGCTTTTGTATGGACTCGGGAGAGTCCTTCTTGGACTATCTAGCTGGAAAGGTAATGAACTGTAAAATATGTTGAAATGATTGGGGATTAAAAATCTCTGGTGTGTAGTGACAGTGCAATTATATTCTACAGTAAAGGTTTCTTGTATTAAGTGCAATAAATAAAACTTATTTTTTCCCACTCTGATTGGCTGTCACCACTGTAATGATAGCTTTGACCTTCTTCCTCTTCAGACGCTGTTAGCTTGTGACCAAATAGTTCAGGTACAGTAAAATATTGTAGAAACTTAAATTCAAAGTGAGAATACTTGCATAACCACAAAAGATGAGAATCAGAGAACAGTAGCTGTCTTTCAGAATTCTGCAAATGTTGCTTTTTCAATGTCATGCATAGTTTCTTCCAACTCTTCTTTGATTCCTGATTCTGGTCTCAGAGCTCCAGCAGCTGAAAATGGGCTCATAACAATGTCTCTGTGTATGAGTGTACGTGCGCGCGCGCGCGTGTGTGTGTGCATGTGTGCACATGCACGTGTGCTGTGAAACAGTAAATAGACCCCACTAGACTCCAGTCAAGAGAAATCAAGTTCAAATTGCTAAGTGACACCTCTCAGAAAATAAGTTAAAAGCAAACGAATTTTCTTCTAGATTCTTAATTTTTTTTACAATTAAGGGGAGCTGAAGTCATAGTACAGCAGGTAATATGCTTGTCTTGCATGTAGCTGACCTGGGTTCGAACCTCAGCATCCTATATGGTTCCCCTAGCACTATCAGGAGTGATTCTTAGGTAAAGGTAAAGGCCCTCCCGTTGATCGTCGATTTGCTCCAGCGGGCCCAGTAACGTCTCCATTGGAGGCTTTGTTGTTACTGTGTCTGGCATATCGAATACTCTCGGTAGCTTGCCGGGTTCTCCGAGAGGGGCGGAGGAATTGAACCTGGGTTGGCCTTGTTGGCCGATTGTAAGGCGAATGCCCTACCACTGTGCTATCTTCTTAAGTTTATTTATTTATTTTTATTTATTTATTTATTAGCCAGCCCGGCTGAGCTGTGTTTGATTCCTCCTCCCTTCTCGGAGATCCCGGCAAGCTACCGAGAACATCTCACCCGCACGGCAAAGCCTAGTAAGCTCCCTGTGGCACATTAAATATGCTAAACACAGTAACAAGAAGTCTCAAAAAATGGAGACATTACTGGGCCCACTCGAGCAAATCGATGAACAACAAGAGGACAGTGTTTTGTTTGTTTGTTATTTTTATTAGTGAAACACCATGAAGTACAGTTGTAGACTTACAAACTTCTGTGCTTGGGTTTCAGTTTACAATGATGAAGTACCCATCCCTTCACCAGTGCCCATTTTCCACCACCAATGCTCCCAGCAGCCCTCCCACCCCCTCACCTTAGAGCAGAGCCAGAAGTAACCCAAGGTCACCTCTTGATGTGGTCCAAAACAAAACAAATTTTTTTAAAGATTAAAACAATACCAATTTTTGAATGAATAAGGACGAGATTTAAGAACTAAATTGTTGGTTACTCTTTCCCTGTTTTTTTTTTTCTTCTGAAAAGTCAAAGCAATTGTCCGTAGGCTTTCAAAGAGTCAAACTGAAGAAAATGGTATCCTCAGTTGTTCTTGGCCTTTACTCCATTTTAATTCTTGTGTTTATATTCCCTGTCGTTAAAAAACAAATAAAACAAAAACACCTCGTCTGAAACGTTAAAATCATGGAATGCCTCTAGTGCATGTCTCCTGAATAGCATTGGGCCATATTTATTCATTAGAATTATCTGCCATTTTTGTCTCCCTTTCCTGTTAAGCCCCATTTATCTGTCTGAAAGGTCAAAGGAGCAGCTGTCTCTGGGAAGCTCTCTGCACTTCTATTGTTCTGCTCTTCCAAGGGTAGTAACTCTTTTCCTTTTTTTTTCTGGGAACACGCTGGATGATTCTTTCAAAGTGTGGCCTCTTTCTTAGGACAGGAAACAGGGAGGACAACTGTGCCTTGTTGCTGGGATTCCAGCCAGGAAGGTGCAGCCTGTCCTCATTGCCCTTTGCAGGACTTTGTGCTTTCTCGTCAGATCTAGTAGTTTGCTGAGCATAATCAGCAGAAAAGTGGACTCCTCGGTATCATGGCTCCAGGGGCCTGTACTCTGGGCAGCTGCATAAAATGCAGTCTTCCTTTGCAATGAGTTTGAAAGCAAACCCATCCCTTATATAAATAACTCTCACTGTCCCTCTAACTTTGAATAGGAATGAGAGTTGGGTAGAGTATTTTCTTCAAACTAGTGACCACTTACTCCAAATTTCTGTGAACCTAAGATAATCAAGAAGAAATCCCTTCAGTTGACTCAAACTTTGTCGAAGCATTGGGGGGTAGGTAGATAATGAAAGAGTGAAGCATTGAAATGTGCCTAAATAACATGCTGTTACAAGCCTTATGATAGATTTGTGTTTGACTTAACAGCTTTTGGAACCTAATAAAAAGAACTTAATTGACAATTTCTTGAAATTGCTAAGAAAACCTAGTGATGTTGGTAGGGTATAATAAGGAGTTTCTCATCACTATCTTCAAGATTGAGCCTATACAAAAAAAAAAGGATTTATCTCTGTGGTAACTCTAAGTAATTGATATACAGACAAGGTTTGGTTCCAATTTGCCAGCAATAAAGTTGTAATAGGGTTTTCTCTGCAATTTTAGCCTTAATGTGCTCATTCCAAAGAGCGGTATTTTTCTAAGCGAACAAATAACATCAGTAAAGCTTACGATCAGTAATAGCCCCACACTGATGCACGCATTAAACTTGTTAAATCAATTCACTAGACACTTTCTAAAGTGGACTGTCTGTTTACTTTGACTTGTACCCTATGTGGATGATTCATCAGTTACATTTATTTGAATGATCTTTACATTCAAATTGGTAATTATTCATGCTTGATGGTGCTAGTTATGAATGGACCTCTTTTCCCCACCCCCTTTTTTTTCTGTCATGTTTTAGTCTTTGCTATTTAAAAGAGATGAATATGTAGCCATACCAACTACTTAAGTGAAGATATTTTTGCCTCTCAAAAATTTCATCTTCATACTTGGTTGCATAAATTCTATGGATGATATTTTCCACAATCATCTACCCTATTCAGAAGGTCTTGCTATTCTTGAAATAAACACACAAGTGTGTATTAGTACTTATTAAGATGGGTATAAGTTCTAATTGTGTTACTAAAGATAGACTATTGTCCAGTGGACACAGATGATGTTTGACCAGGAAAAGACTGTTGCTGTTCTAGAAAGCATGACTGTAGGTAGGCAATTTACTTACCCTGCTTCATTTTTCACTGGAACAAGCTAAGCCAGCTACTGTGTACTACCTTTTGTCAGTAAACACAAAGAGAAATCTGAAGCCATCAATCTTGCTTATCAATACTACTCAGTGTGATTCTTTTCCTTACCATTTCCCTTTTTCTTTTCCTATACATAACTTCATTTTTCTCAGGGTATTCTTTCACTTTGGCTGTGAACAAGTTGAGGGCCAGGTAATGAAACAAAAACTAATACTGTGCATTTGCAGAATTGTATATTGCTGAGGATTCGGTGAATGTGCCTACATATACAAAATGTATCTAAAAGGACATTATTTGAATAAACTACATTGCCTGCCAATGATTATAGTAACTTTGCTGGGTTGTACAGTGGGAACTCATACATCCTACCCCAATAGAAAGACTATTAATGCTAAATCCATATATTCCAACATTTTATGGTGTGGTTTATCTGTGTCCTTAAAACACATATTTAGTTTTCATATCTGAGTGTATACACTCATACAAACACATATGTATACACATATATTGAAGTGACTATAGCTTAATATAGAATAAATTCTACAATATATCAAAGCTATTATTGCAGAGCAAATGTAAAAGAAAATTTTTGTAATCAACAAATAACCTTAAAAGCATACTAAATGGCAATAGTAATGTTCCCCTGCTTCATTTCTATATTATCTTAATGTTTTGCTTGATCACATGGAACAGCATTGCCCTGACAGAGACTAGTATCAATGCAAGGCTTTTAGTTATATTTTAAATTAAAATTCAATGCTATATTCTGCACTCTCTTATTTTCTATGGGGGTCTAGTTTAATTTCTATTAGTACTTGATATCAAAGCACATCATTTGATGGCTTTGACTACTTAATTCTATGTCCCAGATTCATAATTAAGAGGGAAAGTTTATCAATTGTTAGGTATTTATACTATTTTATAGTGACCTTAAGTTAGTATCCAATTCTATTGTCTTTGAGACTGTTATGAGCTAGTGTGGTTTATCTTATGTCTATAAGCAAATTGTTCATCTCTGGGAGGTATAGGAACCCTGTAAAGGAATCAAGGTAAAGCCTGTAGGACTATGTTTCTAAAAAGAGCTGATTTTATTTCCTGTGAGTCTGTAAGTTATTATTCAGATGCAGCTTTGGCTCATTATATGATGATATTCAAATTAGGTGGATGAATGAAGACTCGACTCTAGTGGAAGTCTTTTTCGAGTTTGAATGATAGGTATGTGTGTATGCACATGTATATTAACAGGACACCTAACATATTGAGTGATTGTATCCTGTAGTAGATAGTGCACTAGGTATTTTATATCCTGTCTAACTTAATATAGAAAATAACCCCTACTCCACGACAATTATTTTTATCTCTTTCAACTTAAGGAAACTGAGGCACAAAGTGATTAAACAATTTGTCTATTAAACATAGAAATGATTGAACGTCCCACAGTTCAATCATTCATCTAGCTATTTCCCAAGACCATGATTTTTATGCAAACTTACTCTAGGACAAATAACTATTTTAGGGCCAATTATCTTTACTTTATTAAAAGCAACTCAATTGATTTCCCAGCAATAGACTCCTTGAGTTCCATTTTAATTAGTTATTTTTCTGCCCTGATCTTTGCTTTCCTTCCTGTCCCTGTTTACCCTATTTTTATTTTATTTTTAATTTTTTCCTTGGTGATTTTAATTTTCTCATTTGTTCTCAAACCATCATTCCTTTCCTCCTGGTTTATAGCTCCATGATGATTTTAGTTTTACTTCCTCAGGGGCTTAATTTCCTCCATGATTTTTTCTTTTTAGTTTTCTTTGGACATATTTATTTATTTTTTTTTAATGCATGATTTTTTTATTATTATTTTTAGTGAAACACCATGAGGTACAGTTGTAGATTTACAGTTTTTTGTGCTTGGGTTTCGATTATACAATGATCAAATACTCATCCCTCCAACAGTGCCCATTTTCCACCACCATGGATAATATCCCTCCCACCCCCATCAATCCCATCTCACCCTGCCTCTGTGGCAGGGCAATCCCCTATGTTCTCTCTCTACTTTTGGGTCTTGTGGCCTGCAAAAGAGGCATTGAGTGGCAATCATGTTCAGTCCATAGTCTACTTTCAACACGCATCTCCCCTCCTGGGAGGATCCTCCAGACACAATTTATTTGGTGTTCCCTTCTCTATCTGAGCTGCCCTTTCCCCTAGAATGCCCGGCTGGCCTCTAAGCTGTGGAGTAATCCTCCTGGTGTTGATCTCAGCTATTCTTGGGTATTAATCTCATATTTTGTTTCTTTATATTCCCCAGATGAATGTGATCTTTCTATGTCTATCCCTCTCTTTCTGACTCATTTCGCTTAGCATGATACTTTCCATGTTGTACCACTTGTATATAAATTTCATGACTTCATCTTTTGTAACAGCTACATAATACTCCATTGTGTAGATGTACCAAAGTTTCTTTAACCAGTCATCTGTTCTTGGGCATTCAGGTTTCTTCCAGTTTCTGGCTATTATAAAGAGTGCTACAATGAACAAACAAGTACAGATATCACTTCGTCTATACATTTTTGCCTCTCTGGGATATATTCCCAGGAGTGGTATTGCTGGATCAAATGGGAGCTCAATTTCTAATTTTTTGAGAATCGTCCATACTGTTTTCCAGAAAGGCTGAACCAGTCGACATTCCCACCAACAGTGAAAGATTGTCCCTTTCTCGCCACATCCGTGCCAGCATCTGTTGCCTTTGTTCTCCATGATTTTTAAACATAAAACGTTTTCAGTGCTTTGTTATCATGCTCACTTAGACTGGATGGTCTATAGTTCCATTTAAAAGAAACATACACATGTCACTCTCTTATGTAAAAGTTTTTAATAGTTTCTTTCTTTGCGTTTCTCACATCACAAATAACGGTAATGTATGATATAAGCCCTAGATTGTGCCTGCTTCTCCAATTCCACCTCTTTCCTTAGCATTCCTCACCAAGTACTTTAACTTCACAACCTTACCAAATTTTCAGATATCTCTGCTACATCTTTCTCTCTCATAGACCAGAATGACTCATTATTTTTGTGTCTTCTCATATACTGAAGTGACATCTCTGAAAATCTGTCCTTTTCCCCAAGTGATCCAAAATCTGTTTGCATGTTTTTGTTGTTGTTCCCTTTCTCTGGTCTTTTATCACTGATTTTTCAAGCTCTACTGTAGCTTCTGGCATACAGCATTTGCTCATTAAGTGTTAAAGAATATTGAAGAATAATGTTCAAATGTCTATTAAGAGACTCCATCTTTGAAAAAAAAGAGACTTGATCTTTGAAGCAACTTATTTTAAAAGCTATGTCTAAGGTTATATAATACAATACATTTGAAAAATACACAGATGCAGCTAAGCAGGCAACGGAAAAGCAAGAAACAAGGAGCTTCCATAAAATAGTAACTGGTCATAATTCTAGATAAATTATAAAATATAAAACAACCACTTGTTTAAAATCCTAAATGTAACATAGATGAGAAACAGTTTTAGGAAAACTTGTGGAATGAGTGTGTACATTTTCGATTTTGTGATAAGATGCTATAATGCTGCAAGAACAGTTAGAGTTTTTTTTCTGTAGGAGAAAAAAAGATTGACAGTCTGTTTTCCACATTTCTTGGAAAATTTTAAAGTCATATTTTTGCTAGAAAATTTGGAATTGGGAGAAGACCAAAGACTTGTATGAGTAGGAAGTATGCTTTTGACCTTGTTCTTGCTCAGTAATAGATATGTTCACCTTTCTAACCTGAGCATGCTGCACTTAATGTGGGAATTTTGAAAAGAACACATTTGAAATGGCTGGATTCTTTCCTTCTCTATGACTGTAATTTGGGTGGTATATAAGCAGAATGTCTACCAAAATTATTTTTTTTTTCAGAAGAAGTTTCTGCTAGTATTCCTGTGACCGTTGCTCCTTAGCTCAGTGATGGGGATCATCTAGCACATGGGCCATTTGTGACCCTTGAAATCCTGTAGTCTGGTCCAGGTAGATTACAGAATAGACGTTTTGTTTCTCACTGGCTGCCCACAGTCTGTCTACTGAATTGTTTGGCTTCTGAATGTCATTATATCTATATCTATATCTATATCTATATCTATATCTGTATACATATACATATAATCTCCAAATAGGCCTGGGCAGTAAAAAGGTTCCTCACTTCATCTTAGCTAATACGTCTAATCATATTGAAATTCATTAATTATTAACATCGATAAAGCAATCCATTTTAATTTAAATGTAATGAACAATCTTTGATAAACTTTTTAATAAAATATATAGAGAAATAGATGCCCAGTAGATCACTTAATCACTTAATAATCACTTAACTTCCCATTAGTCGTCGATTTGCTCGAGCGGGCGCCAGTAACGTCTCCATTTGTCCTTGTTGCGTGCTACTGTAGCCCAATGGCTCTGGGAACATGAAGAGCCTCAAACCGATGGTTCATGATCTTAATGAAGAAGTCTGACCATCTGGTAGGTGGGGGGCCACACGGTCTTTTGACATCCCGTGGAATCCAGTCAGTAACAGCTCTACTCCAGCGGTCATCTTTAAATCTCATTAGGTGACCAGCCCATCTGATTTTTGATACCTTGGCAAACGAGACAGCATCCCTGATTCTTGATCGTCGACAGATGTCAGAACTCCGGATTCTTTCTCTCATTTGAGTGAAACGTGATATTCCAAGCATAGCTCTTTCAATTCCTCCTTGGGAGACCCGAATAGCATTGTCATCCTGTTTGCGTAGGGCCCAGGTCTCTGAGGCATATGTTAATGCAGGAAGAACAGTGGAATCAAAGAGATGTGCCCAGAGCCGGAGGTTCTTCGTCCTCTTAGCTATTTCTTCGACGCTCTTGAAGGCATTCCAAGCCACTCTCTTCCTCCTGCGCAGCTCGGGTGCCAGGTCATTTGTCATGTTGACTTCTTGACCTAGGTACACATAGCTGTTGCATTCGGAGATGGTCGTTCCATTGAGAGCAAATGGGGCATCAGAAACGAGGCTGTTTCTCATAAACATGGTCTTCGTAAGATTCAGCTGTAGTCCTACCTTTCCACACTCACGGTCAAAGTCGGCCAGCATTTGTGCCACTTGGCTGATGTTTGGTGTTATTAAACAATATCATCAGCAAAGCGAAGGTGGTGTAGTTGCCGACCATCTATCTTCACTCCCATTCCTTCCCATTCCAGTCGTCGCATGATGTTCTCGAGGGTGGCACTGAAGAGTTTCAGTGAAATGGTATCACTCTGCCGAACCCCTCTCCTGACATCAACGATCACTTCTTTGTAGAATGGTGAGATCCTGGTAGTGAATCCGCAATACAGCTCACGGAGGATCTTGATGTATTGGGCTTGAATGCCCTGATTGGCTAGGGCTTCAATGACCGCTTCTGTCTCAACAGAATCAGAGGCCTTCTTTAAATTAATGAACGTTAAACAGAGCGGCATCTTGAACTCCCGAGAAACCTCAATGAGCTTGGTTATCATGTGGATATGGTCGATGGTGCTGAATCCTTTGCGGAACCCGGCTTGCTCGCATGGTTGTCCTTCATCTAGTGTTCTGCCAATCCTATTTAGGATGACTCGAGTGAACAACTTGTAGATGACAGACAATTGGCAACGGGCGATAGTTGCCAATGTCATGGATGTCTCCCTTCTTGAACAGTAGTACAGTCCTGCTGGTTTTCCATTGGGACGGAATCTCGCATTCAGACAGGTAGCGTGTGAAGAGCCAAGCCAGTGTATTGATGAGTACTGATGGCAGGTTCTTCAGGTGTTCAGGTCTGACCTTGTCTGGGCCGGGTGCTGTTTGTTTCTTTACTGACAAAATGGCGTGTCGGATTTCAGAAGGGAGAACGTTGGGAACGACATATCCATCCTGTGGAATTTGGTATGTTGGCAAGTGGACATGGCTATCGAAGAGATTTGAGTAGAAGTCATGGATAATCTCCATTGCCATTCTGGAGGATGTGATGGATCCATCAGGACCTCGGAGGGCAGTCATTTTGGTCTTGTAGTTAGCAAAGGACAGGTGGGCGTTACGAATACTTTTCCCGGCTTCTGCAGCATCTACCAGCACTTCTGCTCTTCCCTCTTTGAGGTCTTCCGTGATCGCATCTCTGCACTGCTTTGCAAGCTTGGACATTAGCTTGCGGTTGCCTGAGGCATGCGCCAAACCATGCTGGCAAATAAGCTCAAGAGTTTTCGAAGACAGGCGTTTTTTTGTGGCTATCTCTCTCTTGGCGTTCCTCGCACAATCATGGAGGTGCTGAACCAGTCGATCGTATTTTTCGTCAATGTCGTCAACAATGGCATCTTCCCATGTTGCCGCAATAGTGCCAAAAAGCTCCCAGTTGGTGGTCATTCTGGGAGTTCTCTTTTTAAACTTTGCAGCCCTTTCTCCCCGCTCTGTGAAATAGAATTTTGCACGAAGGAGATGGTGGTCTGATGCCATTCGGAATTTTGGGACTCAGCCACCGCCACACTCAAGGATGCTTTCTGGACCTGCATGGCAGCTCCAGCTAAGACTCACGCACGACTGAAGACCCACAGAACAATATAAGCGGAACTCTCTGAGAACTTGGACTCCAGGCTCGGCGGACCCAGGGACAGAGATTCTCTGCTTGCTCCCACAAACCACATGTGACAAAGGGATTCTAATCAGGAGCCCCACCCTACCCTGCCCTGTCTGCTTCCACCAACCACCCAGGGATCGAATTGCGCACAGAAGACCCTCCCTACCCCTACCAGGGCCAGATAAATACCCCACTGGCAGACCTCCACTACCAACACTACCTCCACTACCCAGCCGCTGCCACACTCCAGGACACTTTCTGGACCAGCGACACATCATAAGACACTAAATACCCATCTTCTGGAATTGTCGTACCATATTTGATAGGGTTCAAATATGGTAACACCTACAAGGGCGATTAGAGGTCGCCCCAAAAGCCTCTATCCCTCTCGGAAAGACTGGCAAGCTACCGAGAGTATTCCGCCCGCACGGCAGAGCCTGGCAAGCTATCCGTTGTGTATTCAATATGCGAAAACCAGTAACTACAACTAGTCTCATTCACCTGACCCTGAAGGCTTCACCGACATGGCAGCACTGAGAAGGATGAGAAAGGAGAGGCCAATAAAATCTCAAGGCCGAACTAGGCTGCCACAATGAAGGAAGACAAAAATGATCGTCTGTACTTTCAATGCACGTATGCTAGCATCAGATGCATCCATCGAGGGCCTGATGGTACAAGTGCGAATGATCAAGTACGACATCATTGGTCTGACCGAGACAAGAAGGCACGAATCTCACCATGCCATTTTCGACACTGGAGAAGAATTGTTCCTCGGAACATGTGATAAAAGAGGTGTTGGAGGCGTCAGTGTCCTTGTCAACACAAACTTGGCCATGAGCATTGATTTATTTGAATGCCTAACAACCCGAATAGGACGGTTACATTTGAATAGATGTGGCTCACTGCCGGCATTTTCTATCTTCATTGTCTACGCACCAGCATCTTATTATGATGAAAGAGAAATCGAGAAGTTCTACATGGAGTTGGAGAAGTTCTATAAAGAAGACTACACCTTCTACAAGATCATTGTGGGTGATTTTATTGCCAAGATAGGACCGAGAAGATCAGCTGAAGAACTTCACATCGGGACCCATGGCCTAGAATGGAAGGAACAGGGTGAGAGACTGTCTGAGTTCATCATGTCGACCAAGACCATCCATGGTAACTCACAGTTCCAGAAGTCAGAATCTAAACGTTGGACATGGGAGTCTCCCGGTGGACGATTCCACAACAAAATAGACCACACCATATTCAATCGACGGTTTTGCCTGACCTATGTCGCTGTTGTCCCAAAATTCCGAACGGGATTGGACCACCATCTCCTTCGTGCCCAGTAGATATATTTTGTAATATCATGAATATCAAAGTCAAAATCAGATTGACTTAATTATTGTATTTTAAAAATGAGAACAATTGGAGCAGCTTGGAAGATAATACAGAAGTCATGGCAGATGCCTTGCATGCATTTGATCCAGAATATCCCCAGTACCGTATGGTCCCATGAGCATTGCTAAATACAGCCCTGAACATCTCTGAGCACAAATGAGCCTGGCACTACAGGGAACTAACAAAGTTGGGGTAGCGTGGGTAATCTCTGGCATTTTAGGTGCCCAGCAGCACTGTATCTTCAGGCCCTGACATTTATCCAAGGACCTTGTTGCCTCTAGTAGCCCTTAGCATCTCTTGAAAATACCACCTTCCAAGTGTTACCCACTTTCCCTCTCCTCCCACAAAATAAAAGAACTAGCTAGAGACTTGTAATGTCATATATGGTGTATTTTTAAGGCCCGATTGTCAAGTTGACCATTCCTTTCCATCTTTCAACAGTCATGGTTTTGCCCCTTAACTTTGAGTCAACTCTCTCATCTAAGTTGGTTTAAGATTGATTCAGCCCTGTATTACTCTTCAAATGTTAATTTCTTACGATGGTCTTGATCATGGAAGTCTTTGACTTATCCTTTCTCAATGCCCTATTTGATGTCATCTTACTAAATGCTGGAGGCCAGATGCAATTTGTTGAGAATCAAAGGCTCACTGATACTGATACACATAAGGGGAGGTGTTCATATCTATGGGTTACGAAGCTTCAGGACATTAAATTGAATTAGCATTAGTTGCAAAGAAAATCTGTGTTATACAGGTGGATTATTTATAAATTTAAAAAGACTCATGAAAGTTAATTTCCTATTTAGTTTACAAACAATAACCAATAGATCACTATATGATTCATTTATGGATTTATATTTAACCATTTAAAACTTACCTAAGTATGTATGATTTAGGTAAATCTTGACTGCTATAGTTGCATTTTAATATAAAAATCGGTTTAAAAGTTTGTGTAATTTTTTTCAATTAATGTAAGTACCTAAACCAACAAAAATCATATACATTTTGGCCATAGAAATTGGTTTAATAAGAATGGGTTTAATATAGGAAAAAAGGCTCTTTCTTCAGGGATGGGGGAGTGTATAAATAAGTAATTTTACTCATTTGGAATGGATTGTAATTATTTTGATTGATTTTTTTTTATAAATTATGAATAGTAACAGGACCCAATTAAAATTTGGAAAATAGTGATTTGCCAGTAATTTCACTACTTAGCATTTAAGATCTATCCTATGTATTATCAATTTCAATTTTCTTAATTTTGTGATGAATTAGGATATATTCCCTAGATACTTTCTCAAAACAGATTCATTTTTGTTTTGGTTCTTTGGGTCACTGTGATATTTTCTTTGTCTTAGAAAAATACTAACTTGGAGATAAATGTGTTTCAATTCCAATACTCCTAAACCTGAATGTGTTTAATTGCATTTTCTTATAGCACTGCACTGTAGCACTGTCCTCCCATTGTTCATCGATTTATTCGAGTGGGCACCAGTAACTTCACACAACAAATTCTGAGACTTATTGTTACTGTTTTTGGCATGTAGAATATGTCATGGGTAGCTTGCCAGGTTTTGCCGTGCGGGCGAGATACTCTTGGTAGCTTGAGGGACTCTCCGAGAGAGGCAGAGGAATGGAACCCTGGTCGGCCGCATGCAAGGCAAACGCCCTACCTGTTGTGCTATTGCTCCAGCCTTCAAATGAAATTTAATTTGGACTTAGTAGCTAGTTTACTACACAAAATTCAAGACTTTATCTGTCATAATTTTAATGCAGTCCTATTCTAAAGTTGGGAGTTCTCTAGATCATATTTTCAAAGAGTGGTAAGATGTGAAGGAAATATTCAGGGTAGCTGAATTTGAATACTTTTCACAGGTGGTTTAGTTATAGTTGATCTCCCTGTTTTTGCTGTTAGAGTAAGATATACCTGCTTAGTAAGGTAGCAAAGGCACTCTCCAGGTGCAGTCTCAACATAAGTTTGTGTCTAGGGGATACTTAGAGACTCTTCTATATTCTTAGTCTTTTCTTTTACTCTACTGGATACTATTGTTAAGCATGATCTCTTTCTCGGGTCCTATCTGTTCCCAATCCTCCACCTCCCTATCAGCTTATCTTTTGCTTAGAGAAACTGAGTTGCCTAGCATTTTCTCACCAACTCTCTTGTGCTCAGATTCAGGGGAAGGGCACCTCTATGCTTGTTTGGACATACTACCTTCTCTTGGTCTTGCTCTCCCAGGTAGCCTTACTCTTTGCTACTTTCAATTTCCTCTCTCTTCTCTCCAGCTAAACAGAACTGAAATACAAAGATGCTGTTGAAATATTTGCATCTGTTGGGTCTAAGGGTTTATTTTATGTCCTGTTTGACTAAGAACTCTAGCTACCTATTATTTCTATTTAAAAAGTTGGACCACTTTTTGTCTAAGTGAAGACTAGACTGTCTCATGGAAGTAGATCAATTTGTAAAATGCTGAATGATATAAGAAACATTTTAATTATCAAAAAAGGTTATGTTCATTATCACTATTGTGATTCTTTGCTACAGCTCCCATTAGCAAGTGACTCCAGGGAAAGAAGGTTTATCACAACTCAGTCAATTTTGGTTGTATATTCCCAACAATACAAGTGCCATTGCTTCTTTAATTCTTTCTGTTAGATTGTAGAGGAGAATCACCACATCCATTTTCAAGGGTAGTTGCATGCCATCTTTCATAAGTGAATTATTTTAGTTTATAAATGGTTTTATTTTATTTGAGAGGATACAGTAGGGAGATTATACCTTGGGAAATTTAGTTATATTTTTATAACTTCCAAAACTCAGCAGAAGTATGATTCAGGTCTTCAGTGACACTGCTTGGGAGTAACAAAGAAAAGGAATACAAAATTAACTCAACATTCTCTTATTTCTGTTTTTAAGGTGCTTAGAAAATCAAAAAAGTTGAACCCCCTGGCTTAACAGTGTTCCAAGTTTGTGTAAGGAATTATCTTCCATTGAAGTAAAGCTAATGTTGTTAAAACTAAGAAAAGCTGAAAATGAGATATTTCTCTAGGTGGTGATGTGAATTGCACTATACTTTGATGTAGAATCTATATAGTTCATTGCTATGCTGTTAGTATTTGTAGGACATAGCCTGATTTTAAAAAGGGCATGTTGGGGCTGGAGTGATAGTACAGCGGGTAGGGAGTTTGCCTTGCACATGGCTGACCCGGGTTCGATTCCTAGCATCCCGTATAGCCCCCAAGCACCGCCAGGAGTAATTCCTGAGTGCAGAACCAGAAGTAACCCCTGTGCAATGCCCGGGTGTGACCAAAAAAGGCCAAAAATATTATAAAAAGGGCATGTTGACCTCATTTCATGTCATGTCCCAGGCCAGTGGGGAGTCAGTCATCCTCATTCTTTACTACCTTGCTCGTAAATGTTCTATCTTAATCTGAATAGAGAGAAATACCAGCCTTTCTTTCTCTTAATACTTGTACCTTTATGTTCAGGGAAGTACTGGCTTCAGAATGGGATTTTATTATCTTGTCAGTTAGCAGCAAATGCTCTCCTTCAATCTGCTAGCTCAGATTGGACCTCATGGCTCTCCAGTATCTTTTTGGCACAGACTCTGTCTTTACCTCATTTGCTATATTATATTTTTTTACTTTGTAGAAGAGACCACACTAAAAAGCTTCAGTAATTACACATTCGTAATTTTTTAATTCAAATGAAGATTCTTCAATTAAACTAGCTTACCAAACTCTTGGTTTGCTATTGGTTTAGTTTGATTTACCATTAGAATAGAAGTGTATTCCTTATGTGATTTTTCTGTTACAAATATTCATCAATGCTTCTTTTTTATGTCTGTTAGCAATGTCTTAAGTGAAGTAGGCAGAAACACATGCATGAATTAGTTACATTTAAAATGTTCAGAGTTACCCTGATAATTCATGGTAAGTAATATATGTAATAGGCACACTCATGAAAGATTTTGAGAGGAAGAAATATTTTAAATAATATAAAAACCTTTTCTAAAAATTTTATTCTTAAATAAAAGGATCAAACCAAGGTGGTAAAAACATCAGATCATGAAACTTGTCTCTTGACAGGAAAATTCATAGTATTCCTGATATATTTATAAATGTGAACTTTCAGAGACAGGGTATGTGGCTCAAATAATAGAGCATATGCCTTGCATGCAATGCCCTGGGTTGTATCCCAGCCCGATATGTGCTAAACCTGCTCCCCAGTGCCCCTGAGTGTGGCCCCCATAACAATGTATTAAAATGTCAACTTTATCATTAGCTAGAAAATAGATATTTGACCAGATCTCTGTATTGCTTTTAAAATCAAAAGATAATGAGAAGTTGCTTTTAATGTGTAATATTTTTAAAACTATAAAAACTATAAAACTATAAAAATAAGAAGACATGAAAGCTTAGCTATGAAATGAAACTGATGGGCTGATTCAGTGAAATATGGGGACAAACTAGAAGGAAAAGAAAGGGACCTCATCACACCAACAGGCAGTGACTAAATGGCACAAAGTGAAATTGAAAGCCAGACATGGATTGTGTGTGTAGTTGTTTTGTTGGCTCTGGACTTCTCCATGCAAAACTGCCTTCCCCTTGTACATAATTTCTTCTTGAAAACTGAAGCCCACATAACTTTATTCCTGCCTTTATTTTCCCTCAAAAAAAAAAAAAACCTTGGTATTTATATGCTAACATCATCTGTCTTATGCTTCTACTTTTAGAGATTGGGTTATTTGAGCCTTTGTTTGCATAGAGCGATAGCACAGCAGTAGGGCATTTGCCTTGCACACAGCCAACATGGCTGACCCGAGTTCGATTCCTCCGCCCCTCTCGGAAAGCCCAGCAAGCTACCGAGAGTATCTCGCCCGCACGGCAGGGCCTGGCAAGCTCCCCATGATGTATTCGATATGCCAAACACAGTAACAACAAAGTCTCCAATGGAGACGTTATTGGGCCCGCTCGAGCAAATCGATGATCAACGGGAGGGCCTTTACTTACTTTACTTACTTATACTAGGTTAATGAATTTTTTTCACTGGTCAGCTTTAAAAAAAAATGAGATTAACCAAAATCCATTTCCCATGTTATTTCTTTTACGTTTTTATTCAGGTTCTCCTCTTGCACTAAATTTAGATAACCCTTACTATACATTACATATGGAGTAGCAGGGCTCAAGATTGATATTTTACCAGTTGATACTTATTAAATTTTAGGTATATACTTTCTTCTGTTTCTCACAGGTAAGCAAATGTCTTGCCCACCTCATTTCCTTTCTGTTCACACTGAATATTTATCCTGTCTCTCCAATCCCTCCTTTTTGTTCCTCCTGCAGAAGAGGAGATGTCTTGGGGCTGGGGTTAAGGGTCATTTTTATCTTCAAAACATTAAATAGCTACTTTGGTCTGTTAAGTCACTAGTATATTATTTCTTACAATTATAACCCTACATTTTATCTATTACTGTAGCTTTAGAATTTTTAAAGAATTTTGAAACATATTTTTTATTTTTACTTTCAAAACAGCATAGAAAGCAGTTTTCTGTTTTTATTTCATTTTATTTTTTCACCTCACATGGAAGTACTCAGGGTTTATACCTGATTCTGTGTTTAGGGATCACTTCTGGTGAGCTTTTGGGGCTATATATTGGTGCCAGGGATGGTCACATGCAAAGCAAATGCCCTACCCACTGTACTATCTCTCCAACCCCAATATTTTTCTTTTTAGAAAGCATGAATGTACTTACTATCAGGTTCCTCCATGCCATTTTCCACATTTCTCTTTCCAGTTGGAATTCTATTCAACCTTCCTTTTCTTTATTAACAGTTTTTCACAAAGACCTGTCAAATGCCACCTTCCTAAGTAAAGATTTCCTGTGGCAATTCTTGATAAGACAGCAGTATCCATTTCTCTTCCTGGGGTGGTTGTATTTGCTAATAAAACATTGTATTAATTGCATTTAATCAAGAGGAGTATGTGAGGAAATAAAACTTCTTGAGTTTTCTTTATGTTTCTTTGGCTTTCCCTACCCCTGTGGCTTTGGGGGACATTCTATCTTCCAAAGGGAGCAATTCTTACTATCAAATTGATGTTACGAATTGAGGACAAAGAATAAATTAGGTTTTCCCAGACATTTAGACCAAATCTCTCATGGTAGCATACATCTATCCTCATAAATATATAAGGTAATATTTCCTCAAAGAAGTATTTCAGTAAAACAGTGTTTACTTTTATGTGCATATTATTAACAGTTTTAAAATTGCATCTCATAGTTTTTTCAATATTAAGTTAAAAGGTGATATTTTGATTCTTCATGGTATTCAAAATATATATCTGGTAAGTAACTTGCAAGTTAACATTTTGGATCATTATAATACCAAACTGTCTGACATAACAGTATTATGTGTCCAAGTAATTTGCCTCCACTATGCTTTTTTCATGTAAGAAGTTAGGAAGTTTTATTTCTATTCTAAAGTAATGGAGTTTGAAATTCATGCACTGTTTTATCCTAAAGCAATGCTGGGAAATAGCTGGGAAATATATCTTATTATAGTAATTCTTAACTCTTGGGCTTAGCTACAATCATGAAGAGCTTGGCTTGCCTGGGGAGGAAAGGGAGAAGCTTTGGACATGAGCACTGTGTGGTGAAGGTAATGTAGCATCTGGTCTGGAAAGAAACTATGAGCTAGTGGTTTTAGGGAAAGTAAGAGAGCCATCTTTAAAATGGACCCAGTTTTCTGCTTGGTTTTAAGCTAAGTGTATGCCAAAGATAAAATACAGTCCAATAATGGAGAATTTAGATATTATGTTGCATCATCTGTTAATGATTCTCAAATTTCAAGCATAAGTGATTGAAAAACTGAGTAGCAGGACAAGTTTTTTTTTTTTAACAAGATAAAGAAAAGTAGCCGTTCTTTGGTCCAGAGTTGGGGAAATTGGTCCAGCACTGGTGAGATTACACAGTGCCAGGATCAAGCAGTGTTGGAGTCGCACCCAGGACTCCAGCAAGTGAAGCCTGTGCTCCAGCCCTCTGAGTGAAGGCACCAGATACAGAGTGAAGGCTCCAGCCCTCCTTCCTTCCTTCTTGCTTTCCTTCCTTCCTCCCTCCCTCCCTCCTCCATACTTTCCTTCCTTCATTCCCTTTTTTATTGAATCACTGTGAGATAGACCCTTACAAAGCTGTTTATGATTAGATTTCAGTCATACAGTATTACAACACACATCCCTTGACAAGAACTCACTTTAAGACCTTTATGCTGGTGTCATTCCTGCATTTCTTACCATCAGCCTGGAGAAGTCTTTCCCACTGTGTGTGCTACCACCCCCTAAGGGATACTGCAGCAGTCTGGAGCAGGATGGGATAGCAACCTTGGTAAAGATGAGGGAGATCTTTTTTGCTTGCTCTCTTAAAGAAGGTAGAGTTTACTGTCAAAACAGCTAATAGGGATCTGTGAGCATGGTGAGATATGTCTTATGGAATTCCCTCTCCTGAGCCACTGCCTTCATCTTCTCTCTTGGTAAATTTCTCCAGCACAGAAAATAGAGTGGTAGAGTGTGCTCCCCAAATGTTCATTTTACTTCTCTGTTCTCTTTCTTTCAACCCCACAGCTACCTAACTCTCATCTGACATCCTGCCAGTCCTCTACCTACACACTTAAAGTTATCATCTCCTTTTTCCAGGGAATTCTTTAGAGCACTGGGAACTAGGCTCTCTGCCTATAATATGCAAGTAGGCCTCCTCTTATGACCACAGGATTGGTGTCATTTCTTTTGGTGGTTAATCATATTTCCTCATTAAGATGGAAAAGAGCTAGTAAAATGACAGCTCAGGTAGAGTGCTGTTGTAGTTTCACCACTGTCATCGCAATAAGCCCTGAGGACATTCTCTGTATCTGGTGCCTTCCAAGGAACAAATCTCTTTTCTTTTATCTTCAAGGGACTGTTTTTGGAGAGGAATGTTTATCTCGTTGCTGGATCTGTAGCAGGAAGGAGATAACCCCTGATTAGATTATCCTAATAATTCTGGCTTCAGAATTAAAATTCTAAAAATTTTCATTCTCACCTCTGTAATGGGCTGGAGCAATAGAACAGCGGTAGGGCGTTTGCCTTGCACACAGCCAACATGGCCAACCTGAGTTCGATTCCTCTGCCCCTCTCTGAGAGCCCGGCAAGCTACCGAGAGTATCTCGTCCGCACGGCAGAGCCTGGCAAGCTCCCTGTGACGTATTCGATATGCCAGACACAGTAACAACAAAGTCTCCAATGGAGACGTTACTGGGCCCGCTCGAGCAAATCGATGATCAACGGGAGGGCCTTTATATTTTTTTATTTATACCTCTGTAATCTGGGATTTTTTACCCTCAAAGGTTTGTAAATTGCAATTAGTAACAAGGGGCTGGACACAATTTACTTAATAGTTCAATGGTAACATTGACTATGTTGGAGAATTTTCCTAGGGAGTTATAGCTTATTTTTTACAATATAATTTTCTGCTTGTGGATATTCTAATCTCCATTATTTGGTAATGAAATTAACCTTTTCTGTGATATTTGCTAAGAGCAAGACATTAATTTTTTTCCATGTTATAACAGCAAATAAAGTAAAAGCTAACATTGACTAAGCTCAAATCTCCATTTCGATGCATTATATATTTTCACCAATAGGATAAATGTTCTAGTAGGGAAGTACTATTTTTTCACAAGAAAAAAAAAACGAAGCACAGGGAAATTATTATTTACCTAAGGTAAATTATGGAATCAGGCTGCAGATCTGAGTGGTGTGATTCAGGAAACAAAGTTTATAACAACCATGTTCTCTATTATCATTTTTTCTACTTGAAACATTTTAATCAACGTTTTAAAGTAGAACCCTGTGTTTACATTCTCCCAGTCTGTCATTTGATTTTGTTGCTTGGCAGTTTCAGTTATTACTTCTAAGTACTGCATTTTGGAGACAAAAATGATCTATATGTAGACACACATATATTTACTTTGCCCATACTTTAAAGTGAATTATGTATTTCAGGTACTCTTATTTGGGAATTAAAATGAAAAATACTATGTTGTTTTTTAGAAATCAAGTCCTGTTCTTAAACTCATTTTTAACTCAATCTGAAATTACAGAGATCTTCTGTATAAAACAATATAAAGGTTGAGCTAAAGGCCTGGCTTCCTTTTTTAATCTGAGAGACAACAATTACAAGAAGTATCAATTTGTAAACACGATTTCTACCAACTATCTGAAAATAATAAAGTACCAGGTGAATACTATCTTTTGTTAGTACGACATCAAAATGAGAGTGTATATTTGAATGTAATTAAGGTGGTTACTGTAATGCTAACATTTATGTTTGAGGTGTACAAAATCATTACACTTCAAATTGTTAACCTGCCATGATGCTCCACTATTATCCTTATATTACTTCTGATCTACCTTTTCATTCCCATCTCATATCCATGAGTGGTTTCATTAATTACTATTTTTATTAATTGCTGTTTCCTTGCTTTGTTCTTTTATATACCCTATGTGAGTATGTAGGATATTATACTCATAGATGGTCCTTTGTCCTTTTCTCTCTGACGTTTTTGCCTGACATGACACCAGACAAGCTCCATTTAAATTATCACAAAAATGTGGGATGTGCCTTTTGGGGAATAATGAAATAGGATAATTTACAATGAGGGGAGAAAAGAGCTAAGTTCTATTCATTCTACCAAAATCTCTTTCTGTTCCTCGACACTTGGAAAAATTACTTTTGGCTATTTTAGGTATAAGGGCCATTTCATAAGTTTAAAAATCTGCAGAGACAAACCAAAACAATAAATTCTAAGCACTGCCTACTGTGTATCCAGTATGATACAGTGTGCTTTATAGACTCCTGCCTCAGTCACTCTGTCTCATAGATGAGATGGGAAATGAGGCTCACAAAGGTGAGAGAATATGATCATGATAATTTAGACCAGTGTTTCTGAACTGGGGCTATATCCCCCTCCCTAGGACCCCAGGAGATTCCAAGGTGGCCATAACTATGTATCCCATAAATGGTGGGGATCCATGCCATTAAGTCTGGGAAGTTAATTGGTAGGACATAGGGGCTATAAGAAGAAAACAATGTGAGAG
This sequence comes from Sorex fumeus, assembly GCF_029834395.1. Taxonomy (NCBI): domain Eukaryota; kingdom Metazoa; phylum Chordata; class Mammalia; order Eulipotyphla; family Soricidae; genus Sorex; species Sorex fumeus. The sequence continues at coordinate 61,851,954 of NW_026606155.1, read as the reverse complement.
GGAGGCCATGGTCAGCAAGAGGTTGATAAATAGATATTTAAATGACTGCCCCAAATAGGTCTAAATCCTTTATTTTCCCACTCGGTATGCTTTTGAAGGGCTCCCTAGAGAATATCAAATACTTGTATGGAAGATCTAAGCATCATTTTGTATTTTCAAGATCCATAGTGCTTTAGTTACTACAGATATTTGCATTCTTATCCTGGGTATTGTCAACACCTCCTATTGTTCATTTTCAAAACTAAGTATTAGACGACTTCAAGAAGAGTTAGTGGGTTTAAAAATTTCATTTTCTGCCTAAAAGAGACACATCTGTAATACCTGACTTAGAAAGGCAAAGAATTGTTTGGGATGGGTAATTGCCAGTTTGACATTTGTTATTATGACTTTGTCATTTTTACCCTGTAGTTTATGAAATTTGCTATTGCATATTGCCCAAAGGCTTTAAAAATCAATGGTTGCATTTTAAAGCATATAGAATAAAATAAATTAAATGCCACAATTCACATTGTATAATTTTAAGACTTTGGGGAATCTGAGCATACCAAGGTCAGGCTATTCCTGGGTTTATAGAATAAGAAGATATTGCTTCAGCTCATTGTACTTTCTATATATTTTATGGTGTAAATTTTACTGCATAAATGTACAAATGAGAATATATTAAGCGAATATATACAGGTAGAAGATTTCTGAAATTTAATGTGCTGAGATAGTGTCACCAGCAGTGAAGGGTCTTGACTTTTAAGAAGACCTGTAGATTTCTGTAGTCCTTTCTGTAATCTCATCAAAATGTTAAAAGGAGAATTAAGAATTGGGAGGAGTAATGTCTGTATGAGTTGAAATATTTTTGTAGGCACTCCAAAAGCTTATGAAATCTCGACCATGAAATTAAGCTTTTTTAATATGCCTTGATAATATAAGCTTACAATCTGCTTCAAGAAAGTAAAATATAATTTATTGGTGGTGTATTCTCCTGGTGTTTGTCTCCCTAAATAAAAATTTGGGGAGGATTTTTAAGAAACAATTTTCATATGTTCTCTTTTTAGAGATTTTAACCTGGCAGTGCTCTGGGGTAGGTCAGGAATACAAACTCCTTGGAATGGCCCTCTGGGTTTTACACATGCAAAACTCCCTCCCTTTTTATATTTAAATGATTACTTCCACTAGCTTTATTAGAGGCTCTCCAAGATAGACTACATACTTTCTGAGCCAGAATTTGCAAATTTAGTATTTTAGTGGCACAAAACTCTGGTCTCAGTGACGGCCATGCAGGAGAGTGCTAGTGATAGGTAGTTGAATAAGTGAACACATTGTATTTTCATGTTGCATTTTCTCTATCTTTCAACAGAGAATTGGTGTTATAGTACAAAAGTTTATAATCTCTTTATTTAGTTCATCTACTTCTATATACCATATATATAGAATAAAATCATAAAGTGTCTGCATTTTTATGACTTCACTAAACGTAGTACTCTCTAGATCCATCTATGTTGTTGCAAATGATAGGATTTCATTTTTATTTATAGTAGAATATGATTTTATTGTGTACTTATGTCACATCATCTTTATCAGTTTAGCAGTTGATGCATTTCTTGACTAAGATATATACCGCTGCAAAGAATGGTAGATGCATAATTCTCTTCTAATTAGCACTTTCTTTTTTCTTTTTTTAATCTAAAAACTCATGTGATCATAGGTTATACTGGAATATTAGGTTATACAGAAGTCTAACTTTTAATTTTTTTCAAAACTTAGTGTACTGCTTTCAAACAGTAACTGCGCCAGCTTACATTACCACTCTCAGTGTTTAAGATTTTCTTTATATATCCTTTCTTATGCTTGTTATTTGTTGTCTTCTAAATAATAGCCATTCTCATGGGTGTGAGTGATGTCATATGTATTGTTTTATTTATGTCTCTCTAATAATTAGCCATGATTAATACTTTAATGTGCCAGTTTACCATTTGCATGTCTTTTTTTGGAGAATATCTATTCAGATCTCTTGTGTGTGTGTGTGTGTGTGTGTGTGTGTGTGTGTGTGTGTGTGTGCATGCTCACGCACACACACAGGTGCACACGAACATGTACCAGTTTGTTTTTTAAAAAATGTAAAAAATGGTCATTTTAAACTTGAGCTTGTGACTCTTTTATATATTTTAGATGTTAACCCTTTGTTGGGGTTATAAGGTGCAAAATATTCTCCTATTCACTAGCATGTCTTTTGGTTTTGATACAAATTTCTTATGCTGTGTAGAAAGGTTTTGGTTAATTTAGACTTCTTAATCTAGCTATAGTTTCCCGTGCCTTTGGAATCACATTTCCAAGCACATTCTAAGGCAATATCTAGAACTCTATTGTTTATTATTTATTCTGTGTATTTTATGCCATACAGCCAAGTAATTCGGTTGAATTTACTTTTGGTGTAGTTATAGGTACATTCTTTTACATGGGACTGTCCATCTCTTGGCACCATTTATTGAAAAGACTTTACCTGCCTCAATTTAGATCCTTGATTCCCTTGTTGTGATTATTGGTCCATATATTTGTGTTTTTTTTCTTGACTCTCATATTCTATATTCTATTCTACATTCTATTGATTTATGACCATCACCATGCTCTTTTAATTATTATTTTTTATAGTTTGAATTCAGGGAGCATAATATTTTCATCTTGTTCATTTTGCTTAAGGAGTATTTTTTGCTACTTAAGGTCTTTTATTTACAAATAAATTTAATGATTTGGGGGTTTTATTTCTTTGAAGACTGCCATGAAATGTTTGATAGAAGTTCCCTTGAATCAGTAAACTGCTTTAGGCAATATGGCTATTTTAGTTGTTTCTATCTGAGAGCATCGAATATTTTTCTCTCTTTGTGAAACTTTCTCTGTTTCTTTCAAGAATGTAGAGCAGTTTTCCAGGTACGGTCTTTCAGTTATTTGGCTTAATTTATTCCATGCCATTTAATTTTTTGGCTGGAGCGATAGCACAGCGGGTAGGGCGTCTGCCTTGCACGCAGCCAACATGGCCGACCCGAGTTCGATTCCTCTGCCCCTCTCGGAGAGCCTGGCAAGCTACCGAGAGTATTCGATATGCCAGACACAGTAACAACAAAGTCTCCAATGGAGACGTTACTGGGCCCGCTCGAGCAAATAATGTCAATGGGATTTTTTCCTGATTTCTTTTATTTATAGTTTATGTATGAAACAAACATATTTTTGTATACAAACTTTATGACCTGCTCTTTAAAGTATTTCTTATTGCTTATTATTTCAGATTTTTCTTGTTTGAGAATTTTTTTCATCTATTATCATATTTTGATAGTGATGACTGTTTTGCTATCTATTACTATCTTACAGTTTGTCTGATTTCAGAATTAAGGTAATGTTACTTTCATAAAATGTTTTTGAAATATTTACCCCCTTTTTGTTTTTGATTTTGTATTTTGGCCACATCCAGAGATCCTCAGGAGTACTCCTTGGCTCTGCACTCAGAAATCATACCTGGCGGGCTCAGGGGGACCATTTGGGGTACTGTGGGTCAAACCCAGGTTAACTGTGTGCAAAGCAAACACCCTACCCACTGTATTAACAATTCAGTCCAGTTTCTCCTCTTTCTAATTTTATGAAAGATTTTGATAAGGATATGTGTTCTTTTAAATGGTACAGTTAGTATTAAAGCCTTGAGGGGGTGCATTTATTTGGTGGAAGAATTTTCAATTCTCCAATTTTTTTACTCACAAAACTCTATTAAGGTTTTGAATTACATTCTGATTCAATTTTGAAATACTGTATCTAAGAATTTTTCAGCTTATATTACATTTTTCAATTTGTCATTTATATTTTATTTCCTGTTAACTGTTGACTTGTGGTTTTTCTTCCTCTTTGTTCATCAAATTCCTTTAGATTTTTTTAAAATTGGTGATTCTTGTTCCCTGATGTACACCTGCTTTGCTGTAAACTTCTCCCTTATTACTGCTTCTGCTAAATCCCTAGGTTCTGACAAGTGTTTATTTACTTTCATTCATTCCTAAGTACTTTTATTTTAACTTTTATTTCTTAATCAAACCAATAGTAGCATTTTGTTTGTTTTGCATAAATTTTTGACTTTCTCCTTTTGTTTGATTTCTAGCTTTATTAAATTGGAACTCAAACAGATGTTCGATATAGTTTATGTTTTCATAAATGCATTGAGATTTGTATTGTATCCCATTTTACAGTCTATCTCTGAGAATATTCCTTGAGATAAAAAATATATGAATTTGGGTGTTTTGTGGTACAATGCTTAAGGGGTTTCATGTCTCAGAAGACCCAGACCTTTATGGTCTCTTAGATCAAATACTGCATTTTGATAAGCTTATTAGCTGCTATCTGTTTATACTATTTGAAAAATAAAATAAATAATATGCTTATTATATACTATATACTATATAAAGATGTATTGTATATTGTATAATTATATAAAATGAACATGCTTTTGAGTTGACAGAAATCTTTTCTTGTGATTGCTTATCTTAAGTATTGCATCCTTGGCCTTGCCTTTATGACTTATTTTCATGAATCTGTTTATCCTTCATCCATATTTATATTTTCTTGTAAATATAACTGGTCTTTTACCAATTTGTATAGATTTCTTCAGCTTGACCTGTGAAGAGATTATCAGTTAATTATGATACCCTTAACACTGTTGATGAGACCATCTGAAAAGTCTCCCAAGATGTATGTGGTGTTCTCTCTAATCTTAAGAGCTTTGGAACTTGGAGAAGAATTTTCTTGTTTTCTTCCATGCCAGCCTGTCTTGGATACTATAAAGTTGAATGGGAATTTATTCAGGTTTATGCAGGTGGAGAATACTGATATTCTCTCCTCAAATAAAGTCTATCTCCGTGTCTTTATTCTCCTTATCTTCTCTCTCAAAAAAGACAGGAGCTAAGGAGTCAGGCCTGGAAAGAGCCTGGCCCTTATTCTGTACCTGATATTGGAACGATAGCTCAGCGGGTAGGGTGTTTGCCTTGCATGGGGCCAGCCTGGCCGTCCCAAGTTCAATTTCTCCACCCCTCTTGGAGAGGCCGGCAAGTTACCGAGAGTATCTTGCCTGCATGGCAAAGCCTGGCAAGCTCCCCGTGACGTATTTGATATGCCAAACACAGTAACAACAAGTTGAAGGAGACATTACTGGACCTGCTCCAGCAAATTGATGAACAATGGGAGGACAGTGATACAGTACAGTACAGTACCGGATGTCATTAATGATTCACTTAAAGAGAAAGGTAAGACAAATATGCTTTTTTTTGAAGTAGACTTAGGATCTCATCCATTCATTTCTCCAACGTCTTCTGACTTGATTTCAAGGCTAGAGATGCCTCATAGAACATTGTCATATAAACCGTGAGAAAAGATAATGGATCTTACCTGAAATATTCTGACAAAAATTACATTGACAAAATTCAAGATGAAAGTAGCAAAAATGTGTTAAATTATTTATGTCAACTTATGAAAATATTTATATAATTTTAAATTCAATCCATACAAATATATATCTTCAATATTGACATCTTATTGCCATCCTACTTTTTCATGAGAAAACAGGTATGCAGAGGTTATTTACCTTTCCAAAGATCCTAGTTTAGTGAGGAGCAGAGCTGGAATTTGAACTCAGGATTGAATCACCCTCTCCTTTTAAAGGTCATAGACACATGGAAACATGCAAACAGATGATTTGGAGGGGTTACTTCTTATTCACCTATATCATTCAACAGGCTTAAGGTTTTGACTCAGATAATTATATAAGGTTGAGATCATTTTAGCCCCAAGACCGCTAATCATTCGCTTTACTGGATAAAACTGCATGGGTGGTCGTGCAAGAGCGCCAGCTATCCTGAGGGAAACTTTGGAGAGAACCAGCTAGTAGATGGTTCGATTAATCTTTCACCCCACCCCTATACCCAGGTTGGACGACCAATTTGCATGTCAGGATTGCTACAGACCTCCACCAGACTTTCCTCTGGCTTCACCCTGCACAGGCATAGTTTATATAAGGAAACCATGAGGAAATGTCAATGATATTGAGGATTTTGGGGTGAATTGAGATACAATAGGTGCTAGCTCATAAGCTGGACTTCACAATGGCTTCTTGTGAACAAAAACTCATCTCCAGTGCTTTAAAGATTTCTTTATAATTTTATTTCATGATTTTAGAGACATTACTTTATACCTGTTAAAATAAAGATTAAAAGTTGGGCAAATAGTAAGCTAACTCATTCAAATATTATCTTAGAGTATTACAGAAGTTATAAAGTGGCAAGTACTTTAGCAGAGAAGTCTTAGTTCTGATTCTCTGGAAGAAATGTTCATGATAGAATTCTTGTATAGTGATATAGAGACTTAGAAAGTGTGTGAGATCAGGAAAAGCCCTTGGTGGAAGCTGGGGGTAGGATAAGAAAATGTCAGCCTTAGTCTTGTGAGAGGATCTGAAACAGGAAATCTCCGTATATTTCTACCACAGCTAGAAAGACATGGATTTGTTCTCCTACTTCCTCTCTCTTCTTCCATGACCAATAGTTACCTGTCAGACAGGTTCAGAAGATCTGACTCACAGAGACTGAGGATAATGTTCTGGATAAGGTTTGGAATGAATGGTTGAGCCTACAAAGGGAAGGGTGATCGGATGACACCTTTCCCTTAGTGTTATCAAGATTTTTTTCCTGAAATACTGCCTCAAATAGGAGATATAGGCATCTCTTGGCTTCTTGGTCACATCATGGAAAAGAATTTCGGAGTCTGCATCAGTGACTCAAGCAAGAGTGTATGTGTGTAATGAAGAGTGGAAGCAGGTGGGCATTCCCAAGATGCGAGAAACTCCCAATTGCAGAGGTTTATCCTTACGTCCCATAGCTAAAAGGGAAATATCATGTTGTAAGATGAGGATCGGGAATCCTCTTGCCATGGGCAGGGAGTTTTCTTCTCAGAATTTAGTGCTTATCAATTCTTGGGGTAGGGTACCACACATCGTCTGTCTTAGGGACTGTCTTGGTGGTAGGGGTGTAGGTTGGTCTTAGAATGAGACTAGAGTGAGCAAAATTCTATTGCATTGCCTACTGTTCACTGTATTGATGAATCTTGCTTAAGCAGCTTGTGTCTCTATTCTCCTGTCTCCTTTGGCAAAAAGTTATAGGATGTGCTGGATGGGCCTTGGAAGACTCCTAGTTCCCTGCCTCATTACAGAGACTTCACAAAAGATGTGGGCAAAACACTCTGAGAGAATAGAGAAGTAAAAGATTGACTCAATTTACTTGGTGGAGAGATTTTTTACTTAATTATTCATACCACAAAATGAATAAGGCACTCCATTGTGTAGATGTGCCAAAGTTTCTTTAACCAGTCATCTGTTCTTGGGCATTCAGGTTTCTTCCAGTTTCTGGCTATTGTAAAGAGTGCTGCAATGAACAAATAAGTGCAGATATCACTTCGACTATACATTTTTGCCTCTCTGGGATATATTCCCAGGAGTGGTATTGCTGGGTCAAATGGGAGCTCAATTTCTAATTTTTTGAGAATCGTCCATACTGTTTTCCAGAAAGGCTGAACCAGTCGACATTCCCACCAACAGTGAAAGAGTGTCCCTTTCTCTCCACATCCGCGCCAGCATCAGTTGCTTTTAGAAAACATAAAGTCATAAAATTTATATACAAGTGGTACAACATGGAAAGTATCATGCTAAGTGAAATGAGTCAGAAAGAGAGGGATAGACATAGAAAGATTGCATTCATCTGGGGAATATAAAGAAACAAAATATGAGATTAATACCCAAGAATAGCTGAGATCAACACCAGGAGGATTACTCCATAGCTTAAAGGCCAGCCAGGCATTCTAGGGGAAAGGGCAGCTCAGATAGAGAAGGGAGCACCAAATAAAGGGTGTTTGGAGGATCCTCCCAGGAGGGGAGATGCATGTTGAAAGTAGACTATGGACTGAACATGTTTGCCACTCAAAGCCTCTTTTGCAGACCACAACACCCAAAAGGAGAGAGAGAACACAGGGGATTGACCTGCCACAGAGGCAGGGTGAGATGGGAGGGATGGGGGTGGGAGGGATATTATCCATGGTGGTGGAAAATGGGCTCTGGTGGAGGGATGGGTATCTGATCATTGTATAATCGAAACCCAAGCACAAAAAATTGTAAATCTACAATTGTACCTCATGGTGTTTCACTAAAAATAATAAAAAAAAGGAAAAAAAGAGATGAAATGCTAAAAAAAATGAATAAGGCAGTCAAGACTTAAATTTAATAGAGGGGTGTTTGAATCTGTGACAGGCAGACAGACAGACAGTGAAAAAGGATCATTAAATAGAAGAAAAAGGAGATGGATTTGAATTACCATCTTTAAAAATCTGCTTTGGTGTTACAAACTTAGGTAGGTTTGAATCATTACACAACAGAATATGTGAGTAAGAGCATGGATATGATTGCTGGATCATTTACTTACTTTTCCTCTGGAAAGCCATAATTAAAAAAGTTATGCATTTTTTTAAGTAAAAACTTTGTGACTTTAGTCTATAATGCATGTATCACAAGCTGTAGAGTACCATTTGTACTATATACTGGACATTGTCCTCTTTACATAGATTCCAGTTTGTGAGGTGAAGACCTTCCTGGAAGAGTAATAATTGGAGAATATATATAATTAAAACTAGACTCTGGAAAGCTTTACACTTGTTCTAAAGATAACATTCCTTGGGACCTGAGAGATACTAAAATCGGTAAGGCACTTATATTGCATTTTTCAGGGGACCATATGGGGTGCCTGGGTTCAATCCCATCCTTAGTGCAGAGTCAGAAGTAACCACTGAACATTTCTGGGTATTGTTCAGCACCCAGTCAATAAATAAATAAGATAACTTGTCTTGGAAAAGGATACTCTTGGAGTGGAAAGAGTACAGCTGGTAAGGTATTGTGCATTGCCATTGTGCAAGCCGTGCACATGGCTTACCTAGGTTCAATTCCCCTGCACTCCATGTGGTCCCCAGGAGTAATTCCACAGGAGTGAGAGTTTAAAGGAACTCCTGAGTACCACGGGTGAGCTTAAAACAAACACAAAAAATTTTTAAATGAAAAGAAAAAGAATACTCTTACTGCTAGTGCTGCTAGTATAGAACTTTGGAGCATAAATATTTATCAAAAAATAGAGCGATAGCACAGTGGTAGGGCGTTCGCCTTACAAGCGGCCAACGTGACCGACCCGAGTTCGATTCCTCCGCTCCTCTCGGAGAGCCCGGCAAGCTACCGAGAGTATTCGATATGCCAGACACAGTAACAACAAGTCTCCAATGGAGACGTTACTGGGCCCGCTCGAGCAAATCGACGATCAACGGGAGGGCCTTTACCTTTACCTTTTTATCTGATTAAAATATTCCTCCATTGTTTTCTAGCTTTACCATCTGGTCCTACTCTTTCCAGAGTAGTATTAGCATAATTAAATTAGCACTTTGTTATCTCACCTTCCTCTATTCTGGCATGTACTGTAATTGATACATCCTTTTGGGGGGAGGGTGAAAAAGTTTTGCCTTTTTACAAATAAGTATGGCCTTAAAAAATTAAATTTGTGCTCTCATATTAATTGAGCCTAAAATAAAAAATGAACCCTCTCATGGTTCTTTTTATAATTTCAAGGGGTAAGAAGACAAAATACACCAAGAAGATGATTATTACTGTGATTTTGTTCTGTTTGTTCGTTTTTCTAAAACACGGGTAAATTAAATGAGTGTAAAATTTCAACAACCATGCAAAGGCTGATGAAGATCAAGGTAACATCTTCAAGTGCTCATCAAATTCAGGCTTGGGGCCAGCCTCCTTGCGCAACACTTAGGATCTGTTTTCTCCTGCCAGAAATCATGCGTCTCAATCCTTGTTTTTCTGAGCATCATAGGCAAATCACGGTTTGAATCATAGACATCCTTTTTTTAATAGAATACTCAGCCGCTCTTTTTTAGATTCAGTAGTTTGGCATTTTTCCCCCACAAAGAACATAGCTTTTTAAAATAGTTCTAATCTTCAAAATTATGACAGTTGAATATTCATCACCTTTGTCTCAAGTACTCAGTTTGGCTACAGCTTTAGGTTTTGAACCAGAGTCACAATCCTAAGTATCTTGTTGAGGGGCCAGAAGATGAACTTTACTGAGTTTTATAAGAATTTTCTTTGTTTATGACACAGCTGCTTCTCCTAGAAGGGAGCAAAACATGAGGCCCCCATAGCCATGCCACTGGACCCCACATCAGGCTGTTTTCATTCGAAGCACCCCTGAGGAGGGGTGGGTGAGAGCCCTCCCCACCTCATGGGACCCAGCCCCGGCTCCATCACCCAACCTCTGCCATACTCCAGACCACTCCCCATATGCTCGGACCGAGCCTCACATATGAGTGAACATATTCCTGGACCACAGTGCCGCTTTCAGGGCAACGCGACACACCTTACCTATTCTTTATAATTACCACACCATATTTTATGGGGTTCAGATAGTAGAGAACAATTCATAGAGGGAAATGTATATATATATATACATATGCATATATACATATTTTCAGATATATATGTACCAAAGCTCACATCATCCAAACTTTAACATGTTAGTGATTCCTTTAGAATGTCTTAATGGCTCCTGCCAAAATAGGACAATCTTCACCCTGTTTCCTATATGAACACTTTTTCATAAGCATGTTCAGCAGTTCTTCATAACAGACAATACAAAGTATATTATTTCGGTTGTGTTTTGGGATAGGGATTGGGATTTGGGATGGAAACATCCCGTATTTGGTGGTGGGAAGGTATAATGGTGGCGGGATTGTTGTTTGAATATTAAATGTAATCAAATATTGTGAACTAACTTATAAAAGCATTTAAAATAAAAGAATTGTCTTTGTTTCTTCAAATAAGACATCGCTGCAATTCTGGCAGAGAAGACTTGTTAAAAATGAAGGGTCCAAGAAATTACTTCAGGGGAGATAAAAAGAAACACACCCAAAAGTAGTGATAACTAATTTTTTTTAAAAGCATGTAAGTAAAAATTTTCTGGAACAGTGCTCTGCCCACTCATTTACATATTTTATCTTCAATTTATTGAGATGAGAGGATAGCTGAAGATTTTTGTATTGTAAAAAACTCTGAATTAACTCTATAACTTTATGGAATATAATTATTTCAGACTGTTACAGACAAGATTGACTGAAGCTTCTCATAAATCGTTGTTGTTATGGGTCAATATTTCTAATTCCTCTCCAATTAAATTGCTTGTTTTTTGTTGTTGCTACATCCTCAGTGAGAGGATGTTTCTTTGTTCATGATACATCCTATCTAATAACCAGCTGCAGGGAGCGCTGTGAACCATGTGTGGCCTGGTATCCCTAACCTATTTAACCCTTTGTTCCAGCTCCCTCTTTCCTCTATCTTCTCTTTTTTGTGGTTATTTCTGATTTCATCATTTCCTTTAAAGTCTCCTGCTCTTTTCTTATGTTGATAGGTTCTAATCCTACACTCGCTTCATTTAAAATGGGTCTTCTACCACAGAGATTTTCTGCTCTCTGTTTAGCACAGGGAGTTAAGATCTTTAGAATTAGGAAATAAATATAATAAATTAATAAGCCTACATTTGAATTCTAACCTTTCTACTTGGTTCCATGATTTGGAGAAAGTTAGTTATATTTTCAGAGATTTCCTTATCTGTAGGATGATAGTTAAAATTCTTATTCCATTCTGAACATCAAACGACCTATAGAATTTTGTGATATTTTTTTTAAAAAAAAGAATGTATTTTACACAGTGCTGTCATGTAGAATAAGCTCCTAGAAATGATTGTTTTTGCTTTTAGTGCCGAACAAATAACAGCGACAGGCACTAGACTGTGAGCTCATCTAAGCAGAGCTCATCTATACTGTTTTGCTGTATATCAGCAATGGAATAAGTGTCTGGCGCATAGAATATGCTCACTAAATGGCTGCTGAATAAATGAATATCCAAAGAAAAAGCTCTCTCTGAAACAGTGATTTCATAAGTTTAATTTACTGTGCTGACTTCACAGACAAATTATAGACTTATATTTCCAAGTTTGTTCTCTGCATCTCTTTGACGTATACTGGGGGATATATTCATGAGCATATTCTTTACCCGCTCTATACCTCTTTTCCTTGTCAGTGGTACTGTCCCATTAACCAGTTGCCATCTTGGTCTTCCCTTGTGCCTGGCCTCCCTTATTATAGCTGGTTCCCAAGTTCAAATTATTATTGTTGACCTCCTTCTTACTATTTCACTGATTGCTTGAATTCAGGCTCATCCCTTCTTACATTTCAGCTGAGCTTGCTAACTGGTCTCCTTTCTTTGGTTTTCCCTGACAGTATTGTCTAAGCTGTTCTTTGTACAAACTTTTTGAAACTCAAAGTCTTCTAAGCCAGTGTTTTTTCAACTTTTGCACCTTTGGACCAGCATCTTTCCCACCTATAGGCCCATAAACTGTAGGTATAACCCAAGACTTAAACCAGTAGTTTCAAAGTTTGTACATCTGTAGGCCAGTGGTTGAAGAGAGCAGTAAGTTGTTCAGATAAAATAACAAAAGCCCTTATTGATGGAAGTTATTGCACATATTCTCTCAATGAGAAGTCAACTTTAGAGATCAGGTAAGCATCTAGGAGTAAGACTTCTTGCTGCAAAACCTCTAGACATCTTCCATATGACCATAATGCCCCCCTGTTCAGATAAACATGCCAGAAAGCTGGCAACATTTTTTAAAGTTTTGGAGTTTTAAGATAAAATCGAGGCTCCTTTTCATTATGTTAGTTGAAGAAATCATGCCACTGCATAAAAATTGAAGTCCTAGAAGCAGAACAGTGGCAGTTCATGTGCAAGCTCTGATCTGAATCATGAGTTTGCTTCTTTTCTCTTGATCCTTTCTGCTTCTCTGAATTTACAAAACTGTAAGTGAGAGAAAAAAAACCTGCTTCACTCTAAAGATCTAGGGGTAAGAGGGAAAATAAGATTCTAGATAATAAAGTGTAGCTACAAAAGGGAGCCCACTTAGTTTGGAAAAACCATTACTGTATCAGAATGATGTATCTGCAAGTGACATGCATGAACATATTTTATGAGCCCGCCAGCATGTTTTTTGTAGTTCCCTGCAGCAGATATTGCTCTTTTATTACTCGTTAGCCACTTAAAATCCAGCCCAATTTTAACAGTACTAAAAGAGCAAGAAAATTTATTTTAAAGAAAAAGGCTACATTCTTCTAAACTGGAGTCATAATATTAATACTTAAAATGCATAGCAACATGCTGGGAAAATGGGATAGTTATTTAGATATATTATAAAATGTAGCCCACCACTTTGATGTGATTCACTACTATTTCACCAAACCAATTTAACAGTATCCTGTAGAGAGGGAATAGTGCAATTAAAATTAGTAACAGAGATTTTCACATGCATAGATCTAAATCAGGGTAGGTTGATAATGAATTAAGTAATTTTGCTTCCTTGTGAAGTCAAATCTGCAGTAGATGCATCCAGAATAGAATTCATGTTTAAAAGACCTGTCTACACACAGTGTTCTGATTCGATTGACAGTATTCCCAGTAGTTTTTCTTCCTCTTTTTTTCCTGGTTTGTCTTTGATAGAGGAATTCATGTAGTCACAATAAATTAGTATAATTTGATTATTTGATTAACTTTCTCTGTTTCAGTGAGTGCCACCTCCTTTTAAATATTATTTCACAAATCTAATTTTTAAGAAATCAAAGCCATAAAACTTCTTGCAAATCTTTAGAGATATTTAGTTACTCAGTTACTTGCTTGTGTCAAAGTATACAATAAAGTTCTCTTTCTATTACTTAATTTTATGTGAAAATACCAAAGGGCCCTACGTGGGTTTCACCCTTGTGAATTATTCTGCATTGATGTTTACAGTAATCACACAGCCTGTTACGAGCTTGACTGTGATGACCAAAGCATGCAGGCACTGTGCATTGGTCACTGTGTTAGCACTGGATAGAAGATTGGTTTATGTTCATTATTCTGGCACTGAAAGTGGAATTAATTTGCCCTGAGAAATTTGGTCTAAAACTACAGAAGTATTATTCCAATGACTTACAAGAATTGTTTAACACACTCACTCGGGGAACTAAAATGTATTAGTGGTAGGAATGAATGCAGTTAACCCAACCACTGGAGGGAAGGAATTTTTCTTCCCTCACCATGCTATGTACATTATCTGAACTTGTAACATTTGCCACTCCTAAAGTAACTATCAAACCAAACATTACTTCTAACTCCCCTACTAGAACAAAATACTTTACCCCAAGAATAATGCTCCAAATTTAAAGAAATGAAATGGTTTAATGTAAATCTCATGGATTTCCAAGTTAAAACTATATATTGAATCCCATAGCCACTTAGTAGCACTGAGATCCTGAACACATTACTTCTTTTTTTCTCTGAACTTTATGTAGTTCCTTCATCTGTACGATGAATGTAATAATAGTAATTAATTTTAGAGGGTTATTTTGAGGATCAGACAATGAACATAAAGTACTTGGCATATAGAAGGCACTTTATATATCACTATAAGCTAAAATTTTGATTATTTTTATATGCCTTAAGATATATGATACTAAGATAACATCTTTAAATACATACTTTTCTCGCAGAAGTGTTATTTTTTGTTTCTATGTTAGAATTCTGACTTTTTCAAAGAATTATTGTACATTGATGCCCATGTATGTACATTTACTTATCACATACTTGTGGAATATCATTATATGGTGAGTCTTTGGAAAACATTACAAAGCCATGCCATTAACTGTACATTTTCTGTTACAGGGAAAGTAGACAAATACACATGTAGTGCCTTACTGAATGTTGCAAAAAAATAAGGCACTTTCTGAGGGGTCAAGAGTAATAAAGGATATTTTAAATTGTGTATCAAATTTGGGAGTGGGGACAGAGAAAAGAGACAGATGAGAAGCAATTGGAGCCAGGTCAGGGGATTAAAGTACGAAGTTCATGTTAAGGAATGATAGAGCCAAATATCCAAACTGCAGAGTCAACAGCACTGAAATCAAGAGACCCAAACATTAACAACTGTTTTAAAAAGGTGCCTGTAAAGAGGACAGGCAGGGAGAGGGGAGAGGGTTTCACATGGAGGAGAGTATAACTGGGGGAGGGAAGTTGACACTGGTGGTGAGATCAGTTCTGCAATGTTGTATATATAAAACTCAACTATGAATAATGTTATAAAACAGGGAGTTTTAATTAAAAATATTTTTAAAATGCAAAAACCTGTAAAGGCCAGCCATTAAAAATACACTTTTATTGATTTCATATAGAATTGCTTAATTTCCAGTGGATATAATGCATTGATTATATTACCGTCAGAGGAACTACAGCATGCGGGTCCCGGGGCTGAGATCTCCAAGCCTGCTCAGATCGGGACTGAGCATCCTCCACCCAGATCCTCCATCTTCCAGTAGGCAGGGGTCACACCCACCAACTGCCCCCTGGTGCCGTGTAATCCCATCAATGACCAAGACCAAGAGACTATAAAACCCAGCTCCTGGAAGCCCGTGGCCACATTCTCAGCTGCGCGACACCTTATTATCTCATTCTTACTCTGGACATCCTGACAGGCTACCGAATGTAACCTGCCCACACGGCAGAGTCTGGCCAACTCCCCGTGGTGTACCAAATATGCCAAATACCAGTAACAATGATGGGTCTCATTCTCCTAACCATGAAAGAGCCTTGAATATGGAGCTTTTTAAAATCTCAGGGCGAGGGCGAAGAAGACGTTTCTGGTGCCTGCTCGAGGGAATCGACAAACAACAGGATAATGCATTGCATCTTTGTGGTCAAAAGAGAGCCACGTGCATGTTCAGAAGCAAGACTTGTTTCTTTTCCAACTCTGGCACTGAGTAGGTGGCTCCCCTTAGCTTCATCTTAGTTTTAGTTATTCATTTTATGTTAAGTTCATTTATTGTCTTTATTGAGGTTATCAAGTTCCAGATAGATGAAATAATAAAGCTCTATTTTTGTGTAACTTAGATTTTGTCAGAGAAGTCAACAAAAAAGAATTAGTCAACAAAATAGAAAAGTAATGTCATGAATAGATAGATGCTATAAAAAATGAGGTAGGGTAATTGAATAGGGCATCGTAGAAAATGATATTTTAGATAGTATTCCAAGAATTTAATGTTTAGAGTCACTTTTAAGCAGGAGACATGGTCCAGTTGTGACAACAGATGTAGAAAGTTTAGTAGGTGAAGCCAATGTGGAACATAGAGACTAGTTCAGAAGCATATCTTCCACAGAGATTCAGATGAAAGAGAACAACCTAGAGCAACATATGCAAGAGATGAGAAGTAAAGGGGTTCAGAGCATATTTGGAATGTCAGTTCCAGTGGAATCTGCTAATGTATATGTGTGAATTCAAGAGAAAGATGGTAATCAAAGCTGGTTCCTAAGGTTTTGGAGATAATTGTATATCAGAGGTTCTTGAGGCAACGTACAGCTTTGGAGTGGACATATCTGTTTTATATAGTTTACTAGAGCTCTGTGTCAAGAAAATTTGATTTGAGATTTTAATTTGGTTGAAAATGAGCACTATGGTATACATTTGGGAGTCACCAATACATATCTGTTATATGTGGCCAGAGGGCAAGATAAGTTTGCCAAAGGTTAGGGGTAGAGAAAGTATTGAGGAGGGAATTATAGACACTCCAGCGTTCAAAACTAGTTATGGATTCATCTCAGGGCCTTGGGAAGACTTAGGTAGTGAGTTTGGTAGAAAATATAAAACATTGTAAAGTTCTGGAAGTTTCATAATGAAGTACTTCAAGAAGTAGGATTATATAAAATTATGATACAAAAAAATGAATCACGTAAAAAAGAGAAGTACTACTATAAATGTTCTTGTTTGGTGGTTAGGGAGTGTTGGAGGTCCCACAGTGCTTAAGGCTCATTCCTACCTCTGTGTTCAGGGTTCACTCTTGGTGGTCATCAGGAGGAATATATCTTGTGCCAGGATTCTGTCCAGGATCAGCTGTGTGTAAGCCAGGAGCCTTAACTCCTATACTACCTCTCAGACCCCCTAAACATTCTTCTAAACCTCACCTTAATTTTTCAGTCGATGATAAATGGCACTCACTTATGTTTCAATTCAAGATTGAACAAAAACAAAACAAACACTGTCCTCCCGTTGTTCATCGATTTGCCCGAGTGGGCCCAGTAACGTCTATATTGTGAGACTTTTTGTTGCTGCGTTTGACATATTGAATACTCTCGGTAGCTTGCCAGGCATTGTGAGAGAGGCGGAGGAATCAAACCCGGCTCAGCCGGGCTGGCTACGTGCAAGGCACATGCCCTACCACTGTGCTACCACTCCAGCTGAAGGTTGAACAGATCTCAAAACTATCTAGAAAAGAAGGAATTTGAAGTAAAAGCATCCTAAGTTCAGTATAATAGCTAACATGAAAAGAATCAACCTCTCAGTTAAAATTAAGAGGTCAAAATTCTATGTTGTAAATATTTCCAAGTTAAAAAGCTTATTCCTAAGTAAAAGCGTCAGTGCTTCTCAAACTCCTCTATTTATCAAACCTACAAGAGTTTATTGAATAGATTCCAGGGCCTCACACCCGCTTGCTGATCAAGTAGGTCTGATTTTGACTTTAAAATTTGCATTTCTGAATGTTCCTTGGATTATTTGATGCTGATGGTCTAAGGACCATATTTCAGGAATCACTTTGTAAACTAACTATAAGCAGGGTTCTCTTTGCTCTGTGCTTATTCAATAGCTTTATATTAGTTATTTATATTATTTAATGACAAGCACTATGCTCATAATTTTGGATTCATTAACTAGAGTAATATTCAATACAACCCTTTAAGATTAGTGTCACTTTTTTTTCTTGTTTGTTTGTTTGGAGGCCACACCCAGTGCTGCTCATAGATTTATCCATGCTTTAAACTCTGGGGTTACAAGGCAGAGTCTGGCAAACTCCCCGTGGCGTACCCAATATGCCAAATACCAGTAACAATGATTGGTCTCATTCTCCTAACCCTGAAAGAGCCTTGAATATGGCACTTTTTAAAATGTCAGGGCTAGGATGAAGGATACGTTACTGGTGCCTGCTGGAGGCAGTCGATGAACAACAAGATGATCGTGATCATGAAACTCAGGGATCATTCCTGGTAGGGCTCAGGGGACAATATGTTACTCATGTCAGCTATGTCTAGGGCAAGCACCATACACGCTCTACTATCACTCAGACCCCTTTTTATGAAAAGTGAGGTTCATGGAATTTGAATAAATCATCCATTATAGTCAAGTAGGAAAAGATAATAAAACATATCTGCAAGAACAATACTGTGTAGAGCCTTGCTTCTCAGAGCGTGGTGTATCTGAAGTGCCATTGCATTTCAGTCACATGGGAATGAGGCTAGAAATGGGACATCTTGGGCCCCATCATGAGCCTTCTGAATTAGATTCTTTGTTTCTTTTCTAGGTACTCAAAACTAGTAAGTCCTTAGGCGGTACTTCCAGCATAGTTCTGGAGTGCATGGGTAGTTACTCTAAGTGGTACTGAGGGACCATGTAGTGCCAGGGACCAAACTTGGGCCTTCCATGTGCAGAGCATGGTTCTGAGCTGTTTCCCAGCTACTGAGTCATGCTAGTTAAATTAAAAATGTTAGGTAATTCATAGACACACTGAAAATTAAGACACTGGTGTGCCCAGAGGACTATTTATCTTCATTTTGAGCAGAAAGGCTATCTAATGGGTGAGTAGATGTATTATTTTTTAGAGTAGTAATAGGAATTTTGTGTGAAAATCCCACATCAGGATACAAACAGTTCTATGCTGATAATGAAATAAATAGAGATATTTGAGGTATCAGTTTGAATGCCACATGAAGTTTCCACTATTTAACTATTTTTAACTTTTAGTGACTGAGACCTGCAATTAGAGTAAGGGACACAAATTAAAATGCTTCTAAGAGCCACAGATAGATTGCCAAAGTATGTCTAAAACCAGCTGATATGCTTTCAGAGCACTGAAAACAAGCGGCGAATTGCAGCACTTGAAAACCCTGCCGCTAGCCAGCCCAAAACTGTGTTAGCAAAACTGTGTGTGAAGGCATGGCCACTACCTAGCGATCCTTGAGCATTGTCTTAGAGTCTGAGCATGCCAGGAATCTTCATGGTTGGTAGTACTTCAGATCTAACAGTTCCATTTCCCATTGGCCTAGTATCAGTCCCTACTTTTTTTTTTTTAAATTGCTGTTTGTTTTATTTACTCGCCATAAGAATATAAAGTCATTCATGGTTGGGTTTTGAGCACACAATGTTTCAGCACCAACCTTTTACCAGTGTTTGTTTCCCATCCACTAGTCTACTTCTTTAATTGGTGCTTTTTTAAAAAATAAAATAATAGTAAGTTTTTGCACTGTGGTTTACAGTTCTGTTGCCTATAGAGTTTCATACTTTACCACCTTTAAGAACCACCTCCTCCCCCGGGTTGAAGGCTTCCTTCCACCATAGACATTATTCCCTCACTGTCCTATCCCCCAGCCCCATCAAATGGCATGCTTTCTACTGAATGGGGATCACTCCCTGTTTACAACTCTTTCTGTGTAATTCTGTGCAGATTTTTCTACTCTCAAAAGTGGATGGTGATGATGAGTTTTGGGACACCAATAAAATTGGCAAAAAAAATACTGCTTAGGAAAGTGCAGGTATCAAAGCAGTAATAAGATTAGAAATAGACTATTTAAGAAAAACAAATGATCTAAGATCAAAATAAAGTTGTTTCACTGCTGAAATTTTTTAACAGAATATTCCTGAGGCTGGGCTGGAGTTATAGCACAGTGGGAAGAGTGTTTGCCTTGCATGCAACCGACTGGGTTCGATTCCTCTGTCCCTTTCGGAGAGTCGGGCAAGCTACCAAGAGTATCCCGCCCACACAGCAGAGCCTGGCAAGCTCCCTGTGGTGTATTTGACATGCCAAAAACAGTAACAAGTCTCACAATACAGATGTTACTGGTGCCCACTTGAGCAAATTGATGAACAATAGGAGGACAGTGTGACAGTGCTACAGTGCTACTCCTGAGGCTGCCTTTCTTCTTTTTATTTTATTTTTTGAATAAATCACCATGAGATAGTTAAAAAGCTTTCATGTTTGAGTTTCAGTTATACAATGATTGAACACCCATCCCTCCACCAGTGCACATTTTCCACCACCGATGTCCCCAGTGTTCCCCTCCCACGCCCCGCCCCCATCACATCCTTCCCCCTGCTTCTATGGCAGACAATTTCCTTCTCTCTCTCTCTCTCTCTCTCTCTCTCTCTCTCTCTCTCTCTTTCTACTTTTGGGCATTATAGTTTGAAGTAAAGATACTGAGAGGCTATCAGATTTGGTCCTTTATCTACTTTCAACACACATCTCCCATCCTGAACGATCTCTTAAACCATCATTGACTTAGTGATCCCATCTCTATTCCAATTGCCTTCTCCCCCAGCTCATGAGTCAGGCTTCCAACTATGGAGCAATATTCCTGGCCTTTGTCTCTACTGTCCTTGGGTGTCAGTCTCATGTTATTTTATATTCCACAAATGAGTGCAGTCATTCTATGTCTGTCCCTCTCTTTCTGACTCATTTAATTTAGTATGATAATCTCGATGATCACATACTTATAAGCAAGTTTCATGACATCCTCTTTACTAACAGCTGCATAGTATTCCATTGTGTAGATGTACCAAAATTTCTTTAACCAGTCATCTGTTCTTGGGCAATTGGGTTGTTTCTAGATTCTGGCTATTGTGAACAGTGCTGTAATGAGCATGTAGGTGCAGATGTCATTTCTACTGTGCTTTTTTGTACCCTTGCGATATATTCCAAGAAGTGGTATTGCAGGGTCATATGGGAGCTCAATTTCTAGTTTTTCAAGAAATGCTCATGTTGTTTTCCAAAATAGTAGGAACAGTTGGCACTCCCACCAACAATGAAAGAGCGTCTCTTTCTCCCCTCATCTGTGCCAGCACTGGTTGCTTTTGTTCTTTTTGTTATGTGCTACTCTGTAGTGTGAGATATTTCCCTGTTGCTTTGATTTGCATCTCCCTGATGATTAGCAATGTAAAGCATTTTTTTCATGTGTTTTTTGGCCATTTGTATTTCTTTTTTGAGGAAGCTTCTGTTAATTTCTTCTCTCCATTTTTTGATGGGGTTGGAGATTTTTTTTCTTGTACAGTAATAACACCAAACATTAGCCAAGCGGCACAAATGCTGGCCAATTTTGACTGTGAGTATGGAAAGGTCAGACTACAGCTGAATCTCACGGAGACAATGTTTATAAGAAATAGACTCGTTCCTGATGTTCCATTAGCTCTCGACAGAATGAACATCTTCGAATGCAACAGTTATGTGTACCTAGGTCGAGAACTCAACATGACAAATGATCTGACACCTGAGTTGTGCAGGAGGAAGGGAGCAGCTTGGAACGCCTTCAAGAGCATGGAAGAAATAGCTAAGAGGTCGAAGAACCTCCAGCTCCGGGCACATCTCTTCGATTTCACTGTTCTTCCTGTGTTAACATGTGCCTCAGAGACCTGGGCCCTAGGAAAACAAAATGAGAACGCTATTTGGGTCTCCTAAAGAGGAATAGAAAGAGCTATGCTTGGAGTATCACACTTCACTCAAATGAGAGAAAGAATCTGGAGTTCTGACCTCCATCGATGATCAAGAATCAAGAACACGGTCTTGTTTGCCAAAGCATCAAAAATCAGATGGGCTGGACACGCAATGCGATTTGGAGACAGCTGCTGGACTAGAGCCATTACTGACTGGATTTCACAGGATGTCGAAAGATCTGTGGCCGTCCACCTATGAGATGGTCAGACTTCTTTGTCAAGACCCTGAAGGATTGGTTTGAGGCTCTTCGTGTTCCTGGAGCAAGCAGATGCTATTGGCCTACACTAGCACGTGACAGTGACAAATGGTGATGTTACTGGCACCCACTCAAGCAAATCGATGAGTAACAGGATCTCAAGTGATCAAGTGACAGATCTACTAGTGTTTTGTATATCCAGGATATTAACCCTTATCAGACACACCTTTCTTCTTATCCCCCTTTTCTTTGGTGGTTGTTGTGATACTGATGCTGTACATTTAGTTGTAGTGCTTTCTGGGATTCAGTCTGGATTTCTGTGCTCAGTAGGAGTCACACACTTTTATTTATTTATTTTTAATTTTTTTATTAGTTAGACACCATGAGGTACAGTTGTAGACTTACAAATTTTGAGCTTGGGTTTCAATTATACAATGATCAAATACCCATCTCTCCACCAGTGCCCATTTCCCACCACCATGGATCCCAGTGTCCCTCTCACCCCCCATCCCCCCATCCCACCCTGCCTCAGTGTCAGGGCATTCCCTTTTGTTCTCTCTCTCCTTTTAAGTGTTGTGGTTTGCAAAAGAGGCATTGAGTGGCAATCATGTTTGGTCCATAGTCTACTTTCAGCATGCTTCTCCCATCCTGGGAGGATCCTCCCAACATCCTTTATTTGGTGCTCCCTTCTCTATCTGAGCTCCCTTTTCCCCTAGCATGTGTGGCTGGCCTCCAAGGCATGGAGCAAAATTCCTGGTACTAATCTCGGCCATTCTTGGGTTTAGTCTCCTATTTTGTTACTTTATGTTCCCCAGATGAATGCAATCTTTCTATGTCTATCCCTCTCTTTCTGACTCATTTCGCTTAACATGATACTTTCCATGTAGTACCACTTGTATGTAAATTTCATGACTTCATATTTTCTAACAGCTACATAGTACTCCGTTGTGTAGATGTACCAAAGTTTCTTTAACCAGTCATTTGTTCTCGGGCACTCGGTTTTTTTCCAGATTCTGGCTATCGTAAAGAGTGCTGCAATGAACAAACAAGTGCAGGTATCACACACTTTTAGTTTTGGTGTTCATGCCTATTGTATTGCATCAAAAATGCAAGCTTGTTATGTTGCTGAGGACTCCAAAGATAGTGTACTGGGGTTGTAGTAGGTATGTATGTGGTAAGTTGGGAGATGGTTCTAAAAATAAGACTGTTGGCCTCATGACTGAAAGGCAGTTGTTCTACTGCTGTGCTGCAATCTTGGGTTCAATCAATAGAGTTGGTCTTAGGAATTTTTACTTTTTAATAGTCATACAAGGTAGTATAGCTGAATGAATCACGAGAACCCAAGAAAGAGCTTTTTAAAAATGTGTTCATTTGGGGGGCTATACCAGGCAATGCTCAAGGGATACTCCTGACTGTGCACTCAGAAATCACTCCTGGAGGGCTATAGGACCATATGAGGTGCCAGGGAATGAACTCTGGTTAGCTACATGCAAGGCAAATGTACTAGCAATGGCACTATCCCTCTGTCTCTGAGAAACAGGTTTTGATTATGCTCTCACCTCTTATATTCTGGAAGTCAGTACTTTTTGAATCTCCATTTCAGCACCTTAGAAACAGAAATAGTAACGTTTTTTACCACTGACTTCAGTGATTTGTTGTACAGACATGTAGTAGGTGCTTTTTGGGTTCTTTTGCTTAGAAGGTTAATTATTTTTCTTTTCTTGTAAATATTTTTATAATTTTTAATTGGTTGACAAGACTTTAGGCTAATTTCAAGGGTTTAGCATCACACCTCTACATGGGTCTCATTGTCACCACCCCAATTACCAAAGTTCCAGTAACTTCCCAATTATGATAAATACACATTTCCTCATGGTGGAAGCATTTTGAAAATATTGAGAATATTCAAGTGGTGTTACTTCTGGGTCAGTAATTTGCTATAAGAAAAGAAGAAAGGAGAGAAAAAAAGTAAATTTTGATTGAATACAAAATGGAGATTGCTTCAAATTAAACTGGAAAATATCTTAATAGCATCTCTATTTCATTGGCATATCTGCTGCTAGTGGTATAACCACTAAATTTCTTAATTCCAGCAAGTTGTGTTAGAAAGACTCCACCTGTTATAGCTTACTTTATGTTTGTTTCTATATTAGCAATTTTCTTCAAAAGAAATTTACAGGAAGTGGAAGTAACATAGTATACCTGCACTAAGACTGTTTCATTCTACATTAGAAATTCTTTTTAAAATGAGGCTTTGCTTTTTGCCTAAAATTGGATTTGTAAAGTTAAGAATTTGTTGGATTTTTAACTCTCCTTTTGATAGTGAGGTGTTTTCGTTTTTGTTGCTATTGTTTTGTGGCCACTCCCATGATACTCAGGGCTTACTCCTGTCTTTGTACTTAGGGATCACTCCTTTTGTGTTCACAGGACCATATGGGGTGTCAGGGGTCTAACCCAGGTTTCTGTCTATTAGTCAACCACCCTCTCCACTGGACTATGACTCCAGTCCAGGAACCATTCATTCTATATAAAATCAGTGGCTTCCTTTATGTGTCCAAACACATTGCAAGATCCCTTTAAGGTAGTATAAATTGAGGCAAAGACCAGCCTTAAGTAACTGCTATAGAATTTAGGTTCCTTGAATTACCGGCTGGCCTTAAGAAATTTCTTGACCCTCATATTTAGATTCTTCTGTAAAAGATTCTTTACAAATAGATTTTAATATTTTCCCTTTTATTTGCTTATTTTGTCATAGTTTTATATAAATGCTTAAGAAGGGCCTTAGAACATTTTTTTTCTCTTTGTCACCATATCCTGTGCTTTTTAAATGCACAGAATGTGTTTAAAAGATATCAGAATAAGCTGGTTAAATAGCTCTTAAAAGTTTTCTAGCTTTATTATTACTTAGATTTTCCTATCACTTGCCTTTTATCATAAGTGCTTGTTTTTGCTAATTGTAAGCGCATAAATAAATCCTTTCTTTTGAATGACACTGTTCTACCTCCGTCAATGGCTTTAAAGTTTATATATTCCACAAAAGAATTATGAGGGCACACACGAGCCTTGTGAAAACAATAATACTGAAGCCAATCCATTTGCTTGAATATATTAAAGTCTATAAAAAACTTACGATTTAAAAACTGACTTTCTCTTATTTTTATCTTTTGGGTTGTCATTGTTTGCTCGGTTATAAAGTGGCTTGTTGACACCAAATATTTTAATAATTTGCTTCCAAGGCTTTGTGCCTATGCCTTTGAGAGGCTAGTGTAGTAATTAAACTGTCTTTTAGCTGAAATGCTTGCAAAGCGTCCAGTTCTGTGCCTGGCAGCTGGTGATGCATTATAGAGACATTGAGCTAATCGATTAAAACCGCAGAGGCATGGGAGTTGTCTGACAGCACTGTACTAGGATGAAATTAGTTGGAATTGCATGGTGAAATTAAGGGGAATGCAGCTGATTGCAGCCCTTCTGGGAGAATCCTGGGTGAGAGGGACACTGTGCGTTGATCCCTGTGTAATTAGGACAGCCATGTTTTAACAGTATTTCTAAAGTATTAAAATGGACTGGATAAATCAGCAGGGCTGCTTCCAGTGAACTTGGCATCCATCCACTGTGACTGAAATAACATGAAATTTTTCGGCTGCTAGAGAATGTGAAATTGGACTAATTGTCTTTTAACTAGTCTGCTACTGCTAGCCTGGAGTGGGAGTGAAAAAGGATAGGGGTGGAACTGCAGTGCGGGAAGGAAGCTTGAATTCAGCACTGTTATTTCACCCCATCGGAATGGCTAATGCCACACATTTATAGACCACTAGGATTTGTACGCTCCAATATTAGGATTACTGCCTAAATATCTCAAAATCCACTTTGAATAACTGGAATTCTTTGATTCAAAGAATGTTGAAGTCCAACCCTGCCACTTAATAATGATCACTCATTACATTCTTGAGGCTCCCTAGAATAAGGGGCTGTTTAGAAACTTGTAAATCTCTTATCGACTGTTCAGGTATGACTTTGTCATGGCTATGGAGTTGTAGACATTATGCAGAGAAGGGACATCTATGTATATTATTGCTTCTGT
Source organism: Sorex fumeus (assembly GCF_029834395.1). NCBI lineage: Eukaryota > Metazoa > Chordata > Mammalia > Eulipotyphla > Soricidae > Sorex > Sorex fumeus. Next base: position 61,825,966 of record NW_026606155.1, on the reverse strand, counting down.
ATGCCAAATAGAAACTTATTCTTCATATGCTTGTGTTATGACTGGCCCAATATTGACTTTTTTGCACTGATGAGAGAATAGAGATATTAAAAATCATGACCATTATCACGGAATTAGACCACCTAAGGTCCAGGATTCTTGCTCCGCTGCTCATGTGATGATTGTGAATAGCAAACCGCAGATAGTTTTGTTCAGTTTTGTATTCTATTTTCCTATGAATCTGCAGTTACAGTGGGATTTCTATAATGCAGGCATTATCAAAGAATACTGAATTATCCATTTTTCTTTAACATTATTGAGGTCACTCAAACTTACTAACATTGTACCTACTGCTTACAGTTTATAATCTCAAGTGTGTACATGCACATATGTATATACACATACATGCACAGAAATCTTTTTCATGAATTCTCAGATATATAAGGATCATTTGATCACTTTCTGTTTTAACCAAAATCAGTTATATTTTCTTTTCAGAAAAAGGTATGTTATGTAGCAACATCTATTCTTTATAAATGATGCTCCACAAGCTTTCAGGAAAAAAAAATTGAATCACTTTGATGCACTAAAGAATTGGTGGGGGTTGGGAGTTAAAATGTTCATTAGGCTTCCTATTTAGAGCCAGCAGACAAAATAAGAATAAAACATAATACTAACTGTTGAACTCACTGCAGGAAAGTTGTGGTTGTTGTGCATCTGTCTTCTGTTCCAGGGAATGAATTCTCTGGGTTCCTATTAGAGAATCATTGTCCCTTGGGAGCAGCTCATGGGTTTGAGTACTACACCCTGTGGCAGAGGTGGAAAAGTTGAGTTGTGTTCCCTTACTCTTACCCTGCACTTAGCTGTTCCATTTCTTTTTTATTTTCCTTTTCATTCACTATTGTTTTTCTCTTTTCTTTACCTTTTCTTTCTTTATCTTTCTTTATTATGTGCATTTTAAAAATATGATAGAAAATAATTCTCATATATATTGTTTCCATTCCAGAGTACAGTGAAGATGTTTTAGAGGGAACACCATTGCAGTATTAGGCATGCAGGTTCTTGTTCAGTGCTGTATGGCTTTATTTTTGAATCAGATTTTAAGTGACTTACAATGTTATTTATTCATAGTGATCATGTTCAATTTTTTAAGCTTTTTAATTCTGTGAACTTCGGAATTAGAAATCATTTGTATGTAGTGGCTATCCCCAACATACATTAGGCAGATGTGGATAGTGTGTGCCAGTATGGTTATGAAACTTTAGATATGGGTCAAGTATAATTATGGTGCTAATGGAAATGAATAGTCTCTCTATAGATACCCTTGATTTGGAGCTACTGATCCTTTATATTGTACACAATGCTTATTACTAGGTCTGTAATCAAATTACTGGCAGAAAATTACTCTTCCATTAACTTAAAATGATTTTTTACTTAAGTTTTATGATAAATGAAAAAGTTCTTAAGTCTAAAATTCAAATCAAATAAGACATAACATTGATGAGCCCTTTTCATGTACCTGTCACTGCTCTATATATTTCATATTGTTTTATCTTTTCAATATTCATAGGTAGTATGTCAGGCGTGGGGGCAGGAGACTCTGCGCTGTTCTCTGCCGGGAGCTGTGTTTTGTAGTCTCTGGGTCTTGGCCGTTGATGGGATTTCACGGCGTTTGCGGGCAGTTGGTGGGTGTGACCCCTGCCTACTGGAAGATGGAAGATCTGGGTGAAGGATGCTCAGCCCCGATCTGAGTAGGCTTGGAGATCTCAGCCCCGGGACCCGCATGCCTTTGTTCCTCTGCCAGTACCTTCATGTGTGTGGAGAGTGGTCTCAGCATGGTTGTGAAGAGAACAGCGCAGAGTCTCCTGCCTCCGTGCCTGGCTGTCCTTGCCAGGCCCCTTGGCGGGGTGTGGATCGGGGCTGAGCATCCTCCACCCAGATCCTCCATCTTTCAGTAGGCAGTGATCACACCCACCAACTGCCCCCCAGCGCCGTGAAATCCCATCAATGGCCAAGACCCAGAGACTACAAAACACAGTTCCCAGAAGCGCAGGGCCACATTTGTTGCTGTGCAACATCTTCTTATCTCATTCTTACTTTGACAACTTGGCAGGCTACTGAGTATAGCCTGCCAAGGCGGCAGAGTCTGGCAAACTCCCCATGGTGCACCCAATATGCCAAATACCAGTAACAATGATGGGTCTCATTCTCCTAACCCTGAAAGAGTCTTGAATGTGACACTTTTTATAATCTCAGGACTAGGACGAAGGAGACATTACTGGTGCCTGCTCGAGGCAATCGACAAACAACAGTATGATCATGATCATGATCGTGATAGGTAGTATGTAGGAGTTCTTATTTTACAGAAGAGGAAACCAAGACTTCTAGAGGTAAAATAGTCTATCACAGACTTGGGTTCCTATGATAGCTAACAGGGTCAGGTCGGATTGCAGGACCCATGCCACAATCACTGTGCTAGAGTGCACATTTGAAAGGGCCAAGGCGTTGAAAAATAAATGACTTTATAAAAGACTTTCATTTCTTCTCCAGGATTAATTGAATGGCTTCTAGCATGCTCACCCCCTTTTTAGCATAATTGTAATGGAGAATAAAAATATACTTTGAATGAAATACCATCTGACACTTAGAGAAAGTTAGTGATTAAATGAACAGAAAGAAATTGAACTCATATGACATGAGAAGTAAAACCCAGGAATGGCTCTGTGGCCGGCTGTGCTCAGATAGTTGGCCCTGTTCATGGTTCTGTGTCTTTTGTGCATATGGATAGAATAAAATTCTCTTTCTGATTATAAAGAAAATGGGACCCTTGTTTGGCTGAATATTTAAGCTATGCTTTATGGTGCACTTAAGATTCCTTGGGACAAAGCAGCATTTTAATCATTGTTTAAAACATTTTCTTTTTTTATCCCCCTTTTTTACCAGATTTTTCAAACTCACGGACTCATCTCTAGAATGTCAGATTGAGTCAAAAATCAAAACCAACCCAAACAGAATGTTCTTATGCTTTGTTTCCCACCCAAACATGAGGGGAAACTACTCAGTTTCCACTCTCCCTTTCAGGTCAGATTTGAGATCATTTTTAAGATGTTACTCTTAATCACTTAATCACTTAACTTCCCGTTAGTCGTCGATTTGCTCGAGCGGGCGCCAGTAATGTCTCCATTTGTCCCTGTCGCGTGCTAGTGTAGCCCAATGGCATCTGTTCGCTCCGGGAACATGAAGGGCCTCAAACCGATCGTTCATGATCTTCAGGAAGAAGTCTGACCATCTGGTAGGTGGGCGGCCACGCGTCTCTTGACATCCCGTGGAATCCAGTCAGTAACAGCTCTAGTCCAACGGTCGTCTTTAAATCTCATTACGTGACCAGCCCATCTGATTTTCGACACCTTGGCAAATGAGACAGCATCCCTGATCCTTGATCGTCGACGGATGTCAGAACTCCGGATTCTTTCTCTCATTTGGGTGAAACGTGATATTCCAAGCATAGCTCTTTCTATTCTTCTTTGGGAGACCTGAATGGCGTTCTCATCTTGTTTGCGTAGGGCCCAGGTCTCTGAGGCATATGTTAATGCAGGAAGAACAGTGGAATCAAAGAGATGTGCCCGGAGCCGGAGGTTCTTCGTCCTCTTAGCTATTTCTTTGACGTTCTTGAAGGCGTTCCAAGCCGCTCTCTTCCTCCTGCGCAGCTCGGGTGCCAGGTCATTTGTCATGTTGACCTCTCGACCTAGGTACACATAGCTGTTGCATTCGGAGATGGTCGTTCCATTGAGAGCGAATGGGGCGTCAGGAACAAGGCTGTTTCTCATAAACATTGTCTTCGTAAGATTCAGCTGTAGTCCTACCTTTCCACACTCACGGTCAAAGTCGGCCAGCATTTGTGCCGCTTGGCTGATGTTTGGTGTTATTAAAACAATATCATCAGCAAAGCGGAGGTGGTGTAATTGCCGACCATCTATCTTCACTCCCATTCCTTCCCATTCCAGTCGTCGCATGATGTTCTCGAGGGCGGCACTGAAGAGTTTCGGTGAAATGGTATCACCCTGCCGCACCCCTCTCTTGACATCAACGATCGTTGATCGTTGATCGTTGAAGATGTTACTCAATATATTATTTTTAATTTTTATTAGTGAAACACCATGAGGTACAATTGTAGACTTACAAATTTTTGTGCTTGGGTTTCAGTTATACAATGATCGAGTACCCATTCCTCCACCAGTGCCCGTTCTCCACCACCACTAATCCCAGTATCCCTCTAACACCCTGTTCTCTCAATCCCACCCTGCCTCTGTGGCAAGGGCATTCCCTTTTGTTCTCTCTATCATTTTGGGTGCTGTGGTTTTCAAAAGAGGAATTGAGTGGCGATCATGTTCGGTCTATAGTCTACTTTCACCATGCATTTCCCATCCTGGGAGGATCCTCCCAACACCCTTTATTTGGTGCTCCCTTCTCTATTTGAGCTGCCTTTTCTCCCTAGCGTGTGTTACTGGCCTCCAAGCCATGGAGTAAACCTCCTGGTACTTATCTTGGCTATTCTTGGGCCTATTTTGTTACTTTATGTTCCCCAGATGAATGCAATCTTTCCACGTCTGTCCCTCTTTCTGACTCATTTTGCTTAGCATGATACTTTTCATGTAGTACCACTTGTATGTAAATTTCATGACTTCATATTTTCTGACAGCTATATAGTACTCCATTGTGTAGATGTACCAGAGTTTCTCTAACCAGTCATCTGTTCCTGGGCACTCTGGTTTTTTCCAGATTCTAGCTATTGTAAACAGTGCTGCAATGAACAAACAAGTGCAGATGTCACTTCATATTTCTAGAATGACATCAGATGAAAAATTATGTCAATCCTCAGAATCCATCCCACCTGCATTGTATTGAGTCCCGTACAATGGCCTTCAGGAAAAAACAGAGGAAGGGATACAAATTCATAGTGTACATATACTCTTCTCCCTTGGAGTAAATCCTTTTATAATATAGGAATCTTCAGGGCATTGTTAGTGAATATCACATATAATACTATAAAATAGTGAAAGTGAGGAAAACTGAAGGACATACTTAAAGGTAAAGACCTTTCAGGATCAATAGTCTGCTTTTTTCCCTGCCACCTTGACCTTCCTACAGCCCTGAGCCCCCTCCCCATGACCATACACACTTTCCCTTTTGGTGCCAGCCACCCCATTCATATTTTAGGTGCTTGTGGGTGGTACTACCTCCTTGTTAGATTGTACCCCATAGCCTACTTTGGCCTCTTTTTGTGAGACTTAGAGCAGAATTTAAATTTTCATGACTGTCATACCTCCCACTGCTCCTTAGAACTGAATTCAATCCACTCTTCTATGAACTCCAGTGGAGTTCTATATCCTGGCCAGTCTTGTCCCATCCTTAACTCTATGGTAGCATTGATGATGCTGTTTTATAAAGTGTCTTCAGTAATTTGTCTTTCTACTTCAAGCCAAAGTCAGGGACCTTTATTGTCATTTTCTTCTGTGTTGTCCTTTTAGTTTCTGACATATTCTGAAACCTAATCAATGATAAGGTGACTCCCAAAGATCAAGTAACCTGTTAAATGGTTGCATTAGGCTTACCCTCAGTTTTCTAACTCCAATTCTTATCTCTAATTCGACTGCTGTTATCTAGATCTGTGTGTTTGTGTGTGTGTTTGTATGTATGTATGTGTTTGTGTGTGTGTCCATGTGTATTTGCACGTGTGCCTGTGTGTTTCCTCATTTCATCAATAGAATCTCCTAATTGTAGCTTAAACTTGGAAGGATTTCTTTATTTTAATCAAACCTCTTGTGAAAAGTTATGTACCTTTATTCTCTATGCTTGTTAGTATTTTTATTTTAAAAATTATTCTGTTTAGTAGCTTTATTTTTAAATTATATAGTGTTCACAAGGACTTAATGCAGAACCCAGCAGCTTGAAGCAGAAAAGTGAACGGACTATGCGTTAATCCAGGCCATCATGTCTGTCTGGAGGGGAAAGGGTGTTGCCCCATTCGCCCTTTCCTCCCTGGAAAGAAAGATGGCGGCCGCATGGGAGCCTTGTGGACAGCAGGTATGAGCCGGGGGTGTGGGGGCAACTAAAACCTCATGGGAAGGGGGGCGTTCCAGTTCGTCCTTCATGCCCTACCGAGGTCACCAGTTGCCCCCCGCGAGCGGCTCTCCAGCACAGCCACGGCCCCAGAAGCACAAGGACTTAATGCAGAACCCGGCAGCTTGGAGCAGAAAAGTGAACGGACTATGCGTTAATCCAGGCCATCCTGTCTGTCTGGAGGGGAAAGGGTGTTGCCCCATTCGCCCTTTCCTCCCTGGAAAGAAAGATGGAGGCTGCATGGGAGCCTTGTGGACAGCAGGTATGAGCTGGGGGTGTGGGGGCGACTAAAACCTCATGGGAAGGGGGGCGTTTCGGTCCGCCCTTCACGCCCTACCAAGGCCACCAGTTGCCCCCCACGAGTGGCTCTCCAGCACGGCCACGACTCCAGAGCACAGAAACCAATTTCTTAACTATCTGACTTTCAGTAGAAATACTTCCAGGGTCAATAAGTAAAATAGCAGAAATCCAAAACCAACATATAATTCTTGAACCCAGCTGTAGAAAGCAAATCACTTCACAATGCTTTTTCAGCATGTCTGATTTGGGGGGGAGGGGTAAACTCTAAATAATAATAGTGAATCTTCTAATGAAACAGTGAATCTAATCAAAGCAGATAGAGTGTTAACTAGAATTCATCTGCCTCACAGGGACTGGGAGGGGTGGGGGGTAGGGTCTTATTGGGGTTCTTCATGGTAAAAAATAAGTATTGGTAAAGGGAAATGTGTTTGATATTTGCATGACTGAGACCTAAACCTGAAAGCTTTGTAACCTTTCCCACAGTGATTCAATAAATAAATAAATTTAAAAAAATAAATAAATTATATAGTGTTTTATTAATTTTGTTATTTTTTTTTAATTTTTATTATAGACCAAACATGATTGCCTCTCTTGCAAACCACAACACCCAAAAGGAGAGAGAGAACAAAAAGGAATGCCCTGCCACAGAGGGAGGGTGGGATAGGGGGAATGGGGGGTGGGAGGGATACTGGTGGTGGAAAAAAGTTATATACCTTTAGATGAGAAATGCTTTTACCATCTGTATATTCATTATGCCAACTATCTGATAGATTTGCAGGATAGAGATGATCATAATAGCTGTTAAAATTATTTGAGATACACAAACTAGAAAAAAAAAAGATTGTTGTGTAGCCTCTGTTTAGTGTCCCTAAATGCTCCTAAATATATCTACAAACTATTCATTTCCCATCTGTCTGTTCTTTTCTTTTGAGTAAGAGGTCTTTTGGGGATACACCTGGCAGTTCTCAGGGCTTACTCCTTGCTCTATGCTCAGGGATCACTTCTGTTGATGCTTGGGGGATATTAAGTGGTGCTGGGGATTGAACCTGCATCAGATTCATGCAAAGCAAGCCCCTTAGCTCTGGTACTATCTTATTACACCCTAACTGTGTATACTTATTTATTTATCTGATGTATTCGGTGTGCCAAACACAGTAACAACAAGTCTCACAATGGAGACATTACTGGTGCACGCTTGAGCAAATTGAGGACAATGGGAGGACAGTGCAGTGCTCTAGTTGACACCTTGTGGATATATGAAAAATGTCATTTTGTTCTTCTCCTCAGATGTGCCTCCTGATATTTTAATTGACAATAGCATGCAAATGGAGGTCTTTCTGGTAGCTCATTGCTGAATTTGGCTTGATTCTTACTTTGCTATAAGGTGGTTTCTAAGTGTACTGCATCCCGAGACCCTTTTCCACTACTATTAGCAAATTGAGTTGCTTTGAGGAAGTGGTTTCTGAAAGCACCACTTTTCCCACTGTGAAGAAGATAGAAAAAGAAACTAAGGGTTGTCCCTTTGATGCAGTGGAAATATGATATTTCTCCATAGTGAAATAGCAACCATGATTTCTTTAAAATCAATTTCTAAATGGAGTGGGGCTACTTCCTGTACAGACAATGGTGGTTATCCCTGGAGTCATCCAGAAGATGCGTGGTTAGCCATGTTAGGAGGAGAAAATCTAATTTGGAGATAGCATATTTATCTTTTGATAAGAAAAGCCTGGAAATGCAATTTGTAATTTAAAAAATAGCCGGTATATGAATATAGGTTAAAAGAAATGAACTTTGCATTTTGAGAGTTATTTGTGTGGGGGGGGGAGCCTGTGAAAATGGGCTTGGAATAGCCTCTCTTGGAAATGCTGTAAAGCTTCCTTTGCTTTTCATTGTTTGGGCATCTTGCTGCAAGCTCATTTTGTTGTTAAACATGAAGTTTTACAATGTAGACTGCACTAAGAATTTTTTAATGGAGCAATTTAGAGCAGCTGCAAACTGCTCTGGAATTCCCAGGGTTTAGCCACCAGACTTTTCTGTGGTTACAAATTCCACTGTGAGAGAGGAGGTGAGGCAAGGAGAACCTGGGAAGGTGGAGGTGAGGGTGTCCAAGCAGAGGAGAGACTAACAAAATCACAGAAACAGACTGCCGGGCTCCCACAGGTGACTTTTCCTTGAGTCCTCTAAGTTTATTTATCCCATTTCTTCCTGTTTCCTCAAGCTTTTTCTACCAAGTTCACTTACTTCAGTTTCTCCACTCTTACTCCACTGCCTCCAGGTTCATTTACCCTGTTCCTTCTCTCTTTGTTTCTATTGCTATTTGGTAGAACCCCAGACTGCACCTCCACCTTGCTTCAAGCAGAACATACCAGTTTTGCCTTTTATGTTTGTTTTTGGGCCCCACCCAGTGTTGCTCAGATATTATCCCTGGCTGTGGTCTGTATCACTTCTGCAGGACTTGGGAGACCATATGTGGTGCCAAGTGTTGAACCCATGTGAGTCCAATGCAAGGAAATCACTTTTCCTATAGCACTATCTCTATAGTCCCCAGTGTAGCTTTAATTTGAATATTATTTGGGCATATGCTTTCTCTAAACCCAAATAAGTTTTTAAAATTTAAAGCTATGGGGCTGGAGTAATAGCACAGTGTGTAGGACGTTTGCCTTGCACACGGCCGACCCTGGTTTGATTCCCAGCATCCCATATGGTCCCCCGAGCACCGCCAGGAGTGATTCCTGAGTGCAAAGCCAGGAGTAACCCCTGAGCATCGCCAGGTGTGACCCGAGAAACAAAAAAATAAATAAATAAAATAAATAAAAAATAAAAAATTTTAAGCTAAAAGAAGTCAGTTTTTAGATGAGAAAATGAAAAATTGGATAAATTAAAGAGAGTATGATATATATATATATATATATATATATATATATATATATATATGAGATCTGATTCCTGTTCTGGAGCTGCAGATAATGAAGATAGCTATCCTCAGTGAAAACCCACAGAGTGACCCTAATAATCTACACTTGCCAATGCCAGATTTCGGTGTAACATTTCTTGACATTGCCTTTTGGTTCTCTGTAGTCTGAGTGTACCTCACATTAAATTAAAAATTTTAGATCTACAGATGTTGCATTGAAGCCTGCAGTTTCCCAGAGGACATCGTCTTCTAATTCAGCATTTCTTAAACTTTTTTCATGTGAAAACCTGAGAAATCAGCACAGGATAGAACTGTCAAAAACACCTCAGATTCATGATGCATTTGATTGTGAATTAATTTTTGGTTATTGTGCATTCAGAAACCTTTTGCTATTGCTAATTTTTTTGTGTGATCCCCACTTTCAAATGCACCTGCCCATATGGCCCATGGCCTACCACTTAAGAAGCTATATTCTTTACTGCTGGCCATTGTTTTGAGGGAGGAAGAAGAATTGGGACTCTTTCTTCACAGCCTCTGGAGGCAGCATGTTTCATGGTTGTTCCCATCATGAAAAGAACAAACACAATGAAGGTGTTGATTTTTCATTCTAAAAGGCTTGACTATATCACAGCTTCTAAAATTGTGTGTGTTCATGTTATCTGCCAAGGCAGTCCACTATTAGCTTGAGGGCTATGTAATATTCACAGTTCAGGTTAACAATATAAACCAAAACTCCTGAAAATAAACTGGAGGTAAAAACAGGCTTTCCTTTCCCTGATTTTGCCAGAGGCAAAAGTATAGCCCCTCAGCTTAATTTACTAGGCAGCCTGGCTTCTTGTTCCAGGGTTTGAAAGTATATCAACTTTTGTTTCGATAACAGATTTGAAGTGTGTAGGAAGAAACATTGCATAATACTGGGGGTCATGTAGATCTTCTTTGAATCTGAAGTAGACAGGGGAAGGAAAAATTAAAAACAGGGATTGGTACCCCTAGGTAATGAAGCAAAACCGAAGGTAGATCCTCTCAAACCTTGCAGAATGTTCAAGGAAATGGGATTAAGTGTGTTGTGTACTTTATCTCTGTGTTAGTATCTACTTTCTGGGATTAATAACATCGTTATTATGTTTAAATGTATATATATATACATATAGATGGATAGAAGATTAATGTTAATAGGTAGTTGTATAGGTATGTTAAGAAAATGTGCTCCTATGCCCTGGTACATCTCAGCTGTTGAATTTCCTTCCTTTCTTAAACTAATCAACCAATTGGTTGACCAGGAAATATGAATAACAAAACCTTTCCAGCTTTGTCATCACCCCTTATTACAAAAAATGGTTTAAAAATTTCTTTTTAAACTTTTCAAAGGAAGTTTCTTTACACACCCTATCCCCCAAATCTGGTTTGCCACAGAGTTTAAGAATCATTTAATTTCTCATTTCAATGTTTTTTTTTCCTTGCCATGTAGAATAGAACTCAAACACATCCGCTTAACCTCCATGTGATGCAGTAATTTTAAATAGGCAGCATAATTGTTACCAATTTCCAAAGAGATACAAAGAATGAAGGGAAGCATATTTCTGGATTGATAGGGACTGCTTGGATCCCATCCCAGTTTTTATGACTGTGTTTACAAGTCAGGTGGCAAGTGGAAGCTACAAGTGGTCACTAATTGCACCTTTTTGTGTGTCTATACTCTGTTATATGAATGGTTTTAATCTGCCAAGGGAATGAAAACTACCAATCTCATTTCAGTTTGAATTGTAGGTCAATTCACCCTCCAGACCCAGAGGCAAAAGTATAGCCCCTCAGCTTAATTTACTAGGCAGCCTGACTTGTTTCAGGGTTTGAAAGCATATCAACTTCCACCTCAGTAACAGATGAGGAGCCCGTAAGAGAGAAACACTGCAGAGTGCTGGTGATCAGGAAGATAGTATTTGTGCCTAGTCCCCTGTATTATGTGTTTGAAGACTTCATATCTCTTCCCCAACTTTACATAGAAACATGGGGTCTGAGCTTTTGCTTCCATGGAGGCTGTAGAGCAGGGCCACATTAGGCAGATTGGTTGTCTTCCTAATCCATTTAAAGTCTCAGAGAAGAAGGAGTGTTTGTATCACTCTGGCCTGGTTTATTTTTCTTCTGCTTTAGCTGTCTGATGTAGAGGAGAGAAATGAAATTCTAATAGAAAGAAGCTTGTGTGAAATTCCTTGTTAGTGAAAAAATTAAATTAGTCGGGGATTTTGTTTATTGTGAGAGTCGGGTGAGAACCACTGGTTTTATACTTTTGAGGTATTTCACTTTCCATGCAGGTATGAGCTGTCAATCAAGGCTAATCAAACTGGCACAGTTAACATGATACATCATAAAATTTCACAATAATGTCAGCCTGTAATTCTGTCAATCTGGTGAAGGGAAATAGGCTAAAAACAGTATTGTCATTTTGTAATAACACTAGGAAGGTGTTCCAGAATAATGTGGCCATCATCTCTTCTAACTCTTTGCTATTCTCCCCCCTCCCCAAACAGCCTTGCTGCTGACAAATGGCCCAATTGGGCATAGCTTTTATTTTGTTTTGCACCTCATGTCATTTGGAGCAGGGCCCCCCAGTGGAAGATGTTGCTTCCCAGACATTTCTCCATCCTGATCTCCTTGATCAAAACAGCATGTATTCTGGAAGAAAAGACCACAGTTACATGCTACTTGCCTAGTGTCATAAGGTATACATAGATACTGAGTACTATTTGTTCAGGTATTGGCATTATATATACATATTCTCCTTTTATCAGTTTAGGTTCTCTGATATTTCAAAAGTATCCATTTGCAAAAGGCTACATTTGACAGTAAAGCTCAGACTGACTGGCTTCCCTTGCAAACTTTGTTTTTCAGCCTCTAGATCTCATGGTTCCTCGCATATGAGGGAATATAATAGTCTCTTCACAAGGGAAATTTATAGATTTGGGCTTGCTGCACCCTTGACATTCTCTGGGAATCCTGGCTGTCTCCATGAACTTACTCTCACTTGTCAGCTGATCTTCCTGTGACCAAGTGAGGTTATATTATAATTCTGAAATATTTCTTTCATTGAAAAATAACCAAGGGAAAAGTAGAAAATTTGTATATTTTCTATTACAGATAGAACCTCAGTCTTTTTTCTCCTTTGTTTTCAATATATTCAGTCTCCTGCCCCCGTGCCTGACTGTCTTCGCCGCCGGGGCCCCTTGGAGGGGAGCGGGTTGAGCTTTCCTCCCCGCCCCGACCAGGGCTCCGGCAGCCAAAGACCTCCAGGACCAGCCACCACAATGCTGAGACCACTCTCCGCACACATGAAGGTACTGGCAGAGGGACAAAGTCACGCGGGTTCCGGGGCCGAGATCTCCAAGCCTACTCGGATTTGGACCGAGCATCCTCCACCCAGATCCTCCAACTTCCAGTAGGCGGGGGTCACACCCACCAACTGGCCCCCTGGCGCTGTGTAATCCCATCAACAGCCAAGACTCAGAGACTATAAAAACCAGCTCCCGGAACCTATTATGGCATCCTATTATGACATCTTATTATCTAATTCCTACTTTGTACAAACTGGCAGGCTACTAAATGTAGCCTGCCCGCACGGCAGAGTCTGGCAAACTCCCTGTGGCGTACCCAATATGCCAAATAACAGTAACAATGATAGGTCTCATTATCCTAAAGAGCCTTGAACATAATCTCAGGGCTAGGATGAAGGAGACGTTACTGGGCCTGCTCGAGGCAATCGACGATTAACAGGATGATTAGTGTGATTTGTGATATTCTGCAATGTATCTTAGAGACTATGATTTTTTTATAAAAATAAAAAAGGGGCACATAGACAGAAATTATAGGGGCTAAAGCTCTTATTTTTGTTGCAGTGAATACTTGTTTGATCCTGGACCCTGGTTTGATCCCTGGTGCCCCATATGGTCCCCAGGCCCCTCCAAGAGTGATCTCTGAGCACAGAGCCAAGAGACATCCCTGAACACTGCCATATGTGGTCCCCCAAAACAAATATATTTGCTATGTTAGTATATTTATTTTTTTATAAATGCTGATGAGACTTTCTGTTTAATAAAATAAACAAAAATGTGTCTTCCTCTCAAGCATATACAAATGAAAAAGTTTTAGAGCTTCTTGATCTGACCTTGGACTACAGTAGCACAGCTCTGCTTTCTGCCCTTCCATTAGAGCTCAGCTATATATGACTGAGGTGTCTGTTTTAGATGAATCAATCTTAAGTCTTCTTATGTATTTTTTACAACATATTATATGATCTCTTATGTGCAACAGACTACTTTGGAAGAAATGCATTAGAAGTTCAAAGCACTGAGAAGTTTTCTGGTTATGACGTTAATAGGAATAAGGGAAATTAGGAAGATCTCAAAAGCAGTCGTAGTAGTGCCACCTCTATGCTTATGAGACTAGCACTCAATATACAACTGTTATGCCTCTTACAGATACTCTGCATGGTTTCTTTATCACTGAGTGTCTCTTCAGCTCTCCATGTCTCTTATGTCCATGTTACCCTTCTCTTTCTACTCTTCTCATTTCTCCAGCTCACTACTCCCTGTGTTGAGTCATAGGTAAACAGTTAAAAAAAGTATTTAAAATGCCGAAAGGGGTGGAGCAGAGCGATAGTACAGCAGGTCGGGTGCCTGCCTTGCATGAGACTGACCTGGGTTCGATCCCCGGCATCTCAGATGGTGCCCTGAGCATCACTAGGAGTAATTCCTGAGTGCAGGGCTAGAGGTAACCCCTGAGCATCGCTGGGTGTGAGCCCAAAACCAAAAAATAATCACAGTCACAGTCCTCCCGTTGTTCATCAATTTGCTCGAGCGGGCCCAGTAACGTCTCCATCATGAGACTTGTTGTTACTGTGTTTGGCATATTGATTACGTCACAGGGAGCTTGCCAGGCTCTGCTGTGCGGGCAAGGTACTCTCAGTAGCTTGCCGGGCTCTCTGAGAGGGACGTAGGAATCGAACTCGGGTCGGCCATGTTGGCTGCGTGTAAGACAAACGCCCTACCACTGCGCTACAGCACAGCGGTAGGGCGTTTGTCTTGCACGCAGCCAACATGGCAGACCAAAAAATAATATTAAATAAAATAAAATGTAGAAGGGCATTAGAGTTCAATTGATTAGAGGGGCAAAAGACCCATTCAAAAGCATGGGCAAGAATTATTAGAAAACTTAAGACAACTAAAGGTAAGGGTAGAAATGATAGCGTTGCTAAAATCCACTTTCCATCTCCTCTTACAAAATAAACCTTTACCAATTATTTAGAAAAAAGAATGTATTCAAGTGGTTTTAAGAGTTAATTGATAGAAAACAATATAGTAACCAACTTTTCTTTAATCAGTTTTGATGGGTGATGTTCAGCAATAGGAAGACAAGTTTAGTAAATCACTGTGTAATACATGCAGAGGAAAAATTTCTACAGAATTGTTTCTAAGTTTCTCTGAGAAGGGTGAAATAAAGGGTAAAATAATACCCATTTTACTTTAAATGGGTAAAATTTACCCATTTTACTCTAAATGGGTATAATTAATTAAAAAGAGAAGTGCAAAAAAGAAAAAACAAATGAGTCCCTTGCTTGATGCCCATACCCAGGTGGTAAAAATAACTTACCACCTGCAAAAGGTAAGGACTCAAGATGAAAAAGTTATAATATTAATATATATTAATATGCCAAACACAGTAACAATGAATCTCACAATGGAGACGTTACTGGACCCGCTCGAGCAAATCGATGAACAATGGGAGGACAGTGCTACAGTGCTAAAGTGCAATGATAATATGTATGAAAATGAATAGATGCTTATTGGATAACTCAAGGTAAAATAGTATTTCATTACTGAACTATGGATCATTAAGATCATATTTATTGAACATTTGTAGGCAGCCTATTGTGTAGGTGTTATGTCACTGTCACTGTCCTCCCCTTGTTCATCAATTTGCTCAAGCGGGCCCAGTGACGTTTCCTTTGGAGACTTTGTTGTTACTGTGTTTGGCATATCGAATACGTCATGGGTAGCTTGCCAGGCTCTGCGGGCAAGATACTCTCGGTAGCTTGCTGGGCTCTCCGAGAGAGGGGGAAGGAAACGAACTCGGGTCGGCCATGTTGGCTGCGTGCAAGGCAAACGCCCTACCACTGTGCTATTGCTCCAACCCTGGTATTATGTATTCACAAATAATTATAGAGGAAGTAGTGCTATTTTTCGAAGATAGGCGACTTTTTGTGGCTATCTCTCTCTTGGCGTTCCTCGCACATTCATGGAGGTGCTGAACCAGTCGATCGTATTCCTCGTCAATGTTGTCAACAATGGCATCTTCCCATGTTGCCGCAATAGTACCAAAGAGTTCCCAGTTGGTGGTCGTTCTGGGAGTTCTCTTTTTGAACTTTGCAGCCCTTTCTCCCCGCTCTGTGAAGTAGAATTTTGCACGAAGGAGACGGTGGTCCGATCCCGTTCGAAATTTTGGGACAACAGCGACATCAGTCAGGCAAAACCGTCGATTGAATATGATGTGGTCTATTTCGTTGTGGAATCGTCCACCGGGAGACTCCCATGTCCATCGTTTAGATTCTGCCTTCTGGAACTGTGAGTTACCATGAATGGTCTTGGTCGACATGATGAACTCAGACAGTCTCTCACCCTGTTCGTTCCATTCTAGGCCATGGGTTCCGATGTGAAGTTCTTCAGCTGATCTTCTCGGTCCTATCTTGGCATTAAAATCACCCACAATGATCTTGTATAAAAGGTGTGGTCTTCTTTATAGAATTTCTCTAGCTCCATGTAGAACTTCTCGATTTCTCTTTCATCATAATGAGATGTTGGTGCGTAGACAACGAAGATAGAAACTGCAGGCAGTGAGCCACATCTATTCAAATGTAAACGTCCGATTCGGGTTGTTAGGCATTCGAATGAATCAATGCTCTTGGCCAAGTTTGTGTTGATAAGGACACCGACGCCTCCAACACCTCTTTTATCGCATGTTCCGAGGAGCAATTCTTCTCCAGTGTCGAAAACGGCATGGTGAGATTCGTGTCTTCTTGTCTCGGTCAGACCAATGATGTCGTACTTGATCATTCGCGCTTGTACCATCAGGTCCTCGATGGATGCATCTGATGCTAGCGTACGTGCATTGAAAGTACAGACGATCATTTTTGTCTTCCTTCGTTGTGGCAGCCTAGGTCGGCCTTGAGATTTTGTCGGCCTCTCCTTTCTCATCCTTCTCAGTGCTGCCATGTCGGTGAAGCCTTCAGGGTCAGGTGAATGAGACCAGTTGTAGTTACTGGTTTTGGCATATCGAATACACAGCGGATAGCTTGCCAGGCTCTTCCGTGCGGGCGGAATACTCTCGGTAGCTTGCCAGTCTTTCCGAGAGGTATAGAGGCTTTTGGTGTGACCTCTAATCAACCTTGTAGGTGTTACCATATTTGAACCCTATCAAATATGGTACGACAATTCCAGAAGACGGGTATTTAGTGTCTTATGATGTGTCGCGCGGCCGCTTGCGGCCGCACGGGTCCGGAAAGCGTCCTGGAGTGTGGCGACGGCTGGGTAGTGGAAGTAGTGTCGAGAGTGGAAGTCTGCCAGTGGGGTATTTATCTGGGTAGGGTGGGTCTCCTGTGCACAATTCGATCCCTGGGTGGTTGATGGAAGCAGACAGGGCAGGGTAGGGTGGGGCTCCTGATTAGAATCCCTTTGTGACCTGTGGTGGTGGGAGCAAGCAGAGAAGCTCTGTCCCTGGGTCCGCCGAGCCTGGAGTCCAAGGTCTCAGAGAGTTCTGCTTACCTTGTTCTGTGGTTCTGTGAGTCTTCAGTTGTGCGTGGGTCTCACCAGCGTGGTTTGGCGCATGCCTCAGGCAACCGCAAGCTAACGTCCGAGCTTGCAAAGCAGTGCAGAGATGCGATCAAGGAAGACCTCAAAGAGAGAAGAGCAGAAGTACTGGTAGATGCGGCAGAAGCTGGGAAAAGTATTCGTAACGCCCGCCTGTCCTTCGCCAACTATAAGACCAAGATGACTGCCCTCCGACGTCCTGATGGATCCATCACATCCTCCAGAACGGCAATGGAGAAGATTATCCATGACTTCTACTCAAATCTCTTCGATAGCCATGTCCACTTGCCGACATACCAAATTCCACAGGATGGGTATGTCGTTCCCAACGTTCTCCCTTCCGAAATCCGACACGCCATTTCGTCAGTAAAGAAGCAAACAGCACCCGGCCCAGACAAGGTCAGACCTGAACACCTGAAGAACCTGCCGTCAGTACTCATCAATACACTGGCTCGGCTCTTCACTCGCTACCTGTCTGAATGCAAGGTTCCATCTCAATGGAAAACCAGCAGGACCGTACTACTGTTCAAGAAGGGAGACATCCATGACATTGGCAACTATCGCCCGATCTGCCTATTGTCTGTCATCTACAAGTTGTTCACTCGAGTCATCCTGAATAGGATTGGCAGAACACTAGATGAAGGACAACCATGTGAGCAAGCAGGGTTCCGCAAAGGATTCAGCACCATCGACCATATCCACACGATAACCAAACTCATTGAGGTTTCTCGGGAGTTCAAGATGCCGCTCTGCTTAACGTTCATTGATTTAAAGAAGGCCTTTGATTCTGTTGAGACGGAAGCGGTCATTGAAGCCCTAGCCAATCAGGGCATTCAAGCCCAATACATCAGGATCCTCCGTGAGCTGTATTGCGGATTCACTACCAGGATCTCACCATTCTACAAAGAAGTGATCGTTGATGTCAAGAGAGGAGTGCAGCAGGGTGATACCATTTCACCAAAACTCTTCAGTGCCACCCTCGAGAACATCATGCAACGACTGGAATGGGAAGGAATGGGAGTGAAGATAGATGGTCGGCAACTACACCACCTCCGCTTTGCTGATGACATTGTTTTAATAACACCAAACATCAGCCAAGCGGCACAAATGCTGGCCGACTTTGACCGTGAGTGTGGAAAGGTAGGACTACAGCTGAATCTTACGAAAACAATGTTTATGAGAAACAGCCTTGTTCCTGACGCCCCATTCGCTCTCAATGGAACGACCATCTCCAAATGCAACAGCTATGTGTACCTAGGTCGAGAGGTCAACATGACAAATGACCTGGCACCCGAGCTGCGCAGGAGGAAGAGAGCGGCTTGGAACGCCTTCAAGAACGTCGAAGAAATAGCTAAGAGGACGAAGAACCTCCGGCTCCGGGCACATCTCTTTGATTCCACTGTTCTTCCTGCATTAACATATGCCTCAGAGACCTGGGCCCTACGCAGACAAGATGAGAATGCTATTCAGGTCTCCCAAAGAAGAATAGAAAGAGCTATGCTTGGAATATCACGTTTCACTCAAATGAGAGAACGAATCCGGAGTTCTGACATCCGTCGACGATCAAGGATCAGGGACGCTGTCTCATTTGCCAAGGTGTCGAAAATCAGATGGGCTGGTCACGTAATGAGATTTAAAGACGACCGTTGGACTAGAGCTGTTACTGACTGGATTCCACGGGATGTCAAGAGACGCGTGGCCGCCCACCTACCAGATGGTCAGACTTCTTCCTGAAGATCATGAACGATCGGTTTGAGGCCCTCCATGTTCCCGGAGCGAACAGATGCCATTGGGCTACACTAGCACGCGACAGGGACAAATGGAGACGTTACTGGCGCCCGCTCGAGCAAATCGACGACTAACGGGAAGTTAAGTGATTAAGTGATTAAGTGCTATTAGAAAAAGGTTTCATGACTTCATCTTTTCTAACAGCTGCATAGTACTCCATTGTGTAAATGTACCGAAGTTTCTTTAACCAGTCATCTGCTCTCGGGCACTCAGGTTTTGTCCAGATCCTTGCTATTGTAAAGAGTGCAGCAATGAACATAGAAGTGCAGATGTTATTTCAACTGTACTTTTTTTGTCTCTCTGAGATATATTCCCAGGTGTGGTATTGCTGGGTCAAATGGGAGCTCAATTTCTAATTTTTTGAGAATCGTCCATACTGTTTTCCAAAAGGGCTGAACCAGTCGGCATTCCCACCAGCAGTGAAGGAGAGTCCCTTTCTCGCCACATCCACACCAACACTGGTTGCTTTTGTTACTTTGGATGTGGACCAGTCTCTGTGGTGTGAGATGATATCTCATTATTGTTTTGATCTGCATCTCCCTGCTGATTAGTGATGTAGAGCATTTTCTCATGTGAATTTTAGCCATTCAGATTTCTTCTTTGGGAAATTTTCTGTTCATTTCATCACCCCAGTTTTTGTTGGGGTTGGATGTTTTCTTCTTGTAGAGTTCAAACAGTGCTTTGTATATTCTTGAGATCAACCCTTTATCAGATGGGTATTGGGTAAATATCCTTTCCCATTCTGTAGATTGTCTTTGTATTCTGGTTACTGTATCTTTTGAGGTGCAGAAGCTTCTTAAGATAGTCCCATTTGTTTATCTGTTTCCACTTGGTTGGTCAAGTGGTACTACATGGAAAATATCAGGCTAAGTGAAATGAGTCTTCATCTGGGGAATATAAAGTAACAAAATTGGAGATTAACACCCAAGAATAGCTGAGATAAGTACCAGGAGAATATAAGTTTCTATGACTTGGAGGCCAGCCACACATGCTGGGGGAGAAGGCAGCTCAGAGAGGAGAGAACCAACTAAAGGGTGTTGGGAGGATCCTCTCAGGATGAGAGATGCATTCTGACAGTAGACTATAGACCGAACCTAATTGCCACTCAATGCCTCTTTTGCAAATTACAGCACCCAAAATGAGAGAGAACAAAAGGGAATGCCCTGCCACAGGGGTGGTGTGGGATGGGGGGGTGGGGGTGGGAGGTATGCTGGGAGCATTGGAGGTGGGGAATGGGCACTGGTGGAGGGATGGGTACATTGTATAACTGAAACCCAAGCACAAAAATTTGTAAGTCTACAACTGTACCTCATGGTGTTTCACTAATAAAAATATAAAAAAAAGAAAAGAGTTTCCATATGGAAAATAAGAGCTTTGTGCAGCTGAAGTTGAGAGGAGGTAAAGATAACTTGTAATCTGAGGAACAAATGATGGTTCCATGGAAAGTTTTAATTTATTCTTGCACAATAGCTGTGGCATTCTACATTTTTTACTAGAAAATCGTGGTTTGAGACACCTACTTTCCTAGCTTTAGCACAGCGGGTAGGGCATCTGCCTTGCACGCGGCCAACATGGCCGACCCGAGTTCGATTCCTCCGCCCCTCTCGGAGAGCCCGGCAAGCTACCGAAAGTATTCGATATGCCAGACACAGTAACAACAAAGTCTCCAATGGAGACGTTACTGGGCCCGCTCGAGCAAATCGATGATCAACGGGAGGGCCTTTACTTTACTTTTTTACTTTACTTTCCTAGCTTTTACTTATTCTGTATTCTTTTTGGAGGGGGGGATCACACACAGCAATGCACAGGGGTTACTCCTGGCTTTGCTCTCAGAAATTACCCCTGGCAGTGCTCAGGGGACTTATATGGGGTGCTGGTAATCAAATCCAAGTTGGCCAAATGCAAGGCAAATGCTCTTACCCACTGTGCTATTGCTCCAGCCCCTTATTATGTATTCTTTATCTGTATTGGTTTGATTTCAGTTTCTAGAACTTTTTGTTATTTTTTTCCCTTTATGGCCTTTACTGTGTCCATGTTATTATTCAATGCCAACCTGTTCTCATTTCTCCAGCTTACTTACAGTACGATTGTTCTTACCTCTTGTCTAATCTAAAATAAACCTTATACCTTCTTTAGGGGAAACCTTTTGGATATTCTGCTCTCAGTTGATTTCCTTTGTTACAAACTCACAAGGACTTAATTCTTTTTATCATAGCCCCAATAATAATACATTTGTTGCCACAATAGATTGTTTACTAGCCATCCTATCCACTGGCTAAACTTCAAGAGAGAAGGTTATTGCCTGCTTTTCACATGACTTTATGCTCTCAGTTGCTTGTGATTTGCAAAAGTATTGGATGGCAACGGCATCTGTTTTTGTTGACTAAAGGAATATACAGAAACTTAAATGGGCTGTAGCCACTTAGACTGGAAATTGAGGGGACTGTAGACATCAGACTACTTTGTTGTGTGGGGGTTGCCTTTGCTGAAATCTCTCAGAAGACAGATGGGTATAGATCTTGGAGTATGGCTCCCTCACTTCTGATACTGTGGGGTTTAGAATCTTAGAGTGGAATTTGTATTGTTAAAATGACAGTGTAGAATCCTAAGAAGGAAAGATTATTTCAGGAAAGAAAAATATCAGCTTTATTTTTTATAAGTTGATTACGATAGCACAGTGGTAGGATATTTGCCTTGGATACAGCCAGCCCGGCCGAGCCAGGTTCGATTCTTCCGCCCCCTTGGAGAGCCTGATAAGCTACCGAGAGTATCTCGCCTGTGCAGCAAAGCCTGGCAAGCTACCCATGATGTATCCAATATGCCAAACACAGTAACGACAATTCTCAAAATGGAGATGTTTCTGGGCCCGCTCGAATAAATCGATGGACAACGGGAGGACAGTGTGACAGTGTGTGTGTGAGATTTTATGTTGTATGATTACTTTACTGAAGTACCTCTACAAATTTGTGGGATCATAGAAAGGTAGTTCTGTGTAGCAGGAGAGCTGGTACAGCAGGTAAAGCCTTGCATGCAGCCAACTGCAGTTGAATCTCTGGCACTGCATATGGTCCCCGAGTTTCTACCAGGAGTGTAGAAACTGAGTACAGAGCCAGGAGTAAGCCTTGAAAACACAGATGTGCCCTCCTCCCCAAAACACAAGTAGTTATGTAAAAACAATAATAAAAAATTCAGATACCATATGACATGTTTCAATGTAATTCTAGCTACATTGGAGAGATGAGTAGTGACTTAAGAGTTGTGACTTAAAGTTAAGTTCATAAGTTAAAGTTTTCAGAACTCTAGACATTAATCAAGACTATTTCCAAAGCCCTTTCTAGATTTTAGAAGTCTGACCCTGTGTGTGACACTTCACCAGATTTCATTCCTAATTCTGCTGCATCCTCACTTCCCAAGACCTACCAGATAGCATTCTGAAGGTTCCCAAATAAGGCAGATCCCACTATTTGAGTAGAGAACCCGGTAGCAAACTAGTTAAATATAAAAAATACCTACTTTTTGTGTGAACCTCAACTTCACAGAATAACCTACTATTCAGTAGCTAACTAAAGCAGGTGGATATATTCTAAATTGGTATCATTGCCATGAGTTATTGAAACTTTATTGAAGGCCCTCCCGTTGATCGTCGATTTGCTCAAGCGGGCCCAGTAACATCTCCATTGGAGACTTTGTTGTTACTGTGTCTGGCATATCGAATACTCTCGGTAGCTTGCCGGGCTCTCCGAGAGGGGCGGAGGAATCGAACTCGGGTCGGCCATGTTGGCTGCTTGTAAGGCGAACGCCCTACCCGCTGTGCTATCGCTCCAGCCCATTGAAACTTTATTACTTTTTTAAAATTATAAATATGGACCTTGTAAAGCATATTTTAGTACCTAAGTATTCAGATTCAATAAAGAATGATGTTGTTTCTAACATCTGTCAGGCAAAGAATAGGCTTTCTTTTCTAATATGAAGTGCAAAATTATCCTTTTGGTAGAGAATATTACTCAGAAAACATAACCAGAATGCAGTAGAATGGAATCAGAAATCCTTTTTTATGTAAAACTCAGACTTTAATATAGTGTCCTTTAATAAAGAATAAAGTATAGGGCTGGAGCAATAGTACAGCAGGTAGGGCGTTTGCCTTACACACAGCTGACCTGGGTTCGATTCCCAGCATCCCATATGGTCCCCCGAGCACTGCCAGGAGTGATTCCTGAGTGCATGAGCCAGGAGTAACTCCTGTGCATCAGCGGGTGTGACCCAAAGAGCAAAAAAAAAAAAGAATAAAATATAAATTCATTTTATCAGATATGTTGTTGTTGTTTTTTGGTAATTGTTAAAATTCTTAAGCAATTACAATTCTTAAGAAATATACATCATAATTTTACTCTTTAAAATTACTTAAAGAAGATTATGTTTCCCTCAAATATTTCCTTGAAAAACATCAGTAAAAATAATGCAAGCTATAATTAGGCATTTAGGAATTAGATATCATTTTTAGATAACGTTCTACTTAGAGATTTTGGTGAATGTTCTTTATTCCATGAAGGGAATAAAGAACGTTCACTAGAACATTCACCAAAATCTCTGTTTTTCTAAGAACTTTTTTCTTTATTGAAGCATTTGCTGTTATTTGAGTTTCCCCACCCACAGATACACATCGAGTTGCTCCTTTACAGTGTACATATGTTTTCATGCATTGGCCCAAGTAAGCACACATACAAATACCTTCCTCTTAGTGAAGATACCCCCTCTGGGTTGTAATTTTCCTTTATAAGTGCTGATTCTTTCATATCTGTGTCTACAGAATTTCTTTTCTGTTGTTAACTATAGTTACTGATTTAAATCCTTTAAGCTTTGTGGAGCTCTGTGAATTTCAGATAACTTAGTTCTCATAGATGAGGGTGCAGGGAAGGGCACTACTCGTCACCCCTCAGACACAATTATGTCTGAATGTAGGTATAACTATATATGTCATAGGGAGATGCATTAAGATTTGAAAAGTTTGCATTAAAATATTGGTGCCCAAGATTGAAGAGATAGTATTGGGCTTGTTATGCTTCCCTGATATGTGGCCAATCTTGGTTTGACTCCCAGCACCAGATACTGTTTCCTGAGACCCACAAGGAGTGATCCCTGAGCACAGAATCAGGGTTAGGTCCTCAGTATTGCTGTGTGGCCCCCAAACAAAACAAAGGAAAACAAAAAGAACAATAAAAATCCTATAAAATCCACTGTAGAATTCTGAGCAAAATTTATCTCACATTTCATTATTTTTGGTTCAAGTGTAGATTAAAATGAAGCTGTACTGCATATAAATGAGTTGAGAGCATAGACTTAAAAAACATACTGCAGGGCTCTAATTCTAGTTATGCCATTTACTATGAGTATAATTTGAGGTAGTTGCCAGGCTCTCTTTGTCTGTTTCCTCACCTGTAAAAGGAGGAACTCTGGGTTGTTGAGTAGAAACTAGTATTTCTATCCTATTTTCCGTTTGTTATCATCATATGAAATCACATATGTATGTTATAATATAGATTATAACAAAGGAAATCAAAGACCACAGTGCCCATTTCCTATAACAAACAAAGAGAAACCATTTTTTTTCTTGTGCCTCACTTTTACATGTATTTTTAACCATTTTTGACTAGGTAATGGTGAATATATATTTCACTGAAAATATTTTCCAGAAGCCTGGTACTAATATTCATTATCTGTAATTTAAATTATAACTACAGCAGGTAAGTATATAATAAAAATGAACACAAACACCAATGCCACCATACTGGATGATTATCAGGGTTTTGATGTTCTATGCTGTCAGGTAATGGGCTGTTAACAGAAGTAAGACTCTTCCTGAGGAGAAAATTCAAGCTAGGACATTCCCACCCCTTTTGGACATTCCCACCTTCTTGACTCAGGAATTTGCAGGGTCCTCACAGTTCTGCTATGTGAGGAACATTCTTTATCACAGAAAGTATTACATATTAGCTATTCCAAGTTGCATTTTTATTGTTTTCAGTGTCAGGAGCCAAACTCAGACCTTCAGATGCAAGGTGGGGGCTTCCCTGCTGAGCTCCATGCCTAACTACTGTTTCAACTTGCGGGGGGGTGGGGGCTATTGAGGATGGGCACCTCACTGCCCACCCTTTAGATTCTCACTGTTAAGGTGTGTATGCCAAAGAGTTAGCAGTACACTGTAACCAATGGAGTGGTTAGCTACCTGGTAATAATTTTTAGATATATCCCACAGTGAAAAGTCTGTTGTGGTTTCCTGTAAACTACCCAGATGTTCAGTTTTCCCCCCATTTAGCTCTTTCAGATGGTGCAAGATGAGCAGCTGCTTCAGGAAAAGTGTCAGTGACTGCTCTTAAGTTCTAGTTTAGCCATTGAAGACTGACCAACTTTCTGCCATTTTCATAAAGTGTTCTAACTTTGCTGACCAGCTAGCTTTATATGAATAAACAGATATATTGAGAGCCCAGCAAGCTACCGAGAGTATCTCGCTCGCACGGCAGAGCCTGGGAAGCTCCCCGTGATGTATTCGATATGCCAGACACGTAACAACAAAGTGTCCAATGGAGACGTTACTGGGCCCGCTCGAGCAAATCGATGAACAATGGGAGGGCCTCGAGCCTCGAGCAATTGAAGCCAAAGAATATGTTTATCTTTACCTCTTATCAAGGTCTGTTCTTTATACTTTCCCTTTCCACAGAAATGTAGTACAATTTTTATTTTAAAGAACTTCCACAACGAAATATATATACTAAAGAGAAGTGTAGTTGAACTGTTAATTTTCTTCCCACTTATGATCTAATCATATTTTAAGCATAAGTCCTGTAGTTTGAATAACCTAGAATAGAGGAATAGAAATAACTCACAATGCTTTTCTTTCTTAATCCTGTATTACGCCTGTATTCTGCTTACCCACAAGCCATTCCAAATTCATATACAGTTTAGATAAAACAGTGCGCTTTCTATTCAATAAAACTGCATAATGGGTTGCTTGTTTCCCTTCCAGTGGATTCTTACCTTTAAAATTCCATATATAGAATTTCTTAAGCTTTTCATACTTGTATGTCCATACAACCATGATAAGTTGGTAGTAGTTTTAACATTTTAATCTACCATGGACCCCAATATTACATTTTGGCAAATTGGTATCATTCCCTCCAAAAAACCAATATTACATTTTATCTCATCCTTCTCACATATATTGAACTCTTGAGTTTAGTTGGAGCTGTTCTACTTGTGACCCTTTGGAATGCTTGTGATTTAATTTTTCTAGGTCTATATTTGGTGATCCTGGCCATGCCATAGCAGATGATTTGGCAATGGGCATAGGTGAGACCAATAGAAGAAAAATCTACTTCTCTGACCCTGAATTTGAGAAGATAGACTTTAGATATTTATCAGATATCTTACTTCTTCATGAACCTTGTGCTTAAACCCTGTGAAGCAGAAGACAAAGCCTGGAGATGGAAAGAAATCTGATTCCACTGACAATGTCTGAACCTCCAGTAAATATGGTATCTGAAAACTCTGCATGTCAAATTGAAATTAATATCTAAAAATTCTAGAAAAAACTTTAGAACACTATTTAATATTGCTCATAACTGTTGTTGGGCTGGAGCAATAGCACAGCAGTAGGGCGTTTGCCTTGCATGCAGCCAACATGGGCGACCCGAGTTCGATTCCTCCACCCCTCTCGGAGAGCCCGGCAAGCTACCGAGAGTATCTCGCCCGCATGGCAGAGCCTGGCAAGCTACCCGTGATGTATTCGTATGCCAAACACAATAACAACAAAGTCTCCAATGGAGACATTACTGGGCCTGCTCGAGCAAATCGATGAACAACGGGATTTTGACATGGGCCACCCTTATAATTCATAACCATGACCTACTAGTTAATTTTAAAATTTAAAAATGACATCTTTTTCTAGTATCTTAGAAAATCCTTCTTAGAAAACTACTACCAATATCATAATAAAATAGTGTTAGAAATCTTTCTTTCTGATTAGAAAGCATTCAGATATTTGATTTTTAATTTGGTTAGAGGCCTATGTATCCTTATAAATAAATTGAAAATGTTAAATATGAGATAACTATAAAAGTCTTGTTTCTGAGTACCTGAAGACAGAATTAAGATGTCATTTTAACTTTAACAGCAAGGTTCATTTGTTGCCCTTTTTAATATGAAGTTGGTAGGATAAACAAAACTTGTTTCCAAATAATTTTTAATAGCATCCTAACTATTGTAATGAATTTTGATTCTTTAGATTTTACAAGTTACTGTTGGATATGACCCAAAATATATGCATACACACAAATAAAAATATATGTCATTTGAGTCTCCTGCCCCCGTGCCTGACTGTCCTCGCCAGATCCCCTTGAAGGGTGGTGGGTTGTGTTTCCCTCCCCGTCCCGAGCAGATCTCTGGGAACTGAAGACCTCCAGAACCAGTCACAACCATGCTGAGACCAATCTCCACACACATGAAGGTACTGGCAGAGGAACAAAGGCATGCGGGTCACGGGGCTGAGATCTCCAAGCCTGCTTGGATCAGGGCTGAGCATCCTCCAGCCAGATCCTCCATCTTCCAGTAGGCCGGGTCACACCCACCAACTGGCCCCCTGCGCCGTGCAATCCCATCAACGGCCAAGACCCAGAGACTATAAAACCCAGCTCCCGGAAGTGACATCTTACTATCTCATTCTTACTTTGGAGAACCTGGCAGGCTATTGAAAGTGTCCTGCCCGCACGGCAGAGTCTGGCAAACTTCCCGTGTCATACTCAATATGCCAAATACCAGTGACAATGATGGGCCTCATTCTCCTAACCCTGAAAGAGCCTTGAATATGGCACTTTTTAAAATGTCAGGGCTAGGATGAGGGAGACGTTACTGGTGCCTGCTCGAGGCAATTGACGAACAACAGGATGATCATGATCATGATCGTCATTTGAATGAATATAAACTCAACTAAGTGAACATTTGTGGGAGAGTTTATATGATTTTGTAGTATTTTGAAAACACTTACATAGGCAAATGGAGCATATTTAAATATTAATGGCAATGGCTGAGATAACAGAGAACAGCAGCATAAACTTATTAATTCTGTGAGTAACATAATGGCAATTAAGGTAGCACCATAGAGAGAATTTGTTTTCTGTTTACATCCTGTATCAATAATCTTGTTCATTTTTAGTAGTTTTACATTTGTCATTGTGTTTTGTATGGTATTTTGATAGGAACTTACTTTTGTATGAGTATATATTTTATATAATGAGAACAAATTGACCATCAATAGTTCTGAGTCAAATCTGATTTATTTCACATCATTTCTGATACAAACTTTGCATGATCTCCTTCCTATTTTAGATATTGATTTTTGTTCTGCTTTTTGGGTCACACCAAACAATACACAGGGGTTAATCCTGGTTGAAGTACTCAAGTATTACTCCTGGCAGTGCTCAGGGCACCATATGGGATGCAGGTTGCCCACGTGCAAGGCAAATGCCCTACCCACTGTGCTATCACTCCAGCCCCATAGATATTTATTTTTATGAAAATAAGAATCACATCTATTTAATTTGCCAACATATCACCAGGTTAAATCAAACTATCTTTTAATAAATTAATGATGATTAAATTTATGAAACAATTTGAACAAAAACATTCTTTAAAGATAAGGATTTGAGGGTAGAATTTGAATAAGGCAGTTTATAAGTTTGAATATAAGTGAACATGAGGGCAGAATTTTTGCTGCTAGTAGAGTGGCATTTTTAAGGAAATAGGAAGAGTATTTAAGGAGGAATGCTGAAGTAAGAAGAAATCTCAGAGGGTGATGGTGAAAGGAATCAGTTAAGATCTGAAAGAGTGATGACATACCTGGTCCTGCAGCTGGGAACTGAGTGAAACTCAAAGGGTGGTGGATGAGAATTCAGAAATTAACAAGGATTCAGTGATAGCTGAAGACAATTGAAATGTATTGTAAAGAAGGAAAAAATGGTGAAATCCAATGATTATTTTGAGTCTTTGCATCAAGGTGTGAAAAGCGGTTGATGAAAGAAATTGAACTGAAGATTACCTATAGGTTTTGGGAGTGAATTGATGGAAACACACTTGAAAGATATAAAACAAAGCTTGTCCCTAAGTTTTATGAGATTAAAATTCCCAAAGTTTGGCTGAATCCTGGAATAACAGCTTCATTATCACTAAAAATTTGCATTACTATGAAACCCTACTCTTGATAGTGCCAACTGCTGTTAGTTTCTACACAGCAATGATCCAGCTGCTTCAGAATTGTCTGTAATAGTTGAGAGCTACCTGGGATTTCAGAATTTTTTTCCTTTTTTTTTCTTTTTGGGTCACACCCAGCGATACTCAGGGGTTACTCTTTGGCTCTGCACTCAGGAACTACTCCTGGCAGTGCTCACGGGACCATATGGGATGCTGGGAATCTAACCCAGGTTGGCCACATGCAAGGCAAACGCCCAACCTGCTGTGCTATCACTCCAGTCCCAGGAATTTTTTTCTTATTACTATTTGCTCACCAGGCTCTCATATTCTCTTTTAGAATCTTATAAGGAGGAGAGGGACAGAGAAGGAAAGAAATCAAGGCAGGGGGTGTGGGAGGGGGAGGTAGGAGGGAGATGATAAAGGAAAGGAACTAATGTGAGTACAGGGGTCAGAGATTTGGCTTTACTGTGATGAAGAAGAGTAGTATATTTATCTAAAGCATCTACTCAATAACACTGAATACATGTGCTTTAATCTGTAACCACTGAACTTTGTAATGTGCCCATCAAGATAGAAGGTAGGTGAGTAGGGATTGGATCAGGAGGTATGGAATCACTGGTGGAGGGGGAAGTTGACACTGGTGGGTGGGATTGGTATTAAAATATTATATGCCTAAAACTCAACTATCAATACATTTGTAAATCATGATTTTAATAAAATTATTTTTAAAAGATCCTGTAATATCTAGCGAATGGTGTGCCAGAAAGGAGGGCACACCTTGCCTACCTTCGTGCAGCAGACCAGGGTTCAATTTATGTCACCACATATGGTCTTCTGCAAAGAGTAATCCCTAAGTACAAAGCCAGGAGTAAGCCCTGAACACTTATGGGTGTAGTCAAAAAAGGAAACCCTACCAAAAAAGATGCCATGGTTGGTACGTCCATATTTTCTCAACTGTATTACTCCTTCCTATTTTTTTTTTGACCAGAAACAGAAAGATGCCAGCAACAACAGCTTTGGTCAAATTGGGAAACAACTTTCACCTCAAGAAATAGTTTCTTAAAATAGTTGTATGGAAACCAAGTTATATTTGATTATTTGGGACATTATGACTTACACTTACTCTTAACAAGATATCCTTTAAAAATTACCCAGATACTTATCCTCTTTTTAAACTCTCAATGTATGGTAGGATGTAGAACCTTCAATATTTATGCTATTTGAGACTTTTTAATGAGGCTTTAGAGTTTTGTCCTAGAACAAAAGGGCACAGAGGTAATTGCTAGGAAAATTATGTAACAAGGTAGTACGTTGTACATTTATAATTTTAAATTATAAACAAGAGGCAAATTAGAGCTACCCCCAAAATATATCTCTTGAGAGAAACCCATTATGAATACAGTAACACTTGAAATATTAATATCAGTTGTCATAAAATATTTCTGTGAGCTTAAGTTTCACTCAGTACAAATGACCAAAGTTCTGCTTCTGCCTATTGAATTTGTGAAGAAAATCGCTATAAAACTTTGAATAATTATAGGTGGAACATCAGGAACGAGACCATTACTCATAAACATTGTCTTCATGAGATTCACCTGTAGTCCGACATTTCCACACTCATAGTCAAAGTTGGCCAGCATTTGTGCTGCTTGGCTAATGTTTGGTGTTATTAGAATGATGTCATCAGCAAAGCGGAGGTGGTATAGTTGCCGACTGTCTATCTTCACTCTCATTCCTTTCCATCCCAGTTGTCGCATGACATTCTCCAGGGTGGCACTGAAGAGTTTTGGTGAAATGGTATCACCTTGCCGAACTCCTCTCTTGACATGAATGATCACTTCCTTGTAGAATGGTGAGATCCTGGTCATGAATCCATAATACAGCTCATAGAGGATCCAGATGTATTGAGTTTGAACACTCTGTTTGGCTAGGGCTTCGATGACTGCTTCAGTCTGAACAGAATCACAATGAACATTAGACAGAGAAGCATCTCGAACTCCCAAGAAACCTCAGTGAGCTTGGTTATCGTGTGGATATGGTCGATCGTGATGAATCCTTTGTGGAACCCGACTTGCTCACATGCTTGTCCTTCATCTAGTGTTCTGTCAATCCTATTCAGGATGACTCAAGTGAATAGCTTGTAGACGACAGACAACAGGCAGATAGGGCGATAGTTGCCAATATCAAGGATGTCTCCCTTTTTGTATAGTAGTATGGTCCTGCTGATTTTCCACTGGGACAGAACCTTGCATTCAGACAGGTAGCGTGTGAAGAGCCGAGCCAGTGTATTGATGAGTACTGACGGCAGGTTCTTCAGGTGTTTGGGTCTGACCTTGTCTAGGCCTGATGCTGTTCGCATCTTTACCAATGAAATGGCGTGTCAGATTTCAGAAGGGAGAATGTTGGGAACAACATATTCATCCTGCAGAATTTGGTATGTGGGCAGGTGGACATGGCTATCAAAGAGATCTGAGTAGAAGTCATAGATAATCTTCTCCATTGCCCTTCTGGAAGATGTGATAGATCCATCATGGCATCAGAGGGCAGTCATCTTGGTCTTGTAGTTGGCGAAGGACAGACAGGCGTTGCGAATGCTT
Source organism: Sorex fumeus (assembly GCF_029834395.1). Classification (NCBI taxonomy): domain Eukaryota; kingdom Metazoa; phylum Chordata; class Mammalia; order Eulipotyphla; family Soricidae; genus Sorex; species Sorex fumeus. The sequence continues at coordinate 61,794,176 of NW_026606155.1, read as the reverse complement.
TTTCCAGCTTCTGCCGCATCTGCCGCATCTGCCAGCACTGCTGCTCTTCTCTCTTTGAGGTCTTCCTTGATTGCTTCTCTGCACTGCTTTGCGAGCTCTGATGTTCACTTGTGGTTGCCTAAGGCTTGCGCAAACCATGTTGGCCTATGAACTCGAGAGTTTTCGAAGACAGGCATCTTTTTGTGGCTATCTCTCACTCTCAATGGAACAAACATCTCCAAATGCAACAGTTATGTGTACCTAGGCAGAGAAGTCAACATGATGAATGACCTGGCACCTGGGTTGCACAGGAGGAAGAGAGCGGCTTGGAACGCCTTCAAGAGTGTCAAAGAAATAGCTAAGAGGACAAATAACCTCTGGCAGCAGGCACATCTCTTGACTCAACAGTTCTTCCTGCATTAACATATGCCCCAGAGACTTGGGCCCTATGAAAACAGGATGAGAACACTATTTGGGTCACCCAAAGAGGAATAGAAAGAGCTATGCTTGGAGTATCACGCTAACTCAAATAAGAGAAAAAATTCGGAGTTCCTAAAGAAGAGAGAGAGAATGAGGGGGAATACCCTGCCACAGAGGCAGGGTGGGACGGAGGGGATGGGGGGTGGGAGGGATGCTGGGACCCGTGGTGTTGGAGGATGGGCACTGGTGGAGGGATGGGTACTTGATCATTGTATAACTGAAACCCAAGCACAAAAATTTATAAGTCTATAACTGTACCTCATGGTGTTTTACTAATTAAAAAAATTCGGAGTTCCAACCTCTGTCAAAGGTCAAGAATCAGGGATGCTGTCTCGTTTGCCAAGATGTCGAAAATCAGATGGCCTGGACACATAATGAGATCTGGAGATGACTGCTGCATGAGAGCCATTACAGACTGGATTCCACTGAACGTCAAAAGATCATGTGGCCGCCAACCCACGAGATGATCAGACTTCTTTGTCAAGACCCTGAACTATCAGTTTGAGACTCTTCGTGTTCCTAGAATGAGCAGACGCCATTGGGCTCACTAGGACTTTATAGGGACGAGGGATGCATGCAAACGTTACTGGTGCTCGCTTGAACAAATTGATGAGTAACGGGATGTCTAGTGATCAAGTGATCAATTATAATTGATTTATTACAGCATTCATGTCTAGGCTCCGTTTTTTATTTTCTAAGACTGGGGAGACTCAATTCATGAATGATGGCAGATTCCAAGTATAACAAAACTATATTAGTGTTCTAAAATAATTGAAAGAAAAATAAAAGCTGTATTCCTAAAAAAGCCATTAATAGTGCTATGGAACAGATACTTGGGAGAAGAGAAGTTCCTATTATATACCCACATAGAGTTTTTTGACAAATAGCTGTCCTGTAGAACAAATGATGAAAATAAGGTGTTTTCAATTTAATAAATAATCTTGAGTTTTATTGTTGTTGAATACAAATATTTATAGGATATATAAATTTATTATGAAGTTTTGATTCTCATTTTTATTAATGACTCATTCGAAGGTCTTAACCAGCTGCTGTGCCTCAGAGTTCACTCTCAGAAACCATTCTTAAGATTTAATGTGGAACTTGAAGTTCAATTAATTATAATAGTCCATACTTGATGAGATGATTGGAAATCTCTCCAACAGTTGAATTCAGTTAATCTTTTAAACTCTTTTAGAGCTTTTTCAAATATAGTAGCTGGATTATCTAGTTTGAATCATATTTTACAAAGTCACTTAATCTTTCTCTATGAATGTTCTCAGCCCCCCACCCCTTGCTTCTTTAATATATATGGATCTCCTATAAGTATCTATGGATCTTGGAAAATACAAAGAAACAGTGGGGGTTGGGTATATGACTGAACATCTCATAACATGGATTTTTTATGTGTCCCTACTTTTCCATAATGATCATTCAGGAAGTATTTTTGGATGAAAAGCAGAATGTTTTCAAGGGATTACATCACATTGACCATATTATAAATTTTTTGTATACTTGCTCATAGAAATTATTGGCTCTGTTAATATTTTATTAAAAATACTCATTTCTATGTAGCAAACTAGTATTAGCATATTTTATATAATAAAGCTATGAGGAACTATTTCAAGAAACTGTGTTTACTTCATTTGTAAAATAATGCCTCCCCATACTTGGTAATGTATAGCAACTGTCTTCAGATTTCGTAAAACTGAGTATGTTTTACATACCAACAGATACTAAATACCAAAGAATCTTTGCTGTGTCATTTGACTTCAGAATCTTAGCACCCTATGTAGCTACCATAGACTTAATTATTATTATATATATATAGTTTTTTTAAACCCTTGGTTTATATTATCAATCTTATTATAATAAATATTGCATGATTTTCATATATATAGCATGTTAATTTGATGTTTTAAATTTTGCAAAATCATTGTCTACCATAATGCTCAGAAATGTGTGTGCTTGTGTCTTGAAAAAAATAGGCAAGAGGAAACAGTAACCAGGCAAATAGCCACATTACCAGGGAGTAAAGGAAGAATTTAAGAGCTAGGGAGAAATGTTATAATAAAAGAAATCATCATCTTCTTGAACTATTATTGTATTACAAATAAATGGTGTTATAGTTAATGTTTTATTGGATCACTTTTCATATAGTCACTTTGCCTCCTAAATTAGCTATATTTACCTAATCAGAGAAGACAGTGATTAGAATAATTTGCTTGCCAAATTTGCCTAAATGTTTAAGGCACTGCTGTTTTTAATTTAGTACCACTGTGGAATCAACTGACTTTAATATAGATAGGAAGCTCTCACTGCAGCAGCTAAAATGATTGCATTAGCAGAAATAGAGCTTTTATCTAAAATTTGATTATTTTGGAAATCAGGAATTTTCTTGATTTAAGAAAATTTACATAGGCTTTTTCTGATTATTATTTTACCACAACTAAAAAGTAGTATTTGGAGGCTATTTTTAAGATAGTCATTGGAAATGAAGAGATTGATCAGAAATGTATCCAGGTTTTTCAGTCTTCAAAAGGCCACCATCATATTTTTAACTGAATGTTAAAATCAGTCAGCAAAATACCTAATGCCCTAGGATCTCTGATTTTCCAAAAACTTTGTTCCCCTGAAATATATTGCTATCCTATACTATAATTGTTATATTGACTAGTAGAGAAAGAAGCTTACAGAAAGTTCAAGTTGGCATAATAATTTTAAAGGAAAAATTCTGCTTTTGGTATATCTTATGTTCTCTGAATTTGTAACTTGAGGGCCAATAATAACCTTGATTTCTTAGAATGAGGGGGCTTGTTGCGAATTTTTGGTTTATAATATCAGCATTTTATATTTAATTTTGATGTTCTAAGTATTTTCTTCACATTTAAAAATTATAGCCAAAATTAAAGGAAAATTTGGGAAAAATCTGTATGGAAAATGTTTGGTCTCTGGTATGTAGTTATAGAAAATAACAAATTATGGATTGTAATATTGTAATATTTTGGTCCCCTAACACACTTCAGATTATTTTTTTCTTTCCCCCAATGTCTTATTCAATTAATAAGAATTTGCTATATACTCTACAAGTTCTATATGCAAATAACATTTTTCTTATAAACTGACCTAGTGATATTAAGTTGGTACAAAGCTTAAAATCAGTATTTAACATTTAATGGAACGAACAAACTAATTCTGCAATTTAACTCAACATTTGCAGTAAGATGACTTGTACCCTAATGGCTTGTAATTAATTTTTCTGAAAATCATATTTATGATAGTCTGCAGATTCGGGACTTTATCTAATACATAATGTTCATTTTGAGCCTTTAATTGCATTTAAATTAAAATTGGCTTAGCAGGAAGATGAATTGTGGGAATGCATCAAACCACCCAGCATGTCCTGAAGATGTGAGCCTGAAAATGCAATTTGGTGGAGATGTGCAGAATCATTTGGAGTTCATTAATTTTTATTGCACAGGTAGTTTTACTAAAGTAGGTTATTTTCTTTGAAATTTATATTTATGTTTATGTCAATAGCTGAATATTGTATTAGCCCTTACATCTATTAGAGTTTATTAACCTGGCCTAATAGAGGTTGTTCGTGTTGAGAAGTGAGATCATTTGTGTTTGCCCCTCATTCTGATTTGGTACGCCAGCCAAGGACTGTAAGGGCACATTTTTTGAGGGGAGCAGGGGTAGGGAGTTTCTCTGCTGGAAGTCAAACAAGTGGTCTGTTCAGCTTTCAGAGAAGGACTCTGGATGGAACTCGTGAAGGCTCCTCTAAGACATTCTAGTTACTTACCTGCTATGGCCTCACAGACTGAATAATCTTTTTCAGTGTGTGACTGAGGTTCTGACCTGGCCATTTCAATGAAAGCTTATTGATGGGCAATTCTGTTCATTGGCTTCATGTACCCAGCTTTGGCCAGCCAGCTTGTAAGTGATTCCCTAACTTGCAGATGCGGCGGAGGTTACCCAATTTAATTATAATGTCACTTTACAATTATAAGGGAAAAGAGGTTTGTGCGTTGTCTAATGAATACAAATTGTCCGCAATTTGAAAATACAAAGAAATAAAAATTAACATTTGTCCTCTTTGCCAGAGAATTTACATTTGTGCAACTGGTACTAATAAGTAAAAGAATTCCATTACCTAAATTCATTAAACACATGTGCTTTTTTATTTTGGAGATTGTATATCATTCTTAATAAAATGATACTGTTAGCATTTGCCATTCTGGACTCATTTTTCCCCCTCTGCAGACAGTGTAATTACGGATGGAAAAAGCTCCAGGATGAGCAAATGCCTGCTATAGAAATGAATTATATAATTGTGGTAATGATTTTCCCTAAAACTCTTTCTGCCAACTGTAACATTTTTCACCTCACCATTTTTTTTAAAGACTGTGTTTGCGTATGCACACATTTGTGTGCTGTCTTATTTCATGAAAATGTGGAAATAGTTCCCCGTTCTGACAATCTGCGGCAAAAGGTTCCTAGTTTGTGGTTGGAGACGCTAGAAGCCCATATTCATTTAATACTTGCCAATCAGAACTTGACAGAGGTATTGCTTATTTTCTCATTTCATCACTGAAGCATGCTGTTGTAGTTTAGTCCCTAATTACTCTCAGACTGAGACGATCTAAATATCCCCATGGTGGTAATATTTTCCTGCCTGGGTGAGTCATTACGCTGTTTGGCAGACTGAATCACCAGTCTTCAGTTGTTGGAACACTACCCCTCATGTAGCACTGCAGCCTCCCCTCGGCATGGTCTGCTCCACGACTTTGGGCCTGCTGCGACATTCGAAGCTCTCCAGTACGCAATCACATTTGCCTGCCTTTGCTCTGACTGATTGGACTGCTGCCAGTTCCCTCTTCAGGGCCAAGGACAGGAGAATGGGGGGTATCTGAATAGAACTGCTTAATGATCTAATGGACCAGTGCCTCTCTCCTGCTGAGAGAGAGGGCTTATTTGTTTGCTGGTTACAGGAAAGGTCAGGGAAATCCTTTTCAACAAAGGTTGTGACAGTGAGAATGTGCAATACCATGCATTACTAGTGTTTGAATAACTTAATATCTTGGGTGCGTCCCACCCCCCTCCCACAGAACCAGACACTTTTTGGTCTTTATTTCATTCTCAGTATCCTCCAGATGGCAGAGAGTGGAAGTGATGAAGCCTGGGTTCGCACAATAGTTTACACCAAATGCCAGATATCAGGAAGCTTCACAGGTATTCAGTTCTGAAGAGTGTGATGAAGTTTGAAAATCTGCTGAAGATTGTCAGCCTTTCCTGTAGGGGATATTATATACATGTTTACTTTATAGTTATATCAAGCCTTTCATGTGATGCCCAGCATATTTTTAAGTAGTACCTGAATATTTCTGATTTAGAGGTATGCTCCTTAAAATAATTTTCCAGCTGATCTCTTTGCACTTTTAAAAATAACTATTTATCACAACAAATCAGGAAGTTGTGAATAAAAATATTTTAAGTTTGGGGACTAGAGTAATAGTACAGCAGGTAGAGCATTTGCCTTACACCTGGCCCACCCAGGTTCAATCCCCATGTGGTCCCCCCAGCCTGAAAGGAGTGATCCCTATGCACAAAGCCAGGAATAAACTCTGAGCAGCACTAGTTGTTGCTAGTGCCAAACAGACAAAAAATTAAGTTTAAAAAAGAAATAGATGCAGTAGTATAAAAATGTATTAGGGTCCAGAGAGATAGTATACCACAGATAGCACACCGCTGTCTGCATTTGCCTTACACACAATCAACCTAGGTTTGATCCCTAGCATCTCATATGTTCTCCCTGAGCACTACAAGGAGTGATTTCTGAGCACAGAGCCAAGAGTAAGCTCTGAGCACCGCCAGGTGTGACTCAACAAAAGTAACAAATAAAATGAATCTGTAGTTACAATGTTATAACTACTATTATAATGCAGTTATGATGTAGGATTGCAATATAAGATAAAATGTTCGTCTCTGCATACTTGTAATTTTTTTATAGTTTTTGGTAAACAGAGCTAAGAAATATGAAGCAGCTTCTTAAAAAAAGAAAGATGATTGAAAACTAGGAAAGCAAGCACACTGAAAGGAAATAATCTCCAAACTTAGTTGAGCCAGCTCTCACACAGTGAAGAAATTCACTGCAAAACTGGAAGATTTAAATTAAGCCATAGAGAAGCCTACTGTGACCAGGGTCTCTGTCTATTGAGATATTTGTTTAAACAAAGAAATCATCAAATATGAGTTTGAAAGAAGTTTCTCCCCTTTCTATTTCTTATGTTTTCTGAAAAAGGAATAAAAAAAAAGGTAGGAAGAGGCTTGTCCCTCCCTACATGTCACGGTTCATCTGCCTGGAGGTGGAGGGTGGGGGCCTGGCAGTCTGCTCACTCAACTGTACTAAGGCCGTCAGTCCCTCAGCTTTCACAGGCATTGAATATGTCACACAAAAAAATCCTTCAGAGAAAGTGTGAATTCAGCAGGGCTGTTTTTGGTCCATCTTTAATGCTGTTTTTCAGCTCAAGCTTGTTGATGTCCAAGAGGTTCTGGAATGTGTTCTGTCACACGCACCCATCTAAGGTATATAAGTCTAAGAAATTGGGTTAAGTGGGTGCAGGTGATTTCTAGATACTCAATAAGGTGAGAGGATTTGGGCACACTACCTGAAATGAACCTTCTGATTCAAATGTGGCGGAGTATGATTTTTTTGCAGGTTATGTGAATTTAAAGAAGTGACTTTTCTGACAAGAGAAACTACCATTTTTTAAAATTCCATGTATATTGAATAATTTTAAAAAGTGGACTCATAAATCCTTTATAAAAATAACTAGATCCAGAGAGATGGCACAGGAGGTAAGGTGCTTGCCTTGCATGCAATCAACCCCAGTTCAATCCCCAAGTGCTCCTTACCCTGAAGAGGGAAAATTATTGCTCTTAACCAATATAACTCAAGCTCAAATGCACTGGGGAAAAATTTCCTGCTTGCCATTAGTGTGATGCAGTTTGGCTTCTATGACTCCCAAGGATTAAAGAAATAAAAGTAGCTGCAAAATGTTTGTATGATTGTATGACTTACTATTTTCTCAAAAACATGAAGGAAATTAAGGGTGTGGTACCCATACATACTCATCTCACTCCTGATTAAAGTTGAGCCCTGTTAAATGACTTTTTAAGAAAGGTTTCTATGGATGCTTGTAAAGGTACCTTGGATTCTTTCTCAGCTAGTAGCCTCAAACTATAGCATGCATTGAATCTTTCTAAAAATTGTGGCTTATGGTAAAGTTGTTCATCCTTGGCAGGAAATTTCATTACATTCTGTATTTCCAGAAAATTACTAAGGGATTTCCTCTGAGGAAAGACAGGATGGGCCTAGAATTGAGAAAAGAGGAAGACAGACCCTCACATATTGAAGAACAGATTCTGTAGTCTTGGTTGCTGGCAGAAATGTTAAGTGCTTTTCACAGTCAACATTCAAACAGATTATCAGATGGCATATTTCACCCTGTTGTTACTTTAAATGAAGTGACCATGAAATCAACAAATCTGCTGTCAGGTGCCTGTCACTAAGATAGTTCTTCCTGTCACACAATGCCTCACATAGCAGGTAATGTGTTTTTAAGAATCAGTCTTGTGTCACCTCATCAAGTCCTTGTTAAAAGATGAAATAAGACGGATGGTGTTGTCTACCATGGAGATGACTGAAATTCAGTAGACAGAAATATTCAGCCCACAAAGAAATGCTTCAAAGAGAGCAAACTGAATATTAAGAAAGAATAGCTGTTGTTTATTAATTGTTTATTGGATTTTACATCTGTCCTTTTGATCACCACATACATTTTCAGTTTTTTCCAGACTTCAATAAGATCTGAGTTCAAGCTCAATTATGGGGGCTAGTGCCATGGGTATGTACTGTCTAGCAAATGATTCTGCACAATACTAACTCCAAACTAATCTAGGATTTGGGGGATGTACTTAATTCCTTCCTGGAGTAAGAGATACTAATTGATATGAAAGGGGCATCTCAGAATAGTTTTGTTCAGTTTCTTTACTAGATTTTAAGGTATTCTGTAGGCATCAGTCATTGCTCTGTTTCAGCTAGCTGGCAAGATGTCCTCAGTACTTTAAGTGATAATGGAATAATATTCAGTTACAAACACAAATGCAAACCATGTGCATATTGGACACCATATGAACAACATAGTAAGCACCCTTGTCTACATGTTTGTATTAACTGACTATGGTTTTGTTTAATCAAAACTTTTGTTTTTCCATTTGTTTTGATTTGGGACCATATCCAGCATGCAGTGTCAGGGATCAAACCTGGGCCTCCTGCATGCAAAACATGTACTTAAGTTCTTTGACTAGCTCGCTGGCCCCTAATCAAGTTTTACTTGTGAAAGAAAAGTGTCTTGGTTTGTTCTGGTATATTATTCTCTGTAAGTATAATTTTTATTTATTTTTTATTTTTTAATGACTCACCAAGAGGTACAGTTACAGACTTACAAACTTTTGTGTTTACATTTCAGTCATATAATGATCACACACCCATCCCTCCACCTGTGCCTATTCTCCACCACCAATGTTCCCAGTTTCCCTCCCATCACCCCAACCCCATCCTCCCTCCCCCCGCCGCCTCTGTAGCAGGCACATTCCCTTTTACTCCTTCTCTCCTTTAGGGTGTTGTGGTTTGCAATACATGTAGTAAGTGGCCATAATATTCAGTCTATAGTCTACTTTCAGCACACATTTCCCATCCTGAGCAGGCCATCCAAGCATCGTTTCCTTGGTGGTCCCTTCTCTATCTCAGCTGCCTTTTCCTCCAGCATGTGAGGCCAGCTTCTAAGCCGTGGAGCAATCCTCCTGGTCCTTTTCTCTACTATCCTTGGGTGTAGAGTCTCCCATTCTGTTACTTCATATTATGCAAATGAATGCAGTCCTTCTATGTCTGTCCCTCTCTTTCTGACTCATTTCACTTAACATGATACTCTCCATGTCGATCCACTTATATGCAAATTTCATGACTTCATCTTTTCTAACAGCTATATTGTATTCCATTGTGTGGATGTACCACCAGAGTTTCTTTAACCAGTCATCTGTTCTCAGACACTCTTCCCCCCGCCAGATTCTGGCTATTGTAAACAGTGCTACAATAAATATACAAGTGCAGATGTCATTTCCACAATGCATTTTTGCATCTCCGGGATATATTCCCAGAGATGGTATTGCTGGGACAAATGGGAGCTCAATTTCTAAATTTTTGAGAAACATCCAAACTGTTTTCCAAAAGGGCTGAACCAGTCGGCATTCCCAACAGAAATGAAGGAGAGTCCTCTTCTCCCCACATGCATGCCGACATCGGTTGCTTTTGTTCTTTTGGATGTGGGCCAGGTTCTGTGATGTTAGATGATTTCTCATTGTTGTTTTGATCTCCATCTCTCTGATGATTAGTGATGAAGAACATTTTTTCATGTGCCTTTTGGTCATTCAGATTTCTTCTTTGAGAAAGTTTCTGTTCATTTTATTGCCCCATTTTTTATGGAATTGGATGTTTTCTTGTTGAGTTCAACCAGTGCCTTGTATATCCTTGATATTAACCCTAATCCTAATACCTATGGGTATTGGCTGAATATCCTTTCCCATTCCGTAGACTGTCTTCATATTCTGGTCACTGTTTCTTTTGAGGTATAGAAGCTTCTTAGTTTAAGATAGTCCCTTTTTTTCTTAATCTCTGTTTCCACTTTCTTAGTCAGTGGTGTGTCATCTTTGAAGATACTTTTAGCTTCAAAGTTGTGTAGGGTTTTGCCAACCTTGTCTTCAGTGTACCTGATGGATTCTGGTCTGATGTTGAGGTCTTTAATCCATTTTGATCTGTCTTTTGTGTATGGTGTTAGGTAGAGGTCTGAGCCCATATTTTGCATGTAGCTTCCCAGTTTTGCCAGCACCATTTCTTAAAGAGGCTTTCCTTCTTTCCTTGCTCCACTTCACATTTCTTGTTCCCCTTATCAAAGATTAGATGATCATATATTTGAGGGTGTGTTTAAGGATATACAACCCTGTTCCATTGGTTTGCGGTTCTGCCTTTGTTCCAATACCATGCTTTTTAAATTATTGCCACTTTGTAGTAGAGTTTGAGGTTGGGGAAGGTGATGCCTCCCATCTTCTTTTTCCCAAGAATTGCTTTAGCTATTCGTGGGCTTTTGCTGTTCCATAAGAATTTCAGGAGTGTTTGATCAATTTCTTTGAAGAATTTCATGGGTATCCTTATAGGGATTGCATTGATCTGTATAATGCTTTGGGGAGTATTGCCATTTTGACAATGTTAATTCTCCCAATCCATGAGTAGGGGACATGTTGTCATTTCCTCCTCTTTGTAAATATGATTTTCTCTTTGTAAAATACAAGAACTAAATGCACATTAGATACATATACAATCTATCTAACAGTAGCTCCTAATTAGATACATTTTTGCTATAATGCAATAGTTTATTTTATTGCCACCAAGCTTATATCATTTGGATTCAGTTCATATAGCTGATAGACAATTCAGCATCAAATCTTCTTAAAGTATCAAAGTCAAATTACCAGAATGTGATTTGAAACGCAAGAACCTTTTTCTTTATGCAGTTGGGTATCTAGCCTATTCAGCTAACCCTACTGAATAATTATTATGAAGTCCTACAAGACTTGGAAATTTTAAAAGAATGCAAATAACCATCCTCTTTTGTTTTAACACCCGTGGATAAGGACAAATGGCATAACTTGACTTAAGAGGGATAAAAAAGATTTCATAACCAAGATAATCTTTTAGAAAAATCTTGGAGAATAAGAGTTTGACAGAAAGACAGTTATATATCAAAGAGCATGGGGTAGTAAATATAAATAATTGGTTTTGGGGAAGTTTCAATAATTTTGGTGACAGTTCTATAAAAGGTGTTTTTTGTTGCTGTTGTTGTTTTAATGCTCCCCCCGCCCAGGACTTATTTGTTTTAAAGCCATGCCTGGCTGTACTGGGGAACCATGTAATGCCAAAGACTGAACCTGTGCCCTTTATGTAGAACATTCAGTGTGACCCTTTGAGCTATCTCCTTTGTTCTCCTTTATTTTTGAATGGTTTAGAGTAGGGGAGGGGAGACTATATTAGAGCATCATTAACGAATTTAGTGTTTCAAAATACATATTAAAGCTGTGGTCACATTTTATTACAGGTCTCATTATAGATGAAATTTTAGAGATTAACAAATCAACCAAAGAGCTCAGATAATAATTTCAGGAAAATTGACATAATGACTGATTGTTACTAATATTATACTGCTATTGCTTTTATTCCCCATTAGTACTTTGAATGTTTACTATTTTTTTTTTTTTTTGGTTTTCGGGTCACACCTAACAGTGCCAAAGCTTATATCTAGCTCTATAGTCAGGGTTCATTCATAACAGTGCTCAGGGAACCATATGTGGTTCTAGGGATCAAACCTGGCCTGTCCACTTACCTACAAGGCAAGCATCTTACTGTCTCTCTGTTCTATCTCTCTGACCCCTAGCACTGATTATTTCCTTAATTATCTCTAAATTTCATAGATGGATTTCTAGATGTGCTTATCCAGGTTGCATTTGTAATGTGACTTGCAGTTTTCTTCACACTTCCTTACAGCTTGGTTGATAAAAATCACAATTTTGTTGTTGTTGTTGTTGTGTGTGTATGTGTGTGAAATATTCAGCTAAATAATCACACCTGTGGGCTCTTGTAACAACTTGAGCTACATATTTTCTTTTCCTAAATTGCTGTATTCCAGTTACTATTTGGGTCAAAAAATTATAAAATTCAGTTGACTTTTTACTTTTTACTCATCAAATATCAAGCATAGGAATTTCAATTGTGGCATTAAATTACCCACTCATTTATTCAATATTACTTTTGACATGTATTCCACATTGTGGAGTAGCATGACACATGTCTTTTCCTTATGTTATGGTTATTGATTCTTTCATCATTTGAAATGAATTTCTGTAATCAGATATGTAGGCTACTATTTCTCAGATATTTCAAGAACAATTGAAATGAAATTAATGAAAGTTAAAAACTTTAGATACATAATTTTATTAACTCACAGACATTTGAATTTAAGATTTCTTAATATAGGACATATGTACATTTAGACTTGTATACATATATTTATAGTTGTGATGGTTGCTTTAATTACAGCATACATTTAGAATATTTTAGTATATTAATGTGTTTATTGGGAATTGCAGAATTTGTTTTTACTGTCCTGAAATGAGCTCATGAAAATGCATGAATACTCTTGCCACTCGAGGTGGCAGGGGGTGTTTTTGGCAGTACAATAAGTTTTTCACTATAAATAATAGCTAGGATATAGCAGTAAAGTGTTGGAATGCATGGAGATCAGATTAAATGTATTTGAATTAGTATCTCTATGGGTTTTATATCTCAAAGCCAAAATAGTCATTCTCATCAGATAAAAATATTCTTGACTGGAGAAACTCTGATCCAGAAACAATCTATCATTTGAATCCCTTGATTGTAATATGAATGGATATATAAGTTTGCACACTGACAGTTAATGCTGTCTCCCAGCCATTTATTGAATCACACTGTTATCTAAAGCAGTCCCCTAGAAGGGAAACCATCAGGATGAGTGTTTCGATACCAAGTACCAGGGCACCTCACTGCAGCACTAATCCCTGTGGTGGAAACGGAAAATAAATTGTCTACTCTGCTCCTCATCTACAGTGTGTTAGTTACTGAAGTAAAAAAGTCCTTGCTATAAGGTGTGATAGGATTTAAGGTTTTAATTTAAGGATTTAATTTATATTATATTTATATAACATAAGCAAGGATTTAATCCTTGCTTTAAGGATTGTGATAGCCTTACAACAAAATGCAACAAAATTCAGTGTATATGCTTGTCACCAGCAACTGTAACATCCATAAGCATTTGACAGCTAATGGGTCCATTGTAATTATCTTATATAATCGCTATCATCAACCATTTTAAGTTTTCAGAACTTTAAATGGGAACAGTCTATGTCAAATTTGGGGAGGATGTTAATAGAGACATTATGCCAGAGAATCATGTCTACTTAGGTTTTAGAAAATAGTCATGTCTGTAATTTCTATATAATATTTTTCTTTAAGTACCCCTCTAGACAATACTTGCTATTTTTATCATTTTTCCTCCTTTACTTTTCAAACATTACCCATAATTTGTTAAACTATTCAAAGTCTACAGAGGCTATATTTCCAATATACATAGCCTGAAGTACTGCATTATTCTTATTGTTGATTTATGTTACTTTACTGTTTCGTGCCCTTTTTGTTCCCTGTGGACTTTTAAATATTATATATGGCACTATTTGACTGAGCTTAGAAACCCTTTATAAATTAGGGTCTTAAAATTGTCTGGTGATCGTAGGTAAAAATCTTAGGTAAATCCAAATAGTATGTCTACACTTTGGAATGGAAATTTTGTGGCAGTCAACAGGGGTGGGGTGGGAAGAGGGGATGGGGAGGTGGTAGGGATACTGGGAGCACCAGAGGTGGAGAATGGGCACTGGTGGAGGGATGGGTACTCGATCAGTGTATAACTAAAACCCAAGCACAAAAAATTGTAAGTCTACAACTGTACCACATGGCGTTTCACTAATGAAAAAAAAAGAAGTAAAAACATAGAAAATTTTGTGGCAATCAGATATCATTCTTGTATAATAATTCTCTGTAACACATTTTAACAATTCTTCATTGTCAGTGTTATGTTGGCAAAGTGGAAATACAACTTTTAAATCACACATAACAGAGGTAAAATATTATTAGCTCCTGCCCTGACTATATTTGTGATCAGCTTACCTAAATTATTTGATATTCAGTTGTTTTCTCTGTGAAATGATTGTGATGATAGCTGTAAAATTTTATGATAGAAACTTAAGAGATCTTATGTAAGTACTGGGTCACAATGTGGAGCAGTACATGTTTGTTGTTATTTAAATTATTCCATTCATTGGGCTAGAGAGATAGTACAATAAATTGAGCACTTACCTTGCAGGTAGCAGACCTAAGTTAAATTTCTGGAGCCCCATATGATCCCCCAAACCTGCCTGGAGTGATCCCTGAGTACAGTCAGAAATAATTCCTAAGTATTGCTGATGTGATCCCCAAACAAAAATAAATAAATACTTCCCAACAACCTCTGGATACATATAAAACACTGATGAATGATGGAATAGCATGTAAATTCATAATGGCATGTATCCATATACTGAATATTATAAACAACATATTTAAAACGTATTCAGCCAAACAGGGCATTCAAACTCAATACATGCGGATTCTCCATGTGCTGTATTATGGATTCACTACCAGGATCTCACCATTCTACAAGGAAGTGATCATCAACGTCAAGAGAGGGGTTTGGCAGGGTGATACCATTTTACCAAAACTCTTCAGTGTCACCCTTGAAAATGTTATGCAACAACTGGAATGGGAAGGAATGGGAGTAAAGATAGACAGACAGTCGGCAACGACACCACCTCCGCTTCGCTGATGACATCATTCTAATAATACCAAACATTAGCCAAGCCGCACAAATACTAGTCGACTTCAACCATGAGTGTGGAAAAGTCGGACTGCAGCTGAATCTCATGAAGACAATGTTTATGAGAAACGGACTTGTTGCTGACGTTCTATTCGCTCTCAAAAAAACGAACATCACCAAATGCAACAGTTGTGTTCCTAGGTCGAGAACTCAACATGACAAATAATCTGGCACCTGAGTTGTGCAGGAGGAAGAGAGCGGCTTGGAACACCTTCAAGAGCATCGAAGAAGTAGCTAAGAGGATGAAGAACCTCCGGCTCTGGGCACATCTCTTCGATTCCACTGTTCTTCCTGCATTAACATATGCCTCAGAGACCTGGGCCCTACAAAAACAGGACGAGAACGCTATTTGGGTCTCCCAAAGAGGAATCAAAAGAGCTATGCATGGAGTATCACTCCTCACTCAAGTGAGAGAAGGAATCCAGAGTTCTGACCTCCATCGATGATTGAGAATCAGGGATGTTGTCTCATTTGCCAAGGCATAAAAAATCAGATGGTCTGGACACGTAATGCGATTTGGAGGCAATGATCGCTGGGCTAGCCATTAACAACTGAATTCTACAAGATGTCAAAAGATTGCGTGGTCGCCCACCTACAAGATGGTCAGACTTCTTTGTCAAGACCCTGAATGATCGGTTTGAGGATCTTCTTGTTCCTGGAGTGAGCAGATGCCACTGGGTTACACTAGCACACGACAGGGATGAATGGAGACTTTACTGGCACCTGCTCAAGTAAATCAATGAGTAACAGGATGTCAACTGATCAAGAGATTAAGTTCTTACCTGACTTTTATACAAAACTTCAAGTAGAAAATGAATCTATCAATGATAGATGAACTTCTATTGTTTCCTGGGTTTGGCTGCAAAGCGGATCACATTAAGCTTAAGGTGGTTCATATTGCATTCCAAGGACTTGAAAGACACTCTGGCAGAATTATTAACTCAGATAAGTCTTATCATTATGCTTTGATGCCCGAAATGATTTGGATTGGCCACTGAGTCTAGGAATTTATGCTGATTTGCACAACTGCATTAACCCAAACAAAATTTTATCTCTTCTTTACACTTTAGACAAAGAATTATTATTTTTTCCTTCTCATTTGGAATGTTGAATTCCCTAAAGTAAGATACTTTAATTTTAAATTATTACTGTGAAAAAGTTTCAGGGTCCTTTATAGGTGCTTTTGCATGAAGCAAAGAAGTCTTATAATCTTATTTAGAAGGTATGTTACAGGTCAATTGCTTACCTCTGATCTAAAAATGGGAATTCCTTCTTCAGAATCCCCAGGAGTGAGGAAGGCAGGTATTGACTCAGTCTGAGGAAGTCATCCTGCCTTGGCCTTAGAACTGGAAGGGATTTAACTGTGATGTGGTTATTCAAACAGAGACTAGGGAATAAATAGATATGGAAATTTGATTAGATTTCTTCTCATATCTATAATAGTGTTATAGATGTTAGAAGCCCCTTAAAGTTTGAATAGATTTCATGTTCTATAAAGGGGTAAGAAGCAAAACAGAGAGAATGCTAAATAAAAGGTTGCATTTGAAAAGGTATAGTAAAGTGCCTATGTGCCTTCCTTTTAAAGAAAATTTTAATAAAGTGGCAAGTAATGAGCAAACAAATGGCCAGTAGTACTAATACCCAAACAACATGACTTGCTCATTGGCAGCAATATTTCCTCACATATATCATATGTGGATTCTGAGAACAAAGACTCTTTCTTAGTCTTAGTGCTCTTCCTGTATTATTTTCTTACAGTGTCCCTAACAGCTTTATTATGTATGAATTTGTATTCTGTCATACAGATGAGAAAAACAAGACTTACTAAGACTTTGTGAGTATATTAGAAGTCATGTAACATTCAGTAGAAGAAATGGTATGCAAACACGTGAAGTTTGTGTTCTAACAATGATAATAAGAGGACTTTACAATAAAAGGCAAGATGTCTGCAGAACTGCTCTCTTATTTTGAAATTGTGTAATTTTGGAAATAGTTTTTGTTATATAATTCAGAACCATCTTTTAGGTTTATACCCAAGAAGAATTGAAAGTAGAGGCTTGAAGAGATATTTGTATACTCATGTTTCTAGTAGCTTTAATTACAGTAGTCAAATTCATAGAGGGAGGAAGTGGCGTGGTGGTTGGCAAAGGTTAGAGAATAGCCCTACTATCCATTGACAGATGAATGGATAAGTTGTTTATATGTGAACAAGAGACTAATAGCCATAAAATGATAGAACTTCTCAGTTCTTGTCTAGAGTGATCATTTCTAACTATCTTTGTCTTGATGATCTTAAAAACCAAGTCCTGACAAGAGGTAAATGATATGCACGGCATCCTTTTAGTAGCAGTATTGCAAACCACAGTGCCTAAAAGGAAAATGAGAGAGAGAAGAGGAAGAGGAAGAGGAAGAGGAAGAAGCAGAGATAGAGGAAGAGGAAGAGGCAGTGGAGGAGGAGGAGGAGGAGAAGGAGGAATAAGAAAGAGGAGGAGGAGGAGGAGGAGGAGGAGGAGGAGGAGGAAGAAGAAGAAGAAGAAGAAGAAGAAGAAGAAGAAGAAGAAGAAGAAGAAGAAGAAGAAGAAGAAGAAGAAGAAGAAGAAGAAGAAGAAAGTGGAGGAGGAGGAGGAAAAGTACACTGGTAAAGGGATGAGTGTTGGAAAACTGCAGACTGAAACTCAATAATGAAGAACTTTGTAACTGTATCTCACAGTGATTCAATGAAAATTAAAAAGAAATACTGGAAATTCATATACATACTGCATGCAACAATAATTAAACTTAAAGACACGAACTAAGTAAAACAATCCAGTTAAAAAAAACCACAGATGTAGGGGGTATGGTGTCACCAGCTAGTCAGTCTATACCTGTGAGGTACACAGTACCAACACAGTAACAACAAGGTCTCCAATGGAGACGTTACTGGGCCCGCTCGAGCAAATCGATGATCAACGGGAGGGCCTTTTATCTTATCCTACCAGCTATAGAAAACAAAGTATTTCACAATGCCTTTTCAGCAATTCTGATTGTTGGGGGTGGGTAATTCTAAACAATAATGGTGCAGCTTTGGTCGAAATAATGTAATCAATGTAGAGAAGAGTTAAGTGGAAATCATCTGGCATTGGGAGGAGTGGGAGGGGGGTATATTGTGGTTCTTGGTGGTGAAAAATGAGTACTGGTGAAGAGAAAGGTGTTTGATCATTGTATGACCGAGACTTGAACCTGAAAGCTTGGTAACTTTCCCCACAGTGATTAAATAAATAGGTATAAGAAGAAAAATAAATAAATACAATTATGAAAAAACAGTAAGGTGTAGTTCATGCCCAATTCAATCAGCTTATCAGTGGCTGAATAAATAACAGTATTCCTACATAAAAAAAAAAACAGATGTGGGGCTGGAGTGATATCACAGTGGGTAGGGCATTTGCTTTGCACACAGCTGACCTGGGTTAGATTCCCAGCATCCCATACGGTCCCCCAAGCACCACCTATGGTAATTCCTGAGTGCCGAGCCAGGAGTAACCCCTGTGCATTGCCGGGTGTGACCCAAAAAAGAAAAAAAAAAACCCAAAATGTAATATGATACCATTTATATGATATACTTAGCATAGTCAAATTCATAGATGCTGGAAGTAGAATAATGGTTGACAGAGGTTGAAGAATCAGAAAAAGGGAATTTTAAAAGTTCAATGAGATATTTCAGTTCTGCATGCAAAGAGAATTCTGGATATTGTATCTTAATGATGTGAATATGCTTCACATTACTTTAATTTTTTATTATAAGTGGTTAAGATAGTAAAGCTCAAGTCATATACATATATGTGAATATATATATTAGCTCATGAAAACATGTATACAATTTACCTTTAAGTGTTTACAAAATGTATCCATATATTTATATTTATAGATTGAGCAACTATTGATGAATATTAGCACTTGTTCTATCTAGATAGGTAAATATTTACTATTTTAACTATGTTTAAAATCTTTAGTGATAAGGGTAAAATTTGCTTTAATAAAAAATTTAAACAGTCATTCCATGTTTAATATTAATCAGCTATCATTCAACTTCTTAAATCTAACATCTTCTAAGACATTTTGAATATTTCAATTGTTATCTTACAAATATGTATACATATAAAATGTAGTACTTAGAAACCATACAATGTCTATCTTCTAATTTTAGATTTTACTTTTTCACATTTTTAAAAATTATTTATTGTTTTAAAACAGTGGTTCAAAATAAGTAATGTCAAATAACAATGATCTAACAATTACGCATATTATTCATGATTCTGCAACTTGCTGGCAGGTTTTATTCCTGCTCCCCTGAGAAAATTACCATACACTTCTACATGTCACGCAGGCATAGGGGTTCAAAATCTGTCTGCTCTTTTGTATGTGACTTCTATGCTTGGATGTCTGAGAATCTTCATACTGTTGAGTTCTCAGGGAGGCAAGAATTCTTACAGGGTCCCTGACTTAGAGAACCAAAGAATAATTTACCTGTGAACTTAGGACTCAGGCAGAACATCATAAAGCATCCCTTCTGCAACTTTTTTTTTTGTTACTGGGACCGCTGGAGCAAATTGATGAATAACGGGAGGACAGTGCTACAGTGCAGTGCTAAATTTATTTATTGAATCACCACGAGAAAAGTTACAAAGCTTTCAGGTTTAAGTCTAAGTCATACAATGATCAAACAACCATTCCTTCACCAGTAATTATTTTTCACCAACAAGAACCCCGATAAACCCCCTGTACCCCCCCCCCAATGATCAAAACTGCTGAAAAGGCATTGTGAAATAATTTGTTTTCTATTGCTGGTTATGAAAACCATATGATGTCGTGTGCCTGCGATAGCGGCCACACAATTTTGGATTTCTGATATTTTACTAATCAAGTCTGGAGGGATTTCTGCCAAGAGCCAGATAATTATGAGATTGGTTTGTATGCCTCTGGTGCCATGGTCGTGCCAGAGAGCGACTCATGGGGGACAACTTGTGACCTCAGTAGGGTGTGAAGGACGTGCTGGTTTTATTCCCCCCATCCCATGAGGCTGCAGTTGCCCCGTCACCCCCGGCTCATACCTGTCCAATAAGCTATGAGGTGGTGGCCACCGTGCTACGGCGGGGGGTGGGGGGAGTAGGTGGAAGAGACAGACACCCTTTCCCTCCCAGGGGGGACACAGCACCATAGTTTAACATGTAGTTCATTCACATTTCTGCCACAAGCTGCTGGGCTCTGGATTAGGTCTGTGTGCCTCCGGTGCCATGGCTGTGCTGGAGAACTGCTCGTGGGGGAAGGGGGGCAACTCATGGCCTCAGTAGGGCATGAAGCTCCTTCTGCAACTTTTAATGAGTCAGAGGTTCCCATTGACAACCTAGATCTAAGGAGAAGTAAATAGATGCCATTTAGTACACCTTCTTTGTCACTGTTCCTACTATTTAATGGGAAAAGTGACGAAGAATGTATAGCTGTATTTAATCCAACAGCATTTACAACACACTCAATCAGCCAAAAGTTGCATGCAATGATGAATCAAGACAGTTAAGTTCTCCAGAAAGAAGAGAAGGAAGATTGACATGGTGCTCATAAATGATCTTTAACAAAATGTAGAGTAGAATTGTTGCCAATACTGATTAATAGGAGAGGCTACTGAGACTTAAGGTCGAAAAGTAGTATGGTAGTACCATGACCTAAAGTACAGAAAGTCAGTCTATGTCTGCTTGTATTTTTCCCTCTTGATTTGAAGTTTCATATAGAAGATAAATAAAAGAAAATGGCTGTCTTCAATTTCTAAGTTCCTTTCTAGTGAAAGGATTTGGTGAAGCGATCCTGTGATTATGAATCCATTATAACACAGAGCCTTACCCCTCTAGTTTCACCGCTGTGCCTTCTGCCCCAGGAATACACAGCTTCCACTAAGCATGTTAAGCAAGAACTTCTGAGAACTCCAGGATTGCAGTCGATGATTTACCTGTCTTTGCTCCCATGACCTACCTACACTGCCCTCATTCTCAGATGAGCTTCATTCCTGTGTCCTGGCTGTGTCACATCCTTTGTGCATTATCCCTTTCCTGGGTCTCGTGTCCTGTGCCCACTGAAATCCTGTAATTCTCTTTCAGCTAGGGGCAATTTTGCCTACAGGAATTGCCAGTTGCTGAACAATTTGGCATAGTTTGGGGGTGTTTTAGTTTGCTTGTGAGGTGCTGCAGGATTCTACTGGAGACAACATGGGTGCTCCTGGACAGCCTGTAATGCACAGGACTTCCCATCCAATGATGCACACACATCAAAGAATGCCCTGAGCCACATTGCCAGTAGTGCCAGGGTAGAGGAATATCACATCACAAGGAAGTCAGTATCTTGTGATACTGACTTCATGCTAGTTGTATCTTAGAGCAGTGGGTTCTGTAGTGTGATTAGAGAATGGTAGCTGTAAGAGAAGACCAAGTAACAAGGCTGTGCATTGTGGCTTAGAATGACTTAGAGTACTTTTTGATAAATTGTGATGAAATTGTTAAAATTTTTTAATGGGAAAGGGCTTAGATTGTTAGATGATTCTGAAAACACAATTCTGAAGTGAAAATGGCTGTCCTGAAAGTGAGTGGTCATTGCTCTGGTTCAGGGAAGGGTATCTTCTCTGAGAGGAAGCTATTGAAAATCAAAAGGAGCTCATGAGCTCAAGGTGTGAATTGAGGCCCCAAGAGATGATAGGAACTATGATGTCTACATTTGTGGCATCAGACAGCATCAGTCACACTTTCCATGGCAGAGGTAAGGACATAAAGGGCACATGTATTATAGACATGAAATAGATGTAGTCTAGTGAGACTAATTTACATGCACAACTAGGGAAACTAAACCCATTTTTCTCTGCATTCATATATATTCATATATACCAATGGTTCAACTAACATTTTGTTAATTTTTCAATCAATGGTGAGATCTATGATCAGACAAATCAATCTGAAACAAAAATGTCCATGATTTGAAGGATTGATTCAAGTAGGACTAGGGGTGGCCTCTTCGGACTAGTGCTTCCATGCCATATGGTTCCCTCATCCTGCAAACTGAAGAGAATATTGCCCCACTCTAAGATGAATTTCTTTAACCTTCCTGTATTTATATTGTTATCAGATGTCTGCACACCTCCCTTAGGGTGGAAAGAGGTAATTAAATTTTGGTGTGAAAGACTTACTAAAGAAAAGTCTTCTCGGGGAAATAAAAGCAAATAATAGCAACCAATTGCAAGGAATAGCAACCAACGATTAAAGCTCATCCTCTTTAATTATTTCAAAATAAAATCAAGGAAAGATTGTCTAGATTCATAGATATTCAAGAGTTTACCAATATAGGATGGGATTCAAAATGAAATAGAGCTTTTCCCTTAAAGTTTTATATAGACTAGATCAATGGGAAAGAGTGTTCTGGACTATCTTTAGGGACTTTTATATAGGTAGAGCAGAAATCTGGCTAAGGCTTACCTTGATTCATATCTTTATTTTCATTTTAAAAAGAAAAACTGTATTTGGGGAGGTTTATTATTTAATAGAATTCATTGCTGAAGACATGATAATGTGACAGAGAACTTGTCATAGAGCAAGACAGAGCAATAGTATAGCAGGTTGAGTTCTATTCCTAGCACCTCATATGGTTCCCTGAGCCCAGCCAGGAGTGACGTTTAGTGCAGAGTCAGGAGAAAGCCAGGTGTGGCCTCCAAACAAGCAAAAAAGAGCTCCTAAAATTCAGGGGCCTTGTCTAAGTTATCCAAGTTTTCCAGACTTACAATAGCACCACGTATATGGTCACTTGATCATTTGACATCCAGTTACTCATTGATTTGCTTGAGTGGGTGCCAGTAACATGTCCATTAGTCCCTGTTGCATGCTAGTGTAGCCCAATGGCATCTGCTCATTCTAGGAACACAAAGAGCCTCAAACCAATCGTTCAGGGTCTTGACGAAGAAATCGAACCATCTCCTAGGTGGGCGGCCACAAGATCATTTGATGTCCCATGGAATCCAGTCGGTAATGGCTCTAGTCGAGTGTTCATCTCCAAATCTCATTATGTGTCTAGCCCATTTGATTTTTCGAC
This sequence comes from Sorex fumeus, assembly GCF_029834395.1. NCBI lineage: Eukaryota > Metazoa > Chordata > Mammalia > Eulipotyphla > Soricidae > Sorex > Sorex fumeus. Next base: position 61,771,005 of record NW_026606155.1, on the reverse strand, counting down.
ACCTTGACAAATGACACAGTGTCCCTGATTCTTGATCGACAATGGAGTTCAGAATTCCGGATTCTCTCTCTCACTTGAGTGAAGTGTGGTACTCCAAGCATAGATCTTTCGATTCCTCTTTGGAAGAACCAAATAGTGTTCTCATCCTGTTTTCGTAGGGCCCAGGTCTCTGAGGCATGTTAATGTAGGAAGAACAGTAGAATCAAAGAGATGTGCCCAGAGATGGATGTTCTTTGTCCTCTTAGCTATTTCTGCTCTTGAAGGCATTCCAAGCTTCTCTCTTCCTTCTGGACAACTCAGGTGCCAGATCATTTGTCATGTTGACTTCTTGACCTAGGTACTCATAACTGTTGCATTCAGAGATATTCGTTCCTTTGAGAGCAAGTGGAATGTCAGAAATGAGACCATTTCTCGTAAACATTGTCTTTATGAGATTCAACTGTAGTACGATCTTTCCACACTCATGGTTGAAGTTGGCCAGCATTTGTGCTGCTTGGCTAATGTTTGGTGTTATTAGAATGATGTCATCAGCAAAGCGGAGATGGTGTAGTTGCCGACCATCTATCTTCACTCCCATTCCTTCCCATTCCAGTCGATGCATGATGTTCTCAAGGGTGGCACCGAAGAGTTTTGGTGAAATGGTATCACCCTGCCAAATCCCTCTCTTGCCGTCGATAATCACTTCCTTGTAGAATGTTGAGATCCTGGTTGTGAATCCATAATACAGCTCACGGAGGATCCTGATGTTGAGTTTGAACACCCTGTTTGGCTAGGGCTTTGATGACCACTTCAGTCTGAACAAAATCAAAGACCTTCTTTAAATCAGTGAACATTAGACAAAGCAGCATCTTGAACTCCTGAGCAACCTTAATGAGCTTGGTTACTATGTGGATATGGTCGATCATGCTGAATCCTTTTCGAACCATGCTTGCTCGCATGGTTGTCCTTCATCTAGTGTTCTGCCAATCCTATTCAGGATGACTCGAGTGAACAGCTTGTAGACAACAGACAACAGACAACAGGTAGATCAGGTGATAGTTGCCAATGTCGTGGATGTCTCCTTTCTTGTACAGTAGTACAGTCCTGCTGGTTTTCCACTGGGACGGAACCTTGCATTCAGACAGGTAGTGTGTGAAAAGCTGAGCTAGTATGTTGATGAGTACTGACGGCAGGTTCTTGAGGTGTTTGGATCTGACCTCGTCTGGGCCTGATGCTATTCGCATCTTTACCAATGAAATAGCGTGTCGGATTTCAGAAGGGAGAATGTTGGGAACAACATATCCATCCTGCGGAATTTGGTATGTGGGCAGATGGATGTGGTTATTGAAGAGATCTGAGTAGAAGTCAGGGATAATCTTCTTCATTGCCCTTCTGAAAGATGTGATAGATCCATTAGGACATTGGAGGGCAGTCATCTTGGTCTTGTAGTTGGCGAAGGACAGGGGGGAATTGTGAATGCTTTGTCCGGCTTCTGCCACATCTACCAGCACTGCTGCTCTTCTCTCTCTCTTTTTTTTATTTATTTTAATTTTTATTAGTGAGACACCATGAGGTACAGTTGTAGACTTATAAATTTTTGTTTTGGGGTTTCAGTTATACACTGATTGAGTACCCATCCCTCCACCAGTGCTCATTTTCCACCTCCAGTGCTTGCAGTTTCCCTCTCACCCCCCACCCCCATCCCACCCTGCCTCTGTGGCAGGGCATTCCCTTTTGTTCTCTCTCTCCTTTTGGTGCTGTGGTTTGCAAAAGAGGCATTGTGTTGGCAATACTGAACAGCTACATGCAAAAAATGGGCTCATATGTCTGCATAACACCATGTACAAAAGTAAGATCAAAATGGACTAAAGACCTCAACATCAGACTAGAATCCAGAAAGTACATTGAAGACAAAGTTGTCAAATCTCTCCATGACATTGAAGCTAATGGTATCTTCAAAGATGTCACGCCACTGTCCAAGCAAGTGAAAACAGAGAGAGACAAATGGGACTATCTTAAACTAAGAAGCTTCTGCACCTCAAAAGTGACCAAAATATAAAGACAGTCTACAGAATGGAAAAGGATATTCGTCCAGTATACACCTGACAAGGGGTTGATATCAAGGATATGCTCTTCTCTCTTTGAAGTCTTCCTTGATCGCTTTTCTGCACTGCTTTGCGAGCTCGAATGTTCGCTTGCAGTTGCCTGGGGCTTGCGCCAAGCCATGTTGGCAAATGAGCTCAAGAGTTTTTGAAGACGGGCATCTTTTTTGTGGCCTTCTCTCTTGGTGTTCCTTGCCAATCATGGAGGTGCTGAATCAGTCGATAGTATTCTTAGTCAATGTTGTCAAGTCGGCATCTTCCTATGTTGCTGCAATAGTGCCAAAGAACTCTCAGTTGGTTGGTCATTCTGGAGTTCCCTTCTTAAACTTTGCAGCCCTTTCTCCCCACTCCATGAAGTAGAATTTTGCATGAAGGAGATGGTCGTCCAATCATGTTTGGAATTTTGGGACAACAGTGACATCCATCAGTCAAAACTGTTGATGGAATATCATGTGCTCAATTTCATTGTGAACCGTCTACTGGGAGACTCCCATGTCCAAAGTTTAGATTCTTCCTTCTGGAACTGTGAGTTACCATGGATGGTCTTGGTCAACATGATGAACTCAGATAGTCTCTCACCCTGTTTGTTCCATTCTAGGCCATGGGTCCTGATGTGGAAATCTTTGGCTGATCTTTTCGGTCCTATCTTGGGATTAAAATCACTGACATTGATCTTGTAGAAGGTGTGGTTCTTCTTTATATAACTTCTCCAGCTCCATGTAGAACTTCTCAATTTCTCCTTCATCAGACTTGGATGTTGGTGCATAGACAACGAAGATAGAAACTGCTGGCAGTGAGCCACATCTATTCAAGTGTAATCGTCCGATTCGGGTTGTTAGGCATTCAAATGAATCAATGCTCATGGCCAAGTTCCTGTTGACAAGGACACTGATACCACCGACGCCTCTTTTGTCACATGTTCTGAGGAACAGTTCTTCTCCAGTATCAAAACAGTGTGATGTGATTGATGCCTTCTTGTCTCAGTCAGACCAATTATGTCATACTTGATCTTTTGTGCTTGTACCATCAGGTCCTCGATGGATGTGTCTGATGCCAGCGTACGTGCATTAAAAGTACAGACAGTAATTTTTGTCCTTCATTTTGGCAACCTAGTTCGGCCTTGAGATTTTATCAGTCTCTCCTTCCTCATCCTTCTTAACGCTGCCATATTGGTGGCTCTTTCAGGGTCAGGGGAATGAAACCCATTGTATTTACTGGTTTTGGCATATCGAATATGCCACAGATAGCTTATCAGGCTCTGTCATGTGGGCAGGATATTCTCAGTAGCTTGCCAGGCTCTTCGAGAGGGATAGAGACTTTCAGGGAAGCCTCTAATCACCCTTGCAGATGTTCCCATGGGTCAAACCATATTTGAGCCCCATCAGATATGGTGCAGTAATCTTGGAAGATGGGTATTAAGTGTCTTATGATGTGTCTGTTCCTGTGTCCCATGGAGCCTGGAGTCAAGGTCACAGAGTTCTGCTTACCTGGTTCTGTGGGGCTTCACTCGTGCATGAGTCTCTGCCCAAGCATCCGGAAAGCATACTGGAGCATGGAGGTGGCTGGGTAGTGGAGGTACTATGTATATGAGTGTTTAATAATTACATATTAATGAAATGCTTTCATGATATGTCAGGCTTTCATAGACTCTGCACCCAAAGTCCCTTTTGAATCTGTCTTTAGGAGCCTAGCAGAGTATGAGTATGAGATACTGTCTCACTTTTCTACATATTCTAACTACATCTCTTGTACTTCTTCTCCCAACCTTGCAGAATATTTTTTGTGGAAAAAGGAAGAATCCTATAGATTTTTAATGAAAATAATCCATTTTCTATGTTGAATGTCTTGATACACTAAGAAAAGTGGTGGATAACTGAATATTAAAATTGTAAAATAAGCAGAAAGAAACTTGTGCTCAAATACTCAGATAAAAGGTAAAGGCCCTCCCGTTGATCGTCGATTTGCTCGAGCGGGCCCAGTAACGTCTCCATTGGAGACTTTGTTGTTACTGTGTCTGGCATATCGAATACTCTCGGTAGCTTGCCGGGCTCTCCGAGAGGGGCGGAGGAATCGAACTCGGGTCGGCCATGTTGGCTGCGTGCAAGGCAGACGCCCTACCCGCTGTGCTATCGCTCCAGCCCTCAGATAAATCCCTAGTTAATGTTTTTGGGTTTGTTTTTGGGTCACACCCAGTGGTATTCAGGGTGTGAGTAGTAAATTTAATGGTACTAAGTAGTTACTTCTACCGCTGCACTCAGTAATTATTCCTGCTGTACTTGGGGGACCATATAGGGTACCAAAGATCAAGCCAGTGTCAGCGGCATGCAAGGCAATCGCTACCCTCTATCCTATATCTCCAGCCCCAAATCCCTAGTAACTTTTTGTTTGTTTGGAGACCACATCTGCCAGTGTTCAGCAACTATCTCTAGTTCAGTACTTGGGGTCATGACTTGAATTTCTGAGGATCCATTTGATTCCAGGAGTCAAACTATAACTTCTTGTGTACAAGGTGTGCATTCCTGCCTATTAAGCTATCTTCCTGACCCAATTCCAAATGCATTCATAGGAGATGGCATCATTTTTGTATGTTTTTATACTTAAAGAAGCTTCATTGACTATCAGTATATACTTAAAGAAGCTTCATTGACTATCAGTATATGAGGAATTGTGTAAATATGGGCTTGTAGAATCTGGGTAGAGAAAATGAGAAGAAGGTGTTCTTATGTGCAGCACTTGCTGTAAGACTACTCATGACCATTTTAAAAGCAAGGAACAGGTACAGGTAGAAATGTTTCTCAATTGCATTAATAACAAATACTGTATAAATTTGTGGGACAAAATATTATGCACTTAGTAAAATTAAAGAATTCTATGACTTTTTGAATTACATTAGTGTAAATTATTTTGTCAATGTTTCTTTTCAAGGCAAGCAGGTAACAGGTTCTCCTCTTTTGATAGAAATCTGGTATCCAATCCTGATTTAATATTCCCACTCTGTTTTTGTAATTAAAACATCATTTATACTGAGAATAATTAAGACAACTGTACATTTGATTTTAAAATCAGTTTTGAGTATTGTGCCTTGTCAAGCTACAAGAATGGTTCCTGCAGCTTTTACAACGTAGCATTAAGAAGCAGACAGTGACCGCAGGCACCTGAGTGGAAGGTTTGACAGTTTGATAAATTAGGAATGACACTTGCCAAAATGGCTGTCCTTCCTGCAGTCTGCCAGTGGAGCATTTGCACACTGTTAATTGAATTGGCAATTTGTGTAACAGTGCCTGCCCCTGAGCTTTTGTAACGCCGGATCTGCCATTTAACTCTGATAATCCAGGACTAGGGAATAAGGACGAAAAGCTTCACATGATATTACTGCAGATTTAAAATGACAGTCGGGGACCTTGTTGCCAATTTCCCATTAAATGAGAAATAATTAACAATAGCAATAACAAAGTCTTATAAAGCTGGAAAGTTAAATTGACTTTTCAGCACTAGCATTGTACAAAATTGCTTCTAGTGTGATTATTGGATTGCCCTTTCAAGATTATGTACCCAAATAGTATCATATGATGAACCAAACATGGAATGATTTGCAAAGTTACCTGTTTTATTACCATGGAATTTTTCTGATTATCTACAGGGATTGTATTGTCATTAAGAATTTGTTTTATACTATTAGATTTCATCGAGATAAAAATTTATGAAATAATAGATTATTTCCTTAATTTTCTAGTAATTTCATTGTAACAACAACAAGATGTTTCACTCTAGCTGAAGAATGTCAATTTTAAATTTTATAATAATTTGTATGGCTGTTTTGGTGTTTTTCCTTGATGCTTTCCAGATTTGTGGGAACCTCTGAAAATTTTTGTTTTGTTTTGTTTTCAACTATCATATTTGGAATAATGGTTTAGAAACAAAACAGATTCCTGGCACAGAATTCTTTTGAGAAGTTAAAAATATACAAGTGTTTTTTTTTGTTTTGTTTTATTTTTAATATTATCAAGGCCATGTGTACCTTCATCACTACTAATGTCTATTGAATTCTGAAGTTCAAAGGCATGATAATATTAGATGAAGCATGTTAGTATGGAACAGGGATGATATTTAGCTGGTGCTCTCTGAATGCCATTCCTACTGGGATCAGTCAGTAACTATACATAGTTCAACATTTTTATGACCGATTCTGGCCTAGGACTAATATGCAAAAAGTGACTAGGGCATTGATATCAGATCACTGAAAGAGTTTGAGGAACTAATATGATGACAGAAGATGATGCATTTTCAAAATCTTAGTTGTTTCTGATAGACTCCCCATGCAGAAGTGTGTAAGTACAGAAACTGGAAATACATGAGGAAACAGTGAGTGAGGAAGGGAGCAGACGGGAGCATATCAAGTTAGATTAGTGTTTCTCAAGTGGGTGATACTACCACAAAGTCCAGGGTGTTTAAACCTCCGGGGACAGTTAGAAATCACAGGTGCAGTTGTTGAGTAATTCTTGTTTATTTGCTTAAAGGTAAATTCCCAAGGGTTTTATTTTTTCTGAAAAGGGGGCAATGGGTCAAATAAGTTTGGGAACCTCTGGATAAGATGCTTTATTAACGAAGGATGAATAGCTAAGGAAACTCTTAGTTTCTTTCTTAGGCATTATATCCCAAGGCTACCCTATGGAAAATGTTATAGAGGGTTCTCAGTTAACTTAAAATTGAACTTCCATATGACCCAGCAATTCCACCTTTGGGTATCTACTTCAGGACAGAAAAACATTCATTCAAAAGGACATCAGCACACCACTATTCATTACAGCATTCATAACAATAGCTGAGATTTGAAATCAACCTAGATGTCCAACAACAGGTCAGTGGATCAAAAAGATGTGGTATATATGCACACAATGGAAAACCACACAGCTGTAAGTAATGATGAAATCATGCAATAGGTGGAAACTGAAAACTATTGTGTTAGATGAAGTAAGCCACATGAAGGAAAAGCACTGGATGATATTACTTATATGTGGTATTTAGAGTTACTGGATGAGAAAATGCAAGGGTTTAAAAGGGAGCTGCGTAGATCACCCTTTGCCCCAGATTATAGGGAGGAGAAATTAAAAAAGAGGGTGAAGGGGAAAGAGAAAGAGATATGAGAAGCAATAGGACCAGGGGTCAAGGGATTCAGGTACATCAGTGATATTAAGGAATGATAGAGCAAAACATCCAAACCACAGAGTTAACAACACTGAAATCACAAGACCCAAACTTTAATAACCAAACTTAAAAGATGCCTAGCAAGAGAGTAGGCAGGGGTGGGGTGGGGTGGAGTAGAAGAACCTGGGAACACTGATGGAGTGAAGTTAACACTGATGGTGGTATTGATGATGGAGCATTGTATGTCAAAAGCTCAACTATGAATATCTTTGTAACTCATGTTGCTTTAATAAAATAAAATTTGGGGGAGGGAGAATGGGAAAAATAGTTTCCTTAGATATTTGGGATATTCAGTAACAGGGCAAAACCTCCTGTTGTCTTTTTTAAAAAATAAGAATGTTCTCCTGTGTTTTTAGATAGTTTTTGACTGGTGAGTACATTTCATTAATTTAATGTGATGACAGGATGTGTGAATGGAAACTCCAGATGAGTGGGAAGTGAAGGACTGTCCTGCTGTTAGGGATCATGGCTCTTTTATGAAGAGGTTGTTTGAAGCTGAAACTGTGGTGCCTGCAAGGAGGAGGAGAGAGGAGCAAAATGTTAAGCACATTAGCAATTAAGACTTAGGCAGAAACTGGAAGTCCATGAGGAAACAGTGAGTGAGGAAGGGAGCAGACGGGAGCATATCAAGTAGAATGAAGTGAGACTGAACTTGAAACAAAAGGATCCTCTGTGAACCTGGTTGTGAGACTTTAAACTTAGACAATCAGGAAATCTATTCTGGGTTTACATCTTTTTACTGAGGTATGCCTGCTGGGGGCCAGAGAGAAATCTCAATGTGTTGAGTACATGCTTTGCATGGGGGTGGCCTATTTTGGATCCCCAACATTGTATAAACTCCCAGGCATACCCAGTAGTAAATCCTGAGCAGAGAGTTATGAGTATTCCCCAAGTGTTACTAGGTGTGCCTCCCAAACCAAAATAAAAATTGAAAGATTAAAATTTGGAAAAATTTTGTCATGCTTGTTTTATCTCACAAGGACCATCTACAGGGGGATAGAAAAATCAGATGGATTGGTGAACATGGTACACTTTTGAAAACACAAGGCCATATGTAAACTGTTAGCACAGCGTTAGGGCGTTCGCCTTACAAGCGGGCAACATGGCCGACCCGAGTTCGATTCCTCCGCCCCTCTCGGAGAGCCCGGCAAGCTACCGAGAGTATTCGATATGCCAGACACAGTAACTTTAAATAGTAAGAGCATAATTTAGAGAGATGCCATGGGAACTTTGAGAGGCAGAGAAATAGGAGATAATGGGAAGAGGGAGGTTGGGCTGTATATAAAGGAAAGCAAAGTCTATCATGTGACCCCGAAGTGACTGTGGTTAGTGTTGTGGCAGGTATACATAGTGCTCTTCAGAGAGTGAGTCAGTAGAGAAGTGGGGGTGGCACGGATATATCATGGGTGCTGGCAGATGATACCTAACCACCCCAGAATTATAGGGACGGGTGTGAAGGACTGATGAGTGTTACCAAACAAGAGAGGAACTTGGCATGAAAATTGCTATGTTTCTGCAATTTGCATGTCTCTGCAATTGAAACGTGTCTTGTAATTGTATAGATTTAGTATGATGAGTTTTCTTTTATTTTTCAGGAGAGCTCATGGTAAATTGATGGCATCTTTAATATTTGATAGCACTATAGGATCATTGAGATTTGGTAAAATGTTAATAAGTGTGTAACTGCTAAAGAAAAAGTTTTGTATATTAGTTTTCAAAATATTTGAAAGGTTTTCATACCATATCTAATGTTGTAGTACTGTCATTTATAGATTACATATAATATTGAATGTTTCACATATGTAAAGTGTTTATATCTGTCACTGTCACTGTCCTCCCGTTGTTCATCGATTTGCTCAAGCGGGCCCAGTAACGTCTCCATTAGAGACTTTGTTGTTACTGTGTTTGGCATATCGAATACATCACGGGGAGCTTGCCAGGCTCTGCGTGTGGGCAAGATACTCCCGGTAGCTTGCCGGGCTCTTCGAGAGGGGTGGAGGAATCGAACTAGGGTTGGCCATGTTGGCTGCGTGCAAGGCAAATGCCCTGCCGCTGTGCTATCGCTCCAGCCCACAAAGGTGGCCTTAGAGGTGTCTGATAAGCTGGGCCACTTAGACCCTGCCAGATCTCGGTTTCTATCACTGTCCTCCTGTTGTTCATCGATTTGCTTGAGCGGCCCAGTAACGTCTCTATCATGAGACTAGTTGTTACTGTGTCTGGCATATCGAATACGTCACGGGTAGCTTGCCAGGCTCTGCCGTGCAGGCGAGAAACTCTCGGTAGCTTGCCGGGCTCTCTGAGAGGGGTGGAGGAATCGAACTCGGGTCGGCCATATTGGCTGTGTGCAAGGCAAACGCCCTGGGGCTGGAGCAATAGCACAGCAGGTAAGGCGTTTGCCTCCCAGCATCCCATATGGTCCCCCAAGCACCGCCAGGAGTGATTCCTGAGTGCCGAGCTAGGAGTAACTCCTGAGCATTGCTGGGTGTGACCCAAAAAGCCAAAAAAAAAATGGATTGCCTGTTACATAGTGTTTATATCATCTCATCCAATTCTCATAATAACACCAAGAGATGAGAACTGTTTTTTAGCTCCTCCACATATTATGTTGATACTAAATTTCAGAAGTTACTTTAGAGTCCTGACTTGATGTAAAGTCTAATGCTAGGTTCAGTTCTGTGGTGAAATCTGCACTGTAGCACTGTGGCACTGTCCTCCCATTGTTCATTGATTTGCTTGAGTGGGCCCAGTAACATCCTCATTGTGAGACTTGTTGTTACAAAACCTAAAAAAGAAAATGAACAGGGAATGGTCTAGGTAATGGCACAGGAAACTTAAGGTGTATATTCAGAAAACAATTGTGTGAATAATGTATACATGGTGCCTCAAAGACCACAATAAAGACAAAACAGGCTAGCAAGATTTTAGTAAGATATACTTCATTTCTAACTAAAAAATAAATGGAATATTCTTGACAGAAAGTGAAAAATTGGAACAAATAGAAATGAAGTAAGTGGTAACATACACCGAATGGTTGGATAAAAGGAATAGAACCATCAAAACACTGTGGGAAGAACTTGGATGCCTGATAAAGAAATTGTAGTATACACACAATGGAATACTACTTGGTTATGAGAAAAGATGAGATCATATAGTTTGCTGCAGCTTGAGTGGAAATGGAAGTTGTGCTAAGTAAAATGAGTCAGAATACAGATGACCTCACTCATATGTGGGATATATGTGTTTGTGTGTGTGTGTGTGTGTGTGTGTGTGTGTGTGAAAGAAATCAATAAACGGTCTTCAAAAGAAATAAACCCTGAGATGCTGCCAATAGTACAGTGAATTAAGGCTTTACAATTAGGGGTGCCAGGATGGGAGATGCATGTTGAAAGTAGACTATGGACCGAACATGATTGCCACTCAATGCCTCTTTTGCAGACCACAACACCCAGAAGGAGAGAGAGAAAATAGGGAATGCCCTGCCACAGAGGCAGGGTGGGATGGGGAAGATGGGGTTGGGAGGGATACTGGGATCCATGGTGGTGGAAAATGGGCACTGGTGGAGGGATGGGTATTTTATCATTGTATAATTGAAACCCAAGCACAAAAATTTGTAAGTCTACAACTTTACCTCATGGTGTTTTACTAATAAAAATTATTTTAAAAAAAGATAGAGGAGAGTCTATTATGACAACATTAATTGGAAATGATCATTCTGGACAAGAATTGAGTGTTGAAAGTCGGTAAAGAGATATACATGATAAGCTTTATATCATGATATACATGATAATCTGTATTGCAAATCATAATGCCTAAAATGAGAGAAAGAGAAAGAGAGAGAGATGAAAGGTGCCTTTCATAAAGGCATGCTGGGTTGGGGGGTATTTTGCAGAGGTGGGAGGAAAACTGGGTACATTGGTGCTGGGAAATTACACTGGTGGAGGGATGGGTGTTGGAACACTGTATGACTGAAACCCAATCAAGAACATTTTTTTTAATGCTATATATCATGGTGATTCAATAAAATAAAAAAAATTTAAAAAAATAGGGGTGAGAAGAATGAAGGGACCTTAGCATAGTAGTTGGGGAGTTATTGACACTGTGGAGGTAAGTATAAATCAGTAATATAAGACTTGTAAGCCATATTGCCTCAATAAAATTTAAGAAATATCTGTGTTTGTTATAACTTATATAATGACAGATTTTATATTAAATTAAAGAAATTTTAATACCTTGTTATTGAATTTTAAAAAACTTTAAGTTTCCAAGGTTAGGTGAATTGGAAACAAAGAAAAATGGCAAGAACTAAAGATGCAATAATGAGTGTACTTAGGGCCAAGGAGAGAGTAAAGCACGTAAGACACCTATCTTGTATATAACCAACCCAGGTTTGAACCCTGGTGGAGAATATGGTCTGCCATACCCCTCTAAAAGTTATCTATGAGTGCAGAGCCAGGAATACACCATGAACAATAGTAGGTGTAACCCCCCCACAACAAGAAGCAAAAAACCAAAAATGCTTAGAGTTTTATTGAGGTAATTATAAATTGACAGTAAATAAGTTTTCTTTCGTCTATAAATTCTTCGGGTTTTGTTTATCTAATTGATGAAACCATTTGGGAGGTTATTGTAGCATTCTGTTTGTTTTGTTGTCTGTTTGAAAACTGGTTACTTGATGTTTTCAAAATGTTCTGCAATTCTTTATCCCTTGAAAATAATCACAATAGAAATTATTTTAATATCTTATAACTAAAAATATACTTTAAAATGTTTAATGAGGGCCAGAATGATAGCAGAATGGGTAGGGTACTTGCCTTGCAATCCAGTCTAAATCCAGATTTGATCCCCAGAATCCCATATAGTTCCCTGAGCACCACCAGTAGTAATTTCTGAGTGCAGAGTCAGGAATAACCCTGAGCATCACCAGGACTGGCCCCTCTCCATCAAAAAAAAGTTTAATGAAGCATCAAAAACTTATTATAAAAGGTTTAACACATTGACTTTTAATAATTATGCTCAGCTACAACATCATGATTGAGAAACTTTGGGCTAAAATTATGTTAGAAGGGATTTGGGGAAATTAGGTATAATATTTATTCAAAAATTTTATTTTATAATTGTAAGCATTTTTTATTTTAGATATATTTTATCCTCCTTCATTTTCTGATAGGTATTACGTATACCTATCTGCATTTCTTATATTTGACTAATTCTATTACTTTTTAATTATTAAATTTATGCTCATAAGTTAAAGATAATTAACTTTTTATGGTGGGATATTTCTCAGTGTGGTTTCCCTTGTATACAGTCATCTTATGTACATTGTATACATGTATATATTTATCTTGTATACATTCATCATTTACTGAATGTAAATCTTCAGGTGGATATACACTCATTGAAGGTAAATCTTCAGATGAATGATATTTTTTTCTACCTTTCAGACTTCTAAGATCTATATTTATGGGTACATATTTACCTCAGTATCCCATTTTAGCTGCGTCCCACAAATTTTGACATGGAGTGTTTTAAAAAATTTTTGTTTAAAACATTTTGAACCATTTTCTCAGATTTTACATTAAACTGAAGAATTTTTGATAGCTTGTTATTGATTTCACAAATATGTAAGGATTTTTCTTCACCAATGTCTTTCTGGCTTTCATTTTACTGTCCAATATTTGAACACTCCTTATCTCTCAGAAATCCCTAAGCTTGACAGCTCATGTATGATGTTTGTTATTTGCCTTAAGGATTAAACACATTTTACAGATACTCCTAAGCATGTGTTTTGTGCCAAGTCCTGTTCATGACTCTTTTATTCTGGAGTAGGAAGAAAAGAACAGACAACGAAGCAGCAAAGGCAATAAGAACATAACTTAGGACAGTGACAAAGACTATAAAACAATGAAGTAGGATAAGGTGGTAGAGGTAACCTCGCTGATTTTGATTGGATGAACATGGGGGATCTGCAAGTTGCCACTGTAGCTGAGACTGAATGGCCAGCATGAATCAGCCCTACAAAGCTTGGATACTTAGTAGTCCTTAAGAAGCAACAACACACATCTCTGATGTTAACTGACTTACTCTCTTCTGAGAACAATTTTTTTTAAAAAGAGACCTGGTGGTCTTGGATATGGGTGAAAGGAGAACAGTTTCAGATGAGGTTAGCAGGTTAGTAGGGCTTACAGGACCATGGAAAACTGGACTTTTGGGGACTTGGAAGCTTTGTTCTACTTCTAAGTATCTTATGATCCCTTTGGAAAGTTTTAAAGGGAACTGTGTTAACCTTTTCTCTAAGCTTGTTTTGAAGATCAGTATGATATATAAGCTGTGTGAGTATTTAGCATTTATAAATACCTGTTGAATATAGTAAGTATATATTAGTGTATTGATTTTTTATAATGAGTGATGTTGTATTGCTCCTTATAAATACTTTGGTGCATATTAGACAATATGAGCATTTAACTGAATAAATTTACAACCACTGTTTAGATATGCTTATTCTACTTTTGTCCCTTTAAATTTGTTGACTCAAAAAAATTTTATTTGCCAGATTCATGATGTCCTGAATCATTTCTGTGTACTTCCTGTGTGACCCTGGGCAAGTCACTCTCACAGAGCTTTTGTGAGGATTAACTGAATCATGTCAACCAGCAGGCATAATGATAGGTACATAATAAGCACTCAGTGGTGGCTATTTTAATGGCCTAATTATAGTTCACTAAACTCAGTGTAGATTCATAATTCCTTCAATTTGTCATTAAATTGCTCTGAGTGATAATTCTATTCACTGTATACCAAATAACTGAATGAATAAAATAAGGCCAAAGAACTACTCTTTTGACTTTATAAGGGCACTTTTATAGTTATTAGGCTTCTCATCTTCCATAGGCCTTCTCAGAAGCCCACAAGTAAATTGATAGTCACATAACATCCACTTTAGAGGATCGGGGAGTAGCATTTTTATGGAAAAGGTTATTCTAAGTGTCTGGTTTTTTTCCCCTGGATTTATTTGTTTGCGAGGACAAAGAGAAAAGCTTGCAATTTATAATTTCTATTGAGCAATGACCTAGCTATAAAGAGATATTTTACTTATTTATGAAGAATAATTAATTATTGGCTGGTGTGAAGGAGGAAAGCATTCTAATGAAGGCATACATTTTAGAGCTTGAGGTGGAGGAGAGAAAACAAAAGTTGGTGGAGTTTAAGCTATCTACATTTAAATGATTTAGTGGGAAAGAGATAAAACATTCCTAAACTGGTATAGTACCAAGGGTAGCAGTGAGTTGCAATTTATAATAACGTTTTATATGCTGCATCATAACTCTTGAAATTCTAGCATATAAATCAGGAATCATCTTATCAGGGTAAGATCTCATCAGTATCCAGACATTTTTAAGACTATAAAGTTGTTCGTAATTTATACATATGATTATAGTACATTATAAAAAACTTCAGCTATCTGGAACTTAGAGGAAATTGTTATTTTGGATAAAATGGGAAGGGGGGGAATTCTTTAATCACCAAACTTTGTTGGTTAAATCATTTTGAAAAAAAATGTGTGAAGGATAATTGAGCCTTTTCTTTATGACTTAGGAGTATCATTATGTATGCATTTCATTACCATGAAAATAATATGGTGTGATATCCTCAGGGACCATTGAGCTATGAGAAATACTTTGACTATACCAAATTGACTGAGATTACAGTGCATTTTGAGGACTTTTTGCCCTGTTATTTATCTCTCTCCCTTCTATTTCTTCCTTACTGTCAGCTATAACTCCTCTCTGCCATTAGCATTTTTGAATCTCCCTTTTAATTTGTTGCTTAAGATATGCTTTTAGTTGGGACATCTAGGTTTGTTGGAATTACACATAAACTATGCGTGGACAGAATCTCATATGAGAACAAAATGACTCATCCATGGAAAAAAGTAGTTGGTCTCTGTGAAATCATTTTTGATGCTCCAAGACAATTTTTTTAGCTGTCTTGATCTCATTTGCATTTTGGATGAGCAAAATATATACATAAGGCATAGAGATACTTGAGAATAAGCCATCTTATCTATATATACACATGTGCAACATATGCAGTTCTCTAGCCTTGGAGTACATAGATTGCTTTTTATTTCTCTGCCTGATAGTGTCTCTCAAAACAATAGCATTTCCTTATATTCTGAGACCTGGGGGGAAAGCCTGTCTCTTCTCTAATTTCCTTTTCTGCTCTGGTTCCTAAGTGCATTTTAGCTTATGTTTTTGTACATTGAGTGTGTCAATGGCTTCCATGATGTTTTTTTCATAAGACTTTAAGGATCAGTCCTCCCCTTAACCAATTTTAAGCAATTAAAGTTACTTGATACTTCAAACTTAAACTCACATAAAGTTATTATAATAGTTTTTTCTCCAGCTAAATTTCTTCCTGTGGTTTAGTTGCTTGGCTTGACCTCTTAACTGAAATAAGTTTGCCAGCTTCTCACCATAATGATACTTATCTCTACAAAGATAAATATGGCCATATTTCTTAAAAATTCAGAGCAAGAATGTAGGTTACTAGGATTTATGAAGACTATTTTTCTTTTCAAACACTTGATCAGTATCATGGAATGCAGTAAGATACCTTAGAAAGCCACGAAAGAGAAATGCATCATGATTTTTTAGGGGAAGGCAGGCAGACACTGATAGGACTGCGTTAGATGATTTCCCCTTGTGTCCAAATGACCATTCGGGGTCACGGGAGAGGATTTTTATGTTTTGAAATTAACCCAACCTATATTAACCATGTCATGTCCCCTTAACCACAGTCATATGAATCTCAGGGTAGACAGCTGTTTGGATGTCCCTTGCTGGCTCACTGGGACTGCTGCCCTTCACAAACACTTTTGATTCTCCTACATGGTCACTTGGCAGCATCCACAGGCACCCATATGGCCGCATGGCGTTTAGCCTGTGTACAAGTCGGTGGCATTGTTTCACCAGGACCCAGGTGCCAAGCAGACATGGGTTGTAGTTGACTGCTAAACTATGTGGCCTCCTAGAAGCAAACAAACAAAAAAATCCCTTTCATAGTTAATCGCCTCTAAGTTTATGGCAATATATTTATTGGCATTTGGTTGCTTTTTCTGCCGTTTGGACACTTCTGTCTGTAAAGATAACAAAGACAAAGAATGGTTTCTCCTGTCATTGCTAAGTGGAATGTGCAGCAAACAGTAAAACACAAATTTGGACTGTCACCTCTGGCCTTAGCATGCACACAATTCCAGAGCATAGTGCTGCCTGGGTAGAACAGAAAGTAGGTTTCCACGATGCTCAGACAGGTATGGTAACTTTTCCGTTTATACCAGTTTCACTTAAGGTTGGAAGAGTAGTTTGCATGTCAGAGAGATGATGAGATGAAAAAACAGCTTTGAGTTTCCTGAAAGAACTTATAGATTCTTATGGCTACTGTGTATTTTGAGGAAGGCAATTTTGCCTTTGCTCTGAAATTAGCAAAATGAATGCTTGCTATCCTCATCAAGTTTTACTATTTTGAAATAATTAATTTTTGCATACAACTTGAGTTTATCAGATATTTTATACATACATGTTGATTCAAATTATTATGTGATTTTTATTAAACAGGAAGGTCAAACATTTTAATTGTACTTTTCCAACATGGAAACAGACTAAGCTAAATTATGACATATCCCAAGGTTGTTTGACAAACTAAGGTGAAGCAAGCCAAAATCAAACCCAGTCTTTATTCATAGGAGTCTTTTGCCTTTAGTATTGAATTTCTGATAAAGTGTTCTCATTTGGATGGATTCAGTTTGGTTTCATTATTATGGAAAGTCTCCAAATAGTTAAGAGGGTGAATTGGAAAATATATATTAACATACTCATTAAGAGTGACTTTAAATATTCCCACCAGCTGCCATTGTAATTTATTGCTTTTATTTTCTCTTTTGACTTATTTTTCCTTTTTGTGACTTTTGAGTAATGTATCGGGTCAGTTTCTTGGCGAGAATTTTGATTTGGTTGTTTCCTTTTGTTAGAAGGTCAAAGAATTCTCATTTGCCTAAAAGGAAGAAAAATTGTCAGGATTCCAGAAAAACCTATTACTGCAAATGTGACATGAAACTTTAAATCTGTATCACTTCTAATTAATACCAATCTATGAACACTGGCATGGCTCTCAGTCTGTTTTATAAATCAGAAAAGTTATAGGTAAGGGAGTTTTGTAGGTGACATGACTTAATTGTTAGTGCTGGGAATTGAACTTAGTGTCTTATGTTGGAGGGAGACCTCATTTTACTGCAGAGCTACAGTCCCTGATCAATCCCAATGAAGTTTAATTTGACTGTTACTATAATCTTCCTCTTTTAATCTAGGACACCTGTAAAATTTCTTCACTGGAAATGTGTGAATGAGAAGTATAATGTAGATGGGAGAGAAAAAATTTATAGCTAGTAGATTATAAGATAAACTCTTGATATTTCAAATATGAACAAGAAACAGTTAAAATGTTCACTTGTCATTGGTCAATGGTTGAAAATCGAAATTTGGAAGTATTAGAAAAATTAAAATAAGTTTGTATTATCATATCTACACATATACCACTGTTTCATTTCCATTTAAAAGTTTTGAATGAAAGAGACTTTATTTTAATTTTAAGAACTTTATTGAAGCATATAAGTACCGTGCGCTAATTGATTGCGCCACTGGGCTGGAGTGATTGCACAGTGGGTAGGGCGTTTGCCTTGCATGCAGCCAACATGGCTAACCCGAGTTCGATTTCTCCGCCCCTCTTGGAGAGCCTGGCAAGCTACCAAGAGTATCTCGCCCTCATGGCAAAGCCTGGCAAGCTACCCATGATGTACTCGATATGCCAAACACAGTAACAACAAAGTCTCACGATGGAGACGTTACTGGGCCCGCTGGAGAAATTGAAGCATATTTAAAATTCCATATGCCACTTAGTATACTATTTGAATAAACTCTTGATAAACTCGTTAAACTCTTGATAAACTCGTGTGATTATTAGTAACAAATTTCAAGTTTTCAGCCATTGGAACAGTCCACTTTTAAGACTACCAACATTATTAAAAGTTAGTTTATGCCAGGGACTGGAGCGGTAGCACAACGGGTAGGGTGTTTGCCTTGCATGCAGCCAACATGGCCAACACAGGTTCGATTCCCAGCATCCCATATGGTCTCCAGAGCACCGCCAGGAGCAATTCCTGAGTGCATGAGCCAGTAGTAACCCCTGAGCATCGCCGGGTGTGACCCAAAAAGCAAAAAAAAAAAAAGTTAGTTTATGCCAATTTACTATTAATCTCTGATTCCTTTTATTTTTTTTCAGTTTTAGGAGAACACCAATTCGCTTTCTGATTTCAGTTTGTTTACTTAGTTCCTATGTTTTCCGTTTTTTTTATTGAATATGCATAAAATCTCACTGTGGCTTTGACTTTCATTTCCAAATTAGTTTTGTCATGCAGTCACAAACTATCACCCACTTAACCACCAGAAAATGACACATCTATGTCCAGTTTTCATGGATTCACAGTGGGACCACAGGCCCGTATTTCAGGGTCTAGAGTCAGCTCACTGAAATCAGTTTCATCTCATTTGAACACAACTGTCACTGCTGAAAAAGTTCAGTTCCATTAGACATATGAATGAAGTTTTCTGTTTTTCTCATGTATCTAGATAGGGACCATTCTGAGTTTTCTGAGGCCATGCTAGAAATTATGTGACACACTCAGATTCAGTGTTCAACAGAGCAAAAGTTATTTTTTCCTTTCTCAAGGCCAACAGAACAGTCCCTTCTACTTGATCACTTTTCTAGGCAATACCTGATTTTTTTCGAGTTTCATTTTGTTTTTGTTTTTTAAATTATAGTTTCAGTCATGTGCTTACTTTAGTGTAAGCATGCAGTTACCTGACTTCACTGTCATCAAAGTGCTCATGACCCCGACCTCCCCCCACAACCCCATACTCCTGACTCACCGACAGTACACCTAATCTTTGTTTGCAGTTCAGTTGGTTTTGCTGTTTGGGCCATACATACCTGGAAATAAGACCTCAGGTCTTATTCCTGGTTCTGTACTCTGGGATCAATTTTGGCAGTACACAGGGGAGCATATGTGGTGCCAGGGATTGGTTGGCATGCAGAAAAATTACCTTACCCACTGTAGTATTTCTCAGGCCCACATGGTCTACCTACTTTTTGAATGGTTCACTAATTTGATCATGCCCACCCAGGATCCTCTCCCTTTTGATGAATACAAAAACATCTTTACCATAGCATTCAACCTAATCATGAAATAAAAATACCATCCTATTTACAAGTATCAGTAACAAAGAGAAGGGAAAAATAGCACATATCCAAGGAGGATTTTATGAGCCAGTCTTAGAGGTCTACATTTCACTGTTTCCTTAATGATTGATGACATTGAGAATTCTTTTCATGTTAGTCATACATCTTTAATGCAGTCTTTTTTTTAAAATATTTTGCTCTTTTTTATTGAATTGTCAGTCTTATTTTTATTTTAATTGTAAATATATCGGAACTTGCCTTTTCATTTACTTAATGGAACCTTTTGAAGAAAATTATAAAAATTTAATGACATCAAAGTCATCATTTTTTACTTATAAATCTTTGGGTGTTTCAGCTGAAGTATATTTTCTCCTGTGTTTTCCTCTAGAATTTTAGGGTTGTAGATCTTAAGTATATGTTTATGATGTGTTTTTACTTAATTTTTTTGTATGTAGAGTAGGTGTATACATTTAAAAAACATTTAAATAGATGTGTCATCATCACTCCAGAAACATGGATTGAAAAGATTATTTTTACTTTCCTTTTTGAATTTCCTTAATACCATTCCTTAAAATCACTTGACTATATAAGTTTCATTCATATAAAGTTTCATTTCTGGCCTCTACTTAATTGATGCATACGTCAAACATATGTGTGTGTTTACTCTATGTTAATATCCCATTGTCTTGATTTCTACAGATTTGCTTATTTTTGAAGTCTGTGCTGTAGGTCTTATGAGATATATTTGTAAATTCTATTACTCTTTTAGTATATTTACATTTTATATAAAATTTTGATCCAACTTGTTAGTTTCTATGTTAAAGCCTGCTGGAATTTTGACAGAAATTTCACTGAGATCAAATATATTGAATCCTCCAATCTAGGAACATGGCATATCACACCATTTATTTATATCTTTGTGTTGTTATTGTTTTGGGGCCACACCTGTTGATGCTAGTAGTTACTCCTGGTTTTGCACTCAGGGATCACTCCTGGCAGTGCTCAGGGGACCATCACTGCTGTCAGGATTGAACCCAGATGAGCCATGTGCAAGGCAAATGTGCTATCTACTGTATTGTTACCCAGCCCCTAAATTTTTTTTAGTGTCTCAAAAATGTGTCATGCTTTTCAGTATACATATACAAGTATTATATTTCTCTTGTTAAATTTATTCCTAAGCAGTTCATTCTTTTTTGAATATCATTGTGATTAGAATTTTTCCTAATTTCTAAATATTTGCTAATGTATCAAAATGATATTAAATATTAATTCTTTTTCTAAACCTCTTTAGTGTATTAACTCTAAAATTAGCACTGCACTGTAGCATGTCCTCCCGTTGTTCATCCATCTGCTCAAGCAGGCACCAGTAACGTCTCCATTATGAGAATTGTTACTGTTTTTGGCATATTGAATATGCCACGGGGAGCTTGCCAGGCTCTGCCATGGAACTCCAAAATTATTTTATATATTTGTTATACTCTAGCATTTTTACACATAAGATCATGTCATTAATAATTATAGACCATTTTATTTATTCCTTTCTCATTTCTTTGACTTCAATGTTTTTTCATTGCTTAAAAGCACTGGCTAGAACCACTACAGTTATGTTAAAAAAAAAAAGAGTTCTATCAGGAACAAACTTGATCATATTCTTTGTTTTGTTGTTGAATTATGTGATTTATTCTGGTGGTCAGGGCCTACCACTGGCTTTGTGTTCAAGGGTCACTTTTGGCAGTCCTTGAGGACCTTATTTGTGCTGAAGATAAAACTAGGGTGTCCCACCTTCATGGTGAATACTATACTGTCTCTCTACTCTCTAACTTGATTAACTTGATCAAACACATAGACTCAGGATAAACCTTAAATAACAATTGTTACATGTATCTACCCTTCTAAATTATACGCGTGTCCCTGAATGATTGTTCTGAAATCCAAGTTTTTTTTTTTTTATTAGTGAGACAGGGCTGGAGTGATAGCATGGTGAGTAGGGTGTTTGCCTTGCACGCAGCCAACGTGGCCGACCTGAGTTTGATTCCTCCGCCCCTCTCAGAGAGCCTGGCAAGCTACCGAGAGTATCTCGCCCACACAGCAAAGCCTGGCAAGCTACCCATGATGTATTCGATATGCCAAACACAGTAACAACAAGTTTTACAATGTAACTGGGCCCACTCGAGCAAATCAATGAACAATGGGAGGACAGTGACAGTGACAGTGATTAGTGAGACACCATGAGGTACAGTTGTAGACTTACAAATTTCTGTGCTTGGGTTTCAACTATACAATGATCAAATACCCATCCCTTCACCGTGTCCATTTCCCACCACCATGGGTCCCAGTATCCCTCTCACCCCCTATCCTCCCCCATCCCACCCTGCCTCTGTGGCAGGGCATTCCCTTTTGTTCTCTCTCTCCTCTTGGGTGTTGTGGTTTGCAAAAGAGGCACTGAGTGGCAATCAAGTTTGGTCTATAGTCTACTTTCAGTATGCTTTACTTTCGTCAAAACCATTCTTTGTTTTGTCTTAAGAATCATACTATTTCTGTTTATACATGGTTTAGAGGGATGGAGGGAAATCTCCTTTGATTTATATGTTTGTTTATTTGTTTATGCATTTTCATAGTTTTGGGGATTGATCCTAGGGTTTCCCATATGCAAGACAAATGTTCTACAACTGAGCAACATTCATAGCCCTTATTTTAAATATTTTCCATGATCTGTGACTCCCAATATTTCGAGGTTTTTATTTTCTTTAGTCTAATATATTGTCTGTTCTTTTAGTTATGTTTTGGCATAAGGTCAAAAATGGTCTTCAAATATGGCATGCTTTTATTTGAAACATTTTTCCTTCCCCTGCCTCCAAGAATAAGTGGTAGATACATTTGGCCTAAAAGTCAGAAGCATATACTACTTGGGCTGGAGTGATAGTACAGTGGGTAGGGTGTTTGTCTTGCACGTGGCCAACCTGGTCGGCCCAAGTTCAATTCCTCTGCCCCTCTAGGAGAGCCCAGCAAGCTACCCACAAGCTATCTGGCCCGCATGACAAAGCCTGGCAAGCTAGCTGTGAAGTATTTGATTTGCCAAACACAGTAACAACAAGTCTCACAATGGAGACATTACTGACCCACTTGAGCAAATCGATGAACAATGGGAGGACAGTGCTATAGTGCTATATACTACTTGTTATTTACTCTGACCAAAGTTTATTAACTTTTGGCAAATTTCTTCACATCTCTGAACTTTTGGGTTTTTTTTCTCCTGTATCAAGGTGTTTGGATCTAAATTACAAACTGAAATGGTATGTTGTGTTTTAATATTTCATCACTGTGGGATTAAATAAAGTTTATCTCTAAAAATTTTCAAAACTTCAGATTTGTTTTTTGATCACTTCTTTCGAAATCATACAGTCAGAGAAGAAAAACTATATTAGAATAGAAATTCTTCTCGAGTGTCATGGTCATAAAATTGGCAAAATCTAGGCATTCACATTAACTTTCCTTGGAGATGGCATATTCTGAAGCTTTTTCTCTTTATCCCATTTCTATTAAAACATAATGAAAACTGTATTACTGCATACATCTTTAATACAGTCACCAAAATTATTTTGTTGACTGAAAGCTTGTGGTATCAGTAATGTTGAATTTTACTTTAATTGTATTATATTTGGCTTCACATAAATTAACCTTGTAACTGTGCAATGATATATGCCATAAAATTTTTGCTAGTCTACCATTTATTTATTATTTTTATACTAAGGACATTATCATAATTATGATAAATCTGAATAAGTTATGTAATTGCATTTTAACCCTGATTCAAATTGACTTTTCAACTGAAGATAGCTATCTCAGTTAAGATCACAAATGTTAGACCTTAAAGTATTGAGGATGATATTTTCTCTTATCATGGGCTTGGGAAGTCAGGGGGCAAAGCACAGTATACCAGCATCAGCTTATAGTATTTAGCAGTATCTCAGCTTTTTCAAAGCCTCTATTTTTTTTTCAAGAGATGCTAAAAGGGTGTTCAAAAAAGATGAAAGCTACATGATTAAAATGAAGCACGCTATAATGTTTAACTGGCAGTTATGCTACACAGTCTATATACTCTGGTCTAATCATGTTGTATTGTGTCTGACTAGTTTATAGTGGTTGAAAGTTTCTTGGCCAGAAAGGACCTTGTAAAATTAGTTCTTATTAGAAAAAGTTTGGATGGCTGCAAAATTTGGAGACAGGCTGATTTTAGTTTTGTCAAATGACATAAATAAATAATCAGCAAGAAGTTTTTGTTCCAATGTGAAGAAAAAATAAATCAAGTGACACTTGAGGTTCAACGTTCCTAATAAATAGAACTTCCATCAAGCTCACAATTCTATTTTTCTATAGATTTTTCCCTAAAGCCAGATTTCAGAAAAATACAACATATGTCTGAATTGAAAGCACTAATTATTACAGGAAAGATAGAATATCTTATAATGTGGGACAGATAGAATATCAGATAAGATGTAATACATTGGAATTCTTCCAGATTAAGTGATCCAGGATATCAGTATGTAAAATTTGATGTCTTGTGATCAAGAAACAAAAACTTAGCAATTTATTCTTCATTCCATGGTTTCTTATTTTATTTGTTTTATTTTTATATTTGATTTTTTTGTGTTGTCAGAACCTGCAGTACAGTCTGTACTTTTACTTATAGTTCACTATATTGTACAAAGAGCTTATAGTAGTGTTTATGTTTCAGATTTGTTTAGCTTCTGTTTTTAACTAGCAGTTATTTTGCTTGAATTTTATGGTTAATATTTGATATTCTGTTAATTTAACAATTATTCACATTTCTCAGTACTGCCTAAGTATCCTGTATAGACTAAAAAATAAATCATAAGATTGTTAAATACATTGCTTTTGTAAAGGATTTTTCTTCAAGCCCTCTAAATTGTTAAGCCTAACTGGTTATCCTATAACCTAAATCCTGTTTGATCAGTTTTTTAAATGTCTACTTTAGCATGCTGATGGCTTAAGCCCACAGTTACAGTTTTGCTATACATAGGTTTTTTATACTGGCTGGAGTGATGGCACAGCGGGTAAGGTGTTTGCCTTGCATGTGGCTCACATGACCGACCCGGATTTGATTCCTGTGCCCCTCGGAGAGCCCGGCAAGCTACCGAGAGTATCTTGCCCACATGGCAGAGCCTGGCAAGCTCCCCGTGATATATTCGATATGCCAAAAACCAGTAACAACAAGTCTCACAATTTGTTGTGAGACGTTACTACTGCCCACTCGAGCAAATCGATGAACATCGGGAGGACAGTGCTGTAGTGTTACAGATTTTTATAAATTTATCTGAATACTGGGGAAAGTGTTTAGCTTAAGAAGTTTGTACAATGTTTCTAGTTATAGAGAAGAAATTGTTTCATTTTTGTTATCCTAAGTCAAATTGACCATAAGTAAACTCTTATAGTAACAATTGATACCACTGTCACCTCTAATTTTACAATATAAGCATAGTAAATATTCTATTTCTTGGCGTTCTGTACTACATTTTCACTGGAGGATGTGTTGTTTTTCTGTTCTCAACACTACTAAAGTCTCAATAGAAAAAATTCTTTGGCCTATAAATTGCAAGCATGTGCTTTTCCAATTAATCTCTATAAACAAGTGAAAGGAAATGTGTGGCTTTTATAGTATGACAATTTAGAAAACAAATTATCTTAAACTGGATCAACTTTTGAAATCGGGGAAGGAAACCACAGTAATCATAAACTGTACATTTTAGTAACACCTGCTGAGTATCAGGCTTTTATAATTTAGCCATAAAAATTCATTCTAGCCTAAACTCTAAAGTCTCAGCCCAGCAGGAATCTTAAAACAAAATTTTGTTTAAATGATTTTTGTTACTGCTATACAATCTAAGAGATATCGAAACAGAAGTTTTAAGGTCATAGATATGATTTTATGGAAAAACTATAAAACAAATATAAGTAGGGGCCGGAAAGATAATACTGCAGGTAGAGTGTTTGTCCTCACTGGGTCTACACGGATTCAGTCCCTGCCACCACTTCCAGTCCATTGAGCCTTCCAGGAGTTAATTCCTGAGGGCAGAGCCAGGAGTAAGTCCTGAAATTACCAGGTGTGGTCCAAAAATCAAAGCCAAATATAAGTAGACCATTTGTTCAAGTTCAGCACTTCTGCTTCTATAATTTAAAGAGAAGGAGAAAGGGAGATGAAGAGAAAGAAATAGTATTGGGAGCAGGGTTGGGGGCACTCAACTGTAATGGGGATGTCTGCTTTATCACAAGCTTATTGGGTGGTTACATGTGTAATTAAGGAACATAGTGTGTGCCTGTATTCTAAGCTTGTTAGCATGACAGATGTTAATATCTGCACTGGTTCCTGTAAGATTTTAAAAATTGAATTCAATTTTGGTTGCCCTGTATCTTGTTTGATGTGGAGAAGATTCTGAATGGCATGTGTAGGCCTTTAACTGTCAGGAAATAATTTGGGAGAGAGAAGATGGGTTCATTGAAAGCAATTATCTTTATTTTTATTTTGGCCACTTCAGAATCATTGTAAGTAGACTAATGTCCTCTTAAGCACTGCTTATCTCCAGGGCTACATTTTAATTTCAGTCATCTTTTCTGCTTTATTAGCTTCTTTGTCACCAATCCTGGCCCTGTCATGCTGCCCCTAGAGAAAGTATTTTCCTTTTCCCTTTCTTCCCTGGTCTGGTGCTCAGCCCCCTCCCCCTGCTGCCTATCACCTTATGCAAGGAAGGTAGCAGGAGGAAATCAGTTGATAAATATTTGCTAATGTGTAAACAGAGATCTTTAGGTGCCTTCCAAGAAGCCTGACAAAGATACTTAGGGTAAGGATTTCCTCAGGTGAATTTTAATGGAGGAAGTTCAGATCACTGGGGAAAAGCAAAAATAGAAAATTCTTTAGAAAAAGGGTGTCTGGATACCTGTGCTTTGAGATGAGCCTGTGACCGGTTATCCAAGTCAGCTTGCTTATTGAACTGTCCAGGAATAGAGGAGGAGAGTGAGTTTTGAGGCAAGTTTGGTCATGCCTACCAGCTTAGAGCTCTAAGTGTCCGAGTATGTGACCCTGTTTTCAGTTAACCTCTATGTCTGTAACTGAAGCAATGTCTCAGATACCTGCGAACAATTTCGGCATTTCAGTAGGTCACCTGGTGTGAAGCACTTCTGGACCAGCCTTCCCACATGGCGACCCGCTGGCTTTGATTTCTCTACACCGCAGCAGGTCAACTTCCACAGACCAAGGGTGATGGTACTGTGTCTGAATGCTAATGTGATAAGCATGTGTGTGTCTCAGAAAGCGCTCTCACTTATGTATTAGCATGGTTACTTAATAAATTGGGCTGACATTTCCATTGTTTTCTCCTTTTATAATCTTGCTTTGTTGTATGCTTTAATAGTTTTTACAAAGTTTATTGCCCCCTGATGCTCAGCATCCTGTGTGTTGTTCTTTACATCCTGCTGGGGTGCAGTTGAATGAATTATTTTTCAATGAGAATGATATGATTTTTACAGCCTGCCTACAGAGATGGTGATTTTCATATGTATTTGTCTTATTCTTTACACTTGTCCCATTTGGGGGGCCTGCACATGTCACCATCACTAGTATCTCAGTGTCGCAAGGCTTGGCTGCCCAACCTTGGTGCCATGCATTAAATGGTCTTTTTTTTATTGTATGTTTAATTCTTTATCTCTTCTAATCTTCTCTCTGGATCTCTATCTTCAATTCCATTTCAGACAGTTTGGCTTTTATGCCAACATCTGTACATTTGCTTTGCATTGAAATTCCACAAATAACATCCTGGCTGCTGGTGATCTCTCGCTTAGTAATTGAATCTGCACATTCCTAGAATGTGTTTTGGAGAGGCATTGAGCATCTTTGGTTTTTGTCAGATGAGAGTTTATTTGAAACTCTCTCGATGTGGATTTAAGTTTGGTTTGGCACTTCTCCTTTCTTCTCACTTTTTTTCCTCAGTCTTACAAGATGACACCTTTTCACAGATCCCCACTCCCACTGTCTTGGGGGTTTGTTTTGATTTTTTTAAAATCTGAATTGCTAAGATTATCACTATTTCCAGAAATGTGGCTAAGTACTAACTCTTTTACTTCCCATTTCTTTTTAGTTTATTCTTTCTCTATATCCATCACTCTTATCTCTTCTCCACTCCTTCCCCACATTCCTCCCCAGTATTAGTCTTAAATTAACGGAAGCCTTAAGCTTGCAATCCGTAAAGGGAAATAAAAAGTCCCACCATTGAGATGAATGCCTTAATAGTGCCTATGTGAGGTCTTTCCTATCACTTAAAAAGCAAACTTTACTAGAATTATCTCTTAAGATGTATTTGGCCACACACCAGCTAGGGCTGGGTAAGCAATAGCATGGTTCAATGGTCTCCCAGGAAGAAAAGACTGTGAGTGGGCGGGGCGACTGAAACTTGTCACTCCATGGAGTATCAGGCACAGTCAGGAGCCAGATTTGTGTTTTTCTGCTCAACCAACCTTGGTGCATGGCCTTTTCCATTAAAGATTTGTCACCTTCTGATAGAAAAATGGCTGTTGCCAGTCTAAGCTTTGGTCCTTAGGCAACAACTTTTGAGGAATGTGAAGAAGTGTGATATGTTTCCCCTAAATTCCATGTGCCTTCATGTCTTACCAGCCAGAATTGGGTCATGGTTCCACTCGTAAAGGTATCCATAGATGGAAGACTGTAGAGATGAGGGAATTGGCTTATGGCCAATAAAATTAATTTCCTGGAAATTGACACACAACCTGAAAAATCAGAATTTTCTTTGTAAATAAAAAAAAAGATTATGGCAATAAATGTGCTTCTTTTTAGATGGGCAGCACACCTGCTTACATGACCTGGGATGAGACACTTTTGAAACAAACTTAAAAATATAATACCATATACAGTTGTACTCCATGTTCTTACACATGTAAGTAATGAGAATGAAACTTCTTCATTTTATCTCATTATTGCTTTGTTTATATTTGGAGGCTACACCCAGCTGTGCTCCTAGGTCCCTGCTCAGGTATCACTCCTGGAAGGGGTGCTCAGCAGTGCTCAGGGGACCATATGGGATGCTGGGAATCGAACCTGGGTTGGTGGAGTGCAAGACAAACACCCTACCTGCTGTGGTATCGCTTCAGCCCCATGGTTCTAACCATTTCTTTAGTCACAACTGGGTCTTTTGGATATATATAATGGCTGATCAAAATACACTGAAAAACCAAAGCCCAGGCCTTTGGAATGACTTTCTAAAACTTCAGTTTGAATTCATCTTACTTAACTTGTTTATATAATAAAATGCTATGCATTTGGGTTAAAACTTAACATTTCAATCAAACAATGTAGAAATTTTAGTAGCTTTTATTTTCCTATAAAATGAAAGAGATGTATTTGCTTATAGCTTCATTAGATGCTTTTAATAAGTCAAGAAGCAACTCCCTTCCACTTCCATGGACCTGATGTAAGCCAGTCCATTACATAGTTAGTACCATTTTGAACTACTGTAGGGAAAGAAGGAAGGCACAAGTTAAATGTTATTCATCTGTGACACTATGGAGTCAAGTGTCACCTCCCTCCCATCTGAATAGATATGCAAATGAAAAGAGAGGGTGCCCAAAATCTTGGAGGGCAAAGGTCAGTAGTGAAAGGAGTGAAAAAGAATTGTGTCTGCCCCCTCTCCTTTCTTTCCTACTTACTTTGTCATTTAGTTAGGGGAAATGTTCCTGGAGTAAATAGAGCAAAGGAATATGTTTCTGAATCTTTATACATTCCCCAAAGGAGCACAGTGATACATAATTTGCTCTTGAAGTAAATAAATCAAACTGAAATAAGTATAAACTTTATTTGAGTCTGTGCGAAGTACTCTACTAAACTCTCATAGAATGAAACTCATCTTAAAAGAATGAAACAAGTAAGAGTGGCAAGAGGATGAATCTGGTTTCAAGGACATAAACAGTAAGTTGCCATTTGTACTGATTTTCAGGCGCAATTTAAAAATTAATCTAGAATGCCCAAGTTATAGATGTTACAAAAGGTTTTTTTAATAGTAATTTGAGACAAAACTTGATCATGCCCCAAAGAAGTAAGGAGATTTTTAGTAAAAATTGTAGTTGACAGGAAAATAAAGTATATCTCACTTAAAGCTAAACAGTAGACTAGAGATCCTTATATCTATCTTTCACTTTAGAGTGTATTTATAGCTCATGAAAGGAAGTAGATTGATATCTTGAAGTTAACTTCTCTTGTGTTCACAAAACCTGGGTTAGCCAGGTGGAAGGATATGGAATTAAGTTTTTATTACTCTGCCTGGAGCGTAGGAGCTGGTATAAGTAGCTCAAGGATGAATGTGCAATTGGAGACTAGCTGCCCTCTGCTGAGACCACAGATTGCCTACTTTTACTTTTCAAATCTCACCTAACTGCTTACACATGTATCTCGAATGATGCTCCTCCTTGGAATTTCATTTCATTCTTCACTAGCCTTTCTGGAAAGTTAGAAAATTACAGAAACATTGATTCAGGGTTTGGATCATTTCGACTCTGATCTTTGTCTTCAAGATATTTAGGATTGATTAGAAAATGTATAAACTCAAATTTTCAGTTGATTAAGCCAGTATGTCTATTCTCACAGAAAAAGAGAAAAAGGTGTCAAGGGTGGTCAGGGTCTTCACTGAGTCTGTAATGCATGTCTATCCTTCATGAACCCAGTGATGGGACCATCCTGTCATGCACACAGGGCCCCAAGAACAGGTTTCCTTCTAGTTCTGAGGCAGAGGCAAATATCACCACTTCACCTTAGCGTTAGCTCAGAGCTGAGTGAATTTTCAAACAGATCAAACTTATCTGAAGAACCTTCCTGTGAGTGATAGGGGGTGGTGGGAATTGAATCTGGGTCATCTGTGTGAAAGGCAAGTGCCCTACGTGAAGCACAAACTCTCCAGCCTTTTCAAACATGTCTTAATATTTTTAGGAAGATAATTTAGAAATAGCTACAGAGACTGTGGTGATTAATAAAAACAGTCGCATTATATGTTGAAATAGGGGCTGTGTGCAAGGAAACTCTAAACAAGATGTAAAGTACAAGTGAGGAAGACTATAATATGTATGTGGTAACTCTAAGCAGAGCCTTTTGCCTTTCACCTGTTCCTGTGTCTGTGTGTGGGAGGGGTGGGGGTGGGGTGGGCAGAGGGAGGGTAGTGGCAGAGCGGGAGGGTTGAGGGCTGGCAGCATTGTGTTAGAGAATCCTGGAGGACACTTCAATTGCAGGGCTTGTGGAGATTCAGTGGAGTCAGATGGATACTCTGAGCCCAATCCATAGTAGAAGCAAAAACACTGTAAAGCCTATCTTCCAGGATTTCCCTGTTCTCAAGGATGCTTCTGCTGTTGAGGTTTCTCTCATCTTACTGTCCTTGATCTATCTCTCAATGAGCGAGTAGCCTCAAAGGGGAGGAATGGGGAGGACATCACAGTTCTGCAAGATCAAGTCATTTCTTTTGAAATTCCATTATTGTGGATTAGCAAGAACAGAATTGAGGTCTTCATGTGCCTGATTTTGGAATCCACACTCATCATTAGGTAGTTTCTCACTGTATCATGGGTGGTACTATCTGTAATGAGGATGAGGAGTGAGCGTCACTTGATCACTTGATAACTTGACTTCCCGTTAATGGTCGATTTGCTCAAGCGAGTGCCAGTAACGTCTCCATTTGTCCCTGTGGCATGCTAGTGTAGCCCGATGACGTCTGTTCATTCTAGGAACATGAAGAGTCTCAAACCAATCGTTCAGGATCTTGTTGAAGAAGTCTGACCATCTGGTAGGTGGGTGGCCACACGGTCTTTTGACATCCCGTGGAATCCAGTCAGTAACGGCTCTAGTCCAGCAGTCATCTCCAAATCTCATTACGAGTCCAGCCCATCTGATTTTTGACGCCTTGGCAAATGAGACAGCGTCCCTGATTCTTGATCGTCTATGAGGTTGGAATTCTGGATTCTTTCTCTCATTAAAGTGAAATGTGATACTCCAAGCATAGCTCTTTCAGTTCCTCTTTGGGAGACCCAAATAGCTTTCTCATCCTGTTTTCCTAGGGCCCAGGTCTCTGAGGCATATGTTAATGCAGGAAGAACAGTGGAATTGAATCAAAGAGATGTGCCCTGAGCCAGAGATTATTCGTCCTCTTAGCTATTTCTTCAAAGCTCTTGGTCAGGAGGGAGCCTCATGACCTTTTTTATGGATGGGGTTGGTTTGAACCACAACTACCTATGCGCAGGGACTACTCATGGTTCTGTGCTCATGGCTCATTCCTCTTGATGCTCAGGAGACCAAATGTTCCCAGAGATCAAACCTGTGCCTTAACATCCTGTAATATCACCTGGATCCTCCTGAGCATTTTTAAATTGTGAATTGTCTCCATGTGGGTGCATTTATTTAAATTACATGTAAATTAAGAAAGCAAGCTTGTTTTCTCAAAAATAAAGGTATGATTTAGCACATTTTGTAACAGAAAGAGTAATAGTGGAACATCTCATTTTGAAATCAGTAGTACAAGTCACCATATTTTAACCATTTTGAATTAGGAACAAGATTTGTCTAGTATGGTGATCTATATCTCCTAGTCCATGAACTGGCACGGACATGTAGAAATTCCCTTCCAGCCCACAGAAAGTTATTGCTGCTGAATACATGTTGTTCCTAGATCATATATCAGAGGGAAGCAGAGTTGTGCTCACAAAATAATATCACAAATAATGGTTTTTATTTTGGCCATAGCAGTCTGTGAACTATTTCTCTTATTTTCGCCAGTCTGTGGGTGTAAAAAGGTTGAAAATCACTGATCTAGAACATTATTTTTGGAAGATAGGTCTATTTTGTACATTTGAAGAACTTTCCTATAATATGCAACTGAATTCTTCTGCTGAAATGCTTTTGTTCATATGGTATCTCCAGTATTTCCAGTCATTCTCAAAGTGTGTAGCCACAGTCAGAGCCTGGAGTTTCCATTTTTTTGTTGTTGTTCTATTCAGTTATACAAGAATGTTGCTCTTATATCCCTTTATGGCAGTTTATTGGTCTTGAGGAGTATGTTATGCTTTCTGTTTAAGGAGAAAGTGTTTAAGGTTCATTTGTTGAAGAGAGAGGGACTTTGTCTGGGATCACTCAAGCCCCTCCACTTAGAGTGAGATGCCTCCTCACTCTGGGTCCCTTCCAGTTTACAATGTTGAGTTTACAGCCCAAGCTCTTGCTGTTTTCTCTGCCTCTTTCATGTTTCATTAGCATATCTACCCCAAGAGTGGCATTGAGAACTAAAGAATCCAGGGCTCCTCCTGGTAAAACACTTGGGAGTAGTTTATTGAGGATGAAGGTTAGATACTAAGAAATCTAAAGGTTGTTGGAGTCTTCTTTACCTAGGTTAGCTGTGTGTATAATACTGTTGTTTTCTTTTGTTTTGTATACTATATCTTTAGGAAAATTTCCTGGATTTTAATTGTTGATTAAGGATATGCAATTAAAAATATGACTTCAATGTGCTTGCTATTCAATCTCTGTTTCCCAACAATCCGTTTTACCCAGGAATGGAAATAGAGGGCTGAGACCCCCAAGGCCAAGTAGGCTGCTAAGTGACAGTATCAAATGGCATTCACAATAGAACTGTTTTAATTACGTATGGAAGGTGAGTACACACAATCATCTCTGCAGATTTGGTTGACTACATATTACATTGAACAAATTAGCTAGTTGACAAATGCTCTAACAATCATGATCATATCAACCAGTGAGGGTTGAGTTTTTTGTTTGGGTATTTTTCTCTCTCGGATTTCTGGGTGTCTCTCATATTCAAATTCTGAACCATGCGTTTTCATCTTTAAAAATGTTCATAAACATCATGAGAGTTCTCCTGCAGACCTCTACTTTTTTGTTTTATTTAGTTGAAAAGAGTACACAGCTGATTCCAATAGACTTTTTGCCTTCTGCTGACATTGGACTGTAAACTAGTTATGAAATCAGATCATTTTGTGCATTATGCGTCACTTGTTATTGGGCTCATTTTTGGTGAAATTGAATTTGTCCTTTCTCCTCGCTGGTGGGAATATGAGCTTACTGTGTTGGCCTCCTGTTCAAAGGGAGTGGGGCTGCTTGTGGCATAACTGGAGGGAAAAACTTTATATTCTTTTATATGGTGTCTGGGTGGAATTGTTGAAGGACGACAGACTTTTTTTTTTTCCTGCAGTAGCAGAGAGAGAGTTCCCCCTTGATTCAGAAATGGCACACTCCTGGTTCTCTGTCACATCGCTGATGGTGGGAGAGCATAGAGCCAGTGTTTACTGCTGGTTCTTGGGTGTTAAACAGCACTCCACTGCTTTTATTGTACCATTAATTGCACTTAATGCAACTGCATTTCTAGTATGCTTGGCTAGGCTCTGAAAATTAAGTAGAGGGTACTTTGTTATAAAATTCACTGTAATGAGCTCTGGTGGGACAGGGTCTGTTAAGTTTGAAATTACCTCAGGCCATTTCTAAAGGACTTCTTAAAATATTTCACATCTATAAAAGTTTGTAACTAGATAAATAGCCATGGAGAGGATAAGAGAAAGCAGAAGGAAATCCACATTTCTCCAGTGCATCTGATAAAATAGAACTGTTTGGGTTTTTTGAGAATGGTGTTTATTTTCCACATTTTTCCCTCTGCCTCCTACATTCACTGAATTCTGACTTTTACAGTGTGATTATGTAAGCTCAGCTTTGGCTGTTTTTGCACCCACTGTGGTTTATATATACAGAGATTTTTTGTTTGTTTCGGATTTTGAATGGAAACCATACTTTGAACTAGAATAAATATATGACCCCCTTGTGGGTGAAAATAAATTGGTTCAAGAAGGGTTCTTACCTCTAAGAACAGCACTGAAGAGACAGCTGTAACTATTAGCCAATTAGTTTAATGTTGCAACTAGCAGGCAGGACCTGAACCATTTTCCTGGTACCTAGCTAATAGCCGCTTAAAATGACTTTAATTCCCCCAGTTTCCTGGACTATGTAACTGAGTGTTGTAATGCTTTGCGGCTAATAAAATTTCAGATTGACTAATTTACTGGGTAGCTTTACCAAAACATCCAAGTAATCCCTACGTCCTCATTAGAGAAAGGGCCAAAACCTATTCCCATGGGACTGATTTGAAAAAAGCTCCCTGAGATCAGCCTCACTGAGCTTTCGATGCACTAGCACAAATCAGGTGGAGGATCTTCTCTGGTTTTAGTACAGCAATTTATCTGAGTTTTGTAGTTAAAGTTTGAGCATGAGGTAATTAGAGCCCTCCAAGCTTGAAATTCATGAACCTGATTCACCCTTTAATAGACTCTATACAAGACTGCCAAGCTCACGGTTTGACTGATATATGTGGAGGCTTTGTTAAAAGCCTCTGGTCAAAATGGAGTTTAAAAAATTCAAAATCGGTTTTCTTTTCTTTTGAGCTCTTACATGTGTAAACAAGGTAGCCTGCCACATGTTATTACTGCATGTCAGGCAGCGGTCGGTTGTGCCCTTTGGAAATATTCACTGGTCAATAATCAAATCCGCACAACCGAGCCGCACCCCACCTGCAGTCCAGATGGGCCCGACAGCAAACAGGACAGAACCAATTGGGGCCGCAGCATAGTGCGGGCAGAATGCTGTGGGTCTATTTGGTTTCTCCTACTGTTGATCCCTCATGGCAAAAAGTGGAAGATAACCTTTATGCTGCTACCATTGGAGCAGTCAGGGTTTGTGATTCTGCGTGTCTCTGCATTAGGCAGTTATAATTTAATCCTTCTACCCAGGACCTGCCATGCACTTTTTTTTAACTTGAGAACAACAGTAATATTTAAGGCGATATGCTCTGTGGATGCCTGTACACAAGCTAGTGCAGGTCCATGCACAGGAGCCCACATCTGGTTACAACCACCATCATCATGCCACTTAAAAGGACAGCTATTGTGATGAAAATCCTGTCTAGGAAACCAAACCTGAGTGATAGTCTTTGGAATACTTGGGCATATATAAAAGTTGTTATGTCCAAAACTATTTCGGTGACACCTGATTGTTTATCAATTACATCATAGTATTTATTCTACAAAATTTGCAAGGTGTTCCCAGGTCGGTTTGTTTTTATGGTGTAGGGGATTGAATCCAGAGCCTCTCAAATGTGAGGCAAGTGCTGGAGTACAACCAAAGCAATAATACGTGGTTAGGGCATTGCCCTTGCAAGTGGTTGACCTGAGTTCTATCGTTGTCACTCCATATGGTCCTAGAGCCTGCCAGGAGTGGTACTTGAGCATAGACCCAGGGCACAACCTGAACCCTGCTGGTTATGTCCCATAAACAACCAAAAAACATGAGTGCTCTACTGCTGAGTCCCCTCCCAGGCCCTTGGTTTTCTTCTTTCATATGTACACCATTCATAGAATATGTAGCTTGTTCTTGTTGTTTTCATTGTTGTTGTTTGTTTGGTGGCCACACCCAACAATGCTTAGAGCTTTCTCCTGCCCCGGCATTCATGGATCACTTGTATCAGTCTTGGGAGGAACATATGGGGTACTAGGAATCAAACCCTGGCAGGCCACAACAAGGCAAGTGCCCTGCTGGCTGTATGGTCTCTTTGGCCCTGAATACATATCTCTGGTGGAAGAGAAAGGAGGTAGCATCTAGTGATTGTCCTGTGTGCAAAATACTGTGCTAACCAGTTTGTGTATATTATGTCATTGAATCCCAAACTTGCATGCTAAGGTCAGTGATAATCTTTTGATCACAGAGATTTTTCTAACTCACTCAGTGTCACACACAACTTTAGAATTGACAGAGAGCACCTATTCATAAAACATCACCTTGGTGACTGTCTTTAATCCTCTTCATCTAAAGCACTTTGACGGCATCCACTTTTATTTTGCTGCAGAGTTTTTGAAATCCAGATTGCACAAAAATCTTTCTTTTTTACTTTGGGCTAGATGTGTGCTAGAAAACTGTCACAAATCATGGTATTTATCCCTTGTCACATTTCTTTGGACAAGGGATTATTATCTCACTCTACAGATGGGAAACCAAGACCCAGATGTCAAGCGTCTTACCCTTATTCACCCATCTAGTAAATGACAGAGCTGATACTGGCAGTAATGGTTCTGTCTCCAAGAGGTATGCTCTTTGAGACTAAACAATAGCTACCCACCCCTTATTGCTAAGAACTTCTAAATTCTTGAAAACTAAGATGAATAAAACTTCTATGATTCTTTGAAGAATATAGTATAGGAGAAGCAAAATCCATGATGAAACATTAACTGTGAATGAAGTTCTTACTATAAAAGGAATTGTGGGAACTAGAAGACAAGTCAGACATCAGCCGCACAGTCTTTGCATGTACAAGATTGTAAGTTTGATCCTCAGTACCAAAAACTACCTGAACACCCCTGGATGTGGCCCCGGAGGTCCCCCAAGCACCACTGGGTGTCACCATGGGCCTCAAGCAATGGTGGGCTTGAGCATTGTACCATTAGACCCAGCTGGCCAAGCATCATCAGGAGTAATACTGTGCCCCTGAATGCTACCGGAGAGGCCTTCTAACACCACCTGTTCCCTTCTGCCACACACAAACACACACACACAAAACCTAAAATCAACCGGTGAATTCAATATATGAAGTGAGTAAACTTCTGAAAGCACGTTTAATACTTACTTTCTTTTAGCTATGAGTTAGACTTAAAAGAAGAAGGATGAGCTGGTGATAATATTGCAGATAAGTGGAGTTTGCCCAGGAACATGGAAGCAGCTTTGTAGTGCCTATGATATGGAAAAGCCCTCCAGTGAGCTGTTTTGAGGGGAGCAGATGGAAGAGTAGCTCAGAGGAGCACACTGAAACAAATGTGAGCAGTTCCTATTTTCTTCTGGATACAGAGGATGAGGTTTGTGTAAATATTAGTTTTGAAAAAGCAGAAGAAGTTGTTTTCTTTTGCCGCATTGAAATTTCCTCTCATGGAATGTGAGGTGACCACTACTATAGTAAATGGTTCTTGGGAGAGAAATGCCTGTGTAGTCGCACACCTAGCTGTCCTTGACTTTCTTCTTCACTGACTTCATCAAAAGACACTCAGTAATACAGGGGGAAGAATAAGTGCTTTTTTCTCTTTTCAGTTACTTCTCAAGACAAATAGAAAACATTTGTGTTTGCTCCGATTACTTAACCTTATATTATTTCACAACTGAGTATATTAATAATCAATTGCAATACTTGCCTAAGGCCACCCAAAAGCTCTTAGCTGTGAGGAAGGAATACTTACTGGTTTGGCGATCCAATTGTGGAGGGTCCCCAGATAGTCACAGGAAACTTCTCTGTTGATGACATTTCAGATGCTTTTGCCAGAGCCTAAGATACAAAGAAAGAAACCAGGGCTGACTGACTCAAACCAGAAGAGAGCAATCTTGTCAATAAGCAAAGGGAGGGTTAGTGTTGACAGCAAAGTGAGTCTCCCAAGAGAATGGTAGAAAAGGGGGGGGTGTTTTATATCTTAATACATGCCGGCCTTGTAAATCAATATATATAAATCAAATATATAAATTGTATATATGATTATATATACATATATGCACAGCAGAGCCTGGCAAGCTCCCCATGGCATATTCGATATGCCAAAAACAGTAAATAACGGGTCTCATTCTCCTGACCCTGAAAGAGCCTCCAATACGGCAGCGTTGGTAAAGATGAGTAAGGAGAGGCTGCTAAAATCTCAGGTCTGGGATGAATGGAGACGTTACTGGCATCTGCTCGAGTAAATTGATGAACAATGGGATGACAGTGATACAGTGTTATATACATATATACATATCCGTGTATATATACATATATATGGAGAGAGACAAACATAGTTTTGTATTTCATACAAGAATGTCTCTTCTTTTATGCACATGTATCTGGGAAGGAACATTTCACTCACCTATTCACAAGAAGGAGTGGGATACTCTGACATAGGCCTGCAGAAGCAGTGGGCTGGACACTCTAATGGAGACATAAGGGTGGAGGTTTCAGGATACCAGCATGGACTTTATTTTGGAATGTTTCACCAACTTTCCCTACAGAAAAGTACTTCTAGACATGGATTGTTTTGTTGTTTGCCCATCATCTAGGAGACAGTGTTTTAAAAATTAACATTTCTGTAAACTGAAAGGGTCCACCCCATCATTCTTGCAGATTCTTGTAATAGTATGTACGTGAATGTACATACTGTATGTAATAGTAGTAGTTGTCTTCCATTTCCTATAATTCCTTCCTGCATGTAGTAGTCACAGTCACAGTCCTCCCGTTGTTCATCGATTTGTTCGAGTGGGCCAGTAATGTCTCCATCGTGAGACTTGTTGTTACTGTGTTTGGCATATTGAATACATCATGGGGAGCTTGCCAGGCTTTGCTGTGAGGTGAGATACTCTCGGTAGCTTGCCAGTCTCTCCAAGAGGAACGGAGGAATCGACCCGGCTCTGCCAGGCTGGCTGCGCGCAAGGCAAACACCCTACCCGCTGTGCTATCGCATGTAATAGTAACCTGTTAATTAGTTTTCAATAGGTATCACCTATTTCCCCTGTTTAAACCTTGAGTTCATTTGCAGCTGCCCTGCAAATGAGCCTCCTTTCTAGATGACATGTCTATTGGTTGCTGTTTCCTCTCAAGAATGGACATGCTCGTCACTTAAACCAAAATATCTTCTTTGTACAAACTTTCTTCCTTCTTTCCATTGTTCAGCTTTCATCCTTCAACACAATTCCTTTGCTTCATTGTGTTTAGCTCAGGCTTCTCCCCTCTCGATCTATCCCAGTTGATGACAGAGTCTTCACCCAAAAGTGCCTCTTTTTCACCTTTGACATTCTTGATATGTCTCTCCTTGGAATTTTGTACTTTAGGAATTTGTACTTGGAATTTTGTACATTAGGAAACTACCTCCTCTTTATCAATTATTGACCCCCAAGTGTTCATTCCCAGATTATCTTTCATATCTCCTCTTTCTTTGTAAGTGCACATATTCGCTATCCTGGCTTTTGGTACCCCACATTCTAGCATTCTAACAATCTTACTCATGTGCTTGCATGGATGGCTTGTAGCCAAGTCCTCATCTCGGTTATACCTCAGGTTGGAACCTTGGATATCCTGGAAAACTCATCTTGTATTGAATATTTTGTGAGGGACAGGCTGAGGGCCATTCCTGGTAATACTCAGTCAGCCAAGTCAAACAGTTAAATTCTATGATTCAGGTCCAGAAAACCTGGACTCACCAGAGATTCCCAGAAGTGCTCAGAGACCTGCAGGATTACTCCCTCGTAATAAGTTGTGTGCTAGGTAGAAAGCATTTGATGCCAGGGATCATACTTGGGGCCTTGCGGGGCAGGTGCTTCAGCCCTTTGAACCAACTCCCCAGCCCCTGGATAGCTTATCTTGATGAAATTCTCATTAAACAGCACCTCAAGTGCAACATCTTATCTACTAATGCTGTCTTCCTTTCTAAGAGCCCTATTTTTCCAATTATTGTCTGTCCTATATATTTGTTCACCCACACATGTGGGTTTATACTTGACTCTTCCTTGTCTATTTTTTGGTAACAAAACTCACACATAATTTCTAAATACTTTTATTATGAGGCTCGTCTCTGCAGTTTTTTTCAGAACTAATTAGCAGTATGAATTATTATTTCTTCCCTAGACTATATTGGCCTTTCCATCTATCCTCCAAACACAGTTTCTCTATGAAACACTAGCCTTTGAATACAATGCATAAATACATACTCATCTTGTTCATCCTTTGCTCTGTGCCTCAGACGGAACCCAGTAACTGTGTTGACTGTGGACTTCCTGTTAGTCTTCATAGGGATACATGTAGATTTTGCTGTGGATCCATAGGGTACTTTTCCCCTGCAGGCAAGACACCTATGTCCTGTGTTAATGACTTTGTATCAGTGGACCTTCTCTCCTTTCTATCTCCAACACCATCTCACCCTCACCAATCACAGATTTGTTTGCCTGGAAATTTCTACCTTTTTCTACCTCAAATCCCTCTACTCACTAATTTTTTTAATTAATTTTTATTAGTGAAACACCATGAGGTACAGTTGTAGACTTACAAATTTTTGTGCTTGGGTTTCGATTATACAATGATCAAATACCCATCCCTCCACCAGTGCCCATTTTCCACCACCATGGATCCCAGTATCCCTCCAACTCCCTTCCCCCCCATCCCACCCTGCCTCTGTGCCAGGGCATTCCCTTTTGTTCTCTCTCTCCTTTTGGGTGTTGTGGTCTGCAAAAGAGGCATTGAGTGGCAATCATGTTCGGTCCATAGTCTATTTTCAACATGCATCTCCCATCCTGGGAGGATCCTCCAAATACCCTTTATTTGGTGCTCCCTTGTCTATCTGAGCTGCTCTTTTCCCTGGAATGCCCCGCTGGCCTCTAAGCCATGGAGTAATCCTCCTGGTACTGATCTCGGCTATTCTTGGGTATTAATCTCCTATTTTGTTACTTTATGTCCTCCAGATGAATGCAATCTTTTTATGTCTATCCCTCTCTTTCTGACTCATTTCGCTTAGCATCATACTTTCCATGTAGTACCACTTGTATGTAAATTTCACGACTTCATCTTTTCTAACAGCTACATAGTACTCCATTGTGTAGATGTACCAAAGTTTCTTTAACCAGTCATCTGTTCTTGGGCACTCAGGTTTTTTCCAGATTCTGGCTATTGTAAAGAGTGCTGCAATGAACAAACAAGTGCAGATTTTACTTCGACTATACATTTTTCCTCTCTGAGATATATTCCTAGGAGTGGTATTGTTGGGTCAAATGGGAGCTCAATTTCTAATTTTTTGAGAATCGTCCATACTATTTTCCAAAAGGGCTGAACCAGTTGGCATTCCCACCAACAGTGAAGGAGTGTCCCTTTCTTGCCACATCCGCATCAGCATTGGTTGCTTTTGTTCTTTTGAATGTTCTCACTTATTTTGAATGTTACTAATTTAATAATTCCTTTGCTTGAGATCCTTCAAGGTAACCTTTATGGTAATGCAGTTTATATTTTTCTCTCCCTAGTCTGTTGCTTTCTGGAAGATCGGTTTCTTGACTCTTTTTGTTATTGTTTTGCGGGGCTACACCTAAAAGTGTTTAGGGGTTACAACTCTATCTGTACTTGGAGGTAAGTCCCAGAAGTGTTCATTTGACTTTTCTGGATATCAGTCCAGACCCCGAACATGCAGAGCACCTGCACTAATTTTTTAAGCTATTTCCTCAGCTCCAACTTCTCATTTTTAAGAACTGATAGTAAGTAAAAGTAAAGGCCCTCCCGTTGATCATCGATTTGCTCGAGCGGGCCCAGTAACGTCTCCATTGGAGACTTTGTTGTTACTGTGTCTGACATATCGAATACATCACGGGGAGCTTGCCAGGCTCTGCCGTGCGGGCGAGATACTCTCAGTAGCTTGCCGGACTCTCCGAGAGGGGTGGAGGAATCGAACTCGGGTCGGCCATGTTGGCTGCGTGCAAGGCAAATGCCCTACCGCTGTGCTATCGCTCCAGCCCCTTTAAGAACTGATATACTTCCTATAGGTCAGCATCTTCACCTTTGCTTTTCTCTCTTTATGGACATCATCTCACTCATATATTCATATGTCTACTCAAATACATTGCTATAGAAGACTTGTCTTACCTTCCTAGCCTCTGCAGAAATTAATGTCTCTCTTTTCCTTTCCTCCTTTTCCCTTATTTTTCTTCACGTTTATAACCAGATTTAGATGTGTGTATGTGGTCTGGTTGCACCTCTTGTCTGACATCCCCACCAGAATGCCAGCTCTTTGCAGGCATGTGTCTGTTTTGTGTGCCCTTCTGTGGCCTGTCCCTGTAAGAGCAACTGCACTTAGTAGTCCCTCAATGGATATTCAGATGAATCACTCGGTTGACTCCTTTCCAACCAGCATACTACTTGGCACAGAGCAAGCACTTAGTAGAGGAGTATTTAATGAATAAACCTAGAACATGCATCTTGCCATGGTTAAATGAATGCCCATGCCCAAACTGCTAAACTGAGGAGACCAGAAGCTTCCTGGAAAAGAGAAGCAAGACAGCTGGAAGACAAATAAAAATGACTGGCTAGTAGCAAAGTCCATTCTCATCAGAATGCTGGTTCAGTTATTCAGTTCAGATTTTTGGCAAGTGATGCAGATTCTTTCTCAGAAAATGTTGATTGATTGCACAGTTG
Source organism: Sorex fumeus (assembly GCF_029834395.1). Taxonomy (NCBI): domain Eukaryota; kingdom Metazoa; phylum Chordata; class Mammalia; order Eulipotyphla; family Soricidae; genus Sorex; species Sorex fumeus. The sequence goes on along the minus strand of NW_026606155.1, from coordinate 61,728,149 downwards.
TACCCACTTCATTTGCAAACCTTCATTATCTTTTTCCTTTCCTCCCTCCGTCTGCATTTAGAAGGGAGGAGCACTGTATAATTCCACAAAGCAATTTTTGTGAATAAACCAACTAACTGGCTGCCGCTTTCAGTCTTGAAGTCTCACACAGAATACAAGTGTCTGCTTTAGTTGTGTGTTTTCTCTTGACTGAATCCCCTTGCATTCATTCATTTGAGTATTCATTTAATTACTCACACATTCATTCAAAGAATCATTTATTCAGTCCCACTAAGACATAGCCTAATAAAAGATATATGTGGATGCCTGGCTCTTCTCTAAAGCAAGAGTTCTCAAATATGGTCTTGGTATGGATTTTGGGGGGAAATTTTGGTAATTAAATATGCAAAGTTTTGTGTTTGAATATTGCATTAGGAACAGTTTTGCTTCATAAGAACTTAATTATTCAAAGAAAGAAATACCATAGAAACTCTGATTCTAAATGAGCATCTAATCTAAATAATAGATATTTAACTGAGGCTTCCCCCTCCAGCTCCCTTTTTAATACATTTCATGGTCTTGATGGTGAGTGTGAAAGTGCATGATTGTGCATATTGGGTAATCTGGACCTGCATACCATACTGCTTAGTGATTTTTCTCTCCAATAGAGTATTTACCTTCCTTAGTTTCTACTCAGCCTTCATGACAGCCTCTGAAGTTCCTGGAGAGACAGACAGATGGCACAGGGAAGTCTGGTGTTGGGCTCTCTCTTGATCAAGTCCTTACTTCTGCTCAGTTCCCGTTGGTGATCATGTGGACTTTTATTTACATGAAATCAGGAAGCAAGATGGTTTTGGCTTCCATTGGTGGTGGCTGTGTGTTTTTACTTAATCAAGTTATGTCTGAGGCAGTCAGCATTTTTAAATGAACACCAATTATCACGGGAATAGAGCGTGAGTGAATCCTTCAAAAGAAAATTCAATGGGCAGTTGCTGACACTTGGGGAATTTCTGGCTCTTTGCCTAAATATGTGTGAAATGTTTGCACTGGTTTGAAGTCCTGATTGCAGTTGGTTCTCCAGGTTTGTAGTGCCAGTGTAGATTTGATAGCACACTGAGGGAAAAACAAGAACAGGATACAACGTAAAAAGTAGGAAATATTCCTAATTTGCTAGGAAGTCATTCCTCAGTATCTCAGCTATTATGGCAAAAGTATATATTTTAAAACTGGGATAAGAAGAGTGATTTGGAAAAACCTTATCCCAGTCTTAGCTGGGAGCTGACGTGTGCTGAACCATGTCTGTGACCTAGGCCTGTACTCTAGAGGGTTCATACATTCAAAAATATCATGTACCTTTTGTGTTTTCTCCACCCCCCACTTAGCCATTCAGGTCTTAATAGTTCACACAACAATTTCTTTGCCTTATGTAAAAAACTTGCTAGTTGAAGAGAGACAGTGTGGGTGAGTTCTAGGAGGAAGATTAAACCATGCAGAGTGTGGCACATGTCCTTATGCATGACAGCTCTCTGAGACATTGACTCTTCACAAAATGAGAAATTGAGGTCCATGAGAGCCTCATTTGTTCAAGACCACCCAGCTCATTAGCAGTAAGTGGAAGATTTAAAACTTGGTTGGCTTAACTCCAGAGCCCAAATCTTTTTCTCTCTGCACAGCTGTCTCCCAATAATGTGACCCCTCTCACTGAACTTTCCCTATAAGCTGAGTTTGCAGGGAGATATACTTTCAGCAGCTTGAAAGGCTGGCGAAGAAGTGGGTGTCTTTCTAAAAGAGATGGTCCCTTTCAGAATTCTCAGGTGACAGGAAAGCCACTTGTGTATCTCCATAGCCCTCCACTCAGAGGCTGGGTGATGTGAAACAAGTTCGGCCCAAGTTGTGGTATTTCAGCAGAACTGGCAAGAGAAAGAATGAGTTAGGCCTCTGAGACAGCACAGAGTAGGCTTTGGACCTACCAGGTATAATTGTGTGTCTGGCAGCCTGTGGTGTTGAGCCTCCAGATGGTGTTGTAAGAGTGGGGTTGGTAGATTCAGGCCTCTGTTTGCAGGAGTAGAATAATCCATTGCAGATGCTTCTTTAAGAAAAGCAAGTTGGGGTGGGCAAGGCAAACCTAGAACTTCCTCATGTGGATGTGGTCATGCATCTTAGTTCCTGCAGCCAATCTGATCCTGGAATGCTAACCTTTCCAGATCTTTGTTTACATGACCTCTCCCTCTATACCCCAGTTCCAATAATACCTCTATTCTGAGGACATTCCTGTCTTTGCTCCCTTTTCCTCCATTCTAAATAGAGTGGGATGAGTTAAACATTTATTGCCTTCTGTTTATTTATGTGTGCATTACCTCCCCTCTGGATTGGAAGGTCAGCATGATTCCTTATGGCTTGGATCCTCTGACATAGTGTTCAGCACGGAAAAGAGGCTCAACAAATATTTCACATTGGATTTTTCTAGTTTTCTTTCTCCTGACTCATAAGCAAAGCATCCGGAAAATGGAAATGGGGTCTGGCTTCAATTTCTGGCACTGAGGACAATGAACTAAACCATGTTCATATTTCAGTAACTATTAGGAGAATATGTATCGCATCACATAAGATGGGGAGCTTTGTAATTGGGTCACAAAAGAAATTGGCTATTCTTTTCCCCCCAAATTTTATTTTATTAAAGCACCATCATTTTACAAAGTTTTTCACAGTTGGGTTTTTGATACACAATGTTCCATCTTCAATCCCACCACCAGGGTCAACTTCCCTCAACCAGTGTTCCTAGGTTCTTTCTTTTAACTCCCTCTACCCCATTTCCAGCCTGCCATTATGACAGACATCTTTTGAGTATTTTGACCTTGTCCTCTTCATTGTTTTGTTAAAGATTGGGTCTCATGATTTCAGTGTAGGTTGTTGTCTCTGTGGTTTGGATACTTATCTTTATCAGTCCTTAACACTACCAATTTACCTTCATCCCCTTAACACCTGTCCCTCATTGCTTCCCATCTATCTCTTTCCCCCTTTCTTGTCACTCTGTTTCCTTCCTTATTCTCCCAATACTCTGGAGCCAAGTCTGATCTAGGCATCTTCCCTTTAAAACAATGCATTGTTATTCTAAATACCACCAGTGAGAATGATATATATCAAAAACAATGGGAACTATCTGTGTTGGCAGGTGAAAAAGGAACACTCATCTCCTGCTGGTGGAAATGTCATCTGGTTCAACACCTATGAAAAACAGTATGGAGAGTTCTCAATAAACTTAAAATTGAGCTACTATGATGACTTTTCAATAATGGTGCTGCTCTTAGCGGAATAGCCTATCCTTAACACCAATCCTCCACTGGCTGCTTCATGAACTTTATCTGTTCACCATTCACTTGGCATAAAGTCATTAAGCATACTACCATTTATTGATGTGGCCACAAGGCTGAAGAGAGTGAGGGTTGGGATGGGGTGTAGGGAGACCATGACAGAACATCTGAATGAATGTGTAGGAGAGAGAAAGGAAGAGGGCAAGAGCAGTTACCCTTTTTCTCCCACAGAAACATAAGCAGCTTCCAGCGGACCTGATGGAGCTCCCTGTCAGCTGAGTGATGTAGGAGGGCCCAGAGGATGGACTGAGCATTAGGCTGAAAGTAATAAGGTTGTGCCTGACTTACCGCAGATTTGTAGCAGATGTTACAAATGTCATAACATGAAGCTCTGGGATTGGGTATGGAAAAAATAAAATGAGACAGCAGATGTAGACTTCTTTATTTTTTCACTAAAGTCCTGGCTAACACCAAACCAAATTTACTGATTTTGATTTGAACCCTCTTCCTATGGATTGGAATTATGCCCCTCACAGTTCATGTCCCTGAGGTCAAAGGGTGACAGAGATGTGGAGTACCAAACCAAAAGTGGCAATTTGCAAACTGAAAGCATAATAACCCTTCTCAAGGGAGATCCCACTAAGGGAATGTACCAAACCTAACCCCATTTAAAATGTCAGCATCTATAAAATAACAGAACAAGGAAAGCCAAGATATTAAAATGGGGTATGTAGATTATCCTTGATCCTAGAGAATGAGAATGAGTACAGGAAAGGAAAAAAAATCAAGAGTGAGGTGAGGTATTAAGAAGTAGTAGATAACAGGGTAGGGATTCAGCGGCTTTAGGCACATCAGTGGGGCAGAGGTGTGGCATATCTATATATCTAAAGCACAGAATCAACAACACAGAAATCATGAGAGAAAACAGCAGTCAACCTTAAAAATATGTCTGTCAGGAAGGCAGGCTGGGGAGAAGTTGGAACTGGTGACTGGATTGGTGCTGAAAGAAACATTCTACTACTGAAGTATAAATATGAATAGTTTTTTAATCACAGCACCTTATCAGAAAATTAAGTAGACAAATTTTCACTTATCTAAGACATTTTTAGCATATCAATAGCAGAGGTCATTAAAAGGCAAAGTTGAAACTTTGAAAAATTAGCATTGTCTTTATTTATTTATTTATTTTAATTTTTATTAGTGAAACACCATGAGGTGCAGTTGTAGACTTACAAAATTTTTGCTTGGATTTCAATTATACAATGATCAAATACCCATCCTTCTGTAGCTGTTAGAAAAGATAAAGTCATGAAATTTACATACAAGTGGTACTGCATGGAAAGTATCATGTTAAGCGAAATGAGTCAGAAAGAGAGGGATAGACATAGAAAGTTTGCATTCATCTGGGGAACATAAAGTAACAAAATAGGAGGCTAACACCCAAGTGTGGCCAAGATTATTTATTTATTTTTTAATTAATGTAGGAGTACTCCTATTTATTCAGCCACTGATTAGGCTGATTGAATTGGGCATGAACTCCACAGCATTGTCTTTAAATCTCAAATTTGTTCCCTACCCCCAACTCCCACCCCCAAAAGTAATGATCAGAATTCTTTTTTTATTTTGTAACTTTTTTGTTGAATCACTGTGAGATAGACCCTTACAAAGCTGTTCATGATTAAATTTCCGTCATACAGTATTCCAACACCCATCCCTCCACTAGTGTACATTTCTCAGTAACATTGTTCCCAGGTTTCCTCCCCTATCACCCCCCACCCTCCACCTCTTGCCTGCCTCTATGATAGATGCTATTTCTTCTCTCTCTCTCTCTCTCTCTCTCCCTCCCTCCCTCCCTCCCTCCCTCTCTGTCTCTCTCTGTCTCTCTCTGTCCTCTCTCTCTCTCTCTCTCTCTCTCTCTCTCTCTCTCTCTCTCTCTCTCGTCCCCACCCCCTTTGGTCAGAGAGTTCTTGATGTCATCGTATACTTAATTCATGAGAGTATGTTGTATTTCTTCATGACACACACAGAGTGGGTAATTTAAGAGAAAATAATGATCCTCAGAAGAATAATTGAAACACGAATAACAACATCTCAGAAGGAGAGCCTGCAGATGAGATAGTGAGTGCCTTCCTACAGGAGACCCTCGCAGGCTCCCTGGATAGCCAGTATGTGCACAGTGTCCTGAAGCATCTCTCACACAGGACTCTATCTTGTCTGTGGGTTGTCCTTGGCATCACTGTGTCCCAGGTACCCTTGCAAAGTTCCCTCCTCTGTAGTGAAGCTTGATCCATGTCAGCTGCTAGAGCCCTACAGCCAGAATAAAAATTTTTATATCTTCTTTCTGAGTTCACGTTGGATAAAATTCAAGGCTCTCTATCACCATAGATCCTCACATTTTTCATTTAAAGTCATTTTATAGTAATATGACTCTTAAAATATCCCTGTCTTGGGGTGGAGAAGATCTATCTCATATGTCTGTTGGGAATCCAAACACATAAGTGATTTTCTGTCCTGATCAGTTTCTTACCCTGTATTTATTTTGGAAATGAGATAATTTGCATTGCCTTCACAGGGTGAAGGTAATTAAAGTAGTTAACTTTGGACCAGAGAGATAGCACAGTAGGTCAAGTTTTGCCGTGCATGCGACTAATTGGGTTCCATCCATCACCACCCATGTTCCCCTGAGCACAGCCAGGAGTGATCCTTGACCACAGAACCAGAAGTAAGCTCTGAGCATCACTGCGTGTGTCCCAAAAACAAGCAAGCAAAATAGTTAACTTTATGCTTTGCATATAAATTCAGACCCTCTAGGATCAAGTTGAAACCAACAAACATCGCAAAAACTCTTGGATGTATTTTAAGCTGACTTTCATTCCTTAAACTATATCCACATTTGATTTTAAATTTTAATGTAAATATTTTAAATTTGGAGGCCACGTCTGGCTATACTCAGGTTTTACTCCTGGATTTGTGCTCAGGGATTATTCCTGAGCACAAATCCAGGAGTAAATCCAGTACTCAGGGGATCCTGTGTGGTGCCAGGAATAAAACCCAGGTCAGCCATGTGAAGCCTTACCCACTTATCACCCACCAAGCCCTAAAAAGCACTTATAAAAGAGAACAGAAGTCTGGAGAGGGAGTTTGAGGGTTAAGGATTCGCCCTGCATGCAGTTGATACAGGATCAATCCTCCTCCCGCCCCCGGCATCGCATATGGTTTTTCAAGCCCTGCCACGAGTGACTCCTGAGCATAGAAGCACAGCCACTGCAATCCACAAACATAAACAAAAATACACTGTGATTGTGAAGTGATTAAGAAAGTTTATTTGAGGCCCTGGAGAGCTAGTACTGCAGGTAGGTTGCTCATCCTGAACACAGCCGACCCAGGTTTTATCCCCAGCATCCCTTGATCACTTGACTTCCCATTAATGGGCGAGTTGCTCAGCGGGCGCCAGTAACGTCTCCATTTGTCCCCGTCGCGTGCTAGTGTAGCCCAATGGCGTCTGTTCGTTCTAGGAACATGAAGAGCCTCAAACCAATCATTCATGATCTTGATAAAGAAGTCTGACCATCTGGTAGGTGGGCGGCCACGTGGTCTTTTGACATACCATGGAATCCAGTCGGTAGTGGCTCTAGTTTAGCGGTCGTCTCTAAATCTCCTTACCTGTATCCCTTATAGTCTCCTAAACACAACAAGGAATTATTCCTGGGTTCAGAGCCAGGAGTAACCCATGAGCATCATTGGGCCTGGATCAAAAACAGACAAAAAAGTTAAATTGAAAATACTAATACCTAATGTTTTAACCAAGTTCTCTTTTAATGTATAGTTGCTTAGAAGTAACTGGGAGGTAAAGTGTGTCCTCATTTATGTCCGGTCTGAGAGCTGTTCTTCTATATCTTCACTTCCTAGCTCTCAACCCAGGCTGGGGTCACACCTGCATTTTTTTGAGGTTTCTTTGCCAAAAATGGACTGTCAGGGCTTCATCCTCTCCAAGGCACTGCCTCTACCAACAGCAATTCAAGTCACTGCTTTAAGAATTTCATTGCCAAGGGAAACTTGGATTCTCTATTGAGGAATCCTAATCACCCTGTATGTGGTCCACAGAAAGGACATATAGACATTCCTATAGAAACTACCTATAAACAGTCCTATAGACTGTTCAAGAAAGACTCTTTTCCTCTTTATCAACTACAGATGGAGAAGTCTTTGCTCCTTCATTTCAAAGCTTGTTTTATTGAGTGGTAAAGGAAGGCAGGAGGGAAAAATTAATTTTTTTAAAAATGAAATCTTTGCACTAGAAGGTCCCTAAAATTTGTTGCTGAACAATTACTCCAGAATAAGACTTTGCTGTTTCTAATTAAGAGGAGTTTGCCATCTTGATTTAGAAAATTATAAGAACAAGTTTTTAAAAATCACATAAACACTGTTTAATTTGGGAAGGATGAGAGGTTCATGGTGAGCAAGCTCTGGATGGAACATTAATTGGATGTTGTATGTTTTCCCCTTAGTTCTCTTCTAGTTGAAGTTCTACAGATACACTTCTTGGAGAAAAGCAGATTTTGCTTCTTTTTTTCCAAAAATTCAGCAATTCATTACTATTATTTCACAGTCATAACAGCTCTAATGCTTTTCCCTAAATGCACTCAATCCATACTTTAATTGTGGAAGATATTTAAATATGTGTTGCATTAAAGAATTTTTAATTGGCATAAGACTTCTTAAAATTTCAATTATATTATTAGATTAAATGCTTCCTTTTTGTCTGAATTGGTAATAATAGGGTGCTAATGGATCCTATCAGATTAATTTTACAATTGTGCTTTTGTTTTTTTTTAATCCTCTAAATAAGAATTTAAAAATAGACTTCAAGCCTACTACTCCTGAATATAGGAAGTTTTCTTTTTGAATGTGAATTCTCCCGATTATTTCTTCTTATCAGCTTTCTTACATTTCAAGGGGCAAAAAATGAAATGTTCAAAGTGCATTAAAACACATCCTTACAATTTGTTTTCAGATGTTTACCTGAAACATTCCGCATACCATGCTTAGAGCATCAGCTTCAGTTCTATGGCTGCAATATCAGTTAAGCTGTTATCTTTCAATATCCAATCCTCATTGCAACCTGAAATGTCCCTGTGTCCTCGGCTTGTTTGAATAAGGATTTTAGGGCTGAAAGGAAAATTGTGACTAAGTGCAATAAGTAGTCTCATGAGAACCAATTCAGAAAGGAGATTTGATCCCATCTTAGATGCAAATGAAAAGTTTGAATTTTGTTAGGGCACCACATACAACCAGCAACACGGACATATACATAATAAATTCCTAAGATACCTGAAAAAAGCTTACCTGTCTTCCTTTGTTCTACAGTGAGTGAAGCTGACCTAGATTTTTAACGCAAATTTGGTAGCCACAGACAGATTTAATACACATCAGATACTCTGTTGCTTCTCAGACCTTGACTGCTCAGTCCAAGTGCTAACACCTGGTATCCTGAGTTCAGTTAAGGATGCTCTTAATTCTTCCTTCACTAACACTCAGTGTAACCACAGTACATTGCTCCCTGGATCATGAATTTAGAATGTGACTGTCTCATCCTGAAGCATGCCTTTAAGATTTTTTTTTGGATTCTTTTAATTGAGTCACCATGACATACATAGTTACAAAGCTGTTCATGATCAGATTTCACTCATACAATGATCCAACACCCATCCCTCTACCAGTGTTTATTTCCCACCAACTAATGACCCCAAGTTTCCCTCCCTTCACTCACCATCCCTACTCCAAGCCTGCCTCTGCCTCTATGGCTCTATGGAAGGCACTCTCTCTTTCTCTCTCTCTCTCTCTTAGACACTAAGAGGTTATAGTGTTTGTTCCTTTACCTACTTTCAGCAGAGACATGCCTTTTTCATGAAGCAGATGATTCCATACTTTCTACTGTCTCCACAATTCTGAGTCTATGTTGACTGAATCTGCCATACCCTCTCATGGAAGAGAAAGATGGATGAGAAAATCTCTCTCCCACATGGTATTTCCTTATCAATAGTGACTACTTGTATCCTAATTAATCCATCCCTTAGGTTCCCTGCCCCACAATATCCTATTCATCTTCACTTTCAAATGTTGATTCCCTTAAAGCACTTTTCTTGGTCATTCTCTACCTTTGGTTTATCTCCTCCATTGTAAACTGTACCTATGAGGTTGGAAGCTTCTCCTTCTTGGGAAAATGGGGATGGGAATGGTTCTGAAAAGAAAGAGCCATGTGGGACACAAGGCAGACAAGGCTCATAGCTTTTCCTTCTTTCATTATGTGTGTCCACTGAGCTGTCCTGTTTCCATGCAGTAATGGGTTCTTCTGTGGCAAGCTGACCTTTTGGCTGAATAGGTCAACTCCCACTGAGCGCAGCTCCTCAGCCCCCTGGCGCGTGTGCTACCCCGAAGGTGAGATGTGCACGCTGGTTCAGAATCTGACTGGGCATGTGTGGTGTATTCCCATAGGAGAGGTTGTCTTTTACAGACCCTGAATTAATTCCCGACGACCACCTCTCAAGGTTCTGTAAAAGTATCTAGGTGAGAACTTGCTTGCCGATTTTGTTGGGGAACAAATTTTTCAGACGCATACTTTGTATTGTGATTTCTTTGTCTTTCCCTCTTTTTTTTCCGGTGAGATAGAGACCCAAAGCATAATCCTAATCATTCTTAATATCATTGTAGCTTTCTGCTGAATAAATAGCAATACTCCTACATAAAAAAATATCATTGTAGCTTTCTGAGATGAGGTAAGCTAAATATCTTTAGTTGATCATTTTCAAAATCCTTTCCCCTATATGTATTTTTAAAATTCAAACTCTTATATCTGCAGGCATCTTTGTTTTAACCCATGCAACATACAATAGTGTTGTACTTCTTGTTGATAAATTTATGATAAGCCTTGGCTTGTTTTAAATTGCTTACAATTATTTGGATGGTTTATTAGATTTTCTAACACTTGTTGTCTTATAGTAGATAGTGATTTTCAATATAAACATCAAATAGTTACTTGGTAAATACAGTCAAAATTTGTATTACTGTGATTTGATTGCTTTCTATTAATACTTTAAATAAACTGTTCGATTTATCAACCTTGAGTTATAACATAATCTTCACATTAAAGAATTATATATTCAGTTACTTTGCTCCGTGCTAAGTGTTTGAATTTTTCTTGTGGGGATAGATAGTTTTTTTTTTAAGTTTTAAGGAAGTAGTTTCTTTAAGTTGAAAAAACAAGTATATGAAATATATTAATGTAGATGAGACAAGACAGTGACCTACTCAGCAACAATTGTAGATTGTATGTGGTCAACAAGTAGTTTTGCAAACTATCAATTTTCAAATACAAACATCTGAGAGAGCCTCATAAGCAAAACATTACTTTCCTGAGGATGATGAAGCTCATTAAGGAAATGCCTCTCCGGTTTTTCTTTAGGCAATAATGACACTCTATAAAATGAGATTAGCATGGAGAAACAAAATAACTATATTTGTATTGTTCCTGCATTTTCAGATCATTGTCTCAACTTTCAAAATGCCAAATGTGATAGGATAAAAGGCACAAGAGAAGCAGCACATATTTAACATCTATGCACTTACCAGACTTACCAGTAATGCTGGACTTAGAGCTGGGATTCTACCGGGGTGGGGCATAATGGGCCCCTGTTTAACATATTTATGTTGGTTGTAAAATTAGGAACTGTCATTACAACCCGCATCACCTTCATAAGTGCAAAACATATAAATCAAGCCAAGATCCAGTGCCATAAAAATGCCATTGAATAGAATAGCATGAAACCATTTACAGAGACTTGTGTAGCATAGAGCATGTACTGAGATGTACACTCAGATATCTGGAGGATTTGAAGAACAAAGAATAAGCATTCAGGTAGGACTCCTGGACATAAGACCTAATGAAAGTATATGAAATCAGGCTGACTAATTGTTTTGAAAATAAAATTTCTAACTAATTCTCCACTTGCAGCATCCACCTAGAGAACAGCCAATGTCCTAAATAAGGAAATGGTAGGAAAAGATAGGCCATCCATGGCCAGGGGCAAATAACGTATGCAGACCCCATCCTGAGTTACTGCCACCTTGCTTTTAGAGGACAGGCAGCTCAGGGCTATCTGTTGTTTGTGAGCTTTCTAGTGAGTAAATATGCTACTTCTACTTCTTGGAATTGTTTGAGATTTTCTGTAGGTTTGTGGCTTTTGCTCTTCTGGTCACTTCTTATTCCAATTCTTTGTAGAAGAATCTCTCTTCTCTAAACTTTGTCCATTTTTGTTCATGAGACACCATGGTTAATTCTGAACTTTGTAATTGGAAGTCCTGAATTGCCCCCAAATTATGTGCTATTAATAAGGAACTCTCTGAATCTTAATTACTACCTCTAAAACAGAGTGGCCACTTTTGAAGTTTTTCAACTTCCCCCTTCTCCCTCCCCAAAGTCTCCTCCTACCAACAGTCTTTGGAAAAAAAAAAAAAAGACTGCAGATTTTATTCATGTGGGATCATTCACACCAAGCTACCATAATGTGCAATTAACACTCTAGAAACTGAAAACAGTATTCAGCAAGACAGCTGCATTATCAAAAATGCCAAAGGAGTTTTGAAGGGAGTAATGTGCATGTTAGAATAGGAAATTAATCAGAGGCGCATGTGCGCGTGTGCATGTGTACGGGCACGCACACACACACACACACACACACACACACACACACTCCAGTGATACTGTCTTAAGTATATCTGAAAGTTAAAAAAAATTTTTTAATCTTATATCTCTACTTAAAGATTAGTTTTAGGATAAGAAACTGATTTTCTATTTAAAGATTGCAAGTTTTCTGTTTTGCTTTGAAAGCAACTGAAAAAGTTGGAATGGAGATCTCTGTAAGATTCCTCCCAGCTGGAATATTCTCGGATAATAATCACTCTTCAATTATATTTTATAAATTTTCCCATTGAAAAAAATGCCCCTTTTGTTTCATCTTGCCAGTAATAATGATACTTAACATTCATGCGGTTTTCAAAGTGCCTTTCAGAGGCTGCAGACACCAACTCACAATTGCAGGGTAAACTGCCTACTTCCTCACAGCACAATAATCCTAAATGCATTTATATTATAATCCCTACTAAGTTATGACTCCAACGGACTGCCTCACCCACTGAAATGAAGCATTTTTATTTCCAGCCACATTTTGCTAGAATTTCCTCACCAACTAGTTGAAAATGTTTTTAGGGGAAAAGAGGAAATTTTGATTTTACTGTCAATTCATTGGGACTGAGTTTAAGGGAACAGAGGACTATAATAAATTTTCCAAGAAAATAAAAAAGACATGAAGAACTTACGTTTTTTGAAATACAAAAATTAAAAAATTAAAAACACTGAATCTTCTTTCATTGATGGGCAGGCAGATTTTTATATTTGTGAACTTGGAAAACAATAAAAGTGGGGAGGAAGAGTATCTAGGAAAGTGAATTTGAAAGCAAATTATGGACTGGAGAGATAGCCAGGGGTAAGGCACTTGATTTGCATGTGACCCACCCACCCCAGTTTGATCTCTGGTAGCGCATATGGTCCACCAAGCCTTGCCAGGAGTGATCCCTGAGCACAGAGTCAGGAGATAGTCCTAAAAACTGTCAAGTGTGACCCCTAAAAGAAAAAGACAAACAAAAAAGAAGCAAATTATAATCCCACAAAATGAGTTTTATAAAGAATATACCCTCAACTGTATGTTCTGAAGGTATGTATTAAATTCACTTTCTTGTGGATATGGGGGCTCCTTGATTGCAGGTGCTTGCAAACAACACATGTTGGGTAGGACAGGAATAAAGGGATTGACAGTAAATTAGTATGTGAACAGGTGTGTTCAGAGGAGAAAACAGGTCTGGTGGGGCAGGTGCTGAGCAGGAGTTTTCAGGGCCTTTTGGTAACTCTGTGCAGTTAGTTCCTTGTGGTGACTTGCTCAATGGGAGAGTCAACCGTCCCAAAACACTGCCACCACTACAAAGTCATTGAGACTCCCTTAACTGACATGCTGTGCTTATTACATGACAAAATTATCACATCAGAACTTTAAAAAATTGCTATTCCCTAGCCTAAAGGATATGGAAAATCCAGGTTTCTCTGGGGGTGAGAGAGAAGGTAGTGCATAGATATATTTAAAAATATTAGTATCTATTTTAAAAAGTTTTTACTAAATATTTTTAAAGGAATATGAACATTTATGGAGTATTTTTGTTGCAGTATAAAACATAGTCTAAAATGAAAACTTTAAAAGTCACTATGTGTTTTTTAATGTTTGTGAAAGTTAATATTTTGTGTTGAAAATTCAGCTCTGCTATCCTTGGCAAAATATGAAATGAATGCTAGGGTTTGTTTCTTTTGACCTCTGATACAGTGACAAGCTAGTGGTACAATTAGAGAAAAATTAAGCTCCAAGTGTGAATCACAGCTCCAGCTAAATTTTTCTTTTTCTTTCTTTCTTTTCTCTTCTCTTTTTTTCAAGTTATAGGTGCACAACGAAGGAGAAGCCCCAGTGCACTGGCCATTGAAGTATTCGAAGCACATTTGGGAAGTCACATTTTGCAGGTACTTTTAAAAGATAATAAAATCTTGTGTTCTTTTACTAGAGAAAACTTCATCTCTCTAGCCTTTTGTTAAGTTGTTGATTCTAGCCATACATTTCACTGTTGATATTTTATTTCCAAATTTTGAAATCATATGAATTTATTTCTTTTTAGAAAGGCATTCCGTGAGAGAATATTAATGAGAAAGGGAGGGCAAGTATTATTTGTCTTGTAATAATTGAGATGAATCACTCTTTTGTTGATGAGCAATGTATAGTTGCTGGCTGTTCCCAAAATGGTTTTGTGTGTGAGCTGCATTCGTAAATGGTTATATGTGTGTGTGTCTTTGGAGTTATATATTGTTTTTGAAAGAGCGAAACTTTGTTGTGAAGGAAATGTGGCGTTTTTATATGTTACCAAATTTTGGAGGTTGTTTTTTTTTTGCTTCAGTTTGTAAGTTATAAGTGCTTCTAGTCTTAATGTTTGTCTCTCCAAATTATGAACTTTCTCTGAAAGAAAAGTTTAAAGTGAAAGGAGAGATACAGTAATGATTGATTTTGACAGTGACTTTTTAACAAACGGACATGGAGAACTAGGACAGAACTGCAGTTACTTAGTCTCAGGGAAGCCTCACTCTAAACTTGGCATCTCCTCATACACACACTATTTTTTTAAGTTTGCTATCAGTTTAGACCCATAAATAATTGATCTAATTTGTTTCTGCTTTTAGGATAAATGATAAAAGCTTAAAAAAACTATCCAAGTTATATTTTCAACACAATTAGAGAATAGGCATGTTTGGAACATTTTGGCAGTTTATTTGGAAAAGCTACTATGGATTTTTAAAAAATAAACTTTGGAGTTAAAAATTAAGATAAATTCTAGAATTCTGTTCATTTAGAGGTTTGTTTGTTTGTTTGTTTTTTAATGGCCTTGTTGGTGCTCTCATTGCCTGGATCACCAAGGCAGTCCTAAACCTAGCTTCTTATTCCCTTAAATAGGTGCTGTAGCTAATTGTTACCTTTATATTCCCCTTGCTCAAGCTACAGAACTCCTCAGCCATTTCTAGGCTAGAAGCTTTAGAATCCTCAAAGCACTGGGTCAAAGGATTCATCTCTGGGCCTTTCCCAGGACCTATCAAATCAGAATCTTCTCAGTGAAGTTCAGGGATATGCAATTCTTACCAATCTCTTAAATTAATTTAGAAGTTTCCATAGATCTGAGATGACATAGTTCACATTTGTAAACACAAGACTCCAAGAAAGTCATCCTTTGTTTATTCTTGTAGTTCTCAACATTATTACTCCACCACAGTTTCTTGTGATGATTCCTTACGGCTCATGTTTCTTAAAATATACCTTGGGATTTGCTGTTCTATTATGCATAAAAACATTGTAATTACCATTGAGTTGGGTTAGTTCAGAGATGCAGTCAGCTAATTTTTCTAGATTTTCAAATTTGTATTTTCTGTGTACTCTTTATGAACACCCCTTATATATTCAGTATGAACCAGAACCAGGCCATATATATTTATGTGTATGTGTATGTATATATAGTGTTATTCAAGAAAATTCCTGTTCCTATTCTGAAGAAGTAGATATATAAGATTAAATTTCTTTTTACAAAAACAGAATTCAACGAGTCTCCACAGGGGGCTGGAGAGATAGCACAGCGGGTAGGGCATTTGCCTTGTACATGGCCGACCTGGGTTCGATTCCCAGCATCCCACATGGTCCTCTGAGCACCGCCAGGAGTAACTCCTGAGTGCAGAGCCAGGAGTAACCCCTGTGCATTGCCGGGTGTGACCCAAAAAGCAAAAAAAAAAAGTTTCCACAAAGTATTCTTTCTGGAATTCTTGAGTATAGATTCCTCTAGCAGTCATACTTAGGAGCTAGCTACAAGAATAGAACTAATTAAAAATCAAAATTTAGGAGCTTAAACACAATCCTAATGTAGGAGCACAGTGTAAAAAGTTTGTTCCAAATGTAAATATAGTGCTAGGCTTTAGTGAGAGAGCAGAGGTTAGAGGTGAAGCCAGTGTTGTGCTCTTAGGGTGGGTCATATTCAGGACACACATGGTTACCTCTGATATGGAGCAGAACAACCAGATGGATGAATGACCTAGAAAACCATGTTACGTTAATAATGACAAAGAATCGGGTGAAGTTCAGTTTAGAAAACATGTAAAAGAGGCTTCAATATCTTCTTTCTTTAAATATGTAAGTCTGTGTAGAAAAGGGTGAAAGGTGGGACTTGATACACTCTGTGCTGCTTTAAAATATGGTGGAACAAAAGTGGTTAAAACAATAGAAAAAAATAGTTTCCTTCCTATAGGAAAACATCCAAATAGACTTGTCCCTATTTGAACTATAACCAAAGTGTTTTTCTTCATTGTTTTTTATTTTTAATTCCTTTTTTTTTTGATGTTTTGGATCACACCTATGATGTTCAGGGATGACACCTTGCTCTGCACTTCAGAAATACTCCTGGTTGTACTTGGGGGCCATGTGGGATGGCTGGGATCGAACGCTGTTGGCCATGTGGAAGGCAAATGCACTACCTGCTGTGCTGTACTATCTGCTCTGGCCCCCAAGTGTTTTCCTTGAAAGGGAGAATAAATGATGTAGGAAGGATGCTTTTGAGAATTATAACTTTTTATAATTTTATTCTAGCTATAGTAGCACTGCATGTACACTTATGACAGAGGTAGCTAGAATTGTGGGCAGACAGGGGTTGAGAATTAATAATGGTAAAAAGAATATTTTATGAACTCTCTCTTTAGTTGTATCCCTCCTAGCAGAAGAGCCTTTGAACCCAAAAACCCAGGCCTTTTTTTACTGTTTTCCACAGTATCTGAATTTTCCAAAGTATCTGATGATGATCCTACCTGAGAGGAGGTAAAATGTTCTCTTAAATACTCAAGTTACTAAAAAGTAAAACAAGGCTAAGATCATTTCTATATTTTTCTCCAATTATGTCCACAGTTTAATCTGGCTGAATTTATCCTTCCATCTTCCATGCCTCCCTTTACTTGCATATATCTGGTAAAATTGAATGTCCTCAAGAAGGTGGGAATGGCTTCCAACCATACTGCATATCATGAATTCTAGCCCCACAAGAAATCTCAGATATTCAGTAAGAGTACAAAATTCTGCTAAACTCTTTGCATAAACTGTCCTTAGCTATCTTGTGATTATGTGGGAAATGAGAATCCAGAAGAGCCATGTAAGTGAAAAGCATCACAGTGTTCAAAAATCCATGGAGCCTTGAAGAGGCATTTGCCACAAGACATTCTAGAAAACCATGCATTTGCCACAAGGCATCAAGGGAGATTTCTTAATATTGTCAAATGATAATGGTATTTATTAGACAAACATAATGGAATGATATTGCAATCAAAGAGTACATAAAAGATAAAGGCTTGGTGGCAAGTAATGGTAGATCTTATTTGGAGGCTGTTAAGATGTTTGACTCAATGGAGAACCTGGGGAACAGTTGAGAGATGATTATGCAGAAATATGACCATACTGTTCTGACTTAGGGAATCAATCCATGGCTTTATAACCAGTGATGAACCCATGGGCAAGATTTAAATGCAAGAGAGTAACATAATAAGATGTGAGTTGTTTCTAGAGTTATCATTAAAATATAAATACATCTTTCTGGATGTTTTACAGCAGATCATGAATATAAAGAAATCTTCCCGAGATAGAGACTATAAAGGAAGGGGCAGGGGTGTGTGGGATTGAGATAGTTATTGGCACATTCTCATTAGTCAGATATCAAAGACTAAATGATGACAGAATTTAGAAGGGTTCAGATTTTCTGTGTTGGTATCCACTTATGTGAGTGATGATGATCTTACCTGAGAGGAGGTAAAATGTTCTTTTAAATACTCAAGTTAATGAAAAGTAAAACATTCAAAGCCTA
This sequence comes from Sorex fumeus, assembly GCF_029834395.1. Taxonomy (NCBI): domain Eukaryota; kingdom Metazoa; phylum Chordata; class Mammalia; order Eulipotyphla; family Soricidae; genus Sorex; species Sorex fumeus. The sequence goes on along the minus strand of NW_026606155.1, from coordinate 61,710,333 downwards.
AATCTGATCATCTAGACCAATGTTTCTCATTGAGTTGTATGACTCCCCGTGAGGCACCAGGATATTCCTTGGTGGCCACAGATGGAAATCATATAAGCAGGGAGCCAGAGCACAAGATTAGGCAGGAAACTAGTAGGACAGAGAGACCACCAGAAGGAAAAAATGATCGAAAGGGGGCCATGGTCAGGAAAAGACTGAAAAAAAAACACTGCTGTGGAGCTGCTCTAGGAGATTAGGGCAGAGTGGAAGCAGAGGGTTGGTGGTGGTGCTTTGTAAGTTGCAGACTCACAGGCAGTGATGACAAAGGAAAAGAGACTGAGTAACAGAAGGCAGTCGCTTAAGATGCAAGTTAAAAAGAATGGAAGTAGATGTAAGAGAAAAAGAAAATAGACAAAAAGAAGCAGACAGTTTGATTTTACCTAGAGAAATGTTATTGATAATGTCAGAGTGATTGTTGGATACATCCTTTGGAAAGATAAATACAAATGACATATTATATAAATTCAAGAGTGTTGTTTTACTTTGCCAATTCAAATAGTTGAGTCAAGTTTTATGTGCAAGACAAACCTAAAGAATGAGAAAAGGTAAAGGGTTTCAAATTAGTTTGACTCTTCAGTAGTTTTCTAGAAAAAGAATCATTCAGCGCTCCTCTTGAAATAACCTTCTTTAAGTGAACAAATTGATCCTAGTTGCACCCAAAATCTCTACTGCCCCATGATTTCAGTGCACTCCTGCAGGGGGCAGTATTACTCACTTTGGGAAACACTGGTGGAAAGGAAAGATGGGGAATAAGAATGTAGAAAAGTGAAGGGAAGCATCCTGAAGGGAAATTTTTGCTTTTAACATTGTAAGAGCCTGATTATATGGTTAAAATGCAAAAGTGATACATTGGTCAGCTGTATGCTCATTAGAAATTAGCTTTATAAAAAATAATATCTTGTTGTATTTGTATTAACTTCCATTTTTATTAATGACCAAGTGTTTTTATATTAGGTATATATCATATCTAACCATTTTCTCACTATTATGTTCATTAAATTTACAAAAGTATATTTTTAATGAAAATACCAAGTGAAATATATAGGAATGTGTGTGTTCATGTATACGTAAAGATTAGGGGGGTTTGGGGCAGAGGGAAAAAGGGAGGGTGAAAATTATAAAAGCAGAATCTGAGTTGATTTTTAGCTTAAGATTTTTGGTGTGTAATCTTGATATTGTCTAAATTTTTCATTGTTGAATATTCAAAGTACGTGCCTATAAATTCTATAATTATGCATATCTTAAAATTGAGTAAGTTAAGACAGAAAACTTAACTAGCCAAAGATTAGAATAAATAACTAAACTTTCATGATTACTGAATTAATAGTTTAATTCAAGCCCAGAAACGATAGACATTAGATGACGATACTTCCCAAGAGTTATAAGGACAGCTCTAAAGACAGTGGTGGTGAAAGAAATTTAAGACAGTGTGATGAAAGAAAAATGTTCATTTCAGAAGTGAACAAGACTAGGGAGCTAATAGAGGTTGCAGGTGTAGGGCAGTTCTGAGTTCAAGAGTGTGGATGAGGAAGGGTCTGAGGATTCTTGGCTGGAGGTCTCAGGCCTCATTGCTTCTTGAGCCCTGTCCCACTAGGAAGTGTGAGGAGGAGGTGGGAGTCCTTTGGTTTAGAAAGTGGGAAGTAGGGAATGAAGAGGGCCTTCTTCACTTCTGGGGATCCCATTTCATGTGCTTGAGCACGTTTCTGTTGCATGTTTCTTGTGATCCTCTGTTCTCTTAGGAATACTTAGAAGTTTGATGGATCCTTTCAAAATTAACCTTCCCCACTGAGAGGTGGAGGGTAGGAGGGGTGTACATAATGGAATTTGATCCAATAGAAAATCTACTCTTGAAAAAGTTACTTTCTGTCTTAGGGATCAGTGTTGGGTACCAAGCAGGGTGGTGCTGTGCACTCTGGGAGCTGATTCCCTTCCCTCCCAAGAAAGTCTAACAGGCAGCCATGACCGTTGTTGTCCTCTGAAACCTGTGGCTGTTTCATGTGTGAATTTTGGGTCAGTGCTCTCTTGCAGGAGCGATGACTGATGTCTGATAGCAGGGGCAGAACTGAGGAGTGAAGACAGTCTCTTCTGAGCATCAGCATCTTCATTCACTTTGTTATCCTCTGGATTTTATTAATCAGATGAGCAGAAGGCCAGGAGGTCAAGATTTGGAGTTTTCTGTTTGTGACAAGCTAAGTAAAAATCTGCGACCTTTGGGTCATTTTTGTGGGCTCTTCCCCGAATATAGTATATGCAACTAAGAATTAATTTGGTGCTTGCTTTTCAAAACCTCTCTTAGGGCATTTCTGTATTCATGTCATGATTTCCTTAATATAAAAAATACAACTTATATTTACTTTTACTTTGGCAATTTAGAGACTGGAGAACATATTCCTAACCTGCTATATCACAAAATGCTAACAAATATCCTATCTGTACCTCATAAAATTAACTAGTGAAATGACTTTCCCTTAGGTGACAGATTTGTAAATACAGCACTTTAATTATTTCCATGCCTTTAGCAGAAAGGTTTAAGTTTTTTTTTCATTCTGTAAATAATGTGTATATTGTTATATAATATTGCAGTCCTGGTTAGGGTACTATGTAGTTGCTATGCTTTATTCACCTCACAGGTGTTACAACAAAGCAACTAAATCAAACCTTATCTGTGGAAGAATTTTTAAGTTTATGTTTGTATTCATTGTCAGCACACTGTGGTGAATTATAAGTATGTAATATGTTACATTTCTTACACATATTACTAACCACTATTATAACACTTATAATTAAAGAAGGTCTTTATGCATAACTACCTTGAAATATTAAAAGAAATAAAATTCTCTGAGTTGGATGAACATAATATATTAGTATCAACAAGTTTGTATACAAATGACATAGAAAATGCAGTGAAATCTTGTGGAATAAAAATAGTTTTCTAAAAAAATGTATGTGCTAAAGGGAGGGCATAATAAAAGCATGATCTGTCTCCAGGAGACAGTTTTGAATGTGAATATATTGCACAAATCTTCTTACATCTTTATCATTGGCCTTGTATTGTTCCTGTAAGGGACTTTACATTGTTCTTACATTGACGCTCCAAGTTGAAAGAATTTCATGAGCTGACCCTTTGTAGGATACCACAAGAGAACCTCCAAGAAAATTTTCGATCATAATATCTGAAGTCATCAAGGTGGGCTGGAAAAGACTAAGAATGGTTGCCTCATTGCCTATTTTTCAGCGTAGCCATTAGGGAATTAATTTTGCACTGATTGTTGATTAGCAGAACTATAGGAGTCATAGATGTGACCCTTGCTTTAGTACGACCTTTTCACTAATGGTGTGCCTTTTCTTTCCTCTCCTCCCCTCTCCTTTACACCCCTTTACCAGTCTCTTCCTTCCTTTCCCATTTCCCCTCCCCTCTCCTCTCTTCTGTTTATGACCTGCTGGTGCTCAGGGCTTATTTCTGGTGGGGCTTAGGCAGTATATGTGGTGCCAGAGATCAAAGCCAGTTTGCCCACTTGCAAGGCAAGTATCCTCCCTGCTGTAGTATTGTTCTGACCCATCGTGTGACTTTCCTTAAGATTGCAGGAAAAGAAGTGACTACAACACAGCTAATTTCTATTTGATAGGTAAAGTAGCCAGATTGTATGGATGTGATAGATGATACCATAGATCTTGATGAAATGTCAGATTTTAATTGTGGGTTTTACCTTCTCTCAACACCTTGACTAATTGAATACAGAGTAGCATAATGTCTAAATAAAAGATGACCTTAGGTTAAGAGGCTATTGTGGATCAATCTTTGAAGAAAATCAGATCAGTATTTACATTTAAATTTCTGTGATTCCATTACTAATCACATTTTGAAATTTGCTAAGCACTTACACTGGAGGCTGGGGATATAGCTGAGTGGTCTAGAGCAGACTTTATATGCAGGTCCCCCTGAGCACAATACCTGGAACCACATGGTATTCCGGCTCTATTGGTTGCCACCTCTGAACACTAAGCCAGGAGTATCCCTCAAGAAACACTAGGTTTTCCACCTGCAACCCTCTCCCCCCTAAAAAAAAAAGCAAAACAGAAAAAGACCCTGAAATCATTACTGGATGGTCTTGATTTTATTTTGGTTATGCAGAATTATTGCTTCTGGAGAACACATATAGGTTTCTAAAAGAAGTGTTTTTCAATTAATGGTTTATATAATAAAAAACCACCCATAAATAATATCTTGGGACATATTATGTTACTATTCTCAAGTTTTTCTAGTCATAGTCCCACTGAAACTAGAAATAAAATTGTTTGAAAAAAAGCCTGCTAGATCTACAATCTAAAGGAACAGCCTCTCAGAACAATGGGGCGGTTGTATGGGGCAGCATAGAAAATGTCAAATCAGTTCTAGTCAACATTTTCTTTAATCATATGCAGGAGAATTGACCACTATGATTCAAAGATTTGCCAAAGAGAAGTGACTAATACCTCACATAACTCAAAAGCTTATACAAAGATGCATATTATTATTTTCCAAAGATTTTTTTTGCCTAGCCATTTTGGCATTTATTTTCCTTTTAATAGTAGCACTTTCCAATGATTTCTGGGAAAGATGGTGATAGGTTGTTTAAGTCTATTTTCAATTTTATTGATGAATTGAAATTTTACCTTTATTTAGTCCTTTATTAGAACTAAAACATAAAAAAAGAAATGATCGTCGTGAGAGAAGTTGCTTCTCCTTACTCCTGATAGCCCTTTTTGGCCAAATGGCATCCTGCTGGACATCACTGCTAAAATGAAGTAAAAGAATTTCAAATAATGAAGACTCTTTGAATTCTTTTAGATGTGGTAGAGGAAAGAGAGAGGGTTGAATGACCCTATAGTCTTCCTATGATCCAGAATGGTAAGAACATGTAAAACTAAATATAGAAAAAGAGAAAGTTAGTGAATATATTTGCATATGCAAATTAGCTTAATTGATACTGCTTGCCTCTACAGGGATTTTTCATTACAAACTGGAGTGCTACATTGTTCAGCTCATATTGAGTAATTTAGTAACTAATGAGACCAGTTTGCACTAATTTGCATATGATAAATGAGCTTAATTGCAGTAAATAACTTGGAGGCATAATTACTTAATTTTCCTGTGTTGCACGGCTTTTAAGTTCACGTATGAACAACTCAAGATAATTTTGCATATTTAAATTAGTTGCTTTAAAATTTTCTTGAACAAAAAAAAAGAACACACCTTATCAATTGAGCTGTAAAACAATTGAAATAAGGTTTACAGTACTTTTATTTAGAAAGAGAAAAATGAAAAGAAACAGAAATTTTTTAAGTTTCTGTTACCTTTCACATTCTCACTGCAAATAAGAGATCAGCACTGATATTTAGGGGAAAATGTTTTTATTGGTCAAAGTTAATTCACAAATTCTATTTAATTGTCCTGGGTTTAATTTAACTTACTTTTTTGTGTGTGAGGTGTGGAGGTAGATTTGTCACAACCAGCAGAGCTATATGGTGCTAAGATCAACCAAGGCTTCCTGCACATAAAGCACTTGAATAGTCCTTTGAGCCACCTCCCAGGTTCCAACATAGGTTTAAACTTAAATGAGTATATGCTTGATGAATTATAACTTTTAGTTTTAGGGCCACATTCAGTAATCAGGTCCTACTCCTGGTTCTGTGCTCAGGGATCACTCCTGAAGGTGGTTGTGGGACTTTATTGGATGCTAGGGGTTAAACCCCAGTCAGTAGCATTTAAGGCAAGCACTATAACTCCTTCTGTACTCATTCTTTCATTGCCTGCTACTTGAATTAGGGTTTATTAAAATAATGTGGTACTTCCTTTTCTCAAAGGGATTTCCCTCTTAGTGCTTGTGTTCACTAATTTTCTAGGTTCTGATGAAGCAGGCATCACACGGACCCTTGTGTATGTTTTATTTCTTTTAGTTGTTTTTATGTCATGCTGGGGATCAAACTCTGGGCCTCCTACTACAAATCCTAGCTTCTATAACTTGAGCCATATCCCAGTCTTCAGCATATGTTTTCTAACTATATTAATGCTAATCTGTAGACTAATTAAGAAGCATTGTACTCCAGATATAGATTTGTATCTTTGTTCAAATCCTACTTTTAACCATAGATCATAGACATGATATGTGTGGCAGATTCTTAAAATGTGTGGATTTTGCTATACATCCAACTTGATTTCACATCTCTGATTTCTCACTTACCACATAGATCTCAAATAATAGTTTCTGTCTCTAGCCTCCAGTCTCTTTACTTCTAACATAGAGAAAATACTTGTATACCTGAAATGTGTATTGTGAGGATTAAATGAGGTAGTATAATTAGAAGAATGTAATACAGAACCTGGTACATAAAACGTGTAATAGATGTCTGCTAAAAATCGCATATTTGGCAGTTCATAATGATGCCCAAGATTGTGAAGAAAAATTTTAACTATTTATTGAGTTACTATGATTTATAAGTCTGTTAATTATAGTTTCATGACACATAATTCCAATACCACATTTATGTCCACCTCCTTCCAAAATGTTAAAGCTTATTAGGAATATTACCAACCAAACAACACGGGAATATTATTAGCAGAATCCACACAGATTAAATATAAAATAAAGAATTTTTATCAGAAATGATAGATGATCTCTCTATAGCATTTATATTTAACAATGTATACTAGTTCAGAGTGAAAATTTTGAAAATAAAAGAATATAGCTTTACCTAAGAATAAAATTCCTTCTCATAACAAAGGAGTTATGGGAATAATCTCATTGTCATCCCAGAAAAAATGGCGGGGAGAGATTTTAGAACCCCAAGATTGATGTTTGTGAAGGACACTGTAGAAATATGTTGAAGTTTCTAGCTTTACTACGTGCTTTCTCTTAGCTAGGTCAGGAATGGCGGAGATCAAGCAAGGAATGTAGACCATGAATATTGACTTGGTTGGGCAGTTTTTTGATGTGGGGGTATGCTGATTGGAAGACTCTCGCAAGATATATGACCAGAGCTCCATTTCTTTCTTAGGCACTGAGGTAACTTAATTAATTGGAGATCAAAGTGTAAATGAAAATAATATTTTCTAGTTTAGCTATTTTGTACTTTAAATTAATGTTGGGGGTCTTTGGGCCATACGCAGCAGTGCTTGAGATCTAGTCAGGGGTTACTATAGGGTCTTGGGGCCTTTTTTTAAAAAATTATTAGTGAATCACCATGAGGTACAGTTACAGACTTACAAACTTTCGTGCTTGCGTTTCAGTCATACAATGATCGAGTACCCATCCCTCTACCAGTGCCCATTCTCCACCACAAATGATCCCAGTATTGCTCCCCCGCACCCTTCACTCCACCTCTGTGGCAGGGCATTCCCTTTTGTTCTCTCTTTCCTTTGGGGTGTTGTAGTTTGCCCTAGAGGCATTGAGTGGTCATTGTGTTCCATCTATAGTCTACATTTGGCTTGTATCTCCCAACCCGAACTGGTCCTCGAAATGTCCTTTACTTGGTGTTCCCTTCTCTATCTGAGCTGCCTTTTCCCCAAGCATTTGAGGCCAGCTTCCAAGATATGGAGTAAACCTCCTGATCCTTATCTTTACTATTTTTGGGTGTTAGTCTCCCATTCTGTTACTTTATATTCCACAGATAAGTGCTTTCTTTCTATGTCTCTCCCTCTCTTTCTGCCTCATTTCACTTAACATGATACTTTCCATGTTGATCCATTTATACGCAAATTTCATGACTTCATGTTTTCTAAAACCTGCATAGTATTCCATTGTGTAGATGTACCAAAGTTTCTTTAACCAGTCATCTGTTCTAGGGCACTTGAGTTTTTTCCAGATTTTGACTATTGTAAAGAGTGCAGCAGTGAACATACAAGTGCAGATGTCATTTCTACTATACTCTTTTGCCTCTCCAGGATATATTCCCAATAGTAGTATAACTGGGTCAAATGGGAGCTCAATTTCTAATTATTTGAGAATTGTCCATACTGTTTTCCAAAAGGGCTGAACCAGTTTGCATTCCCACCAGCAGTGAAGGAGAATCCCTTTCTCCCCACATCCGCGAGTCTTGAGGTCTTAACCTAGGTCTCCCACATGTAAGCATGTGCTCAGTCCATTAGCACTCTCTATCTCTATCTGTATCTCTATCTCATTTAAACATGTACAGAGGTCATAGAAAATCTGAAACTTGTGTGTCATATAGGAATGTGAATAATTTCCTGATGACTTTATAATATTCCTTGTTGCAATAGTCTTATTTCCGATTTCAGCTGGAAACAGCATAGTCTAGAGTCAAACCCACAGATTATCATTTATCCTAGACCCAAAGCTCAATCAGAAAAAAACAGGTCTGCCTTGTCTTTTGAGTCTCCTGAAACTCTCTAGCCTTTAGGAGTCTGTGAACATCCATGTTGGAGCAGGGGTGGGGGGTGGGGTGAAGCAAATTGGGGAGCAGGGTAAGATCTGTGGCAAATGTGCTTTGTTTCCCCAACTGAGCTGAGTGCAGATACCTGTGAACCTCTTGGAACTGAAGTATTCTGCAAAAGACATAGCAAACATGTGCACAAGCACACATACACACACACACACACAAAATTAGTGCAATTCTTGAGGCCATTAGAAAAAATGCCCTCTAAAAATATTCTTTTACTTAATTTTAGGGTGATACAATGTTTTAATAAATTTAGTCTGGTGTAGAGATTAAGCCAAGGCTAGAATTGACCTATGAAACAGAAATTTGATTTTTTCTTTTTTTAGTAAATGGAAGGTTTGTGAGTTCTATATAAATACAAAGGCAGTTGATAATATCAATGACTATTTTAATTGCATCTTTAATCCATAAGGATAGTTCAATGACATTTTAAATTATACTTTTAGAATTGTAGTCACATAGGAGATAAAACTCAGTAACTATTTAATAATGCATAGTAAGATCAACTGTATCCTCTCTTGAGATCACATTTAGGTGGACTGAATATAAAAACTCAACTCAGAATTTAGACAGCATTTAATCTTCTGTAAGACATTGCTAGGTCTTTCTAAATATAAAGTATCCAGTCCTGGTCCATTTAGTTATTACCAATGATCTCTGCTGAATGATTAGTTTCACTGGGCTCACAGTTAAGGTATTTTTATAGTTATTTATTTAAACCATTTTATATATTGTATATATATTGTATCTGAATATAAATACATATATATTTAACATTAATTTAATCGTAGATCATACTATTCTCAGTGCGAAAAAGGTTTGGAGAATATGTTTGTGACTTATTGATAACTTAGTTACTTGCTGTACTTGGATTTTACTTGGAGATTGTGGTATTGTTGTGTTTTTTTATTAGTGAGCAAAAATTTCAAGCTGGATAAGAACAATCTCTTCTCAAGATTGGCAGGATGTCTCGGTTGCTGTTTCTCATTGTATCTTCACTATGAGGTGTAGATTGCTTTTGTACCTGAAGGATTCCATTTCAGACTAGATGGAAACTGTAGAGAAGGATCTTTCAGCTAAGAAGAACATAAGAAAGTAAGGTAACTTCTGGGTTTTCTGAAATTGAAAGTTTGAATCTGGGCCTGAGTAGAAAGTACTTTGATTTGATTCCCTGGAAGCAGATTTTTGATACACAACTCTGCAGAAGATTGGGGGACACTCATGTGTATTTGCTGACCTTCACTGAGACTTACTTCACTGCCAAGCGCTCACTGAATGAGCTGCATCTATGCATAATCTCACTTGGTCCCTTGACCCATCTTATGAATTGGGTGCTGTCACTATTTCCATTTTAAATATGAAACAACTGAAGTTCAGGATGGTAAAGCGGCTTGCTGAATGATCCACAGCTGTTCGTTACTGGCACAGTGGAGATTGGAACCCTGAAGTGGAAATGAGGAACAGAAAACAATTATAAGGGAAATATTTGGTATTCTTTTACAGTCAGAAGTTTTTCAAGTGACATATTTTTAAGCTTCAGTGTGAATGGAAACTAGAGGACAAGCACTTTGGTTTAATAAAGAAATATTTGCCCTGAGCAGAAGACAAAATTTTAAAGCTTGTCATTTCATTGCTAGGAACGTATTTGAGGAAAATGACATGGCTCGGCCCTGTTTGCTGACCATTTTGCTGTCTCCTGCTGAGACTTGCCATTTCCATAGCCAGTGGGCTGTACTGAATCAGACAGAAGCAATAGGTCATTAACAGAAATGGAGACTTGAGGCAGGCAGCCTGCAGGGGCTGAGAGAGTGGGAGGAGGGATCATTTTGGGATACATCAACAAAAACTGTGTTTCAGAGAACTCCATGCATCTCTGTTTGGAGAGCTTCATCTGATTTTCAGAGAAAGTTAAGAAGCTTTAAAACGCACAAAGTGATCTTCCCCCTAGAGTGCTATGCCTGACAAGAGACTGTGTGTGGGGAAGAATGCTCAGCTTTTTCTACATGTGGATTTTTCTTCTTTAGTCACACGGGCCGAACAGAACTGTTTAAAATCCATTTAGTTAAAAAAAAAATCCAGGTTTTATTTTCCAACTGACATATGCATTAACCTTGAGATCTTTAACTGATCACAGTAATCCCAAGGGAGATTATATTATTTATTTCCATCAGTGTCTGAATTATTAGATTGTGTTTCCTCAATCCTTGAAGATTCTTCTGGATTATTGGGAATTGGAAATTGGGTCAGAGGGACGGTTGTTCCCACTGAAATACAAGCCTATTATTTTTTGGCATTATTAGGCATCTTCAAAAGTAGGGATCAGATAAGCTTCCTCTTTAATGTAAACCACTTTAACTGGAGCACAAAAAGCACAGATCCTGATATGGACATTAAACAGGTACACCTAGTATGCTATAATAAGACATATCAAATATAGCTTTGAGGGATACTTAGATGCTGTTCCTTCTTTTATATTTTGTAACTTTTGTATTCTAATCTGGAATGGCAGATTCAGATCTAGAGACAGAATAGAAGTGCCACTAATTACATTTACAATTGAGTAAAATTGTTAAAATGAAATATTGTTTTCAAAACCAGGTATCACTTGCATATTTTAAAAAAGCTGCCATTTGTCTATACATCAATTTATCCTTGTGCATTTCTAGAATTGTAGCACTGTCCTCTCATTGTTCATCGATTTGCTCGAGCAGGCACCAGTAACGTCTCACAACAAATTGTGAGACTTGTTACTGTTCTTGGCATATTGAATATGTCACAGGTAGCTTGTCAGGCTTTGCCGTGTGGGTGAGATACTCTCAGTCGCTTGCCAGGCTCTCCCAGAGGGGTGGAAGAATCAAACCCAGGTCGGCTGCATGCAAGGCAAGCATGCCCTACCCACTGTGGTATCGCTCCAGCCCATATTTCTAGAACAACACCAAAAATAAATTCCAGACTTGTGTCATACATGTTGTGTGTGTCTCCTACAGTTAATAGGCAAATTTAAGAGTGGAATCATTCCGTCTGTGTATTCTGATACATGTTCATGGACGCTGCTCCACTTATTTGTAGAATGATTTGAACTTGTATAGACAGTGCATGCAACTTCTAACAGATTGGTCTTTAGTGATCTCTTATGTTTTGGGCAGCATTCAGAAGTCAGTGACACTAAAAAGAGTTCCAAGTTGTATTGTTAGCAGTTGAAGACATTAACATGCTAGGTTCTTAGCAGGGTTAATGCATTAGGTTTCCAATTCCCGGTGTACCTATGTGAGACTGTCCTTCTGAGCCAAGAGGTCATTAAAGAAAACACAGTCCCATCATAATGTCATTTCCCCCTTAATTTTCTGATTACTTACATTTGGTTTGGTCCTAATTATGAATACCTTTAATTACTTTATCACAGTAATGATTAGCTGTGCCCAAGTCAAACCCCTTTGAAAGAGAAGACAATTTCTTCTAAAGACACTGCATGATTGCATTTTGGAAGATTATTAAACAAAGGGATGGAGGTACTCCAGCTTCCTGATGGTTGGTCAACTCTCCTACATAACTGAAAAAACTCAGGAATTATTTATATTTCAGGGTGTTTCAACATTAAAAAAATTTGACCCTCTGATTTCCCCCCACTATATGTTGTAATCTGCTTCTATATTTACATGAATTTTTCTGCCAGAATTCAATACTGGAAATAAAATACATGCCAGCTGTTCTCTGGAGTATTAAAAAAATAAATGAAAAAAATTAACTTTGGGATCCATATGCTATCACTGGAGAAAAGAGTGGCTATGTTTGCCTTTGTTATTTTATATTGTGTGTGTAAAATAGTTATAGTTTAGATTTTCTATGTTTTGTAAATTACAAGTGTTATTATTATCTTTATTGTTTTGGATTTTGGCCCACACATGGCAGTACTCAGAGCTGATTCCTGGCTCTATACTGTGCTCTGACTGTGCTCAGGGGATTATATGGGGTACCTGGGATCAAACCCCAGTCAGCTGTGTGCAGGGCAAGTGCTCTACCTGCTGTACTATTACTCTGGCCCACAAATTTAAAACAGTATAAGTGCTTTCTTGCCAAAATGCTTGTTATCAATTAGATTTGTTTTAGAGCAATATTTAAGAGTAGTTTAAAATGATAAAGTTACCTCAGCTTTCATTTTAAAATCAAGACACCCACATTGAAATATAGAAGACAAAGCCTCTAACCTATGCATTTTAATTTCATTTTTATAAAATGGGTAGGTTTTGTTATTTTAATTTGTTTTGAGATGAAATATTTTTGATTTAAGGTCAACATCCAGTATTACAATGATATTTCCGAACATTAAAAGTGTGTTTTTAAAATCAATCTCGTGGTACAATATCTATTAAAGTCATGTATCTATTAGACGGCCTTCGAAATAATATTAGTCTAAGTCTCACATTGATTCCTATTACCCAGTAATCTAATTGGTGATGGTCATATCAGAACAAAGCAAATTTTTCGCCAGTCTTCCTCACTGAGCATTGGCCACTTGCTGGCGACCCAGATAGAGACATTGTTCATCTCTTCATCAGGAATAAACTTGGTCTGAAGCAAGACAGGCCTTTGCTTTGGGAAAACTGGCACAGCTGAGCACAAGGCCCTGTCATTGTCAATTTAGTATCAAGCTCTTCTTTCTCCCTGGAGGAAGACCTTGGCATTCTTAATCTGTGATGTTGCACACTTGGGAAGTAGCTCTTTTCCCCCACTTTGTTGCTCCCTTCTGGAAGAAAATAGTCATTTAGTGGGTCATTTGCAAAAGAGCAAGTGGAAAGACATAGAAAGATGAAGGCCTCTGCCTTTTTTTTTTTTATTTTTCAGGATTGATACCTGTGTCACATAGCTGTCCTCTTACCTTGTGAGGTTGTTACTGATCCCTGATGGTGATGCAGTGTCACCTACCATAGTGCATTTTCCCATGCTAGTTTTCTCTATAAGAAACTTGGTGGAGAGACGTAATATGGTTACCTGGACCTTTAATAGATAAAGCACGAGTTTTTCTTATCAGTGGAAGTGTTTGTTCTTACTTAAAATTAAGAATGGAAGAATAGTACCATCATTTAAAAGCGTTCTTTAGTAGTCTTACACACTACAAAAATTCTTAAATCAGGTCAATTCCTGGTGTGCTGTGAAGTAAAGTGAATCTCTGGCTTGTTTTTCAGCACATAGAATTCTTGGCAGTTCCAGTGAGTATACAGGGAGTAACAGACTGACCCCCAGCAGAGAGACAATCAGGTCTAGCAGAACATTCAGCTGTGGGGCCAGGAAAGAAAAGCTGACATCCAGATGCTATACTTTGGAAATCTTATCTGGAGTTGCACATATGGGTCCTGCATCTGCTTGGGTTATGCCAGAGTCAGCATCCAAATAGACACAGCTACCATGGCATAAGCAGGCAAAGGCACAGCTCTTTGTCTCTTCTTCTAAGACAGCTGTCAAAAGCAGTGATGTTGGTGTGGTGATAGCTTATTTTAATTGTACTAATCTGGACTCTTTGGTAGCCTTAATACCTACAGTGACACATTATTGAGTGCCCATCACTGGAGGAAGGAAGGTGAGATGATGGAGAAAGTATGTACACTGAGAAGTATGTGTGCATGCATAAGCATCTGTGCAATTGGGATTTTTTGTCAGTATAGTAGTGCTCAAGGAAAATCACAAATATCTTGTGACAGTGACTTAAAGCAGTGCATGGGAATAATCTCTTGATATATATTCTATTACAGAAATATTTTAACAAATGTAATAGAAGTAGTTTTCCAGTCTCCTGCCCCCGCACCTGGGTGTCCTCGCCGGGGCCCCTTGGAGGGGAGTGGGTTGAGCTTTCCTCCCCACCCCGACCAGGGCTCCAGCAGCCGAAGACCTCCAGGACCAGCCACCACTATGCTGAGACCACTCTCCACACACATGAAGGTACTGGCAGAGGGACAAAGTCACGCGGGTTCTGGGGCCGAGATCTCCAAGCCTACTCAGATCTGGGCCGAGCATCCTCCACCCAGATCCTCCAAATTCTAGTAGGCCGGGGTCACACCCACCAACTAGCCCCCTGGCACTGTGTAATCCCATCAACGGCCAAGACTCAGAGACTATAAAAACCAGCTCCCGGAACCGCATGGCTGCATTTGAGGCCGCGCGACATTTTATTATGACATCTTATTATCTCATTCCTACTTTGGACAAACTGGCAAACTACCGAATGTAGCCTGCCCACACGGCAGAGTCTGGCAAACTCCCCGTGACGTACCCAATATGCCAAATACCAGTAACAATGATGGGTCTCATTCTCCTAAAGAGCCTTGAATATAATCTCAGGGCTAAGATGAAGGAGATGTTACTGGGGCCTGCTCGAGGCAATCGACGAATAACAGGATGATTTGTGATTTTTTGTGATTTTAAAAAATGGTTTTGGGGCCACACTTGGCAGTGTTCATGAGTTTCTCCTGGCTTTGCACTCAGGAATTATTTCTGGCAGTGCTCATATGTAATACACATGATATACCCACTGTAGTATGGCCCTGGCTCCAGTTACCTCTTTTATGTCAAAAAAATTCTTAAAGTGTGAGTATATTTATCTTTAACTTTTCTAATTTCATTATAATTGCTCCACTGGAAAGCAGCAAAACTAAACACAACAAATATTCCTTTTCATCTGTTTTATTCCTAAAAATATTTATTTGTCAACTTCTCCAGCCTTTTTGGAAAAGAATAATGGGCATTCCTTCCAAAACTAGAAATTATACCACAATACCACTTCTGGGAATATGTCCCGAGGGTGCAAAAAAAGCACAGTAGAAATGACATATGCACCTGGATGTTCATTGCAGCACTGTTCACAATAGCCAGAATCTGTAAATAACCTAACCTGAGAATAGACGACTGGTTAAAGAAACTTTGGTGTATCTACACAATGGAATACTATACAACTGTTAGAAAAGATGAAATCATGAAATTTGCTTATAAGTGGATGGTCATGGAGAGTATCATGCTAAATGAAATGAGTCAGAAAGAGAGGGACAGGCATAGAATGGCTGCACTCATTTGTGGAATATAGAATAACATAATATGAGACTGACACCCAAGGACAGTAGAAACAAGGGCGCCAGGAATATTGCTCCGTGGTTGGGCAGCCTGCTACATGAGCTGGGGGAAGAAGGCCGCTGGAATAGAGAAGGGATCACTAAGTCAATGATGTTTGGAGGGATTGTTCAGGATGGGAGATGTGTGCTGAAAGAAGATAAAGGACCAAGTGTGATAGCCTCTCAGTATCACTATCCTCCCGTTGTTCATCAATTTGCTTGAGCGGGCACCAGTAACATCTCCATTATGAGACATGTTGTTACTATTTTTGGCATATCGAATATGCCACGGATAACTTGCCAGGCTCTGCTGTGCGGGTGAGATACTCTTAGTAACTTGCCAGGCTATCCGAGAGGGATGGAGGAATTGAACCTGGGTCTGCCGTGTGTAAGGCAAATGCCCTACTCACTGTGCTATCGCTCCTCTCAGTATCTATTGCAATCATAATACCCAAAAGTAGAGAGAGAGTATGGGGGAAATTTTCTGCCATAGAGGCAGGGGGAGGGTTGGGATGGAGGTGGGGAATACTGGGAACATTGGTGGTGGAAAACATGCATTGGTGGAGGTATGGGTATTCGATCATTGTATGACTGAAACTCAAACATGAAAGTTTTTCAATTGTATCTCATAGTGATTCAATTTAAAAAATAAAATAAGTGGACAAAGATAACTTTATATCTTATTACCATCTCATTCATCTTTTGAACAGAAATTACCAGTGAACCAAGTGAATACAATGGAGGTCAATTTATATAGCTATATTCAATTAAGATTAGTTGTTTAGGCCAGAGAAGTAAGTAGTACAAGGGGTATGGTGCTTGTCTTACACACAGCCAATTCGTGTTCTATTCCTGGCCCCCCCCTTACGGTCCCCATATCCGCCAGGAGTGATCCCTGATTGCAGAGTCAGGAGTAAGCCCTGAATACTATTGATTGTGGCTCCCAAACAAAACCTATTTTTTATAAAATATTTTATCTTAACTGTTTAGGTAAAAGAGAGAAAAAATCACTTGCCGATTTTCTTTTTAAAATTTTACCTATATTGTAATTATAACTGGTAATAAAACAGTTTGTCAACTGTTGGGGGAATATTAAATTACTATGTTTCTTCTGTTGTTTTAGTATGACTTTCTGGTTAAGTTATAAAAGCACTCACTAAGCTGTAGATATTGTTAGTGAAATTCATGGCTTTTTCACGCTAATTTATAACAGTGATTGACATTAATAGAAATCCAGTGGGCATCCACATGTGCTGCTCATAACTGTATATTTCAGTTTCTCATTTACAACTTGATAATGTAGCAGAGAAAATATGTACTGTTAGCATTAATGGCATTTCTAGGTCATTCATAATTGTATTCTGACAATATTGGGTGTGACTTTTTGATAATATTTTTGTTGATCACACATAT
Source organism: Sorex fumeus (assembly GCF_029834395.1). Lineage (NCBI taxonomy): Eukaryota > Metazoa > Chordata > Mammalia > Eulipotyphla > Soricidae > Sorex > Sorex fumeus. The sequence continues at coordinate 61,693,348 of NW_026606155.1, read as the reverse complement.
TGCACATTGCTTTTAGTTTCTTGAAATGAGGGTTGAAGCATTTATTTTTACTTGAAGGGACAAACATGGAACTATGGCTTCAAATAAGTGATATACAGCATTGGATTACAAGATCTTATAAATTTTAATTTCATATAACTCACTCTCATATTTATTTATATTTTTCTTTTTGTTTTCTGTCTTTGAGCTACAACCAGCTGTGCTCAGGGCATGTTCCTGGCTCTTTGCTCAGGGATCACTCCTAAAATTGCTCTGGGGACTCTATGGGGTGCTGGGGACTGAACTAAGGTTGGCCACCTGTGGGACAAGTAGCCGGCCTACAGTTCAATTTCTCCAACCCCTACACACTTTCCAAACCCAGGGTTAAGTCTATCCAATATCAAAATAATAACGGTGATTTTTAGCTTACTAAGACTTACATGACCAAGATTTCACAAAGGAAACCTGAGTATTTAGGATTTGGTGTTGAGGATAGCACCCAGTTTAGGTGAAAATAAAATGTATCTTCTTCCTCCTTACCACCCCCACACTGTAAAATTAACAAGTCTTGAGCTTATGTGCGTAGAAGTTCTGTGCTTCTGTCTGTTAATAGTATTCATTTATCCATTTTTCTAGTTGATGTATGGTAATCTTGAATAGACACCTCTAGGATAACACATGTAGTACACAAGGATATCAAAGCAGCTCTCTATCCCTATTCTGCTCAGACATTCATATGGGCAAGTTTAAAGGTCTGATGGCTGCTTGCACTTATCCAGAAATCCTGCAGAAAGGACAATAGAGGAAGATAAGGTTTTGAAAGAGAACAAGACAGTATAGTCCTCCACAGTCTCCAGAATGAGGGGTTGATGACTCCCTTATCATAAGAGCCTCACAACAAGATAATGATGTTTACATCATGCAAAAATTATGTACTTATATATCAAAAACGCATTTAGTTATGTTCAGAGTATTGAACACTGGAAGTGTATGTTGTAGTTAACAGATACTTGTGGTCTTTGTTCTTATGGATTTCTCTAGTCACTCTCAGTAGGCTAATATAGAAATAATTGCAATATAATACATGAGGAGAAAAATGAGAATCGTGTGTGAATTAGGAGTAAATAAGATTTTGAAGGGGAAGTTTTGAATTCTGCATTTAAAACCAGAGAAGTTGCCTTAAGGGGTATAATCCTTGAATAAAACTATGTGAGTATGTTCTACTAAATGTAGAAGGATCAAAAATACAAAAATGGAGAGAATATCATACTCAGATCTTGGGGATTTGCAGAAATCTCCAAAGTGGTTATGTGGTCCTTCTGAATGGGAGAAAATATTTGGACATAATACATCAGATAAAGGACTAGTGTTTGCAACGTGTAAGTCACTTACAAATTCCAGCCACAAAATAAAATAACCCCATTTAAAAAAGTAGAGGAGATTGAATAGACACATCATTAAAAGAACATGGGAATGGTCAATAAGTATATAAAATGTGGGTTTTTAAAAACTAATTTGGGGAAGGAAAATCAAAGTATCAGTTAGATATCAACTCACATCAATGAGAACATGTTTTAAAAGTCAGGAAACAATCCATACTGGTGAGTACTTGGTGAAAAAAGGCATCCATTTTTACTTTTGGTAGAAATGCTTTCTAATTCAGCCTCTGTGGAAAATAGCAATTTATCAAAAGAGTAAGAATAGAGCTCCCTCATGACCCAGCAGTTTTAATTCTTGGCATCTAACCCAAGAATACAAAGATAGTCCCTGGAAAATGACGTACAAACACTTTTGTTCCTTGCAACATTAAATCAAATAGCAAGAAAATGAAACAACCCAAATATTCAACGAAAGAGTAGTGGATAAAGAAATTATGGCATGTATATACAATAGAATAGTATGCAGCCATAAAGAAAAAAAATGAAATCATGCAGGATGTTTTTGTTTGTTTTCAATTTGAATGGAACTTGAGGTCATAATTTAAGCTAAATAGCCAGAGAGGGAACAGATACCAGATGATATCACTCATTTATGGCACACAATCACACAAATCATCCTGTTAATCGTTGATTGCCTCGAGCAGGCCCCAGTAACGTCTCCTTCATCCTAGCCCTGAGATTATATTCAAGACTCTTTAGGAGAATGAGACCCATCATTGTTACTGGTATTTGGCATATTGGGTACGCCATGGGTAGTTTGCCAGACTCTGCCGTGTGGGCAGGCTACATTCGGTAGCCTGCCAGTTTGGCTGGAGCAATAGCACAGCGGTAGGGCATTTGCCTTGCACACAGCCAACATGGCCAACCCGAGTTCGATTCCTCCGCCCCTCTCGGAGAGTCCGGCAAGCTACCGAGAGTATCTCGCCCGCACGGCAGAGCCTGGCAAGCTCCCCGTGACATATTCGATATGCCAGACACAGTAACAACAAAGTCTCCAATGGAGACGTTACTGGGCCCGCTCGAGCAAATCGATGATCAACGGGAGGGCCTTTACTTTACTCCTCATTTATGGCATTGAAACAAAACAAAACATAAGTCAATACTAAATATTCAATATTTAACAAACAATTGACCCTAGATTATCACAAAATGAATGCCTTGTAGTTAAGTACATGTTGGGGTGGGTGAAATTGTGGGGAGATTGGAAATGATACATAGACACAGCAGAGGATTTGGAGCACTTAGTGTTGGTGAGGTGAGGTAACTGTCCATCAATACCATAAACACGAATCTAATTGTGATATAATTGCCTCAACTGTAATAAAAATAGTAACAGTGGTTATGTGAGGGTGATTATAGAAAAGATGTTTGTTGGCAAATCCCAGAGGTGTCAACCATAATGCCAGTGGATATAGCAATTATGTTTAATTCAGAGTACAGCAAGTACTGGGCTGGAGCAATAGCACAGTGGGTAGGACGTTTGCCTTGCACACGGCCTACCAGGCCCACACGAGTTTGATTCCTCTGCCCCTCTCGGAGAGCCTGGCAAGCTACCGAGAGTATCTTGCCTGCACGGCAAAGCCTGGCAAGCTACCCGTGAAGTATTTGATATGCCAAACACAATAACAAGTCTCACAATGTTACTGGGCCCGCTCTAGCAAATCAGTGAACAATGGGAGGACAGTGACAGTGACAGCAAGTGCTTATTTTGTGCCAGTCCATTGCCAGTTTAATGAATAAGGTACTCCTTTCTTCAATGAACACACAGTATTGTGAGGAAGACAGATCTTCACATGGTGATTTGAGTATAGTTGATAACAGAGAGTCAGCCAGTGAGCCTAGCAGGTTAAAACCGGTGCCAGTAATAAGTGTTGGACTATTTTCTGAAAACAGTAGGGAACCACAAAAATAGGTGAATCTGGAAGTATAATTTGAGTATGCAAGGGGAAGGGATGGGGAAAAATTAAAACAGTGGGCAGGGGGAACAGTGAGCACTGGTTGGAAAGTGTGGCATAGAAGTGATGAGACTTTCGAAAGGTAATGATGAGATTTTAGTGGAAATGGAGCTCAGAGATGTTTTAGGAGATGTCATTTTACTCTCCTTTATAGTGAGGCTGAAGTTTGAATAGTTAGCTAGTTCATTCTGGTTCATGAAAAATAGCAAATGCTGGAACTGGAGTTTGATTGACAAAACTTGACACAAACACTATGGCAAAAGTTAAGACAAGTTATCTCAAAGATTTTGTTTTGGGATTTGAATTTTTCAGGTCTCTAGTTTGAAAAGAGCATATATGGTCCAAAGTGGTGATTCAAGTGGCAGAGTACTTGCTGTGCAGGTATGAGATCCTGGGTTTGAAATCCTGCATCACATGTCCCCTCTTTCACTTCCAGCATCCTCAGTGACCCAAAAAATACTAATAAACAAACAACAGATTGTCTTAGGTATCTTTTATAGATTCATGATCATTTGAAAATAGTATAATTATGTCATTAGGACAAATAACGATTCCATATCTGATATTTCTATTACTATTTTTTTTATCATTGTCATTATTGTAAATCTGTTCCAAGTCTTCCCTTGATGGGAATATCAACTCTGCTTATGTTGTGGTCTCTAACCTTACAAAACCAATGAAAGATACAGTTCTTGCAGAATAATCTCTTTGTTCTGCCCCCCTCCGCCCAAAAAAACAGATGCCTTGGTACTTGTAAGCTAGATAACATGCTCTGGACAAGCTTTTTAAATGAAAAGATCTCTTTGAAACTAGCTTTATCTTTGAGGAAGTAGAAACTACTTGAAAATGTAGTTGTGATAATATATTGGACTTCCTAAATTATCTTCACACTTTGTGTTTTTTTAGAATAAAAACTTTATATTACATTTTATATTCAAACTTTAAGAGTAAAAGAATTGGACACTTCAATTTCATTCATGTCATTTGCAAAGTGGTACTAATGCACCTCTCATATTTTGTAGGACAAGCCAGGGCTGTAATTTGATTTATTTATTGCATAAAGTTATTGAAAATTTTTATATGACATTAAGATAAAACAAGAAGTTAACTTTATCTTGATAATTCTTCATCCAAGAAAAGAAAACACACTTTTAACAATTGTTTTTTGTTTGATTTTAGAACTGAAACATGATTATGTATCCCTTATATATAAAGTATAACAAATTTTCTTTTTTGTAAACCAAACACAAATCATTTTTTAGTGAGGCATGTTTTCTTTATGTGTGTTCATACTAAGTGCTGGTATAATTCCATTATGTTTTGACTTGAACATTAAATATTACCTTGAATATACACTTCCCAGCAGTCGTGTTCTGATAGTGACATATTGTACTGTTTGAAGGGTGTCATATGGTCATCTGTCAGCCGGATGTTATTCCATGGAAAGAATTTTATTCTTCAGATGTCATCTATAATGCCTCATGTTTTATAAAAAGAATCAGTATTCACAGAATCTGGGTATGAGGAAATTAGAGATGGGTAGAACTGAACTAAGACAGAAAAGGATTTCGTCCATTCAAAATATAGTGACTGTAATTAAAATGAGCGGTTGTTATATTTTTAGTGTATTTTTGAAACTATTACAAAAATAACAAAAAATAGCATGCTTCCTTTCAGAATTTTGGTAACAGGTTTTTTTTTTTGGTGTGTGTGTGTGTGTGTGTGTGTGTGTGCGTGTGTGTGTGTCTTGCAAAGAAACAAGATTCTGGGAGTAATAGCAGGTGGAAAGAGTTTTGTATAGTTGCTGGCTTACAAGAGCCAATAATCTGAAAGAAATGTAGGAGACATTACAGTGACAGAGAAAAGAGTGCAGATTCTTGACTCAGAATAATTTAGCAGTCAATAATTCTACCAGCAATATTTCTTTCAGTAGGAATTAAGATGTTGGCCATTATCCAAAGACACCTCATCCCCCTATTACATTATAGATTTGATCCAGCTGTTGCTGCCTCTGCAGCAGGGTGAGGGCAGGTCTAATAGCCAATTTGTAGGGTAGATTGCACCAAGTAGGGGGAAGATGGATGTGATCTTCTCAAAGCACTTTCCTTCTTTTTAATCTTTGCCTGGACCATACCTAGAATTTTGTGGATGCTGTTATTTTTCCATCTCAAAAGTGTTGTAAAAGTGTCAGTATTTGTATGTTACATTTTTAGGATCTAGAATCTATACTTAGACTAAAAAATGAAAGGTGACACCTGTTTAATTTTTTTCATTCCATCACTGAATTTTATTCCTGAACTTCTAAGAAATTAAAATAGCTGAATACACCCCAATCAATTAGTAATTTGACTTAAAAACTATAGACAAATCTAAAATGGCATAACTTCCTTTTATAAATGTGTACTTTGGAACTTTTGCAAAATTTGTTCTATCTTGGTCCCTACCACTTATATTTTGTGTTCCTTTGAACTATATAATGTCCACTAAGGTAGCAGTAAAAGAAATAGTATGACTTGGATGCCTGAAACTTGAGAATACCAAAGCAAATTATCAGATAGTAGGAAAAGGAGTAGATATTTAAGCAGAAGGAAGACAGGGACAGAAGTCAATAATCTTGGTCCATATCTTAATTCATTATCAATAATATTAACTTCTGTCCCATAAGCACTTTAATTTTTGATTGCAATAATAGTGATAGAGGGATACAAGAGCAGAGAGATAATTTTTTTCAGCATTAAAGGCATTGTGTTGAAATTTTTATTGTCAGATATAGAAAAAGCAAATTATGGGATTAATGGTAATAACCTCGCAGTTAATCCTACAGGATGCCATGTTATTTTTCTTTGCTTTTCCAGAACTTCAGAAAATGTTCACCCTTGGGTATATTGATAGCAGTACAAGGTCTTGGATCAAACTTCCAGATATAATTTATCTTTAACATCCCGCAATTTTATAAAATAATTGATTTTCAAATGGATGAGAAATTAGTTATATTGACAATGATGATCCCTTTATTTAAGAAAAACATGTCTTAATAAAGCAGTAACTGAAACATTATAAATATGCCATACTTTCAAATTGAGTTGGCATTTTCATTTAAAGGAAAAGAAGTTGAAATCTCATACTGCACTGCACTATAGCACTGTCCTCCTGCATATCCTTGGCTGGCTTATGTTACCTAGAGGATAGATAGTATCCACAGTTACGTATCAAGTCTTGCAAATTATTTATCAAGTCTTGCAAGTGTTGGTGCCATTTTCGAGTCTCAGTGCCTTTCACTTCAAAGTCTTTCCACTTCTACTAGCTATTGCTACTCACATGCATGTGACTTCTTTTTTACTTGTTCAAAAATAATAATAAAGGAAAGAGGGTTGAAAACTTTATTTACTCATGTAACCAACTGAAACTGAGTTAATTTTCAAGGCTGCAGCAGAATCATTCGAGATTACTGTGTTATAAATGGCAAAAGAAGGGCCCCTTGCCTGTAGGGTAATGCTGTCAGGGAGCCTGCGGCTGTTGGCTCACTTCATGATGTATTATATTGCTAGCATTTCAGTGCTCTCAGGGGATCTCTGGGCCTACCATCAGGTCAAGAGTTAACTACTTGTATTTTAGCCGTGTACTGCTATCAATACCGCTCCTATGGAAACCTCACTTGACGTCATTTTTGAATCTCTGCAACCATAGTCAAGCTTTAGTGAAAGTCAATAAGAACATTAGACTGTTGTCTATATTATTACTTACCACTTCCTGCCAGCAATCTACCAATTCATTAGCAGAGAGTTTTGGAACTCTTGCTTGATTATTTATGCAGTCAATAGCAAGGCTTGTCTGCATTCATAATTGTTTGATTTTATGGCCTCTTCTTTAAACAAACATTGTCTATGGTAATGTGATGCCCTGATGGATGGGAAAGGTTTTGTCTGTGAATATCATTTAGATAATTAAAAATGACAGATGAAATCGCCCGCTGTCTTGACCTGTACTTTGTTCCCTCAGTGATGCTGAAGAGATGCTGATTGCTGTCAATCAAAACCCATTGGAGGTTTGTAAATTCTGGCTGCTATGAACTCTGACCCCCACTGTTGATCTGAAATAGATAATAACCTTGAAATTCTATTAGAATTTAAAAACAGTTTTACTAAGGGGGCACAGTATGTATTTCTTTTCCTCGAGAACAGTTACTTAGTATCTCTCTTTGCAATGTCCAAAATTCATGCAAAATGCAATATTTGACAAAGCTTAATGTAACAAAGCAAATATATTATTATGAATCCCAAACCCTTGTTTTGGATTACTATTCTTTGACTAGGAAATGAAAAAAATCTTAATACGTCTATGTCACTTCACTGGCTATTGGTAGTTAATTTTTTTACTTATCCTGCAGTTTAAATAAATTCTTTTCATGCTAGCATGATATTTGTTAAATTTTATTTATTTATCCTTTAACTTTTTTAAAAGGCTATTTTTCACAAGTCAAAGTAAATAGCACAACCAGAAGTTTGAATATAAGTTGAGCTCCAAAGGCCAGTGTTGATGCTCAAAGTTCTCAACAAACATCATCCAAACCTTAGGTCAAGAGATCAGACTGATAAATGCATTTGCCTTGCAAATTGTTCTTTCGTTACCCAGTTCCTTAAAATATATTCCAAAGCTGAACTGGTTGTTAAAATATGCATTCAGGTAAATTGTGATGGCAGCAGAAAAAGAAAACACTGGCATTCCTCAATAAAGGGACCACAAACGAGTCAGAAGTAAAATATCATGAGAAAATTATGCAGACTTAAAAATTACAATTAGACTTTGACACCTTTGGCGCACTTAGAGCAAAGGTATGTATAATAGCAGGAGCTATTATACAGTATAGTACTATTATACAGCTATCTCTTATATAGTAAGAGAATTGCAAATTGCAGAGATCTCTTTAAAGGTAATTGAAGTAGTGTTGGTTTTTCTACTAGAGAAACTTCTTCAGAATTTAATTAATTTGTGAAGGGTCATATGAAGAGTTATTAACATTGTTTTGCATTTTGTAATCAGCAGGTACTTAAAAATAATATTAGCTATATCAGTGTCTCAGTGACAATGGAAAACAAATATTATCACTCATACTTGGCAGTTGGTAACTGCATCAGAGGCACAATTCATACCTTAGATTTTAGGGCATTTATCCAGAATCAGCCATTAACTATCCAATGAAAATTCTACTTACAATGTTATTTTAAAGTGTAATTTTAATTGTGCATATAAATTATTTGTAAGCATTGCCACTTGGAATGAATTTGTCATTGCCTGTTAAAAGCCAGTTAACATAGAAAATATAGATGTGAATATGTGTATATGTATATGTAGAATTATTCACATACATATGCATATACATATCTACATATAGATATAAATTTCAGACCTGATCTTAAAAACTTAACCCAATCATACCTTTTCAGTGATGCCTGCCTCATTCTTTCAAGGCATGAACTAGAATGGCCTAGTCCTCTGACATTTAATAGACATTTAATAGACATAGACATTTAATAGATACTCTCGGTAGCTTGCTGGGCTCTCGGAGAGGGATGGAAGAATCGAACCTTTCTCGGTTGGGTCGGCCGTACGGCCATACGCAAGGCAAACGCCCTACTGCTGTGCTATCACTCCAGCCCATCTCCCCCAGTAAATAAGCAAAACTGCAGCATTGTCTTTATAATTTAGGTGTCTTCTACTTTGGAGTATCTTTGTTGCTCTTGAATCCTTCCTTGCAGGTGCTCAAGAATCATCTAATTAACATTTGGCAGGGACTTGTTTCACTGGGTGTTGTGGAATGAGGCGTGAGAAAAGGATAGTGAAGAACTTATGAGCTTTATTGGGAAAACTGGCTTGCACATCCCTTTTAACCTAGATTAGAATGCTCAGTGGCATTATCTGCAGTGAAGGCTAAGGCTCAGTGCAGTTGGAACCAAACTATATTAAAAACCACAAGCTGGTTTAGAGATGACTGAAATCTCAGGTTTCTATCCTAAATATTTCTTTCTCCTTAAGCCTTTGTAATAGTCCCTCTTGGTTCAACAATGAAAATACAGTTACTAATTCTCTTGGTTCTGAGCAGGGCTAAGGTTTTGACATGTGAGATTGCAGTTCATTCCTTGATTATCTTTTTTTTTATCTTAGTGACTGGTGAATTCTTATATATGAAAGAATTCCCTGTGCTTAGAGCAAATTTTGCATGGCTATTTTATATGGTAATATTTTAACCCTGTTTTATCAGGCTTTTCATTTAACTACTGAAAAAAAAATGCTCATGCTTCCATGCCATTCTGTTCCTTCTTTGTTCTATAAAATTTACCAGTCTTGAAAAATATTCTAAATGCCAAAGTTCTTGGAAAGGGAGGGAATTCTGTGAAAATGTATCTCTCATCCCAACTTTTATGATGCATACAACACAGTTGAAAGAATGCTCTCAACTTACTACTTACATAATACACTGTGTATTAAATGTGTGCATATAATACATGTCTATGAAAACTGCCTCTATTCTGTTACAGCTTATACCAATGCTTTAGGGATTCTTTTTTACATATAAACATATTCGTGATCAATTGTAGCACTGTGGCACTGTCCTCCTGTTGTTCATAGATTTGCTCAAGCAGGCACCAGTAACGTCTCTATTGTGAGACTTGTTGATACTGTTTTTGGCATGTCGAATATGCTGTGGGTAGCTTGCCAGGCTCCATGGTAATCTTATTTGTAAGTTTAAGACTTTATTCTATCATATGATATGGACTCAAATACAAAATGGCATTGTAACAGATTTTCACAATATGAGAAGAGTATATAAATCCACACACAATGATAAACTTCACATAGCATAAAATAAGGCGTTTTCTTGCTGTAAAAGTCACTTTCATATTGACATCTTGGAGTCCAATTTTTGCCAATTTTATGACTCTTATACCCCCAAAAATTGCAACTGACTTATTCTTATTATCTTTTGGAAGACAGATCTATAATTTTAAAGCCGTTTATTTTGGATAAGACACATATTAAAAATGTTAAAATTGACATTATATTCTTTCTTCTTTGTTGAAAACATAATCATTCCAATTATTCATAAGGAGAAACTTAAGTTCAGTGAATCTATGTTTTCTAAGACCCACAGTTAGAAATATGTAGTGCAGAAATGCTGTCTTATTTTCTGAATCAAAATCTAGGGTTCTTTATGTTAAAACAACTACTACTTTTAAATAACTACATTATATCAACTCTTTATTCTAATTATTCCTTGCATGAGATTAATGAGAATAATTATTATGTTGCAAGTAATTACCATTCCTGTGTGTGCCAAGTTGTACCTTTTTTTCATTTGGTTCTCCCAAGAAATGTCAGAGACAAGTATTACCATCTATTCCTGGGGGATGGAAAAGCTAATGTTTATGAATAGTTCATTCAAAATACAAGGCTGATCCAGCTGGAATTCATGTCTGGCTCTGCCTCTATCTAGAGTTTTGCTCTTTATCATCACACTCTAAGCAATAGCACAAATACAGAAGAGAGTAGGCACTTGACCAGATGTCTTTGATGCCAGCTCTAAGAATATTTCTTCCTAGGCGGATCAGAAATAGACATGTAGGTCTTCTGGTTATTTAGCTGAATTCAATCCACTTGGGAGAGGAGGTAATTTTTGTTTGGCTTCATTTAACGAAGTTCAGCCAAACTTTATATGAAACTACAACTATCTTTTGAGTGTGTCTATGCCAAAACTTTTAAAAAAGTGATCTTTTCATCTCTGCCTTTTAGGAAGGGATGATTAAGAAGAGTCAAGTTCTTGTGGCAGCTGTGTCTGGGGAATGGAGGGAGGGAGATCTTTCCTACCTGATTATCCAATTCTTTTAAGGATGGTAGTTAACACTGCTTAGAAAAAGTTTTAATTTCCCAAAGATTAATAATATAAGGAAAGGCAAATGAAGCAAACATCTTGACACTTTATACAGAACCCCAGTCAAAATCATGCTTTCCAATTCCCCTCTGCTTTTGGAGAGATAATTACTAAACCTTTGTTAGTATGAAGTAAATGAATTGTGACTTCTCTATATAATTATCCAAGACTGAACCATTGTTATTTTCCTTACGGAAAAAAAAGGCACCCAGGTAACCCCATTGTATATTCTAAATGCTAATTACTACCTCAAGTCTCAGTACTATTTTAAATTTGTCTTAGTAATATGATGCAAGTGGTATTTATATTTATTAGCATGCCTTTATATGAGCTTTCTATTAACAATATTTCATTATCTGCTTTGTTTGTTGTTGACTTTCTTTTTGCTTTAAATGCACTCTGACCTTAAATAAGTCAAGATTTACAATTTGTGATTTTGCATCTGGAAGAGTCAATCTCTCAAACTTTGCCTATGAATAGAACTCATCTAGTCTTTGGAAATAGAATTTTTACAGCTTTTATTGTCATTCCCAGATAACAGTAATGTTATTTGTCCCTATTCAAAAAGTTGAACTAGGTTTAAAGTATCAAAGTTTGTTTTTAAGTCATAAACTCCAAATTTGAGTACAGAGTAATTATTTTTAATACTAAGGGGCTCCTGAGGTTTATATTTTGCTGCAATTTAAAAATTAATTGTGACCAAAATGGGCATGATTATAGACCCTTAGCATTGTCCCACTGTGACAATTAGCTTCCAATGATTAGACCATTTATTTACTTATTAGAACATTAAGGTTGGAGCTGTCTTGACTTGTACTGAAAATGCAGTACAGTTGAGGGTTCTTACAAACCCAGAGGATACACTGGAAGATTTTTATTGGTCAAGGATAGTCATCTCTTTTATGTGAACATCCTTGGGTCACGTCTGATTTCAAGAGCATTGTTATAAAAGATGACTAACAGGTGACTTCCCTCCAAACTCTATTGCACATTCAATTTTCTCTAGTGAGAGTGAACTTTTCAAATAAGTGCATTGTTCTTGAAGAAACTGACATGCAGGCAGCATGATCAAAGGAATTGCTTCTTCCTTAGGAACAAGGAGTGCTTGGCTCTTGCAGGAGAACAAGGTAAGGCCCACGTCCCTGAAAGTATGCAGGCTGTTTCCTAAAGAGCAACAAGGAGAATGAGGAAAAAGCCTCCATCAGACTTTCAAAGAGACATATGTTTCAAACAGACTTGTTCAGCACTTACTCCCTTGGTAAGAGTGCAGGAGTGCTCTGGATGTCAGCACCTGTGGGTAGAAAACCGCCTCTACAGGAAGGAAGAAGACAGCACAGAGATAAACAAGACATTTACCAAGTCCTTTCCAATGTATTTTCTGAAGGTTCGATTTGTCGTAATTGAGGTTTAAGCCATTTCCTTTGCTAAGTAATTATTCTTTTTCTTTTTATTTCTACCCCATTATCCTTAGGTCATGAATTCTCTTTTTCTTTGCGTGTGTGGTTTTAGGTCACACTTGGTGATGCTTTTATTCTATTTCAGGCCTGTTGCTCAGGGGTGAAAGCTGAGAGTACTCGGGACTGTGGGCACAGGGCACTATATGTGATGCTTCCACAACTTCTAGCCCTTTAAGCCATCTTTCTGGCCCTTAGGTCTGTAGAACTGTAGCACTGTACTCCCATTGTTCATCAATTTTTGTTTGAACAGGCACCAGTACCGTCTCCATTGTGAGACTTGTTGTTACTGTTTTTGGCATATTGAATACGTCACAGGTACCTTGCCAGGATTTGCCATGCAGGCAAGATACTCTCGGTAGCTTGCCGGGCTCTCTGAGAGGGATGGAGGAATCGAACCTGGGTCAGCCGTATATAAGGCAAATGCCCTACCCGCTGTGCTATTGCTCCAGCCCTTAGGTCAGGAGTATATAATTCTAAACCTATATTCAAAAGCAATATAAGGTCATAGTTAAGAGTGTTAGTGCTCAATTCAGGATCCCTTATTTCATTTTAGTTCAGCTTGATTATAGCTACTGGAATCTCAAGCAAGTAGCTTCAATTCTCTGTGCCTATTTATCTGAACTGAGACATGGAAACCAGACCAATAAAGTTTAAGGGAAATACGATTTAGCATAATAGCAGATACATAAACAATACACTATATATCCTAGCTAAGATTTGATAGATCATCAACTTCAGTCGGTGTAGACAGGGGAACAGAGACAAGTAAAGTGAAGAAATTGGGCTGCACTCCTGGACCGACCCTTCAGACCCTGTAAGGCTGGGATAGAGCTGCATCCTGGGAGATACAAAGTTGGATTTTAAGTTGTCTCGGGTGAAAAAAAGGGGAGAGATCAGTGGGACTGGTGTGCTTGGTTTGACCTTCTGTTATCTGTAGGGGATGGATGTGAGGAAGCATGGAATACAGCCTGGTAGCTTCCTGTTGCCAGATGGGCCATTAAGTCCTGTCTTCTGGGCTTCGGGGCAGGGTAATCTTTGATTCTGGGAATGTCATTATTTCATCAAGGGGCTGCCATTTGGTCACTAGAAAATCTTAAAATATTGTTTTTTAATTACCTAATATTTGCCATTTCTAATAATTATGTGTTACTAATTTGCTTCTTTTAAAGTTAAAAAAAGTCCTTTCTACTCTCATGTCCAATTGTTCTAAATATCTTTAAAAATTCATCATACAAATTTGTTATTAAAAGGTATTAGAAAATACCCATATCTCTGTACTCAGAAACTTCAGAAATGACACCTGTATTTCCAAAAATGAAAATGTCTTGAGGGATATAATAATAAATATTCTCTGGAAAGTGTGGAAATTTTGCTTACATATTATCTCCATGGAAAATCCAAGTCAAGCTCTTTCCCTCTATGACTTGTTAAGGTCATAGAGGGAAAGAGTAAGATTAAAAAAATTTAGCCATATGAGTTTATTTTAAACCTCAGTTCTTATAAATTAAAACTGGTGATTGGGACTGGGGGCATGTGGGGTGGGAGGGACACTGGGATATGTGGTGGTGGGAAATGGGCACTGGTGGAGGGATGGGTATTTGATCATTGTATAATTGAAACCCAAGCACAAAAATTTGTAAGTCTACAACTGTACCTCATGGTGTTTCACTAATAAAAATTTTAAAAATAAATAAATAAATAAAAACGTGTTTGGTTAGAAAATCAGAGGTACAGGTTTGCTCTAAATGGACTGTACTAATAAAAAGATAAACTACTCTGGAAATAATTTAGAGAAAATTTAGATAAACTACAGAACAAGGAACATTCTTAGTTATACTGAGGAAAGTTCAGCTCTACAGACCTCTTTCTTATTACATGCAGTTCATAGGCAGTGGCATTTAGAAACATTTTTAGTCAATAAAATATAGTCTGTGTGTATGTGTGTATAGCAAAAAATACCACATGAAGCATTTTATTTTGATCCTTTTGGTCATTGACCCTTTTGATTCTCTAGACAAACCAGGCTAGTGATATGCCTTGCAGTATTTCTTGGTCTCGTCGCAGAAAGCTGACAAATTGAAACAAACACTGGATTTCTACTTTCAAATATTACTGGTGAAAGACCACTGCAGAGAGCAAGATGGGAATCCACCTATCCTCCTAGAGGTGTTTTGTGCTATTAGCCCTGGTCACATCTAACCATTGGTTAAAGTACCCCAGTATTTTCAATATTCTTATAGAAAGCTTTCCACGGAGCCAACTGATTCCCAAGAAACTGGGCCTTCTGAAAGTTATTATTAGGTGGGACCTTTCTTTCTTTCTTTCTTTCTTTCTTTCTTTCTTTCTTTCTTGCTTGCTTGCTTGCTTGCTTGCTTGCCTTCTTTCTTGCTTTGTTTCTTGCTTTCTTGCTTTCTTGCTTTCTCTCTCTCTATCTCTTTCTTTCTTTTTACTTTTCTTTCTTTTTTTTTGAACCACATCTAACAGTGCTTGGGGCATAGTACTGATTCTGTGCTTAAGAGTTAGTCCTAGAGTGCTTGGGTACCATATGGGGTATTGGGGATGGATGGATCCTGGGTTAGCTGTGTGCAAAGAAAGCACCTTAACCTCTGTGCTATCTCTCCAGTACCTCATTTTATATTTTCTTGTTAAAAAAAATCAAATCACCATGAGATACACAGTTGCAAGGTTGTTTATGATTGCGTTTCAGTCATATAGTGTTCCAATACCCATCCCTTCACCAGTATACATTTCCCACCACCAGTTAACCTACTTTACCTCCTGGCACCCACCCCATCTGCTCCCCACTGCCCCAGTCTGCCTCTATGATAGGTACTTTTCTTCTTTCTCTTTCTTACTCTGTTTACTGGGAGTTATGATTTGCAATATAGGTACTGAGAGGTCACCATGTATATCCTTTTGCCTACTTTCAGTGCTCAGTTCTTGTCTAGATTGATCTTTTCCAGCTATCATTGTCTTACTGGTCCTCTCTCTATTCTAATTTCCCTTCTTCCTTTATTCCCCTTGTTCCAAGCTTCCATCTATCCCCCTGGCCCTTAATTTTACTGTTCGTGGGCATTAGTCTCATATTATGCTTTTTTATATCCCACAGATAAGTGCAATCATTCTTTATCTGTCTGTCTCCTTTTGACTCATTTCATTCAGCATGAGAGTCTCCATGTCCATCCATTTATAAGCAAATTCCATGGCTTCATTTTTCCTGGTGTCTGCATAGTGTTCCATTGTATAGATGTACCATATTTTCTTTATCCAGTCATCTGTTCTCAGGCACTCAGGTTGTTTCCAGAATCTGGCTATTGTGAATAGTGCTGCAATGAACATAGAAGTGCAGCAGATGGTGTTTCTGCTGTTTGTTTTTAGGCCCCAAGGTTATATTCCCAGAAGTGGTATTTTTGGGTCAAATGGAAGCTCAATTTCTAGATTTTTCAGAATGTCCATATTGTTTTCCCAAAAGGCTGGACCAGTTGGCATTCCCACCAACAATGAATGAAAATCCTTTTCTCGCCACATCTATGCTAGCACTGATTTTGTTCTTTTTTGACGTGTGCCAGTGTCTGTGGTGTGAGATTATATCCTCATTGTTATTTTGATTTGCATTCCCTGATGATTATTGATGTAGAACATGTTTTCATGTGCCTTTTGGCCATTTGTATTCCTTCTTCAATGAAGTTTTTGTTTGTTTCATCATTTTTTATGTTGTTGGATTTTTTTCTTGTAAAGTTCTACCAATGTCATATATATATGTATATATATATATATTTGATATTAGCCCCTTATCAGTGGGTATTGGGTAAGTAATTTTTTTTTCATTCTGTGGACTCTCTCTGTATCTTGGTCACCACTTGCTTGGGACCCTTTCTTTTCTTTTCTTTCTTTCTTTTTTTATTAGTGAATCACCGTGAGGTACAGTTGCAGACTTACAAACTTCCGTGCATGCATTTCAGTCAGACAATGGTCGAGTACCCATCCCTCCACCAACAATGGTTGGGAAACTTTCTTAAATCTACTGAGAGAGCTTTAGGGAAACTGGTCTGTCCTACAGCTGCCATGCTGGACTCTGAATCAGATTCCATTCTGGTTCTTCTATGCATTGTGCTTTAAGAATATTTCATTTATCATTGCAAATTCAGTGATATAATAAGGCCTGCTCTGGTAGAGGAGAATGGTATTTTGAAGATTAAATGAAATTATATATATGTATATACATGTATATATATGTGTATATATATATATATATATATATATATATATAAAGCACCACTACTTAATCAGCATTGAGTACTACAAAATGTATCAATTCAATTTTTTCTGGATTAATAAGAGAACAGTAAGTCTTTTTCAGCAGCTATCACCACATTCTACTTTGAAAAGTAAGCAGTTCTTAATACCTGGTCCAAAGATGTTTTTTACCATGGATGCTGGTGGGTCTTTAGTGGATATGTTTCCCCAGCTTGTATAACAGAGGCCCCAAGGATGGCAAGTAGGCATGAGAAGCAACTTTATTTCAAGTAAAAAGATATGTACTCATTTTTTGAGCTGGAGAGATAGCACAGCGGTAGGGCGTTTGCCTTGCACGCAGCCAACATGGCCGACCCGAGTTCGATTCCTCCGCCTCTCTTGGAGAGCCCGGCAAGCTACCGAGAGTATCTCCCCCGCATGGCAGAGCCTGGCAAGCTCCCTGTGACGTATTCGATATGCCAAACACAGTAACAACAAAGTCTCCAATGGAGACGTTACTGGGCCCGCTCGAGCAAATCGATGATCAACGGGAGGGCCTTTACTTTACTTACTTATTCATTTTTTATGCTAGAATCAAATGTCACCTACCTTTCTCTGGTCTGGAAGAGACCACCAAAGACCCAGGCATAGCCCAACAAACAGATGTTCACCTGGAATGGCCTTTACTTATGGCATAGCCTGAGTCAGCTGTCTGTAATCCAGTAGTAGACATCTAGTCAGAGCAGTATTTTGTGTGTCTGCCCTGCTCATCTTCAGGGAGCATAGTTTATTTGTGCCTTTCTTATACTCAAAGCAGTTCAAAAGCCAGCATGTACTTCGCATAGTCATGTCCTGTATGCCTTAAATTCTTCGCTGGCATTTTTCTTCTTAATCCCCAAAATCCTGCTCCAACTACCAAAAATAAATTGGTTTCTCTGCTTCAAGCTCCTCAGTGTCAAACTGAGACTTTTATTAATAAAGCCACCAAGAAATTGGTTGAAAAAAGTAATGCTGTTTGCTTTGGTGGTGGTAGGTATGATTTTTGGAACAGCAATACCTTCAGTGTTAAGGCTGCTGTTACCATATTAACTGAACAAGCACTTGAAAAGGAAAGACAGAGACAACTAATGCTTTCTGGTCTGAATGGTCATCCCTGTATCAAGGATAGCTTCATTAATGAGGAGGCATGAAGGGGCATTTTCCATTCAGTCTTCTCTGAGTCAGTAGGAGTTCCTACAGAATCATCCCATGTTTCTCCTGTGGGGCTCAGACAGTCTGTCCATTTTTCATGGTCACAGTCCTTCTCTGCTCTTTCAGATCAGAGTTGAGTAAGTTTAAGCATTAACAAAGTGGATGTGGCTCAAGTGGTAGCTTTGCAAGTGTGAAGCCTGAGATTTGATTCTTAATACCACATGAACCCCTTGCACTGCCAACATTAACCCCGAAATCCCCCAGATCTAGTGGGGATGGTTTCAGGTCTTCAAGTACCCCCTGGAAATTATCCTTTTTATAAGAATGCATCACCAGAATAGTCTCTTCCTGGTCTCCCCTAATTTCACTACCGTCAGAAGGTACAATCAGTTTTCTACCACACCTCTACCATATTCTTATTCACATGTGCATTTTCTCAGTGAGTGGTATATGCTTGATGTGTTCCAATGGGCTGACTGCTCAGACTTCAGGCATTGGTCTAGAGCCTCAAGAGTCCATCACTGCAGAGAAATACCATTGCCTGACAAGGGTGACTAAAAGGTTATTCCCCTGTGCTAGTCTGATAACTGATCAAATTCTGCAGATAGTATGAGGGTGAGTGTCTTTAGTTATGAATCTGTGTAATGGGGCAGGCTAATTGTCTTTCTGAGATTCGGTAGGTAAGCATAGTTATAGTACAGCTGAGCTATGGAACTGTCCGGGGCTTTAGAATTTCTAGATCAAAGAAGAATCCCAGAAGAGATCTTTGAACAATAGAAAGTTGCCAGATAAAACCTTCAGTTCCAGTTTTCATTTTTAGCAGTCATTGCACTTTCTTACAATTACAGTAGGTTCTTTTAGAGAGAAATGTTTTCAGAGCCACAAAGCTTTGAAATATTAAAGAGAAATAAACGAGCCAAAACTTAGGAAAGTTGCTTTGCTTACAGGAAAATAAAATTGTGGGTTTTTCTGAACTTTGAATTCATGTAAAGGCAGTTCTCCAAGTTTAGTGGAAAGCTTATTTGTTTGTTTTTGTAAATAGGCATGAAAAAAAGCACCAAAATGTGAGCCTCACACTTTGATGCTTAGCAGGAGGTTTGAAATTTTTTTCATAACTTAGAACTAAGAAAAACACAATTGTACAATGCATTACTGATACAACAGTCTGATAGATTTATAAAAATGTTTAGTAAATGCATTCTGCTTAGAGCAGCAGGAACACCTGCCTCTATTATTCCATCACTGATAAAATGGTAAATAGCTTATGTTAGCCATGCAGCTTGCATAAAGCCACACTGCTTACTTATGGGTTTGGTCATTTGTATGGAATTATATGGAGTTTGTGTTCAATCTCTTTGTTAAATGACTCAGTAAAATTATAGGGTCATAAATGGACAGTGACACCAATTTAATCTTCGTTCGTTTTATCTTTTCTCTCCACTCCCTACTTCTCTCAATTGTACTTCCTCTAGTATAACCTGGAAGATGATCCTTCAGGGATTAACTATTATTGTTGTCTGTGGGTAATGGTGGGCATCCAAATGGTCAGTCGAAGTCCTTTTTGTTCTTTTATTTCTTCCTTTTTTAAAAAACAGAGCTGTTAAATTTCTCTCCTGACCAATGAGAACTATAAGTTAAAAGCTGACAGTCCTATATCCTCCCACTAACCAATTTAATTAAGCAGTAACCGCCAATGTTTGAATAGAAAAACACCCAATCATATGCAAATGTCATAAAGATAATGCTAATAAAATAGCAGTAATTATGATGCTCTATACTTTTGCTGACCTGGGGAGTAGAGGCAAAAGACAAATAGAAAAAGGAAGATGCTTCTTTTTCTAGCTGAAAACATCCTCCTCTTCCTGATACGAAGTCAAAGTAGCTTCTGGTTTTTCATACTGTCTTGGGGTAGAAGGGCTAAGATCAACTTCTCCATAGAAGTATAAAGCTCTGGTTAGTTCACTATTGCCAGGCATTCTCCTTGTCTAGTGTCAAAAAAGGAAAAAATTCAATGTTGAGGCATTATTTTTTTCCATTCTTGTCTTATGGAAAGGACTCTGGTGACAAAGGCACAACATCTGACCCTGAATTCATAAGGACCCAGGTAGGTAGAAATCTCCTTTGTTAAGATAGAATTGTGTAGTGGTTACAGAATTTTCCATTTTTGTGGTACTTTTTTTTTTTTTTTGCTTTTTTGGGTCATACCCGGCGATGCTCAGGGGTTACTCCTGGATCATGCACTCAGGAATTGCTCCTGGTGGTGCTCGGGGGACCATATGGGATGCTGGGAATTGAACCTAAGTCGGCCGTGTTGGCTGCGTGCAAGGCAAACGCCCTACCGCTGTGCTATTGCTCCAGCCCCTTTGTGGTACTTTTTTTATTTCTAAATCTAAATATCTGTTGTTTTAGATCAGTGATGTCAAATGTTGTTTATTTAGTCTTAATAACTTTGAACCATAATTTTCTAAAAATAATTTTATGCTCATCAAAATACATTTTTTAAAAAATTTGTGACTGACTTGTGATACTGTTGACTATGAGATTATTGAATAGTAACTAGATCCACTATGTGTCTTAATGTAATATTATGAATGCCTGTAAAGATTGTATGATAAGACCTCAAAAAATGACAGAGGAGTTTAAGGCAAATGAAAACTGACCCTTCTGCATTAAAGATTACATATAGTTTACTTTCTTATACTTGATACAATTAGGCATTGAATGGTCACGGTCCTCCTGTTATTCATCGATTTGCTCAAGTGGGCCCAGTAACATTTACATCGTGAGACCTGTTGTTACTGTGTTTGGCATATCGAATACGTAAGTGGGTGAGATACTCTCGGTAGCTTGCCGGGCTCTCTGAGAGGGGTGGAGGAATCGAATTTGGGTCGGCCATATTGGCTGCTTGCAAGGCAAACGCCTTACCGGCTGTGCTATCGCTCCAGCCCTAGGCATAGAACATATTAATCAAATTCTAATGTCCGGTTTCTCTAGTTTCTCTTTTTTGACAGGCAAGTCAGGTGAATAAGGAAACATTCCTGTTAGGGTTCCAGTGTTTGTCTCAGATTGCTCAATGTCCCCCTGTCTATGTTGTAATGTTTGTATCAATCTGTGGAGCCTGTTTATTAAACCCTGGAATTAGGGTTTAATTTTTATCCTTCCTCTTTTTCTGCTCCATGGGAGATTCAACGTCAGCTCTCATTTTTGTACAAAATTGGCCACTTCCAGATTAAAGGACTTTCAAACATCCCACACATGTTACAGTGGTGCCAAATGCAAATACCGACACTGCAGGCTGGATGCAACCAAAGATCAAGAATGGTCACGGTCCTCCCATTATTCATCGATTTGCTGGAGCGGGCCCAGTAACATCTCCATAGTGAGACCTGTTGTTACTGTGTGGATCTAGTTACTATTCAATATTCAATCGACCAAATTAAACTTTGTTCTTGCTTTTGCATCTCTGCAAATGCTTTATTCCTGGTCTGCTGGTTTCCATGGAAGGTTTTGCTTCCCTGTTTTCTGTGCACAGTGCTGGCCGCTGGCTTGGTTCTGCCGAGAGTGGCTGCATGGTGCTGCAGCTCCCTGTCCCACACACATGGGTATTTTAAACCTTGAGCGTTGGTTGCATCCTGCCTGCAGTGTCAGTATTTGTATTTGGCACCACTGTAACATGTGTGAGATGTTTGAAAGTCCTTTAATCTGGAAGTGGCCAATTTTGTACAAAAATGAGAGCTCACGTTGAATCTCCCATGGAGCAGAATCATGGTGCCATTTAGAAAAGAGGTTTTTTTAAAATTTTTTTATTTTATTTATTTATTTTTTAAAATTTTTATTAGTGAAACACCATGCTGAAAGTAGACTATAGGAAAGAGGTTTTTATCCTTCCTCTTTTTCACAGAAGTAATTCATAAGTGAGTAATTTGAAAGTATTTAATGCTTTACTGAATTGAGTAATAAATAATAAATATAATTTAAATGAATACTATTCAAAGCATGAAGTTGATTTCTTCATTGTATGCCAGTGGGGCTTGACCAGTGAAGTCTTCTTGATAAAAGGCACCTCAGAAATAATTCATGTATGCTTTTACTAACTCAACTTCTAGACAAACCTGAACTGTTCATGTTATAGTATTGGTATGTTGCTTGCTGTTTCTTGGAAAAATTAAAGAGCCCCTAGTAGAAAAACCCATCTTTAAATATCTGATATTCAAGGACGCATGATAATGTTCATCAAAGACTCTTTTTTTTAATAGCACAGATGATTTGATTAGAGTGCTGGAAATCCATTTTCCCCTTCCATCCTATCACTGTTTATCAACCTTCTTTTGGATGGATATCATTGAACCCCAATTATTACTCAGGGTATTTTATGCTAGCTTTATCTGTTCAGAGTGCTGATTATGAGAAAATTCCTTCATAGAAGGGTTACCCATTTATCTACAAATAAGCAGAACAAATGTGGTTTTTTTTTAATTGAATCACCATGAGATACAGTTACAAAGTTTTCGAGTTTGAGTTCAAGTCATACAGTGATTGAACACCTATCCCTCCACCAGTGCACATTTTCCATAACCAATACCCCCAGTATCGCCCCCCCCTTCCCAACCATCCCTCTGCCCTCTGTGGCAGACAATTTCCCTCTTACTCCTTCTCTCTACTATTTGGCATTATGGTTGGCAATATAGATCCTGAGAGGCTATCATGTTTGGGCCTTTATCTACTTTCAGCACACATCTCCCATACCGAATGATTCCTCCAACCATCATTGACTTAATGATCCCTTCTCTATTCCAGCTGCCTTCTCCCCCAGCTCATGAGGCAGGTTTCCAACTATGGGGCAATATTTCTGGCCCTTGTGTCCACTGTCCTTAGGTGTCAGCTCATACTACGTTAAATGTGTTTATTTGAATCTAACTAGGTATAGGAACCTTCTTCATTATTTACTATTAGTTACACCCTTAACAAAAATTTTATTCTAGTAGACCAAATTGGTGTCTACCTATTTCACTAAAATTTTTAACTCAGGTAATAGATGAAGTAGAAGAATATATTAAAAAGTAAACTGCCTTAAAATATATTAAAGTGCTTGCTGATAGTGTCTTGATTAGATTATTCAGAAATAAGTCCTTCTCCTTGGATATAATTACTATAGATGAATCTGCTGCATATCTATTTATGGTCAACCTGGCACTGATTGTCTATCTTAAAGTATTGAGCAACACCCTCTCTACTCTTCCCTACGCAAAATGAACAATGTATGTTGAGTATATATGTGCAAAGACAAGAGAATGTCAAAGGGAGAGAAAAAAAAGAGTAAAGCAGCAACAATTAGAAAGTATCAAGGGCAAAAGAAGTTTGCTATTGTTTTTTTTATTTAACTTTTAAAAAATTTTTATCAGTGAAACACCATGAGGTACAGTTGTAGACTTACAAATTTTTGTGCTTGAGTTTCAGTTATACAATGATCCAGTACCCATCCCTCCACCAGTGCCCATTCTCCATCATTTACATTTTTTTTTAAATTTTTGTTAGTGAAACATCATGAGGTACAGTTGTAGATTTACAAATTTTTGTGCTTGGGTTTCAATTGTACAATGATCAAACACCCATCCCTCCACCAGTGCCCATTTTCCACCACCACGGGTTCCAGTATCCCTCCCATATTCCCATCCCCCCGTCCACCCTGCCTCTGTGGCAGGGTATTCCCTTGTATTCTCTCTCTCTCCTTTTGGGTGTTGTGGTTTGCAAAAGAGGCATTGAGTGGCAATCATGTTTGGTCCATAGTCTACTTTCAGCATGCTTCTCTCATCCTGGGAGGATCCTCCCAATACCCTTTATTTTGTGCTCCTTTATCTGAGCTCCTTTTTCCCCTAGAGTGTGTGGCTGGCCTCCAAGCCATGGAGCAAAACTCCTGGTACTAATCTCGGCCACTCTTGGGTGTTAGTCTCCTAGTTTGTTACTTTATGTTCCCCAGATGAATGCAATCTTTCTATGTCTGTCCCTCTCTTTCTGACTCATTTCGCTTAACATGTAGTACCACTTGTATGTAAATTTCATGACTTCATCTTTTCTAACAGCTACATAGCACTCCATTATGTAAATGTACCAAAGTTTCCTTAACCAGTCATCTGTTCTCAGACACTCAGGTTTTTTCCAGATTCTGGCTATTGTAAACAGTGCTACAATGAACAAACAAGTGCAGATGTCACTTCGACTATACTTTTTTGCCTCTCTGGGATATATTCCCAGGAGTGGTATTGCTAGGTCAAATGGGAGCTCAATTTCTAATTTTTTGAGAATTGTCCATACTGTTTTCCAGAAGGCCTGAACCAGTTGGCATTCCCACCAGCAGTGAAGGAGTGTCCCCTTTCTCGCCACATCCACACCAGCACCAATTGCTTTTGTTCTTTTGGATGTGGGCCAGCCTCCGTGGTGTGAAATGATATCTCATTGTTGTTTTGATCTGCATCTCCCTGATGATTAATGATGTAAAGCATTTTCTCATGTGCCTTTTAGCCATTCGGATTTCTTCTGTGAGAAAGTTTCTTTTCATTGCCCCATTTTTTTATGGGGTTAGATGTTTTCTTCTTGTGGAGTTCAACCAATACTTTGTATATCCTTAATATCAACCCCTTGTCAGATGTGTATTTAGCAAATATCCTTTCCCGTTCTGTAGACTGTCTTTGTATTCTGGTCACTGTTTCCTTTAAGGTGCAGAAGCTTCTTAGTTTAAGATAGTCCCATTTATCTATCTCTGTTTTCACTTGCTCAGCCAGTGGTGTGACATCTTTGAAGATACCATTAGCTTCAATATCATGGAAGGTTTTGCCAACTTTGTTGTCAATGTACCTTATGGATTCCAGTCTGATGTTGAGGTCTTTAATCCATTTTGATCTTACTTTTGTACATGGCATTAGGCAGAGATCTAAGCCCACTTTTTTGCATGTAGCCATCCAGTTTTGCAGCACCATTTGTTAAAGAGGCTTTCCTTTCTCTACTTCACTTTTCTTGCCCCCTTATCGAAGATTAGATGATCATATGCTTGAGGGGAGATGTCAGTATATTCAACCCTGTTTCATTGGTCTATAGCGCTGCCTTTGTTCCAGTATCATGCTGTTTTAATTATTACTGCTTTGTAGTAGAGTTTGAAGTTAGGGAGGTTGATTCATCCCATTGAAGATTGCTATTGTTTTGCTAGCAACTACTGAAAGTGTAGTGTCTGTGGTCCATGGAGGAGCCTGAGCTCAGTGTCTGTGATGCCCTACACACAACACTGTTTTTTGTAGCTCTTGCAGAAGGTGTAGAATGGGAAATGGTTCATCTTGGGAAGCAGTTCAGCTGATTATCTGCAGTCTGTCATTCATGCCTTCTGTGGTTGCACACCATGCATGTCAAAGAGGTTTCTCACCAAGGCATCTCTGACATGTAGCGAAGTAACCTTACTCCAAATTGTATTGAAAATTTCAAAACCAACTTTACAGCATAAGTGGGCAGAATGTCATTCCTGATTTTTTCCCCCATCTGTGATCACATCCAGGATGGAGAGAGGAAACACAGGTATACTAGTTTTAACTAACTGTTTTATTTGACTCTGAATCACAATTTAGAGGAGAGTGTGCTTGGAGAAACTGTCTAATGACTTGTTAGCTTAACAATAAACCATCCAAGCTACTAATTTGCCTATAAACACAGGGTCCCACTGGAATTGCCCTGCACAGTATAGTTCAAAGGGTCTAATCATTGCCCTATTCATTTATATGGAAGTGTTTCCACCCCTGCTGAGACTCAAGAGATTAAGAGTGTAAAAGAAAGTAAAGCTGCATTCCCTGTAAACTTGGCTCAAGACCTGCACATTATTTGCAGTTGCTAATTGAACTCTTTCTTTTGAGTTCATGAATTTCTTCATGAACTTCAGTGTATGATGTATTTACATGACTTCCTCTCTCCTAACCACTGTGTTGTCTATGTCCCAGGCTAGAGGAAGTATTATGTAACTCTCCTTAGAACTTAGAAGGTCATTGTCAAGGCTTCATGTATATTTCTGACTCTTTATAAAAGTGATAATTTTCCATTTTTCACTTGTCCTAAGTACTTGGTGGTCTACAGAGTCAGAGATAAAAAGTCCCTCAGAGATAAAATGTAAAGTTGCTCCCCCCAATTCAGTGTATTTGTTACTCTAAAAGTATATATGTTGAACAACTCTTCTGTGGCACCTTTAAGCAAATTTCTTCGGCTCTTTAGTGGATTCATATATCAAATCCTGTGATTTATTACTTTTAAATTATAAAATTTGATTTATCAACAATACAATGGAAATGAAGCTCATTGATTACCAGTCTTAAATGCCATTATCCAGCATAATTGCAGACTAGTTTATTACTACTTCTCCCTTATAACACTGCCTTTATGTTTCTCAGCTTTCCATCAACTTTGTTTTTCTCTATTTAGCCCCCTCACTTCCAGCTATTTAGGATGGGTATGAATCCTAAAGACATTTCTTAAGAATCTGTGGCCTTTCTCAGCTTATCTAACAAGAGAATGAAGTTGATGTAACCTCAGATGAACTGTAACTTGCCCTTTTGTTAGGTCAGGGTACATGAATCATATCAGTGGGATGCCATTTAGCCTGTGGCAAACGTGGGTGACTAAAATGAAAATGGAAAATGAAACTAAAACCTGAACACCAAAAGATGTCTGACATACCAAAATAAGTGAAATTTGAAACATTGCTTCCTTAGCAAAGGCTTTATATGTAAAGAAGGAAGTTCTTTACATATAAAAACTTTCCTTAGCAAAGGTTTTATATGTAAAGGAGGAAATTCTACTGTAATGTGGAAGCTGATGAAATATTACTACTATCAAGTAGTTTATTAATCACTTACAAAACATCTAGTCATAAAAAGTTTCCTTTTTCTTTTTTAAAATTTTAATTTAAAATGACATTAGTTTACATATCTATATATGTTTTAGCAGTGCAATGTCAGCCTTTACAAAATATGCTGCCACACTGCATCTATTTGAGAAGGTACCCACATGTCTCCACTGTCAAAGTTTAGTAGACCAGAAGCTCAGTGCTACAACTTTTAAAAGCACCAAAAAAAGGGGGCTGGAGCGATAGCATAGCAGGTAGGGCGTTTGCCTTGCACACAGCTGACCCAAGTTCGATTCCCAGCATCCCATATGGTCCCTCCAAGCACTGCCAGGAGTAATTCCTGAGTGCATGAGCCAGGAGTAACCACTGTGTAACACCTAGTGCAAAAAAAAAAAAGTGCTAAATAAGCACAATCTTTGACAGGACATGAGCTAGAGATTATTCTGATTTCCCCCAAATTTAACCCTGATTTATCAGTATAGTCCTTACTTCTATGATCTAATTATTGAAATTTCACTGGTTATCAGGAGTTCCCTCTCCACTTCTTTCCAGCTATTCACTTAAAATTGCCTCCAAGAGATGTGTTCTTTACAATCAGTTTGCCCTTGGTTAAGACATGGCAGGAAAAATATCCCAGGTTGAATATTTTATCACTGGCCAAATAGTTACATATCCTTCCTGATTAAACCTTTTCGTAACCCATACTTGCACTTGTTCCAAACTCATGGGAAAGGGAGAAAATAGCTCTGATGCCCTCTTTAAATAAAAAAAAAATTTAAAAAATCTGTTCTGGGAAACAGCCAAACATCCTTTCATAATCAAATGCCTGCCCATCCAGAGGCCATTGGCCACTATCCAAACATTTATTGGTCATTGAACACCTTGCATGAGGTAATTTTCAATTATCTTATTAAACCGGAACAGGAATCTGGTCATGTTTCCTTTGATATGAATGTAGCTCATGTTCTTATTACTGTTAATAGCACTCTTCCTGGGGTGCCAGCAGCTTTCTGGGTGTCATCCCTTTGTAAATACTGTTTTGTGCTCCTTTTTGAAGGATGGTGTCATGAATGAAAGATTCTGTGGACAAGACCACTTTGTTCTTGTTTGTTTCAGAGACAAGGCCCCAAGATGAAAATTGCATGCAGGAAATGTGGTGGCTATAGGAACAACAACTAAAAATACAAAATTGGATTTCTATATTGGAATGCTCAGTGGGAAGGTGGGAGATGTTGATAATCTTTGAGGGGAAATGATACTGATGAAATAAAGCTTTGTCAATGGACACACTGTTCATGCACTGGCAAACCGGGCCAAAAACCAACGGATTCTGAGAAATCTGACCTTTCCTGACTTTCTCCCACTAATATGATCATTTTGTCCTGATTTTGCATGAGACACAGTCATTGTTTTATCTGCTCGTTTATATAAAAAGTAAGATCCAAATTGTAATTTACAGATGACTAATTTTTAAAGTAAAAAAAAAAGGTAAGGATTTGTAAGTTTATGGTGAGGGAAGTTTAAGAAATCCCGTTTAGTGCTTCTGAGATGGTGCCGAAGGATAGTGGCTGATAAGAAGAGCAACAATAAATATCGAACATCTTAGTGCCCATAATGGGAATTTATCACAGTGAAGTAATTGCTTTTTCACTCTGGTGGCCTTTGTACTATGAAGAAACAACAAAAATATCTGATCCTATATGAAATACTACTTATTACATTTGCTAAAAATATGTTTTAGGGTTAAAACATTGTGTAGTTCTTTTCATCTTAATTTACATTTAAATGGTCATGTCTACATTTTCAACATCTGAAAAAATGGAAACTCACTAATCACTCATTCTGACCTCATTTTTTTTTGCAAACTATAGTGTAATATGGGTAAAATTTAATGATACAGTGAAATATTTCTGACCTCATTCTTTCTGCAGTGGGTGAAAGCAGGGTTTTTATTTGGTTCACCAGTTTAATTTGAAAATTGAAAAGAAAGTTTAGTGAGATTAATCTATAAACTATGATTTTAACAGTCTTTCCTGGAACCAGTGTACTTTATCCTCATTGAATTCTATAGGATGTGGAATTCAGGGCTTGTAGCAGGGCATCACATTATCACTTTGTACTTAAATTTCATCAGAAAGTCTAGCCCAGCAAACAGCTAGAAGGGTTATCACTGCTAAGACATTGGGCACGTTAAATATTTTGAATCAGTTGATGTGCTGAGTGGAAAAATGTTTCAAGTAATAAATAACTGGGTGTTTTACTTTCCTCTTTGTGGCTCTAAAGTTGGCAATCCCAAGTAGAGCTGCTCTTTTTTTTTTTACAACAATCACTGAATAAATAAAATCAATTTATAAATATTTATAAACTTATTTCATTAATCCGTTTCTGGTCTAGTGTCATGAAGCTGCATAAGTCCAAGAAATTAAAAATAATAAAAGAAAGTCTTTGAGAAGTCTTCCGCTGGTATAAAAGTTTGCCAGATGTGACCAAGCTCCTACAGCTTTTCTACTCAGTGAAATTGCAGTGACAGTGAAAGTTTCCAGAGGGTCATATTGGATTGGGTTTATTGAGTTTATTTAAAAGATGATGCACTTCTATTTTTATAGCCTTCATCCATCCTTTCTGTATCTGTCACAGTATTTCAGGCTTCTTTTCCTTGCACCCAAATTACTGACACCCACTTCTTAAATTGTCTCATTTCTTCTTCACTTCAGGTATTAGTTGACTTAATCCATTCTATACACAGTTCTTGGCTTAAAACTAAAATACATTCATTATTTTCATCCTTCTGTGTAGGAAAAGAAAATCTATTAGTCCTCACTGCAGCCCAAAATTTTTTTGCGGACATTCAAAGTTCTTTTTGTAAGGTCATTCAAAGATGAGTCCAAACTTATCTTCTGACCCAGAATTTTTTTTAAAAAGCAACTTTACGTGGTATTTTGCTGATTTCGGTGATAATATGCTTTATACTTTTGAGGCTATACTTGAACCTGTCTTTCTTAGGGCCTGTGTCACAACACTATTAGCTGGAACTCAGACTGACTGAAAAAAAGTTTCCATCACTGCTCTATCTCAGTATTCTCAACCACTTATAATTTTACCCTCAAGGAGACACTTGTAATATTTGGAGGAACAACATAGGAAAATTACAACGGGCAATTGGTGGGTAGAAGGGCTCTTGCTGAATGTTCTATAATATAAAAGACAACTATCACTATCACTATGACTATCATCCTGTTGTTCATCAATTTGCTCAAGCAGGTCCAGTAACATCTCCATTCATCCCTGTCACATGCTAGTGTATGGTATTGTAGCCCGATGGCATATTGGGGGCTCTTTGAGGGTCAGGGAAATGAGGACCATCACTGTTATTGTTTTGGGCATATCGAGTACACCACAGGTAGCTTACCAGGCTCTGCCATGCAGGTGGGATACTCTTGATAGCTTGCTGGGCTCTCCGAGAGGGATGGAGGCTATGAAAAATTACAAAAGACAACTATCAAAAATTATTTTCAGTTAAAAAATTAGTGTTGCTGAGGGGTGTATAAACTCTAAAGTTGTGTTGCTCACTACATTATGTCTAAACCTCAGACTAGTTAGTTCAAAACAGTTACCTGCCAGGGCTGGATTTTACAACAGGGCACTTGCCTTAAATGCACCTACCTGTGTTCAATCCCTGGCACCACATATAGTCCTGAAAGCATATCCATAAGTGATCCCTGAGCACAGAGACAGATGTTATCCCTGAGAAAATCCAGGTGATGCTCCCCAAAAAGCAAAATCTTTTAAAAGTACAGTTAAAAAGTTATTTCCTCCTCCTTCTTTGCTTTACCTGCTTCTTTTCCCATTGCTGGTGCCATTTTCTGTTTAAAATAGTTTCCCAACCATAAGTACAAGTACTTAGTTATAAATTACTCAAATTCTTCCTATGCTACCAAACTTAGCTAGATGCTATGTATTATCAAAAAACATCTTCGTTGATCATTCTATTAGACAGTGAGGCTATCTTTTTTGAATTCCTACAATATTTATTTTTTATAGGAACCCAACAACCATAAGTTTGGTTCGTTATATCTATTCCTTATTTTCTATTTTAAGTATTTCTAGATATTAGATGTTGTGTAGTGTAGTATACAGTCTATAGTCAAAGAAATTTGGTACCTTAAGACTTTGACTCTGTAGAATTTTTATCTTTTACTTTTAATTCTAGTTATGTTATCTATTAAACCTAATATTATATGCACTTTTCATATTCTTATAGTCTCTATAGGTATTTTCTAAATAACTAAGCAATAATAAAGTTGATATGCTCTAATTTACTCAAATATCCTTCTCTTAAAGTCAACTAGAATATAATTTTTGAAAAGATATATAATACCTAATTCAATATTTTTGGTATGTAACTCCTTCTCCCTTTCATGTACAGTATTTCCCTTGAGCCAATTTCAAAGAATTGTCCAAATGATCTGAAATATTTTTACTGCTAGTAATATAGAGAGACAAAATTATTCTGAGCTGATTTATCAGTTTAAATTCTAAATTATAATATTTAAGGAAACTATGTACTTTAAAGAGTAAGAAGATCTAAGTTCAAGTGACAGTTCCAATCTTCATTAATTACATGATATTCGGCAAACCACTTAATTTATTTGAGCATATTTTCTTGTCTGTGGAATGGGGGTAATAAACCTGCATTATAAGACTGCAAGCATTAAATCAGATATTGTTTTTGGGAATAAATTGCAAACCACAATATTACTAATATTCATTCAATAAATTTTAAAGATTTCTAAATGTCATATTCTGTGCCAAGAGTAAGGGATCAGAGATGAACAGTTTTGACTTCATGTAATTCTCAGTCAAGTGTTGTGTAATGACAAAATACATACATATATGAGCCGGAATATACATACATATATGAGCATGGGCTAGAGCGATAGCACAGTGGTAGGGCGTTCGCCTTACAAGCGGCCAACATGGCCGACCCGAGTTCGATTCCTCCGCCCCTCTCGGAGAGCCCGGCAAGCTACCGAGAGTATTCGATATGCCAGACACAATAACAACAAAGTCTCCAATGGAGACGTTACTGGGCCCGCTCGAGCAAATCGATGATCAACGGGAGGGCCTTTTACATATATGAGCATTCTATTATTTTAGGTACATAATTGAGAAAAGATGACATTTTTCTTAAGTTAGAGGACTTTAAAATATGAATAATTTTTATCTTCCACAGTAAAACCATAGTAACTAAAATACTTCCATTTCTAATATAGTTTTATTTAAACTTTATAGAAAGATGTGGGGGAAAAGAAAAAAGTTCAGCTAACTTCCAGGGCTGGGTTTACAACAATGTTTGAGAAAGAACACATGTTTCTTCAGTGTGGAAATAAGTAAGCAAAGAAACATCAAGACAAGCAAATGATTTATGTGTTCAGGGGCGAACAAGGGCTCAAAGATCAAGCCAGGTAACTAAAATACTTTTTGTAAATGCAAAAATGAAAGCCCACAAATCTATTATGATCCTTTTGTATGTCTTTTGTTTTGCTTGGCCTATTTCTCTCTCTCTTGCTCCACTGCAACTACACTTTCTTGTTGGGATGTTTTCTAGTTGGTTATTTGCTCTCACATCTTATGACAGCTCTTTCCTTAGTGTTATACTCAGATGTGAATTTGTGCTCCTCATTTTTCTTTGGAAACATTCAAAGCAGTTTTTTTTTTAAGTTCCATTTGGCCCTGATGCTGTTCCTCTGTCCTTTTCAAAGCCGCAGGTCTCGAGAAGCTGCATAAGGGCATGGCCCCACTTAGGCCTGTTTTCTGACTCTCCCATCAAAATTGCTTTGCTTCAGAGTAACTGGGAGTATTCAGGAACTCCAACATCCTTAGATCTCACTTTTGGAAATAGATATTGATTTTCCTGCCTTTGAATGTAAAGACCTAGCACGAGCCCTTTTGCTCCTCTTCTCTGAGCTTGCTGGGCATCAAAAAGTGAGAATATTAAGGAAAGAACTGTAGTAAAATTGTCTCAGTACTGGAAGTATAGGGATTTCTAGTATAAGCAGATAGTGCTCAGAAGTTCTGGGTGAAGGACTGGATGCCCACAAAGAGATTATTCATGGACAAGGGCAGCTAATGGGAATAAAGATAAGAAAATTGTTACCACTTGATCTTCCCCCCAAAAGACTGGAGACTAGGAATTCAGAGTGCTGTTTCTGTCTGATCTAAATTCTACCCTCCATTCTTTTGATTGATATAGATACAGGATCTTAAGGGCTTTAGAGAAAATTCCCTTCTTTCTAGATTGAGCTTTGGAGAAAAGCCCATTAGGTCCAGCCTGTTTCCCATTGTTACTATTAAAATACAACTAAAAATTTTCCCTCTAGTTTTTTTATTAAGGCATAAATGTAAATAAGCTTTCTTAATTTGATGGGCACTTTCTCTTTTCTTCATTTTTATTTTTCTCAGACGCTAGTGAGATAGTCTTTAGTTAGATATGGATACTGCAACATTTCAGGCATTTTAATTTGAGGAAGAAATGAAAGTTTGTTTTAGGTAACAAAAAGGAAGAGGAAATGAAAGTTTAGTCATTGGTAGAAAGAATTTAAAATACTTTTTAATGCCTTGCTCTTTTTCCTTGATTCATTTTCTTTTCTATAAGAGTCATGTTTAGTAGTTCTCAAGGACACCAGGAAGGTTCACTGGCAGAACTCAGGGGGAGTCATGCAGATCAAACGGCCAGGCATCACACATACTGGTCATGTGATATACACTGTGCCTTATCTCTGTATCTCATTATTTTATTTTTTTATGTGTGAAGTTATCTCTAAATATATTGGTTGCAAACTTATTATGAAAACCTGGAGCTTCATTTCATAGATTCCTTTGGTTGTGTGATTAATGGTTCAATGATCAGAAGTTAAAAATCAAATCCCTAATTAAATTTTTTCTGAAAGTTGTATACCAACATTTCTTCTCCCACAGTTTTACCATATTTTGTCCGTGTTTACTTCAAAAATAAGAAACAACTGGTGCTGTCTTCCACTACTCATACCAAAGATACATTGTGTTATAAATGTGTTTATATGATGTGTTCTTTAAACTTCTTTTGAGGATTTAATTATTATTACCCAAAAAAGTAACAATAGTATTTTCCTGGAAACAAGTACTGTGCTAAACATGCTACCTTCTTAGATGAATGTACTTGTGTGAAGAGTGTAGTGAAAGTGCAGTGAGGTTAGATCTATGGCAGGTGAAGACCAGGCAATTTGATCCTGAGGTTGTTTACTCCTTAGAAATAACTGATCTACAGAAACCAGTAAACTTTTCAACAATAAAGGTAGTATAGAATTGCCTTTGGGACAAAGATAAAAAGTCATAGAATTCCATGGTGAAATAATTTGAATGTTGGAATTTTGTTCTTTCTTCTCCCACCCTCTAAAAACCTAATATTTGTGAGCTGAAAAAACTCGAAGTTAAAAATATGGTGCCCTGGGTTGTTTGATCCCAAAAACCCAAATTACAAATCTGTTTTTAACCAAGAGCTTTCACCAGTACATGTCTTGTTTGTTTGTTTGTTTGTTTTACTTTGTTTTACCCCAAGCATTGCTTAGAAGACCAGGGCCCCTCTTGACAGTTTTAAGTCATCTGGTAGTCGGTTCAATGCAATGCCTAGAGGATGCAGTGCTTTTAGCCTAATCTTGTAGGCTAGAGTTTACCAAGTAGTGTTAAGGGACCTCAAAGGTTGCATCCATCAATGTTCACGGGACCATGCAGTATCTGTGATGCATCTGGGATCAGTTGCATACAAGGCATGTACTCTAACTCTCCAAACATGCCTTACACAGGTTTCTCATATGTAACTTCCACACAGAGCCTAGTCATACCTAAAGGATTGGATCTTCTTTCCTAACCACCCCCCTTCAAAAAATATAATAATTTATCTGTAATTTTTATGTTAAATAGAAGGCTTTTTATTCTTACTCTGTTAACCATATTGAGAATATTTCATACATGTCAGATTCTTCACATTATTACACAAAGTCTCAGTCTCATATTGGATTCATTGGTAAGTTCATGAGTTCTCTAGAAACCCACAGAGAAAAATGATGCAAAAGGCAAGGGGAAATACTCTTAAGTCTCATGTCCAGGTGATATTTATCAAGAACAAGACTTTTTTTTTGCACCAGTTATTCCTGGATTGGAAATTTACCCTTCATAGAGATCAATATTTAATCAATGTCTCTTTGACCAAAACTTTTTACCTCTATTTTGTTCTCCACAGTCTTCTTTTGGTCCAAATCTTAGACTTCAAAATTGCCCTCCTAGAACATTTTTCAGATATTACTTATATATTAAATACTTATTTAAACATTCTTTAATTTCAATATTGTTTTATTTTATCCTGTGTCTAATTCATCCCATAAGTAATCACATGCATGCACATACATTGTATATTTGATTATTTCATGGGTCTGTTGTAATATCCTATTGATTTATCTGTATATAAAATTGTTCTTGTCTTCACCACAGTTTCCCTATAGCATGCCTTCCTCATATTTCTGTCCAGGGTAACTTTTGTTCAAAATGTAGACTTTTCTGAATTGGCCAGTTCTGTTTCTGATCTATTCTTCACCTATTAGGACCTTTTATTTTTCTTCTTTTTCACAGCACTTACATTTTTCTTGCATCCTATAAGATTCTTTATTTGCATTTTCTATATAGTTTTCCTTAATTTATCCTATATCTTTCGTTAATGGTTCCCATCGAAACATAAGGCTTGTATGGACTAATGTGTATTTAATCCCCTTTTCTAGATAGTGTACTCTCCAAGTTTCTTTTGGTTTTCAAATTTTATGAAGCTCCAAGGATTTCTTTGCTCCCAGTCACATGGGAGCATCTCTGCAGTCAAACTTTCTCTCTCTTTTTTATATTTTTAACTCAATCTGCATACATTAAGTACACAGTGTTTATGAATAAGCCCCACCGTTTTAGGTAGGAATCTACAGAAGATGGATTAAGCTCCAACCTGTACAATTCAGGTTTAACATAAAGGATAAATTCCATGATATTAAAATTGATTGAAGGTGAGAACAAGGTATTGAAGAACAACAAGGACTCTATTCCTTGGAGATATCTAAAGGGAAAAATAATTTATCTTGGATAGAGCCAGGGCACTAGACTAGAATATGTACTGAGATTTTATCTGCCTCCAGGATTTTATTAAAATTCTCATTGATAACACTGCTTCATAACATTTTTCTGGTATGGTCTTTCTATTTTATTTTCCTGTTAAAAATATTAAAATAGCATATGAAAGCTTAAATTATTTTTAGACTTAAATATAAATTTTTAGTAATTGAAACACAGATTAACCACATATTTATAATGATATGTTTGTTCAAAACTATTGATGATTTGATTTTGATTTTTTTATTCTCGATTGACTTTTAAAATCCAAGGGAGGAAAAGAAAAGAAATTTTCCTTTTTCCTACTGATAAGTGCCAGTATTTCTATTAGAGATTGTACTTCATATTTTTATTTTATTTTGGTTTGGGTTAGGGAATTTTTTTTGGGGGGAGGAGGTTGCACACCTGGCAGTGCTCATTGATCACTCCTGGTGGTGGTTGGGTGACCATATTTGTTACCAGAGATCCAGACTGGGTCTTTGGCATGCATGGCAAGTGCCTTATCTGCTGTATTATCTCTTTGGCCCTTGATAATGTTCTTTCTCCATCAGAGAATTAGGTTACTAGTTTTGCAGAAATAAGGAAAGCTAAGAGGCTGGAAGAATAGTATAGTGGTAAGGGTACTTGCCTAGTACAGAACTGATCAGAATTTGATCAGCTAACTGCGTTCCCTGTGGGATCTCTGAGCCCCCTAAGTGACCTCTGAGCACAGAGCCAGGAGTAAGCCCTGAGTACCACCAGGTGTCATCCAAAAACTAAAAGTGAGGAAGAGAAATGCTAAAATATGAATCCAAATCCAGTAACTTCTTCCCAAGATTCAAATATCACTTTTGGATGTTAAAATTTTTGCTCACTTGAATATTTCTATAGCTACAGCTTGTTCTCTTTGAATTCATTTACTTTTATCTGTTTTGATACATTTTTCAATTATAACAGTGAGATTTTTGAGGAGGAAAAAAAAGCTTAAGAGCCAGTGTTAAGACTGGCTTTACTCTCCTGGAAGACTTTTATTTTATTATAATTCTCATTAGGGAAATGATACTAACACATGTCCTTCATATATTGAGGCAAGCATGTGCAAAATAATGTAATTAGGAATCCTATGTAAATTTATTGATATATTTTATAAATAAAAATTTAGAGTCTGCATCTATTTTTTCTAAGACTGTGAAACATTATCACTGATAGGTAGAAATAGTAAATGAATTCCTTGCAAGTGCTCAAAAATCACTTATTTATAAAATAATTTTGACTCAGCAGCTATTCAAACCTCTATTGTGATAGGAATGCTCACCGTGCTAATATTGACAGTGTGAACCAAATCACATCTTCTAAAACACAGCAAAGTAATAACTGCCTCATCTGATATGAACACTTCCTTTTCCTCTAGAATTCCATGTTGATATTTCATGGCACAGGGTATGTTTATAGTGAACATGCCTTTTGAGGTCGATGTGTTCAGATTTGTGTAGAATTTTTCCAATTTTTCAGGGAAGGAGCCATCATCTCTTTGGTTCAAAACTTTGTTCCTTCTTAGCTATGACTTCTCTCTTCTGAAGCCCCATCAGCTTTTTGATGCTCTTATGCTCTAAAATATCCTTTGCCTTTTTGAGGACAACTTTCATAAGTGGTAAATCAACCTGGTTAGTATTACTACGGGGAATAAAACCAAAACATTTAAGTAAATAGGAGTAGGAAGGAAAGCAGCAGAAATAACTACTATACTTATTTAATAATATAACTTGTTTCGCTCCACATAATAACATTTAACAGATGGGGCTGGAGTGAGTACAGTGGGTAGGGTGCTTTCCTTACACATGACCAATCCTGTGTCTCACCAGAAGTCTTGAGCACAGTCAGAAGTAAGCCCTGAGCACTACCACATGCACTCAAAATATCAAATACAAGAACATTCAAAAACATTCATTGTCAAATGGCTTCTATGTCTTCAGCACATTTCCTTTAATAAAATAAATAGTAAATACATAAAAGCAAAGTTGTACATATGCTGCATATGCATTTTATTGATAGTTAAAGGTTGCAAGGGCATTGATGGATTGGTCACCAGAAATGAGGTGCCCAAAGCAAGATAGGATGTGTTATCATAAATTCACTCCTAAATGCAGACAAAAATGTTTAATAGAAATTAAGACAGCTAACACATACCCTGAAACTGTAGAACTGATATTTGTCATGTACATCTGCCCACTCACTGCCTCCTTCTCTGCCCACCCACATAACCTATAAATATTTGATAAGTTTCCCTTTGACCCTGTGTATTCTAGGGAAAGAACTAATAAACATTGAGTTTAGGGGGATGAGGATGTGGTTCAAGTGATAGAGCGCATGCCTAGCATGAGCAAGGCACTGGATTTGAATTCTATCCCTATGGCATCTGACTCCCTGAGCACCACCTGGGGGTCCTGGAGTCCCCTCAAACACTGCAGCACCC
Source organism: Sorex fumeus (assembly GCF_029834395.1). NCBI lineage: Eukaryota > Metazoa > Chordata > Mammalia > Eulipotyphla > Soricidae > Sorex > Sorex fumeus. Next base: position 61,654,654 of record NW_026606155.1, on the reverse strand, counting down.
GAACAATTCAGCAAAGTCACTATATACAACCCCCCTCTCAAGCACACATGAAGAAAGCTGTGCTTATGAGGAAGCAAGAAGAAAGGACCAATGGCTGAACAACTTTTTACCTGAATATTTGCTTCAGAAAAAAAGTCCAGATTCTCCACTCCTTGTAGTGAGAAGTGTTTAACATCTAATCCAAAGAATTTCTACGGAGATATTTTCTGAGACACTGAAAATAAATTGTTTATTTTTAAGGGACAGTAAGACAGTCAGATAATTTTGCAAACATTTCCACGGACTCTTTGCTGGCCCTCCCCTCCATTCTTTTCTGTAAAAATATTTGTATTTCTCTGTTGATGACTTTTAAGAGGATATGTTAATAGTGTTGCAAGATGTTTGTTCTATTTAGGATGTCCTCGGGTTTTCATTTTCATATATTTGGGGAGCATGGCACAGATGGGAAAGAAATGCTTAGGGAAAATCCTTTTGGAATTGAAACACTTTCATTTGAATATTTCCGTGATCATTGATCTTCTATGCAGGGCTCCATTTATCACTTTAGACAGCCTGACTCTTGCTTCTGTTTCTTAATATGTTACCAGAGGCTTGTCCTACTATATGCAAATCAGTTAGCTCAGCATAAACTCTCCTTTGTTCACTTTTTATCATTTGACTATGACCTCCCCTGAGCAGATACTAAGGTTTGCAAATATAAGAGAAACATTCCTCACCCACAAGATACTTACAGTCTAATTGGAAGATGAAATGTATTCTTACAAACAATTGCTACTATGGTGTTGGAACACATACAAGCTCCAGTGGTTGCTGTATGGCACTACATTGTGCTTTGTAGGAAATTGTGATGAAACTCTAATTTGCTCGAGTTAAAGGTAAAGGCCCTCCCGTTGATCGTCGATTTGCTCGAGCGGGCCCAGTAACGTCTCCATTGGAGACTTTGTTGTTATTGTGTTTGGCATATCTCGGTAGCTTGCCGGGCTCTCCGAGAGGGGCAGAGGAATCAAACTCGGGTCGGCCATGTTGGCCGCTTGTAAGGCGAACGCCCTACCGCTGTGCTATCGCTCTATCTGAAGACAATTACCCCCAACCCCACCAAAGCTTTAAGAAAAAGCCAGTGTAGTTGATATATCAACAGTAAGTATATACCCTGGGTCTAAAGGCAGATTGTGGATAATAGACTAAGGTGAAAAGTGGTTAGAGATTCCAAAAGACCAAGGAAAGGATAATAACAACAACAAAGAAGTAGTGTTGATGCATTAGTAAAAGATGAATCTATTTTTGATTGTATACACTGGAAACTTGTATATATTTTATTGAGGGAGGCATGCTTTTCTATGTCAAAATCATAAAGGCTGTGATTTTTTTTTGTGCATCTTGGGTAAAGCCAGCCACAGGAGACAGACTTGAAAGAGCCTCCCTGAGATGCTGAAGAAAAAGGCAAATTCCTGTTGTATTTGTAGTTGATGTTTTTTTAAAAGCACTTTTAAGAACTTTTTGCAAAAAAATTCTTGTTCAATTACCATAAAGAAAACTAAAGGAGAAAATGATCTTTTCAGATTGGAAAATAAGAAGATCAAGATAAATTTATTCTTCTGGTTAATTAAATTGTTTCTATCTGATAAGGAGCTGAGTGTCACAATTTCCAGGTCTTATGATCATCTGGATTGCTATATTTTAATGATGAAAAGAAGTACCATGAACTGACTTCTGAAATGAGGAGAAACCCAATGGCAGAGACCTAGGGTCTTCAATGGGCAGTGGCTCCCCAAGTGGCACCTCGTTTGAGTAGGGCAATATACCTAGGGTTTGCAAGTTGTGAACATAGGAATTAGACTTTCAACTTACTTTTTTTTTGAACACCAAAATCTTTAAAATGCAAGGTATTTGTCAACATTATCTGAAACAACGAAGTGCAGGCAAATGTTCCAACATATTTGTTTTCTTACAATTAAAGCTAAGCTGACATGTTGAAAAGATGGTCTTCAAAGATATTCAGAGGCTGCTAAATTTTTGTCAATAATTAGCCTTCACTTTGCTTTAGAGACAAGGAAGTTGTATTTTTTTTTGTCTCCTCACAATTGCCAAGTAAAGATTTTCACTTTTAAATTTCCTCATCCTGGTGTTTGCATTTAAGCATTTCAAACAGACTCTTCACCCTCACCACCATGTGTAGTATTGCATTTATGCATTCAACTTCTTACTCAAGTGATGCTATTTTTTTCTGCCTCAGCCTGACAGCCACTAATAATAACACATGAGGACAGTCAGACAAAATGAAGACAAATGCTGCTTGTCGCAGCAGAATCATAATGTCTTCAGACTCAGTAAAGACAGTCTAACTGTATGTGGATACTCTTTATAGCTTATTTAGACCTGTGGTTTTTCCCTGTGGTTTTTTTTTTTTAAGCACAAACATTGTGCAGAAATACATTAAGGCAACATATGGGCCTGTTAGTTAGCCAAAACAATGTGGAACCATGGAGAATAGAGATTGCATAGCACAGATGGATACTGTAAAAAATTCATGAGTGGCATAACAGATCTAAAAGGTAAATTTTAGTCAAAATTCAAGTGGAAAGCATAGAAAATACTTAAGAATTTGGCTTTATGAGGTTTTTCAAATCACACAAGATGAAACGTTGTGAATATTCTGCAGATTTGTTTATGCCATAATGTGAAAATCAGAGCTCATCATTCAACAATAATTATGTCTATACAGATCCATGCCATCAGAAGTAGATTGCTGATAAACAATAGCGCTTTGCTTCCATTTGATGTAAATGCTGCAGTATTAAATATCCATATTATTTCCAGCTCAATATTAGAAAGTGTCAGTCATTGTGACAAGTCAGATGAGGGGAGCTCAGCGAGCCGTCCTCCATGCAGCCAAGTGCTGTTGAATAACCAGGTTTTCATGCTATATTACTTTGTTGTTAAAATTGAGTTCTTAGCAGTAAATTGGCAAATCATTTTTCCCTCTTTTACATATGGTTCTTTTAACCAAAACTGAAACCTCAAGGAGACACTGGATTCTTCTGTGTACATAGTCAATGTGTATCTTAAACTTTGCAGAACACTTGTCTATTGAAACTGTCATCACTGTGGCTTGTCACGTTTGTCTTGACTTAAATAATGAAAAGTTCTCTTTCAAATCTGAGGCAGCCCAAAGGTGTGCCTACTATTCTGACTACAGCCTATTGCATTCTTTAAAGTTCCTTTTAATCCATTCCCGATCTTTACTACAGATCTACCCAGTAGAAAAAGTAGTTTCCCCAAATTTCTAAGGACACATGGAGAAAACAATAAGAGGAACATTCTGTGCATTTAATAGAAGACTTTTCCATTTAGAAGCTTTCTGATGTGTGGTTGAAAATGTTCCCATGTAGGATTCAGATATGTTTTTGTTTTTAGTTACTAGACATTGTCAACTGTTATCTGTGTAGAGGTTTGGTAATAGTTGTAGGGATCTGCTGATTTTCTCAAAACATCAAAAACTGTAGCCAAGTTTCCAGATGTATATTAGTTAATGTGATGCTTCATGAAGAAATGTATAGAGGCCCCCAGTACACCTTGAGAAGTACATTAAACAACAGAAAATTTCATGATGCTAAGAAAAAGATGAGTAGATTGAAATTAGAAGTTACAGACACAAAGTAGATCATGCTTACTGACAAGGATATATATGTATGTATGTACATATATATATACATATATGTAAAACAAAATTTTGAGGATAGTTTTTCTGTAGATTTCATAAAACAAGGCAAATTTTGTAGCTTGCCCTTCATTTTTTTTACACTAATACCACTGTTGGGACCTTGAAAGAACAAATTGAACTTTCTGATAGTTGTCCTAATAGCTCTTTCAGGCAGTTTTTGGTGTCCTTGGTGAATTAAAGTTTGCATTAGTGAACCCACTGAGCAGCGGCCAAGACTAATTCTCAGCTCTGCATGACATTTCACACATTGTCAGTTCTTCATAAGTGTTATATGATAACATTTTGAGATCCTCATCTGAGAGTTGACGGAGAAATATCAAATAGTATATATGAGATTTGCCAACTAAGTTGAGTCTTAAGTCTAGTGTAGGGGATAGGTAAAGATAACAGTGTTGTGCCTCAATTAAATAAAATAGAGATTTGTGCCTAATGTTTCACAAGGAAGTCTGGAAAAGATACCAAGCTGTTAAAAGAATGAAGAGTCAGAAAGAGAAAAATTAAGTTATAAAGTTGAAGGTCAAAGAGAAATAGTTGAACTATCTTCCTGCAGTGCTGCTTATAGTCCCTGACACTAAGGAGTTTCTGGAAAGGGTATGGAAATTTTCAGGTATATTAGAATTGTCTGTATTATTTTTACATATCATCTATTAAAATATAAGCTTACTGAGGTAGGTAAATTTATTTATGCTACATTCTAAGCATTTCAGAGTATCATCTGCATGTAGAGTAGATACCTAGTCCATGTTCAGTGGGTGAGCCCCTTAAGAAATAGTTTCCAAATGTTCCTGTTTTTATGTATCCAAGGAGTTGTGGTTCAGTTTGTTCCTTTTAAAAAGTGTTAGTTTGGCTGATATTTAATCATACTGCTAAAGAGTTCAGAGTTTATTTTAGTTCAGTAAGTTCCAACCTAAGGTGGGTGGAAAGAAATGAAACCAGACGCTTTATTATACATTGGTGGATTAAAGCACAATCTTTTATTTTGATAGGGAAATTTATAATGGTCAACTAATTTGGTTTATTCCATATATGTCATATATACTGTGGTGGGGGTGATCATCCAGCTAAAAATATTTGTAATTTGCCTCTTATTCTCACATCATTAATACAATAGTTCATATTCTCCTGCTTCTTATTCTTGATATTGAGAGGAATACATCCACTTGCCTTTGAGAAAGTAGGGCAGAATTCTGTACAAGCAATTGGCAGTCAAAGTGGGTTGCCAAAGGAAGTCTGGCATTAAAATTTGTGAACTATGTGATCAGAGACCAAGAAGGGCATAAAAACTTCAGTGATGATTAAGACATTTTGAATCTCTATTGACCATGTTTATTTGGGGGGGTTTTGATTAGATTCAATTTGTTTAATTTTACTTAATTCATGCACTATCACTAGATTTACTCCATGGAGGTAGGAGATGTAATTGGTTGAATTTGACAATGTTTTTAAATAAAACAGGTGTATTCCAAAATAAACCTTACTATAAGCAGAATCTGTAACATTAAATGCACATTTTTATTCTAATCCAACTTTGACCAACGTCAGGGTAACTTGTTTGAGAAGAAACATTTAAAGGATATATTAATATTCACTTTGTTCCTTATTCCTGATATAATATACTCTAAGGTATGTATGTACCCTAGTATATATATATATATATATATATAGATAGATAGATAGATAGATAGATATACATATCACTGTATCACTGTATCACTGTCCTCCTGTTGTTCATCGATTTGCTCGAGTGGGCCCAGTAACATCTCCGTCGTGAGACTTGTTGTTACTGTGTTTGGACTTGTTGTAACTGTGTTTGTCATATTGAATACATCACGGGTAGCTTGCAGGCTTTGCCTTGCAGCTGAGATACTCTCGGTAGCTTGCCAGGCTCTCTGAGAGGGGCGAGGAATCGAACTCGGGTCGGCCATGTTGGCTGTGTGCAAGGCAAATGCCCTAACCACTCTGCTATCTCTCTAGCCCATATATACATATATATATATATATATATATATATATATATATAGAGAGAGAGAGAGAGAGAGAGAGCAATAGCAAAGCGGGTAGTTTCGATTCCTCTGCTCCTCGCGGAGAGCCTGGCAAGCTACTCAGAGTATCCCACCCACACGGCAAATCCTGGCAAGCTAGCCGAGACATATTTGATATGTCAAAAACAGTAACAACAAGTCTTACAATGGAGACGTTACTGGTGCCCGCTCGAGCAAATCAATGAACAATGGAAGGACAGTACTACAGTGCTATATATGTATATATATAACATATTGGCATATTGAAAAGGGAAATACTGAAAACAATGAGAGTATACTTTTATTCAACCAGTTTATTTTGAACATCTATGATATGCCAGGTACTGAGATATTTTGTAGGAATAAGTAAACATGTAAACATAATAGAGTACTGTTTATTCTAAGGAAGAAAATAGACTTTTAAAACTGTAATTACAGATATTTATTTATTAGATGCCCCTCCCAAGCAGTGTTCAGTGGCCCTGTGGACCACTCCCAGTGATTCTTACTCAACTGGACAGGCAGTTCAATGTGAGTACCAAAGGGTGTGGTGCTACTCAGGCCCTGTAATATCAGGGATTTTCCAGCATACCTAAGAATTGCTTAGGGATCGCTAAAGATAAAATCAGCAATGCTAGAGCGACCATGTGGTTCTTGGTACCAACATGGGTCATCCACATGCAAGGCATACACCTTAATCTCTCTCTCTCTCTCTCTCTCTCTCTGACCCCAGAAGACTTAACTTAGGTCAAACTATTTCAAGAACACTTGAAAGAATCAAATAATAAGTTATGATATAGTGAGAGGGAGTAGGGTGATGAAAAGGAACTTCTCTCCCTCCCTTCCTACCTCTCACACTTCCTTTCTCTCTTTCTCCCACCTTCATTCCTTTGCTTCTTTCATTAAAAAATAAAAGTAACACATATTGATTGGATAAAAGCCATGGATCAAAAAACTACAAACATGGTTTATGAAGGAGACCCCCCAAAACTCATCAAACACAAATGAAAAGGTATTATGATTTTTTTTTTTTTGCTTTTTGGGTCACTCCCGGCGATGCTCAGGGGTTACTCCTGGTTCTACACTCAGGAATTACTCCTGGCGGTGCTCAGGGGACCATATAGGATGCTGGGATTCGAACTTGGGTCAGCCACATGCAAGGCAAATGCCCTACTCACTGTGCTATTGCCCCAGCCCCAAAAGATATTATTATTTTAACAAGTGATCCCGAGAGGCAAATGGCGCCACATGTATATGAATGGACTTGATTTAGTATAGAAAGCTGGTTTTCCTTCATAAGTTTGTATTTGAATTGAAACCTAAAGCTTAAATATGACTTTATCAGAAACCAGTGGGAGGGTAGACATCTTGGACCATAAATGCAAGGGACTCGTGATGCGTAAGCACGGTAAGTAATACAGTATTTAAGGATGGCTAATGTTAGAGCTGAGAACAAAAGAACAGAGAGACTGACCTTTGTGAAATCTTGATAATCACGTTTTGATTCCATACCAAAAGCAAGGCTGTCTTTAATGGGTTTTGAGCAGACATTTTCTGATTAATGCACCTACTTTGACTATAGCCAGGGAAGGAATTAAACAAAGTCAAGCCTACACTGGTGGTAGAACCTTATAGATATCTACACATTTTCCTGGGAGCAGTGAGAGACTTGGAGAGTTATACTTAAGAAATGTAATTGATTACTGATTTGAAATAAGGAGAATGTCAAAACTTCTTACTTCGATGGTCTAGTAAAGAGTGTGCCAATTTTACTTGTGGCGATAGAAAAGATATCTCATAAGTAAGTGGAAGGGAAAGTGAGGGAATAGGAGGAAATAGCATTTTGGATGGGTTGAGTTTGAAGTGTCTGAGGCATCAAGTGGAAGAGAAAGAACTTGTGGTTGAAGAACAGATGGTCTGGGACTTATGTGGAGTATTGGCTAAGGGATACAGATACAGGAAACATCTACATGGAGACATAATTGGGGCAACTCAATGGATGAGGTGGAGGGGGTTGTGATAAAGAGATTATATATGATATATGAGTAAAGCCAACCCTTGAGGTAAATATTTAGAAGTAATAGATATGTACAGGGAAAGCCAGTAGATGTCTATATTATAGAAACCAAGAGCAAAACTGTATTTCAAGAAAATGACTATGCAGAATCAAATATGTCTAGACCTGAAAAGTATCTCTGATTATCAAGAGGTTTATGGTGAAATACTGGTGACAGTAGTTTTAGTGGAATGCAAAAAATATTGAAATAACTGAGGGGCCAATAGGTGATAAACTGGAAATTATTTGTCATTCTAAAATTTTGCATTTATATAGAATAACAAGATATAGAGCTACTTAAAAGAAGGATGCATAATTAAAAAGGTATATATTTTAGTATTTAAGAGTCAATAAATAAGTTATTGAATATTATTGCAACTACATAATAACTAATGATAATTTTATTAAATACATTTATTGTTTATCTCACAAAATGACAAGGTGAATAGGTTCAGGGTTGCTAAAATGGCTCAAAAGCAAAAACTTGGAGAGATGGCTTAAAGGACTGGATTTGTATGCTTTGCTTGTGGCATCCCTGAATTCAATCCCCAGTACATGCTGCCCCAAGTAACTCCAGAAGTAGCAAAAAGAAGACTTATGTTCTCATTGTTGTTTACACTTTGCCATCCTTAGTATTTTTTGTTTAACACTTAACTGACACACTTGCATGATTCTTCTGTTTCATAACATCACTCAAAATGAAAACAAAAAGCATGATGCTTATTCTGTCTTTTTATATAGGGAAAAAAACTCTTTCCTAGACTCTTCTTTCAACTATTCCATGAGACTTCTTGTTCAGAACCATTTTCATTCTAAGGTAATATTATCAGAAGACAGTGTGGTAATCAAGATTACTTTAGAACAGTCATTATTCAACTAGTAGTTTCAGCATCCCAAAGGAACTTAGTAAAGAAATGTAAATTGTTGGACTCCATTTTGGTTATACTCAATCAAGCTGTGGAGTGGCACTTAATGTATTTAAAACATTCCTTCTAGGCAAAGATGATGCATTTCTGAGTCTAAGAACCACTGGTTTAGACTAGCATTCTTAAAACTTTATTTCATCTATGGACTAAAACCTGTCTTGCATACTGGTCCTCAGACCTGCAGTTACTACCAATGCAGTAAATCACTGGTTTCAACCGATCTACACCTGTGGACTGGGATTGGACCATGGACTTGTTGAAGACCATTTGTTGAGAATAGTTAAGTAATTCTGGTGCTAGGGAAAGAACTTGTGTTCCCTGAAATTGTTCTCTCTTAGAATAAGGTATGGTTTTCAGTATAGAAAAGTTTCACCATGCTTCACTGTATTTTAACATCAACAGAAATGAGTGAGTAAAGAGAAGTGATGACAATAATGAAAGAGATGTTGAGACAGAAGATGAAATATGAGATAGATGAACTTTTGGAGGGAATGGCCATCATTGAAGGAATTCTACCTCCATATCAGAGATCCTGAAGAAATAGATGCATGTTGAATCAAAGAGGCTTGTAGTAGGAAGGTTGAAAGTTCCTTTGTTTAGGTTTGTTTCTGAATTTAAGATGCTATCTGAGATGAGATGTAAAATCTGTGATTTAAAGAATATTTAAAATATTTTGGAACATTTGAGATTTTACTCTGAATACTGTAGGGTGAATGTAAAAATGTAGGAGGCTGGAAAGAGAAAAAGAGTAAAGCAGATAGGACACTTATTTGCACATGGCCAACCCAGGTTTTATCTTTGTTATCCCATATGGTTCCCTGTAAACCTAGGAATGATCCCTGAGAATGTAAACCTGTTTGTGGTCCTTAATTATGTGTTAAAGAATCAGGTCAGTTACCTGCTTGTGTAATTTGTAGCAGAGGAGATGCAAGATAGTTTGATTGCTTTAGAGCCGGGGATTTTGCAGAAGTATGCTAAAGAAGGATATTGATGGAAATATCTAAACATAGTTCAGAGAGGTGGTGGTGGAAAATGGGCACTGGTGAAGGGATGGGTACTTGATCATTGTATAACTGAAACCCAAGAACAAAAATTTGTAAGTCTAAAACTGTACCTCATGGTGTTTCACTAATAAAAATTAAAATTTAATAGAAGAAGTTAAAAAAAAGTATGAAGTGAGCAATTCACTTGGAAGGGGAGAAGGTGAATGAAGATTGATGAGGTGTACAAAAAAGGCTTGATTCTTGGATTCCAAATCACAGTTCTATCTTTAAGGCTGGAGTGTTTGTATAGCAGATAAGGTACTTGCATGTGGCCTTGCATGTGGCTGACCTAAATTCAATCCCCTGTATCCTGATATTGTCCCTGAGCCCAACAAGAGTGATCCCTGAATGCAGAGCTAGGAAAGATCCTTGAGCACAGCTGAATGTGACTAAAAAATAAACAATCCAAAGTGCTGTTTTCTTCTTTAGAGAGTTAATAAGAATCATTCTAAACAATAGGTCAAGCTGCTTCTATGCCCTTAATTTAAAAACATTCAAGTCTTATTTGCATCAAGTCCTCCTCTCTCTATCATAAGAGGTTTGATATTTGTTTGAAGTTGTCACATTTTCAGTGAGTTACAGGAGATTTTTCCTTATCACTGAGTTGTAGGATATTATGCAGTAAAATAAGCCAGAGGCTTTAATTTGGCTTACCTTGACTGCTTTTTGACCTGTTCTATTTTTTTATTGATGGATAACACTTTTACAGGCATGATTTTTATAGACCTTGCACAAATCTTGGTAAGTCATATGTATAATATAAGGTAGAAGACTGCTTTTTTTATCCAGCTAGATTTATGATTTTCTTCACTTAACATAGAGATAGTTTTAATTTCCTAATACACTTGATAACTTGAAAGATACCAATACATTATTTTTTTATGAAAACAATATAAGAGGTAAGAGCCAATGCTAAGGAAGATAGCATTCTTCTTCTTTACCTGCATGTAAAATAGCCAACCCAACTGTGACCACACAAAACCTTAAAAATATGAAGTAACAAAGAGATTGACTTATGCCTCCCTAGGTTTACCTATGAGTACAAACCTAGTGTAGTCCTATACATGGAAAATAATTAAACACACAACACATGTTTCGGCTACAAATGTGGTTAAATAAATTCTACAACCCAGGAGGTATAATCATCCTACTATGCCCTCTTTAAGGACATCCTTTATCACTATCTTCCTAGCATCACCTACTGAGTAGTGATTCTAAGTCTTTTTGACTTACTTCCCTATTTTCAGAAAAACTATTACTCACTACCTGCCTTTTTTTAAAGGGATCAAACAGAAAGTATTTTTTGTACTTGCTCCCAAGGCCACTGTTCTGCCTCCATCTGCCATTTCTAGGGGGAGGAATTTTCCACTTTAGTAGATATCCCATGCATCTGGATACTCATGGGTTATGTGCTAAGACTCAATGCCTGTGGAATTTGAATTTGCTTTCAAACTGACCATGAGAGAGAAGAACTAAGTACTTTGAATTTGAAAAACTTAAAAGGTGGCCTATCAAATCCACAAGGAAAAAGATTTTGGGTAATTTGTTCATTCCTATCTCCATGGTCACTGCAGAGCCTAGCATATATACACTCCCAAAAAGTATTTGTTGAATGAATAAGTGAATCTTTGAAAACCAGTATTCTATAAATATTTGTGTCTACTAACAAAATGGTATTTATTTCTGGTAGTTAGTGATGGAGAATGCTACAGAAAATGGGCAAAAATGTACAATACATTCATTTACTTGTTACTATATAGCAACAGTGATAATTCAGAGTTTATCAGTAATTAAACCAATTGGTGACCAGTATAATTTGTCTCTACCCATGTTTCAGTGTGCATTTTATTCCATTGGTTGTTCTCTTTCACAGTTAATTTGCACTACGTATCAAAATAGAGAGTCATAGATTCAAGTCAAATTCATGGTAATGTGGAGCTATGCCTCAGCCTTATTGACATACTCTTAATTCTCTGGGAGATGGACTTTGCCAGAGGAAAGTGAGGAAGTACTGAGACATGGGTTCAATTCCCACCATATACAACTTCTGTAAACTTAAAGTGCCCTTTGTTTACAAATGAGGATAATGAGAATTGCTACACCATAGATGATCAGGACTGAATAGAATGATGCTACATGATATCTACTCAGCAGAATGCTTGGAACATGTTAATTATTGGCTAAATATTAGTTATTATTATCAACTATGTCTTAAAATCTTCATACAAAGTTACATATAGAATTATTTAAATGCATATGCTTTTATGATGGTACAAAACTCAATTATGTATAATTTACAATGTTGGTAACACTGAACATTAATGTTCCTTATAGACTAAACCATGAAAATATCCCTTCTTCCAGTATCTTACCTAGCCTGTTGGATTAAGAAGTGTTCTTTTATCAAGATACAATATTAACAATATAGAATGGTGTTAAAAGTATTTAGTGGAGTTACAATGAACCAGGCTAGACTCTTTTGGTAGAAATAATAATTTCTTTTAATTGTCGTCCATTGGGATTATCACTGATTCATGTAAGTTGCTGCTCTTCTTATCATGTAGTTATTTTATTAATATCAGTCTGCTCTGACATAGAAAATTCTAATTCATTTATAATGTACATTTTTATGCTTCATTTTCTATTTTTAATTGGGATATCAGAATTATAGATGATTGCACAAAGAAAACTAAGATTGTAAAAAATTGGAAAACTTTTTTCGCTGATGACTGTTGGAGAAAATTCAGATGTTTGATTTTTAAGAGGGGGAAAAAGACTTTCTGGGAATATGAATGTTATTCTTCAATATTTGGAGAATTCATAGAATGGGTACAAAATTGTCAATTTTGTGTACAGAAAAAAGATTAAAAGTAAATATGTATATATTAAGAGGTATCTTATTTTGATAAGAATTAATCAAATGACCTAGTATCAGTGAAGCACATGATGATCCCAATAAGTGCTTTGTAAGACCTTGTGAGCTTAGCAATGGAGTCACCTTTCTGACAACACATGCAGGCTGACATTATTTAATCCTATTCTCTTTCTTTAACCGTAAAGAAATTTCAGTTCAGATGGCTAGGAACATTAAGACCAAGTCCAAGATCTACATTTGTATATGATAGACTACCTTTATTCAATTCTACAATCATACGTGATAGTTTGTCTTTAGCTATCTGGCCTTTCAAGTAATGCATTGAGTAAAATATGAGACAAAGCATGAACTGAACTATCATGTTAACTTTTCATTTTAAAAAGCCATTTAAAGGATATCATCCCCTCTTGTCCATAAGTCAGTGATAGTATCTTTACATGAGATAGAGATACTGATTTTCAGGTCTTTTGTGGAAAGTCTTCTTTGTATAATCGTTTTTTGTGGGGTATATAATCATTATAATATCATAAGATACTATAGTGATTTTTAATTGAATCATCGTGAGATACACAGTTACAAAGCTATTCGTGGTCAGGTTTGAATCATATAATATTCTAACACCCATCTAACACCCGTCTAATGCCAGTGTACATTTCCCACGACCAATGTCCCCAGTTTCCCTCCCGCCAACCCCCCAACCAGCATGTCTCTATTGTAGATTTATTTATTTATTTATTTATTTTTATTTATTTTTTTTTTTTTGCTTTTTGGGTCACACCCGGCGATGCTCAGGGGTTACTCCTGGCTCATGCACTCAGGAATTACTCCTGGCGGTGCTCAGGGGACCATATGGGATGCTGGGAATCGAACCTGGGTCGGCCATGTTGGCTGCGTGCAAGGCAAACACCCTACCCGCTGTGCTATCGCTCCAGCCCCGTAGATTTATTTTTAATAGGTATTCCCTGATCTTTGCATATGAGCATGAGCATGAAGAATAGGAAGCGTAGGAGAAGGAATGGAAAGCAAGGGGACACAAAAGATAAATTGTGTAAGTTTGTATGTGGGAATGATTTGTTATACCTTGCATCTTCCAGGAGTTTAATCTAAATTGTTTCTAAACTTTTCTATCTAGAAAATTGTAAAGCTGAAATGTCTTTCCTATTGCAGATACCTATCAGGGCTGAACTAAGAGTCTGAAAGAATGAAGGAGGATACTTTGCAGAGTGATAGTCTATCTATGTGTCTGTGAACCCTTCATTGTTTTAATTCAGGAAAATTATTTCCAGTGTTGCTCACCAAGCTGTAAAACTTGTAGCATTTTAATGGCAGTTAGAGGGAGGTGTTACCTGAAAACCCCACATAAACTTTTCAATAAAATGAGCCTTTGTCTAGATCATATGGTGATATAGCTGCTTTTCATTATTCTTAAGGGCTTTGGGTTGCAGATCAGGGCTAGAATTTCCATGTGTGGGGTAAGAAATAGACCCAGGTTCTGGATCTCAATCATTTCTCCTTACTTTATGTCTCTTTTTTATTTGTCTCAAAGGAAAAAGATAAAAAAGAAACATTTGGGGAGGGCATTGCAAGTCTGCTTAAGAGGAAAAGGAACCACACTGGCAATCTTTGGCCCACTGGTCTGACATTTCAGTGCAAAGACCCGAAGATGTTCTGCTCAGACACTGAAGTGCCCACTTTGATGGGGATGGGAGCCTGCAGGGCTGTACCTGACAATGAGCTATGGACCATGGTGTGTTGGGATATAAACCTGGGGAGATACTGCTATACTGTCTCCCAGCCCCAAGACCAATTTTTTTTTTTTTAGGAGTAGAACATAAACTGGTAGACCGTACCTAACTGTGATTTGTAAATGATAGCCCAGAACACTTCTGTATCACAGGTCACTGTTCATGCTGTGGCCCCTAGAATTTGTTCACTGCCCAGAGCTCTGGCCTTCCAGCCAATTCCAGATTGTGGCAGGATTCAGGCAATCTTCTGCCTTCTCTTCTCTCCCACCCACACTCTCTCTCCTGGGGGCGGGGGTTCTGCACTGCTACAAGACAAACCCTTCCTTGCCAAGCAGATTGAAAGCACTAATTTGCTGACACTTTGATGTGATTTTGGAGACAGGAGTCAGGCAGGAGAAATGGTTTTGGAGTCTCTGAGACTCTAAGGTGAGCGCTTAGGGAGAGTTGTAGACTTACATTTGATTTCCACATCCATCTTCTCCCTGCAAATTAAATTATTAATTTTCCCACATGCCTCCTTGTTTAATGAGATGAGTGGTGGCCTTTATCTGTGCATGTGTGCAAACAAAACATCACAGCAGGGGCTCTGAACTGCCCGGGCAAGCTGAGGGGTTAAGCAGTCAATGTAACTGCCTTGGTACAGTCTGTATCTTTTTCAAATGTCTGGCAGACTCTGTGTATCAAAGAGGGGAGGGGAAGCACTCCACAAACCTCCCCCCACACATAGCCAAAGATGAAAGCTCCTTTCACAAATACAAAGGGAAGATCAAAAAGGGGGTGGGGGGATAATGGCATTTAAAATGCACATGTAAAATGCAACATTTGAATAGGATTGTTTTTCCAGGTTCTATTAGAGTGGTGCTATTTTCTCAGATGATACAGTATTGTTGATTTCCATGTTTGAGATAACAAATACTTATATCAACATGATTTGGGATTTGTTGCCTTAGATGGTCTGCTACATCTGGCTTTTGCAGCTTTTCACAGTAACCTATTACTAATTAAAAGTGGGTCTGAACTTTTTCTGGTATCTCAGTGCCTGTTGAATACTAATGTCTGCTTTGTTTACATTCATGGTAAAACTCCACACTTACCTATACAGCGTCTTCATTTTAAGTATGATCTGAATATAAAGCTAAAGCTGTACATCTTGGCTCTTATTTGTTTAAGGGCCCTTCATTTTTTTTTTTTTTGTCTCATTTCATGAAGCTGGAATTTCTGCCAGTGCTTGAGCTCAGTGAGTCTTATTCTAGACTGTCAAGTTTATGGCTGTGTGACAGAACAAATTCCACTCTAGTGATTCCAAAGGGTTTTAGATTGTTATTTTAAAGACTTTTTATCACTTGCCTTTGTTTTATAAGTATCAGTATCTTCTTTGGGAATCTAAAGTTCACATTTTCTCAAATACCAGTGATTTGTCCATTTATAAAACTAAGTGCAAACTTGAAGGTTGCACAAGAGCAGGGGTCAGTTTTGGTGAATCTTCATGACAGCATGGAAATTCTCTGTAGGTCTCAGATTAAGTAGTTGAAAATCACTCAGTTTTCTCCCCTATTCTCTACCTAGTAATTATTCCAGTGAAAAAAGAGGGGTTGTTAAATAGCCAAGTCTTCATTCTTTGCAGAATGAAATCACATGAAAAATTTTCATCAGTCTAATCACTATAGCATTTCATATGACTCAGTCATGTATAATGTATACAATGTATCATCATTTTATCCTTGAAAAAATATCAGTTTAATTCCTAAGTGATTCAGAGAAATTAGATCACTATATAAAGAGAAAATTATTTGTTAAATACATGTTAATCAGTTAAAATGAAAAATAATCTATAGAATTCAAAACCCTACTCTTCCTATTAAGAGGGAAAAATTGTACAGTTTATTTTTACAGTAGATTCCTTTGGTGGGGGGGAAATGCTTTTCTATTTCAAATATATTCCTATATATTTTATTTGTTATCCTATAAATGTATGTAAATGTGTATCTATTTTTGTAATGTGTAGGTACTTACAACTATTGCTTGTATTTTCATTAAAGAGTATATGGCTTTATCATTTTTGTATTTGCATAGCATGGATAATGTGAAAATCTCCAACTTATAAATGCATGAAATTATAATCTGTAGGAGAATTGATCCAAACCATTGGTTTATTTGGAATAATCCTTTACTAAGTCTCAATCTAGCTTATTAAAAGTACCATGTTGAACCATAGCTTTATTTTTCACGTTCTGTTTCAAAGGAGCCCTCTGCTGGACAGCTCTGCAGGATATTACTAGACACATATTTATATGTGATTTATAGACTATAGTTAATATAACCCAAAAGCCATTTATGATTGAAGCTCTATCATTGCAAATTGAATGCATCACTGAAACCAGTTTGTCATCATTTTTTCATATTTAATGAACACGCAATTGTCTAAAAATAAAATGCTCATCCTTAAAGTTTACTGTAAATCACTGTACATCAGCATATTCCCACACATGAGATAATCGTACTAAATTAACACTCATTACCAATAATTTCAGCAATGAATTATTCAGATATGCAATTATTACACACATTTCTAAAGCAATTACTTTATTACATAGGTACTCTATGTCATTGATTTTAGTTGTCTGTATAACATATATAAATGCAAGGAACCTTTGCATTTATCATACAGAATGCAAAGGGTTCTATTTGTTCACTATCATCAAGTTATGGAGAGTTATAGTTAGTATAAATTACATTTTAAGAAAGTTGCTGTGTTAGAATATTGTCATGATAAAATAAGACCAAAATAAAATCAACTGAAAATTCTTGGACCATGAAATTATAGAATAGAATGTTTTCCTGAGCATTGTATCAAGAGGTTCATGTTACCATAAATCAAATTCTAAAATACCTTGCTATTCAAGAAAATAATAAAAATAACTTCAGCTAATAATTTTACTTTTAACTTCACCCTAGGCTCAAGACTGTATCCAGAGACCCCCATAGTAATATAAGGCAAATGCAGTCTTTGAAGTCAGAGAGAATGGGTTAAAATTCTGCCTTGGTGTCCCTGAATTATTTAAGCTTAACTTCATAAAGAGAAGAGTAAAACAATGTCAAAATGTTGTGTTGTGAGTTAATAACATGAACTGGAGAGGTGATAGAGTGTGTAGACTACTTACCTTGCACATGGCAAGCACAGGTTCAGTTCCTCACACCACACATGGTTCTCTGAGCCTCACTAGGAGTGATCCCTAAGCACAGAGCAAGGATTAAGCCCTGAACACTGCTGGATATGCCACCTCCCCCCCCAAAAGAATTAATAGCAAATATATATACAGTGAAATATATATGCAGTGATAGCACAGTGGTAAGGCGTTTGCCTTGGGCACAGCCAGCCTGGCCAAGCTGGGTTCGATTCCTCCACCCCTCTCGAGAGCCCTGCAAGCTACCGAGATTATCTTGCCCACCTGGCAAAGTCTGGCAAGCTACCTGTGACGTATTCAATATGCCAAACACAGTAACAACAAGTCTCAAAATGGAGACATTACTGGGCCCGCTTGAGCAAATCGATGAACAACGGGAGGACAACATGGACAGTGTGGATGTATGCAGTGCCTAGCACAGCAGCCAGGTATTATAAGAGATGCTTCTGGAATATTTTTTGTGTATTTAGGGGCAGCTACTTTCTTAGGGCAGACTTATGTTATATATGCTAGGGAATTCTTTTAGTTGGGTATCATCTGTATGTACTAAATTAAATGAAATAGAACTCATGAATCATATGATAGTTTTAGAAAATATCTTACAGTCTTTAAACTCAATTATTTGCCATAAGGCTAAACTCAGTATTTTCTCTGAAGCAGAATAACCAAGCGGAATCATGCAGCTTTTATTAAATAGACATACATCTAAAAATTCAAAGTGAAAAAAAAATTCCTTCAGAAAAGTTTAGGAAAGTGTGATAATCAGATTTACTTTGCCAAGAATGAAAGAGAAAGGATAAATGGCATGATATGAGAAAATATTGTTATGGCACCCCTGTTTAAGCTCTCTTATGCTGTACATTAAAATTCACTTGTGCCAAGTTGAATGTTTTGAGTGTGTTTAAGTAAATGCTGTATGTAGTTTTTTAGGAACTTATATATGTTTGTGTATTTTTTTCCATAGAAAAATGTGATCCAGTGCCTATAATATAGTATTAGTTGAATAACTTTTGTTTGATGGACAGAAGAATCAAGCAGTTCATTTATTAACCCAGAAACTGACCTTAAAATATTCTTCTGTAGATGAGAAAATAGGCAAACCCTCATGGGGAACAAAACTGCGATAGTACAAAGATTTTGACTCAAGTCTTTTGGTCACTTAAAAAAAAAATCTATACATATTGCACTAGCCAAAATGTTCGCAAGACCCTCGCCCCTCAGTAATCAGAAAAATGGACCTACCTACAGACTAAAATGTTTAATTAAATGATCTAAGACCTCAGGCCTCTGCAAAAGTTATGTGTTCAATATATATATATATATATATATATATTTTAAACTTATTAAATAGTATTAATTAAATGTCCACTAAAGTATCCAAGTGCAGTTCTCTGCTGGAAGTGTTGAGGGAAACAGTGGTAAAAAAGATTATTGCTTGCATGTATGGAGCTTAGAGTCCATTTGGGGGAAGTAAAGCTCACTGTGATTGAGATTCAAGAGAAAAATGGCTGGGTTGAGTGCATGGTTTGCATGTAGGAGACCCAGACTTTAATCCCAGCAGCACATGGTTCCTGACCACTGTTGGGAGTGACTCCAAAACACAAAGCCAAGGATAGCTCCTAGTACTGTCTGGATTAGACAAAATGAAAAAAAAAATCCCAAAACATTGTAGCACTGTAGCAATGTCCTCCCCTTGTGGATTTGCTCAAGCGGGCTCAGTAACATTATGAGACTTGTTGTTACTGTGTTTGGCATATCAAATACATCAGGAGTAGCTTGCCAGGCTTTGCCATGCAGGCAGGATACTCTTGGCAGCTTGACAAGCTCTCCAAGAAGGTCGGATGATCGAACTCGAGGCAGAAGATCGAACTCAGGTCAGCCAACTGGCCACGTGCAAGGCAAACGCCCTACCCACTATGCTATCACTCCAGCCTTTCCCAAACTATCACCATGATTAATAAATTCTAGTTGGTACGGTTGAGAGCATTATTGGGCTCATGTGGGCCTGGAAGTTGTAGATCTTTAATCAGTTCTGAAGTTTTAGCATCAGGACATTAAATAGGCAAATAATATTTACAAATGATTTTGCTTATAGTCTGCAAGTACTTGTCTACAGTGGAATTTATCATGCATAACCTATTAGTCATAGTCTTCAAATGAATTGGAAAACTGGACTCTGTAACTAAGGGCAGAATCCAATTTTAAAAATATGTTTGGAAAACCCTTTAGCAAGTGAGCTTGGATAATATTAGATTCGAGCTTTTATAGACTTTCAAGTTTTTGATAAAACATTCCATGAAAAATAAAACAAGGCTTATATTCCTTTTGTTTTTATTTTCAAAGTAATCTGTGCTCATCCTATTTATAAAGCCAGAGCTAAGGATTTGGGACAAAAAAGACAGCTCAAGGGCTGAGCAAATGGTTTGTATGTGGGGAAACCTGTGTGGATCTTCACTACTGTATTGTCCCCAAAACACAGAGCCAGGAGTAGAGTAGTCCCCAAATTCCATTGCATGTGGCCCAGAAGCCAAAGAAATTATGATTCAATAAGCACCTCCCCCTTTTTAGGTTGTTGTTGATACTTTCTGTTGTGGTAACGTTGCACCTGAGAATTATACAAGTTTTGCATGTTTTCAAGTATACCGATATCTGTCTAAACATTAAATTTAGCACAAAAAGTTTGAAACCGTCTTTCACCAAACATAACTAATTGGTTGTTTAATTTAGCTATGCTTCTTTTACCTTTGTTCCTTTATGGTAATTACTAACTTTGTCTTAAATATTTGTTTTTGTTTTATTTTTGTTCTCTTTGTCTATATCTCACATATGAGTAAAACAGTGTACAATGTATCTTTCTATAAATGATTTATATTATTGTTACTTATATTATTAAGCTCAGTTCCCTTTGTCTAATCATGTCTTCATCAGAAGACTGTCATCCTTTTTATAGCTATATAATATTCGATTTGCTCGAGCGGGCCCAGTAACGTCTCCATTGGAGACTTTGTTGTTACTGTGTCTGGCATATCGAATACTCTCAGTAGCTTGCCGGGCTCTCCGAGAGGGGCTGAGAAATCGAACTCGGGTCGGCCATGTTGGCCGCTTGTAAGGCGAACGCCCTACCCGCTGTGCTATCGCTCCAGTATTCTTTATATCATCATCTGTCAGTGAGCACTTAGGTTGTTTACAATGTGTGGCCCTTGTAAATAATGCTGCAATAAATATGAAGGTTCATATGCCTTTTAAAATTAGTACCATTGGTTAATTCAGGGAAATGATTCACAAGCAGGATAAGTAGATCATATATAATTTCTATTTCTAATTTTCTAAAAATTATACTCCTTTTCGTGCTGGCTACTACCAAAAAGACTCATCATTTTTTTCACACGTATGAACAATTTTTGTAAATATAGAATTCTGGATTAGTGTTACATATATGTTTGAATTATTTTAGTATCTTGGATGTTAAATGGGTATTAGTTATTGGCTAATTTTGTACCCATATGATTCTCACTTCTAGACTCTGTGGGATGACAAAATTTAATTGTTTACACAAGAACAGTGATCATCACATGATTTTTTAAAAGTATGTATTTGGTTTTAGCATGTTTGGTGATAATTTTTTTGAAAAAGTAGTCTGACCAAACATGTTGCTTTCTATATATATATATAGTATTATAATTATCATTATGTATTGTTATAGTTATCAATGCCATGATCATCTTCATTCTTCCTCATTTCCATTGATGAGGTTAAACTTAACCTTGGTCTACCTTTTCTATCCCCACACAGCAGTGTGTCTTTTGGGCCTCCAAACAATTACATGGTCTAATAAGGAAAGTTTCTGAAAAAACAAAAAATGACTATGGTCTAGCAAGAAGAAGCAAATGCTTTTGTCAGAACCACATATCCCTTGAAAGGTTTCTCTGCAGTTACACAAGTCAAAGCCTGGAGCTGAGTCCCCTTAGGGAAAAGGAGAAGCAGAAGGAAAGCATGAAGAGCAGCTGGTTTAGAAAGGTGACTACTTCTTGCCTATTAGTGCACTATGAAGTCACTCCATCCTGTATTGACTGGTCAATGCATGCAATAATTACTTTGTAAGCAGGAAGACTAAACTTATAGAGTTTCATGAGAATTTCGTTAGATAACGGGATTTCTTCTAAATCCAAAACAACCAATTAAAGGGATCAAGGGATAAATGTATATATTTCAACATACCTTAATACCCTTTGAAGTTAAATCTTGGGTATATTAACTGCCTATTTGAGTTATTATAGCATGGGTACATTATGGTGTTAATTCACAAAAACAAACTAAAAACTTCAAAAACATCTGCCCTGAACATTCCATCCAATCTATTGCCTTCATCATCTTTTATTGCATTTAACATCCTGGGGAAAAAAATTAGCAAACTGTTGTTTTAATGTAGCAGGGTTTGAAGTGCTCCCTGCCATCCTGTGTCCTTGAGACTTAAGGGTCAACGCATGTATTCAAATTTCCTCCACATATTGAAGCATTATTGCATATTTTTCTCTAAGTAACAGCCTATTTCAACAGTGTAAACAATTAATTTTCTGAAATAAATATGTATATTTGGTTCAGATACCCTGGAGGCACCATTCAGATGCATATATGGAAACTCTTCAACTAACTTGTAACCAGTTAGAAATCTGAGAAACCAAGCCCATTGGACTTTTTTAATTGGAAAAAAAAGCATCAACTCTCCCTTTATTGAAATTCTAGAAGCTGTAATTTTCTATTTTTCTATTCTGATGTTTTCCTTTTGAGACTACCCATGCCACTGCAGAAGTGTTTGTACTTCTGAAACACTTGTTTAAAGTTGCCCAATGAGAAGGAAAACATCAAGCAAGAGCTTCTGGTAGTTATTGGGTCTTGTGAACCAGGAAGCTGCTGTCTGTCACTGGCAAGAGAAGACCCGGAAGTTAGATGACTGATTGATATTGATTTTGCTATTTCTGTATCTCAAAATGATAATGGAAGGTATGATCAGTTTCATTTCAGTTTGCATTTTTCTGGTTAGTTGCTCTCATTTGTGACCTAATAAGAGAATTTTTTTTTTTAACAATTCACAGGCATGGGAATCTCTAATTTTAAACCCTAAAGCAGTATTGAGCCAATTTTTCATCTTTCCCTGCTTGGGGAAGAAAAAGCAATGCTGAGAAGTACCCAGATATATCTGTGGTCATAGAGAAAGTCAGGTTAAGAAGGACGTGACTTATAATTGAAACCCTTGGTCCCTAAGCTTTTATCCATTTAATAGTTTTCAACCATCTGGATTCTATAGTAGAGTATTCAAGGAATCCAATTGACTGTCCCAAATAGAGTGGCCTTTAATCTGCCCACAAGATTGATAAAGAGAAGAAGAGTCCTTTCCTGTACTAGAATAAATAGCCCATCCTTTTGACAGGACAACCACTTTGGGATTGAACTGAGTTGATGATTGGAAAGAAAGTGGCAAAATGTGACTTTCACCCTAACTAGTCAATGATCCAAATATTTTATATACTGCTAGCCTACAAATAGTCAAATTGAACATTATGATCCAGTCTATTCATAGAGCCCAGCAAAAGCAGGGGTCACAGTTAGAGGCTTGCACATCACAATCGCAGATGCAGCAGGCAAGAGTATATGAGAGGATTTACCAGACTCAAACAAAAACTTCCATACATTTCATTGTAACTCATTTTTTTCTCTTTACTTCCCATTATAGTCCCAGCATAGTCTGTTTTATATCATTGTTAAATGGTGCAGCATTTAATCGTGCAGCATTTGTTTACAAAAATTTTATAATGAAGATATAGAAGGGTGAAATTAAGCTAGAAAGCACTAAAGTGCTGAAAATACACAAAAGCACATTTGAGGCATAATATATCTGTGTCAGTCAAGTGCAGATAGTGATCGTGTAGATCTTTGAAAAAACTGATAATGTGATTTCATGTAAATTTTTCAATAGTAACTGAGCATTAAAAACATAAATGAAGAAAAAAACATAAATGATGTCATTTCTACGAAATTCCTGATAGTTATTGAGGATCAGGAAGATTACATCATCTATTTTTATTGTTTCACAAAATAAAGCTGCGTATGTAAGCACTTTTGCTAGCCTTAAGAGAAAGAGGACTCTGATGTAACTAGGAAGTATAACGGAGGAGCTTCTGCAGAGACATACCTTTCCTCAAAGATTGGGAGAAGTAGAGGAGAAAAAATTCATGATAGCTAGATTTTCCAGTATGTAAACAGTACTATGTTGCAGTGAAGGCTGAATTGCCAGACCGTAGAGAGGAATTTTGTAGGGTTAGAGAAGAGTTACTCTAAAAAGAAAATAAGGCTTCTGTATGGTGCTTGGACATTTGTCAGCTTGGATTCTTGTGTTATTAATGATTCAGTTGGAGTATTGTATTAGCAATGACTTTACCAGCTCTGGGACAGTCATCCAAAATCTATGCTCAGAATAACAGACCTATCCTACTTCTAATGTATGGTAATAAAGAGATGTAATAATCTCTCATCATCAATTTTATCTTGAAAAAATAACAAAAATATTAATTCCCATGATGTGTAAAATATTGGCTATTAGATGACAAAGACAAAATGAAAGGTGTGGCAATATGTAAAATAAATGCTTCTGTTTTTGCATCTGTTTTGCCACCTCCAACAAACATTGAATCTTAGCCTGTTTAGACTGTCAGAAATACATCTCTGATGAAAATTCTTGATGAATGTCTTCAGTACTATATTTGTCTGTGGTTCAAAAGTTGGAAAACTTCAATATATGCAGGAATGAAAATGCTGCAGTTGTTCAGGTTCCAGATTATTTTCCAAATGAACAAATTTATAAACGGCCCTGAGAGATACCTCTGAGTGGTGGGTATATAGTTGCAGATGCAAGATCCCAAATTTAATCCCCAGAACTGCATGCCAGCATCCTAGCCTGCTGAGTGTAGCCCTAGTCACAAATCACAAATCACAAATCATCCTGTTATTCGTCGATTGCCTCGAGCAGGCCCCAGTAACGTCTCCTTCATCCTAGCCCTGAGATTATATTCAAGGCTCTTTAGGAGAATGAGACCCATCATTCATTTGGCATATTGGGTACGCCATGGGGAGTTTGCCAGACGCTGCCGTGTGGGCAGGCTACATTCGGCAGCCTGCCAGTTTGTCAAAGTAGGAATGAGATGTCATAATAAGATGTCACGCGGCCGCATTCGCGGGAGCTGGTTTTTATAGTCTCAGCATGGTGGTGGCTGGTCCTGGAGGTCTTCGGCTGCCGGGGCCCTGGTCAGGGCGGGGAGGAAAGCTCAACCCGCTCCCCTCCAAGGGGCCCCTGTGAGGAATAGCCAGGCACCGGGGCAGGAGACTGCACTGTTCTCCTCCGGGAGCTGGTTTTTATAGTCTCTGAGTCTTGGCCGCTGATGGGATTACACGGCGCCAGGGGGCCAGTTGGTGGGTGTGACCGCTGCCTAATGGAATTTGGAGAATCTGGGTGGAGGATGCTCGACTCCAAGATGGAGATCTCCAAGCCTACTCGGTTTGGAGTCGAGCAGTAGCCCTAGTGGCCACTGATAAAAACTGGGGAATCTCTCCCAAAGCAATAATAATATCACATGAGTAAAAATAGCATGTTTTCTTCATAGAAATTGATGCATTTTATGGAAACATGTTTTTAGAACAGCCTTACTATACTTTTGTGAAGTAAATAGCATATTTGTATGTGAGATTTGTTGTATGTGATGGATAAGAAAATTACTATAAAGTGTTTTTAAGAGGTACTAAGGTACTATTGATATAAAAAGAAAAGAGAAACTAAACCTGGACATCTAATCTGCAAGTAAGGAGGCAAGACTGTACAGTGGAAAATGAAAGCCTCTTCAACATAGTGGTAGGAAAATTAAACAACAGAAGAGAGTGAGAGAGAGAATGAGAGACAGAGATAGAGAGAGACTAGATCACTCTTTACTGCCATGCACTTAAATATTATTAGGGTTTTGATTAAACTTGGATATAAAACCCTAAACTATAAGAAACATGAAAATATATAGATAACATACTACAGGACACCAAATTAGCTATGAATTTGAACATTTACTTTCAATGCCAAGAAGGAAAAATGCAAGCAAGAATAATCATATGGGACTCTATAAAATTATAACATCTCTTAGTATAAAATTGCAAGTCATAGCTAAAAGAATATGTGACCTCTCATTAATATGTAAAAAATACTGGAAACAGCAAGTATTGGTGTGAATGTGGAGATACATTATTGGTGTGAATGTAAATTTGTAACGTAAAGTAAGGGCCCTCCCGTTGATCATCGATTTGCTCGAGCGGGCCCAGTAACATCTCCATTGGAGACTTTGTTGTTACTGTGTTTGGCATATCAAAATACGTCACGGGAGCTTGCCAGGCTCTGCCGTGCGGCGAGGTACTCTCAGTAGCTTGCCAGGCTCTCCGAGAGGGGCGGAGGAATCCAACTCAGGTCGGCCATGTTGGCTGCGTGCAAGGCAAACGCCCTACCGCTGTGCTATCGCTCCAGGGCGTTTGCCTTGCATGCAGCTGACCCAGGTTCTATTCCTCTGCCCCACTCTGAGAGCCCAGCAAGCTACGGAGAGTATCTTGCCTGCACAGCAAAGCCTGGCAAGCTACCCGTGACGTCTTCAATGTGCCAAAAACAGTAACAACAAGTCTCACAATTTGTTGTGAGACGTTACTGGTGTCCGCTTGAGCAAATTGATGAATAATGGGAGGACAGTGACAGTGAAAGTGGAAAGATGTATGGAAACTCCTTAAGAAATAAAAGTCAAAATTCAATATTTTTCGGTGATACCATTCCTTAACAGATATCCAAAGGATATAGAAACACTTATTTCAAAAAGTAATGTACATCCCTGTGTTTATAGTAGCATGATTCACAGCAGCTAGAACATGGAGATCAACCAAAATACTAACTATGGAAGTGAGTAATGATGTAAAGATACATAAATTATTGGTTGGTTTCACTCAGATGTAAATATAAGTAATTAAATAACTGGCAAAATAAATAACATCAGTACAGCTAACTCGTGTTTAGTGAAAAGAAGAAGTGGGTGGTTGTAAAGTGAGTAGAATAGTCATTTTGGTGGTTAGTGTATTTTTATACACATTTGGAGTTCTGAAGCTCAACCCTTCATTCCATAATAGTTTAAACTAATTAAGATTAAACAAAATAGAGGGAGAAAGGTATGAATCCTTTGCTGAATAATATTTTATTATTTTAAAATACCATTTTCACTATGGTGTGAATGTGAAACATAAAGGTTATGTTAGGTTAGAATTGTCAATATATTAATGAGTTGTAAGGGGATAATTTATTTAAAAAGGGGATCCTATTAAAAATTTAACATTTCTTCACACAGTAAAATAAACTATTAAATAAATTGTAAAAATCTGTAGGAATCCAACGAGTTGATGATAATAGGCAAGAGCTGCTAGTTGTAATGAAAGTTGAATTTGCTTGTTAAAAATTTAAAAAATGAAAAATGTACTCAATTTGGGCTGTAGTTGGAAAAGAAGATAAAAACAAAATGCCCAATCTTGTATCATAGTTAAGAATCTGGGCACTAAAATATCTTGTCCCAGTTCATAATCCGATTCATAAAGACCCCCATTTGTTGAGAAGGAAAAGCACCAGACTTCAAGGTTGTGTTCTGTGCCCAGAGCCAGGCTTGATTATGCCAGATAATGATTTGAAGATGTCAGTTAACTTAAGATGATAGTGAGAGAGACATCCTCTAAATCTTGCACCCAGACGAAACCTTTGAGGCCACCAAGCTCCTTGTATTGCAAGTGAAACTGCTGAGAAATAATATGAACCCTCTTCAGGACTCCTGTTTCATAGCCCTCCTCTTCCCTGATACATGAAGATGCTGAGATGGAGGGATTCCTTCAGGCCCACTCAGGCTCAGTCAAGTTGAGGCTGTGAACTTAAATGCCAAGGTCAGACAGACAGAAAATGAGTTCAGTGAATACTAGTCTTTTCCAGAATGTTTTGACTGATTTTAGTGGGGTTTCATGCCATATAGCCAAGATTGATTCAAGGATATGTTAAATAAATTTATATTATTTCTTTCATAATTTGAGAGTGGATTTCATATATTTTTTGTAATGCAAACTGTGTGACTATGGTTGAAAAACATGTTTTCTTCTTCTGCCACTTCTCTGGAATAGAAATATAGAAACTCTATCCAAAAAATAAGAAATAATTATTTTTTTCCAGGGTTGATATATTTATATTCTTATAGTATTTTCTGTTCAAGTAGGTGAAATTATACATTTATGCATTCACATTTAATATAAACATGAATGCATTCATGTACATACACTATGCAAAGTCCTATGTTCCTTTAATATTTTTAATCCTTTAGAATTTTTTTGAAAGAGAAATTGAAGAGAGAGCCAAAAAGAAAATAACATCCCCTTGACCACTCTTTTGGGAATGATTATTATTTAAATCTTTTCACTTAAATGTCCCTGACCCTCCTGATTTGTTATATTTTGCAAAATATATACACATAGGTGTCTGTATGTATTTGCATGCTTACTAAAGTTTTCTAAACCCATGA
This sequence comes from Sorex fumeus, assembly GCF_029834395.1. Classification (NCBI taxonomy): domain Eukaryota; kingdom Metazoa; phylum Chordata; class Mammalia; order Eulipotyphla; family Soricidae; genus Sorex; species Sorex fumeus. The sequence continues at coordinate 61,626,463 of NW_026606155.1, read as the reverse complement.
TAATTTTTGACCAAAATCTTTTTGACGTTTTAATTTAATGTCTAAATATCTATTTCATCAAAGTTTTGGTAATATATTTATAGTAGTGTTTGGTTTATACTATTGATGCAGAGAGTTATTGCACAACACCACCAGCATGCTCGTGACCCCATTTTTGTGTCACCTCTGACCTGATCTTTACTCATCCTCAAATCACTTCCCCCGCTGCTAATACATTTTTAATTTTAAAAATTTTGTCTTTGAGTCACATCTACTGGTGCTCAGGACTTTCTTCTGGCTCAAGCATCACTCCTAGAAGTACTTTGGTAAAGTTAGAGGGTCAGCCACATGCAAGGCGTGATCCTTAACCCCTGACCCCACTCCACTATCTCTCCAGAACTGTTAATAATGTTAATAATGTTGCAATCCAAGGTTAAGAGTTTGTGTTTGTTACTGTCTAGTCCCTTGTTCTGACACTTTAGTTTTAGTTCATGCCTGTTTTGAAACTTACTGCAGTTCTTCCTCATTTTACATATACTTTTAATCTCTGCATTGTTAAGCTTACTTTTAGCTCAGATCTTTTTCTTCATTTTGATGTCTTTATTTCTTCATGTGGATTCTTACTAAAGCATTTCCTCATTTAGAGTGCCCAATCTCTTTGACATATGCTCCAACTTTACAAAGTAGTCATGGTATTATGCCTTTCTGTTCATTACACATACTGAATCTGTGCTCCTGAAACTTGGAGTATTTGACCATGGGTTTCCCTTCTTCATAAGAACTGTGATGTTACAGCATTATCTCAAAATTCTTATTTCATCGAATGTCCCTTGTATTGTCTAGAGGAATGCCTGCAAAGCAGCTCATGTAGTCAGTGAAAGAGCAAAATGGAACTATGAAAGTTAGGGGGGAGAGAGAGAGAGAGAGAGAGAGAGAGAGAGAGAGAGAGAGAGAGAGAGAGAGAGAGAGAGAGAAAGGGTCACTGATGGAGGGATGGGTACTCGATCATTGTATGACTGAAACATAATCATGAAAGTTTGTAAGTCTGTAACCATATCTCATGGTGATTCATTAAAAAAATGACATTAAAAATTTAAACAACCCCCCTCAAAAAGACAGTACAAAGAGTTATGGAACTATTTTGATGTATTTGAAAGCCTGATGAGAAAAAAATGTGCATTTTAACTTATTTGGGTAAATTAGAATCAAGGTCAAATTGGAAAAAAAAAAGATTGAAATCTGACTAGAAAGACCAGTCAGTCTGCATGGACCATAACAGTTGTTCATGGTCCAAGAAATTCCTTGCATACCTATTTGTTTCTACTTTCCCTTCTGAAAGCTGCCTATAAAGCAGTATCAGAGAGTGATACTTCCAAGAGATACACCACTACTTAAGGCTCTCTTACCAGTGTTATCATACTACCTCATTTGATAATTTACTTTCAGAAATTATTTTCTTTATCATCCATAAGGAATCTGTAAACTTCTCCCACCATAACTTCTGTTATTTCTAACTATCCCAAATATTTTACATTGTGTTCCCATTTTCTCATGTTTTTCCCCTGTTCAGAATTGTATTTACGGGGGGGGGGGGCTGTTTTTGTTCAACATGTTATATTCCATCTCCACAATTTGCTATTTTTCCATTTGTTTTGATCAACGTCACCATTCAATGATGAATGTCAATGGTCTCTCTGTAACCATTCTCCATGAATGAACCACAATGTCACTGCATTGTGGTGGAATTATTATATGGTGATCCTGTCTCTGTTTAAAATTTATATTCTTCTATGTGCTAATATTTCAAGTTCATTTTATTTTAGTGCCTTTGGTTTACATATATATGTGTATATATGTTATATATATGCACGCACAAATATACATTTCTGAAACCAGAAGTACTGAGTAAAAAAACTACTGCTATTTCATCTTTTCCAATCACACTGTCCTCTACAGAACTTTCTTAGAAAAATTTTACTCATATGTTACCCCATCTCTGCTATTTATCTCTTATTTCCCCCTTTAAGCTCTTTATCTGCTGAGACACATCTCCTGTCCTTTATGAGGGTTCCTCCACTTTGTCAGAAGAGAGTGAAATGTAAGCCTCTTAATGGAATTGTTAAGATATATTTTTAATTAAAACTATATTGACAATATTTTCACATCCAGCTTTCTCAAACCCAGTTATTGGAGATTAAATCTTTCACCAAGATCTCCAATTTCAGGCTCCAAACTTACAGAAGTACTGTGGAGGACTTTCTGTATTCATTTTTTTTCCCACTTGAATCTTCAGAAGTCATTACAAGTTTTGTGGATTCAACGTCATATCCTTTTGGGAAAAATGATAACTTTTTTTTTTGAAACTTAAACCCAATTTTATTTCTCTGGTCCTTTCGAAATTACATTTTTGTCAAACTCAAAAGTACTTTGACATTAAAGAATCTTATAATTTTAATTTAATTTAGCACACACAGTCATTATTTGAGTGGGCTCAAATGTGTTATCTTTGGTGGTATTGGGTTTTTTTCTTCTTATCTCCTTGTTTTTTCATTTTTTATTTTATTGAATCAGATAGTTACAAGCTTTCATGTTTGGCTTACAATCACACAATGATCAAACACCCATCCCTCCACCAGAACACATTCCCCACCACCAGTATCCCTGGTATGCCCCCCTCTTTCCCACCCTCCCTGTCTCCATTGCAGATGATATTCCCCATGCTCTCTCTCTACTTTTGGGCATTATGGTTTGCAAAGCAGATTCTGAGAGGTTGACTTTCTTAATTAGCCATGTTGATTCACCAACCCATTAGAGTGAAGAGTCACCAATGGACCTGTTAATGCCTTTATCAGAGATTGCACAGGAGCCCGCCCTAAACCATAGCTTGTGCACCCCCTTGCAGCCAGCATCATTTTTATGATTGATAGTTTTAGTAGAATCTAGTTTTTTCTCTTCTTCTTTTCCACGGTGATAACTTCAGTTCTCTAATCTTCTCATACTCCATTTGATTCAACATCAACCCTGCTGAAATCTTTTTCTTTCAGTTTTTATCTTGGATTATTTTTTCCATCTTCTCTAGGCATGCTTCATCCTTTCTAATAAGCTAGAGGATACATAGGTATTCCTCAAATTCTCTCACTTTCTTTACTAGATGGGTTTTTTTTTCATCTCATTCTTTCCTTGGAAGATAGGAGAAAACTTGTTACCAATCTCAGCAGAAACTTCTTGATTCAACTCAACAGTTTCTATTAAATTTCTTTTTTAACTGAGTAATATTAATCTCTTGCCTAATTTATTTTTGTAGGTTTTATTTTCTCAAATCTTTATATTTTTTAAATGTTATTGCCATGGTTTCTATAACTTTAATTTTGCAGGACAAAATAGATCGGTTATTTAGTTTTATCTTATCAGTACTGAAAAATGAGTGAGAAACTATTATTTTCTATTCTACCTAATGTCCTTATTACTGTGTTTACATAGCAAAAACCATGTTTTATGTTCATGTTATGCACATTAATAGATACTACCATATTTACACGTTGCCATACATTGTTTTATGCTTACACAAATATCTACTAAAAACAATATGCACCAAAATTCTAAATGCCATTATGAATTGTGGGATACACTTATGATGATTAAGGCAGATATCTAAATCTAAAGGTACCCATGGAACACTTAGACTTAATTGTAAGCTAGTAGGAGATATATATATATATATATATATATGTATATATATATATATATATTCAATAGTGGAGAACTATAGAACAACATTAGCTTGGTGAAACAGATCTTGAGTATGTATTTAATGAAGGCTATTAGAGTTAGAGTTTTTGAAAGAAAAGATGTCAATGAGAAAAAATAGAAATTGATATTTTTGTGTAAAAACAGAGAAGCACAAATCTTTTGTAGCATTCTATGCACACTATGATATGATGCAGTAGGACTGCAAACCTAGATCGTCTGTGAATGTGTGTTTGGGAAATAGGAAGAAAATTATTTCTATATAATTAGACAATGTTGGTTTTTATAAGGCTCCCTAAGATATTTGAATATTTTAGGCTATGATTTTCTCCACTTATAAATGTGACTACACTATAAAGGTGGACTTGGAGATCGGAAGTTGGGACAACAACAGAAGAGGCAGAAAAAAATGAATAGGAGGTTAATTTGAATTATCTCTAGGAAATAGAAGATACAACATTTGAGAACTGAATATATACATATGCGGTAAAAGGGACAGGTTGAATGGCACATCTAATCAGAATATATTCATAGATGATAGTAAAATTAATGCTGTTTATCATATAGTATATGGATAATTTGAAGAGAGGGTGGGTAGATTAATGTATATGATAGGGGTTGAATCATTTTATACAAAGAGAGTTTAAGACCCAAAAATCTTAGAGATAAAAGTTTGCAGGCCATTTGGACATGTGTAGATTAAGGTGAAAATTGTGGGTTTGTGTTAATTCATCCAAGAACATACAAAGATATAAGAGAAGAAAATCAGTGATCCTGAACCCTAGGGAATTACATAATTTAAAATATATGCTCTCTAGGAATCATGGAAAGGGCAGGATAGGAATCATGAAGCGAGAAGTATTTAGAACACTAATTGAAGAAAAATTAATGAAGTATATTAAAAAAGAATATTGAGTAGAAGAGTAGAACTCAGAGTCTGTCATAACAACACAATTTTTCTTAATTCAGTGGATAGTCTTCTTGACATACAAGGTTGTAGTTGTCTATACCAATGTAATTATGTTTCTACCATTCTTCCTTGTTGGCATGATGATTTTAAATTAAGATTGCCTCACAAGAAGAAGTGACCTTGATACTTACATTTTGGTTAGCTATGATTATAGTAAAGATCTTCTCTCTGACACCATCAGGCTCCTTGATTAAAATATCAAATCTGTGAGTCAAGGCTCAAACATGCTGAAAACATCTTTCTTTCCTCCATGCTTCTGCACAGATGTGGTTGCAAAAGAGCAGTCTCTGAGTATCAGATTTGGTGTGATCATTGCAGCCTCAAATTAGAAGGTCCAAATCTCAGCACTAGATGGCTGGAATAATTTGATTTGGAAGAGGAGGCCCTGACATACTTGTGACTAAATAATTAACAGTGGAAATTAAAAGGCTTTTGGCATTGGGAGGTTGAGCGAGAGTGGGGATGGAAAGGATAGAAAGAAAAATAATTGAGAAGAAAGAAGCTTGGGTGTCCAGAGAATCTTAACTACCTCAACACTCCCCAAACGGATCTGAAGAGTCAGGTAGCAGTGACACTGTATGCAGCATGTTCATGGGAAAGAGATAACAGGAGATTCAACAGGGTACACATTCACCACCCAGGTCAGACTGATTCTTGGAATGACAATTTTCAAGTGTCCATTTCCTTCCTAACTCGATTCCTACACCCTTTCACTCATTTGTTTCTGAGCTGATAGATAAACCATTAAAGCTGATAGATAAACCATATCTTCTCACAGTGGCCAACACCCAGCCCTCTTTGAGTTCTGATAAAGAAAGGTTTATTGGAACACAGCCAAGCATATCTATTTACATATCCCCATGCTGTCACACTAAATGGCAGAATTGAGTGACATTGTGACAATTACCTGTGACAATGTAAGGTATTCAACACCTAGACTATATCCATGCCCTTTACAGGAAAACTTTGCTTACCAGTATCTTCTTATATAGACACTTGATCTTGAGAACAGCTGAGCCTAAATTCATTTTATATGGTTATGTTCTAATATACCATAGACCCAGAAACACACATACACAGGAAATGGAGAATTACATGATTGAAAATGCTCTCTAACTCTGAATTATATATTTTTTAATGTTGCATAGACTGTTTGGATTACCCTCTTCCCATCCCCCCCCCACAGGCTTCATCTTAATCTTCCCAAGTGAAATCTGTCCTTTGCTTCATGTTGTCTTGTAACCATATTTCAATAGCACTTAATCAGTGATAAAACTGCTTTGATTTATTCCCAGCTGTGGATATTATTGTTGAAATCTGTGTAAGTGTTCCGACGTGTTATGATTGGAGCAATAGCATTTAAGAGTCCAGAGGCAAGTCAGAAAATTAACAACTGAGTTTTCTGATGCCTAAATTAACTGCACAGACAGCGCTGAGTACAATGAGAAAGTTCTGTGGAAACTTACTCGGCATTATGTAAAGTGTTGAAATGGCTCACCCATTAAAAGTATTATATCACGAGGACAAGTTCTCTTTGGATATACTCCCTAAAGGCAGTACCAGAATTTCATATAAAGGACAGCTGGCGGCTGGCTGTTTTCTTCTGGGACACTTTTGTTCATGCAACATATAGACTGTTGATGTTAGAGAACTATAGAAATGTTAACATTTTTTCTATTCTGTAGCAATGGTTAACCCAGGATATGCCTGTGGGGGATTTGAAAATGCCTCTGACATCAGAAAAGAACAAAAGGAAACACTCAGTATCCCTTGCTGAAAAAAATACAAAGGGAAAAAATGACATCATAATCTTAACACCTGGCAATATCAAATCTTTGGAATCTTCCAAAGTATGTTTTAACCTCATATGTTAATCATGAAAAAAGAATACTGGATTCTGGATGATATTTAGAATAATTCCTGGTTTTTCTCATTCATTTTCTGACACTTGATTTCTTCATGTAAATATTTTTTAATCTTGTTTGGGGGACCTGAGCGATAGTATAGCAGTTAAGGCTTATATGTGGCCAACTTTGATTTGATCTCAAGTGCCACATGCCCCCCCCCACACACACACACACATACACACACTGCCACCAAGACTTGCAGAAGGCAGGTTTGGAGGCCCCTGAGCACTGTATGGGTGGCCTAGCTTATCCCCAGCATCCAGGCCCAGTAGCACCGTATTCTCATTCTCAGGTCCTTGCATTGAACCACTGGCCTAATTGGCTTAACATCACAGAAGTGTCCCTGAACTTCTGAGTGTCACTTGAGGGCACACCTCACACATAAATCAATAAAATGGTGTTTATTTATTAACTTGAAAAGAATAAATTTATATTCACAATATCTATATGTGTTAGTTACATTCACTGCAATAACTATAGCCAAGATTAAAAAAAACCCAAAAGCACAACAAAAGATGAATGGATAAATAATCTATGGTATATAAACACAGAAGAATGCTGTGCCACTGTAAGAAAAAGGAAATTCTGCCTTTTTCTACAAGTTGTAGGGAGCTGAAGATGTAATGCTATGTGAAATGAGCCAGAGGAAGAAGGGCAAGTGCCAGATGATCTCAATCACATTGTGGTTTATAAGTAAAGTCAGGAAATGGATAGTTTCTAACTAACCCCTGGACATTGACTACATAACTGAAGTTACCAAGTGATGGTTATGTGAGAATTGGAGAGTGGAGAAAGAAGAGGTATACTACAAGTGATGCAAGGACAGTGACAGAGGGATTTATGGCACTTTGGTGGTGTTACAATAAATTTGTCCAACAAATGCATTAACACAGGTAAATTTCCTCTGCGACAATAATTTTTGGTTCTGTTTATTATAGTTTGCGTACACTAACTATAGAATTTGTCGTGATATGTCCTCATTCACTCTTTTTATAAATCTTAATTCACATAAAGTAAAAGAACTTTACATATATACATTAATAATAAGTGATTGTTTTTGCTCAGCTCTGTTGTTAACCTATATTCCTGCAGGCGGTTATATGTTAGATAACATTGCCGATAGTTATTATTGTAAAGTATGTTTGTACCAGAATAGAGAGGTATTTTTCTTCTATATGATTGTTTAAAAATTTTTTTCTCTCTTTTGGGCCACACTGGGCAGTGCTCAGGGATTATACAGTGATCCTTCTGGTGGTGCTCAGGAGATCATATAGGTGCCAGGGATCAAACCAGGGCCAGTCATATGCAAGGCAAATGCCCTCCCTACTGTGCTATAACTCAGTCCCCTAATTGACAATTTTTAAAATTGAAAACTATCCTTAGTGTTCTTAGGAGCTATATGAATGTCATATTTTATTTTAAAATAATATTTGATTATTTTCAAACAATGGATGAAAACTGTAGCACCTAAGCTGGTTATTATTATTATTCAGTTTCTGAGTGTCAGATCGTTGATTTTTCCCCAGCTAGATTCTGAATCCCTTTAGAGCCCAATCTTTGTGTAGAATCTCTGGATATCTTCTACCCTGTTCAGTATGTAGCAATTTAATGCTAAATATATGTTTGACAAATACTGCTTAAAGTGGTATTTTTTGCCTATGTCTTGTAACACAGAGGCCCCTTGTCTTCTCTCTTGCCCGCATTTGCTGCTTTATTTCACTTTATATTAGTTCATGGATTCCAGAAGGGTTTAAGAAAGTCAGTTCTCAGGTTCACAGTCTCTAGGCACTCAAGTTGAAATCTTGAGCTTTTCCACTTTTCAGCCATATGTCCTTGGCAAAGTCTGTGACTTTCAGTGCCAGCCAGAAGACCTCTTTGGATTTTTGAGTAAAACGTGGGATAATGCCCAGAAGTGCTTTGCCTGACCTGAGTGCTCAGCAAATGATTGTTTTTATTTTCCTTCTCCCTTGATCATTCTCATCCATTTGAGTCAGCTATTTTTTTTGTAATCAGCACTTTGTAAGTTTAAAAATGCTCTAAAATGGTTGATAAATGTTAAAAATAAGTCTTAACTACACTGATATGATGTACAACTATAAATTCTTTTAGCTTCATGTACTTTGTAATTTAGATTTCTAAGCACTTGGATAGAATTGTGCCTGGCAGATTTCTTTAGTGTATTTTCTTAGACCCATTTTGTGGAGAGACAAATTGAGAATTGAGGAAAAAAATGTTGTTGAATGTTCTTCAGCAACTGAGAATTATAAATAGGAAGTAAATGACTTTCACTAACAATACTCTAACTCTAAGGTAAAATCTTTTTGTGTGTAGATCTTATGTGAGCACTGTGCTCACATATATGTCGCATTTCTGTCCACATATGGGCCATGGCCTTCTTTGTGAGGTGGTATATTCTGCTGAAGTCTGCTAATGGCCTGTGAATCAAATTCATAATGAGATTAAAATCTACTGTTCTTAGAAGAAGAAGAGTTGAGAATGTGTTGCAAAAGCCCTTTTGTCTCATCATATTAATGTTGATGTCCTCTTATCCCAGAACTTGGCTGAAGCTGGAGCCAAAATCTATATTGGTTTAATTTTAAGTGCCCTGTGAACAAGTGCTTCCAGGCACGAAAGGAACTGAAAGATACTTAGAGTGCTCACATTCCTGGTTGTGGACGCTCTGATGGAGCTGGGGTTTCTCACAGCAGCTTGAACTCACATGTTCCACATTTCTGTGAAGGAGGAACTGAACTTATATGACCCTGCCAGTTGTTATTTGGGGGTGGAGGGTGGGAAGGTGGGGGGAGAGTGGGGAGCAGTGGGTAATAGCAGAAGTGATCTAGATTCATTAATGAGCTTAGTAGGATTAGAGACAAAATGCTGATTTTTCTAATCTCATTGGAAGAAACTTCTGCAAAAAAAAAAAAAGTTGCCAAATGATTTTCTTCTGCAATCTTCTTTAAGAAAGTGTATGCAGAAAATGATAAACAAATCAGATCATACTGTATAACCAGATGACCTGATAGATCAAAAGCAGCAGTTACCTTTTAAAAACTCAGTTGTATTACCTGCATGTCCATCAAGTTTAAACTTCCCACTTTTTTCTTAGTAGTTTAGGGTAAGCATGTTTTTCTGTTATGAAAGAAATAAAGAACAGAGAATGAGTTCTCTGCTGTAGGACATAGCTAAGTAAAATGGCCATCTTTGGTGACAGTGCTACTGTCTCCCAGCATGCCCGTGGGCCAGGTCCATTGTGAACAAGGGAGGCAAGTTCAAGCGCAAAAGCAGCCTTACTCAGGTGTGCTGGCCTGGAGGCCTCTGCTACTCAGTGAGGTGAAGAGTGCTTGATCTCTTCCCACTCATCTCAGCTAGGGGTCTATTGTGCAGACCTGCCTGAAAGCTGATAAAATGACATTCCCTGGTGTGATTGAGTTTTAATATAAGATTACAACCATAGATCAAAGTGAGGAGGACAGTTGGGCATGGGCTCTTAAGAATTTCAGAGCCACCGCATAAAGAAGATAATTATGCCTTGTGATTTAGGGTTGTTTCAGAGAGACACTGGAAAGCAAGGCATGTCCTCAAACCAAGGGCTTTTGTACCCCTTCCCATCTCTGTACTGAATGCAGCTTAGTCTCTAGAAGATCTTTCTGAGTTACAACGAAAGGAACCGGCTCTGTTCTTTTACAGGATTTGCCTGAGTATGATGATCTGCTGTTAAACAAAAGTGATATTATGGGTATTTTTACCTGGAATTTTGAACAAAATCAAGCCAAAAACTGGGGGGCAACATAGAGTCACAATCCTGTTATTCTGATTTCACCAACTCAGATTTTATGTTAATCCAGCATCAGCTGAATTTCAATTTACTTTTGCATTTTTGGACCCTTTCCCCCCCTAAAGAATAAGTCTGAATCATGTTCCTTACCTGTAGACCAATTGGGTTTTAGATTTTTGGTCTATACTCTATGATCCGCCTTATGATCTATTTGATATTTACCTTTATTTACTAAAGGTTACTCTGACATTCCAGGTTTTTCCCCTTTTTTACATGTCTACGAAGCCCCCTGTGCCATTGTTATTGTTTCCATTAGCCAAAGTTTCTGAAAAAATAATTTCCTTTCTAATACCTTTATATTAGCAGGTCAATAGTTTGGTTTTCCATATTTTATATGCCAATTAATATAGGTTATACCAAATCTTTATAAAATATTTTTCATTTTTTGTAGGAGTACTGCTATTTATTTAGCCATTGATTAAACTATCGAATAGAGCATGAACTACACATTACCTTTTTTTAATCACCGGGAGATACAATTACAAAGCTTTCCTATTTGCATTTCAGCTGTACAATGTTCTATCATTCTTGCCTGCACCAGTGCACATTTTCCACCACTGGTGTCCCTACTATATGCTCCCCCTCTTCCCATCCCAACCCTCACCCTGCCTCCATGGCAGACAATTTCCCCAATACTCTCTCTCTCTACTTTGGGGCATTATATTTTGCTTGAATTTTCCTACCACAATTCAAGCCTGCCTTCCAGGGGTGGCAAGTGCTAGATCATTAATTGCCTGTGCTCATTTTGAATATCTTGGGCACTGCACCGTGAACTTCTGGAATCCTAGATTGCAAATGGTTGGGTTCCAGAGACATTTCTGTAGGGCACTAATCCATTTTGGGATTCAGTTGGGTGTCTCTGAACCAGGGCTGTTGGTGCGCTAAAATGGAACCTGGAGGCACATTGGCCGTGACAGCCAGGCCGACGAGCAGATGGGGAACCAGGGAGGGAACCTGCACCTCTGCTGCCATGCAACATGAAGATTTGTCCTGGAACCCGCATACCTGGGCCCTTGCTTGTGGAAGCTCTTGGTCACCGGGATTCCATCTGGAGTAGGTGCGGAGACTGCACCTGCTCCATCTGGGATGCCCCAGTGAAATTGGTTCAATATGGGGTCTGGAGAGATCTGTGGCTCTGTAGTGTCTTCCGGTCCTCATTGCTGTATCTCTGGACCAGGATTGTTAGTGCCCTAAAATGGTACCCAGAGGCACATTGTGGGGGTGACATCCAGGCCGTCGACTGGGCAGAGAGCCAGGGAGAGATAATCCAGAACTCTGCTGCCATGCAGCATGGAGATTTAGTCCTGAAACCCTCATACCTGGGCCTTGCACGTGGAAGCTCTTGGCCACCGGGATTCCATCTGGATTAGGTGGAGAGAGTGTACCTGCTCCATCTGGGGTGCCCCAGTGAAATTGGCTTGGTAGGGATCCCAGAAAAATCTATGGCTCTGTTGTGTCTTCCAGGACTCACTGCTGTGTCTCTGGCTTTTGATCTCTTTCGAGATTTATGGGTCTCTGAAGCAAGGCCAGTAATAGAGTTTATACATGGTGGAGCTGAAGTTGGTTCATGAGAGTGACTGCCAGTGCTTCCATGTGTATTTGGAAGTGTGTGTGTGGGGGGGGGGGGGAGAATAGCCCACTCCAAATCCATGAAAGCCTGGAGATTTCAACACAAAACCCACATACCCAAATTTTCAGCAGATTATATCTTAGTGAAGTCTGCCCTGAGACAGTGGAGTCAGGCCAGGGGTATGTCAGCGATTTTGGATTGTGGAAGCAAGCAGCTACTGGGGGCTTTGCTTGGGCAGGCACAGGCAAACCTTTACCCCTCTGTTTTACCCCAGTCTGTTCAGCCATGTGCAAGTGTGAGATTAACTGTGGCTTTTGGTCTCTTTCTAGATTTATCTATGGGTCTCTGATATCGATAAGGCTAATAAATGAGCTTGTATAGCTGAGCCAGAGGTGGTTTGTGGGCATAGCTTCCACACACCAAACCTTTGGACGATTTATTTCTTGATAAACTTAGTCCTAAATTGTTGGCATCTGGCCAAAGGCACTACAACAATTTGGGGGTGTCAGAAAGCCAGAAGTCACCATCAGGCTGCCGATGCACTTGCCCCGCAGGCACAGGTTGACCTGTTGGTGGCATCATACCCCCATATAAAATGTTTTTCAACTTTAAATATTTTTTTATCAGACAAGAAATACCTGGGATAAAAATGACTACATGTAAAAAAATGAAAATGACTCTTAATTTCGCCAATTAGAAAACAATTTGCTTGTAACGTTGTGGTTAGTTAACCTTCTGTGACTCTCCCTTAAAGTAGGGATGATAAAGAGGCTTTACCCATAATTCAGCCTCCCAGGGTTTCTGTGAGTGTAAAGCATGTTAATCTGTGAATGGTGCTTTGAACAGCACCAGGGGTGAAATCAGTGTTTGATGGAAGGTGGCAGTTACTGTTGTTATTGTTGGGTATTTTATCCCAGACCTTGTTTCCTAGGTGTATGGCAAATCATTTTTGTAAGTAAGTATGAGCATATATTCAGTGAAATCATGGTTTTTGAAAGCTGCAAGAGGCCTTAGAGTTTATCTAATCAGATTCTCCACAGGGGATACAGGAAATCAGCTGGTGAATTCTTGACAGCCATCCTATTCCAAGACCCTACTCCAGGACCAACTGAGTAGAAATTCTAGAAGTAGATGTAAGCATTTGGAAGGGAAAATGAGATGATTTTGATGATTTTGGCAGCTGGAAAGACCTACTGAGCTGTGTGGAAAACCTCCTTTAACTGAAATAGTAAAAGCACGCTGAAAACTGAATGAGGAGTCTCAGAATCACGCAAATGTTCAATCATAACCAGAGCTGTGGCTGGTTATCAACATCAGTGTTGCTTCCACCACACAAAGAGCCACCAAGAAGGTATAATGAGATAATCATTTTGTATGGGTTTAGCTTCATGGTACTCCATTATATCTGGTTTCTGTACTAGTCTGTTTAACGAGATACAATGTTAGTGAGTACTTAATCCAGGTTACCTGATAAACAAGTTGAAAATTAAAGTAAAACAAAAAAGAAAGCACTTCATTCATTCATTCATGAATTCATTCTTTGGTTCATTAGCAAAGCATGAAATCCTTCAAACTTCCCCTAACCCACTCTCACCTTGTGTCATACATCCTAGTGGCATTTTACTGTTTGTAAGCTCCCAAGTTTAGGTGGTTTGGGGAGTGGATAGAATAAGAAGCAGTTATGACTTTAAAACTTTGCAATGTATGCTTTGTGGTGGAACTTAGGACCTTTATGTACACAGAGGCATTCTACTGTAAAGCAGGTATAATGGAGAGCAGGTAATGGAGATGTTTCAGGAAGTTCAGTAGCCCATAGAGGTAGCAAAAATCATGTGGTATAAATTGACCCATGTTTGAGAAATTACTGGAGGGAAAATAAAATGACAAGATTTGGAAAGCTGTAGGTGAGGTGATTTGTAATGTTTCTAAATATTCCAGGTACAACTACAGTCTTGTATGCTACTGACCTCACCTCTGCACATGACTGGTTCAGTAAGAATCTACATGTAGGTGTATAGATGTTTCACCACAGCTTTCTGACATAAACTAATGATGTAGACTGCTACACATGGTGACATGATTAAACAAGATGTTAATTAGTGGCTCCACTAAGAGTCCTGATCCTTCCTTTTAGCAGCCTTGGTTATGTTTGTACCAAGAGTTAGAGACAGAAATTACTGTTCTCTACATAGCATCTATTAATGATGATAGGGGTTCAGGATTCAGGAAAAAGCCATTTACACTACTTAGTAGGATGTATCAGGTCCATCTTCTTGTCCTGGGGGTTGTCCAAAACTATGTCTTTGTAGAAAGAAAGGTGGCAGTTTTCCTGCATGCAGTAATCATTTGTAGTATTACTTAGTTGTCATGTATTGATGATCCCATTTCAATCAAACATATCTCATTCAGCAAGCTTTTGATGGGAGGAATTTTTGGAAGGGTTTAGGAAGGTTAAATCTGTGAGACATGGCTTCCATCTGGAATGCATTAGCTACAAAGATTTATTAGTCAGAGTGCCTCTGCATAATGTTCCATGGAAAGCAGGCCCTGCATCTAATTTCCAGCATGATGTCTATATGAGGAGTGATCTCTGAAATATCATAGGTGACAATCAAGTTTGTTATAAAAATAGTAAATGCCCAGGATTTTCATGGCGGTTATTTTAAATCCCTCATGAGGGCTGCTGAGCAGGTAGTTGATTTGTTGACAAATGATAAAAATCAAGGAATAGTAGCATGCATGAAATTTTAAAATGGGATGGTTCTTTTGAGTAGGAAAAAAAACTATGAGGACAATTATTAACCTTTGATGTTTTCATTTACCTTTTTTCTGGGCACAATTGCATTTGAAAATATTAAGACCAGTATTTAACTGTGTAGAAAGTGTATCGCTCTTCTGATTAAAAGCACTTTTAAGAGCCTGTGTAGTTGATCAATATGAGAGCTAGGGAGAGCTTTATAACATTTTATACATAAGACAGTCTGAAACTACATTGTTCTGAGCCAGAATGTGATTGGCATAAATTAGAGATAATGGTGGTGCTAGAATTTCCAGCCCCACTGATCATTGTGTGGAAGGAAGACAGAGTTGTTTTGTAACTCAGGCTTTCTTGTGCTACTGTCCTCATAGACACACACACACACACACACACACACACACGTGTATCACTGTATCACTGCCATCCCCTTGTTTATCAGTTTGCTTGAGCAGGCACCAGTAACATCTCCATTCGTCCTAGTCCTGAAATTTTAGCAGCCTCTCTTTACTCGTCCTTCCCGAAGGTGCCACACTGGAGGCTCTTTCAGGGTCAGGGGAATGAGACCCATCATTGTTACTGGATTTTGACATATTGAATATGCCATGGGGAGCTTGCCAGACTCCGCCATGTGGGCAGGACACTCTCAGTAGCCTGCCAGGTTCTCCGAGAGTGAGAAATAGACAATAAGAGGTCGTGTGGCTACGCACTTCTAGGAGCTTGGTTTTATAGTCTCTGGATCTTGGCCATTGATGGGATTACACAGCACCAGGGGGCAGTTGGTGGGTGTAACTGCCTAGCTACTGGAATATGGGGGATTTGGGTGAAGGAGGCCCAGTCCCAATCCAAGCAGGCTTGGACATCTCAGCCCCGGGTTCTGCACACCTGGGTTCTTCTGCCGGATCCTTCAAGCCTGAAGCTCATCCGAGCATGTGGAGAGTGGTCTTGAGCACAGCTGTGGCTGGGTTCTGGAGGTCTTCAGCTGCCAGAGCTCTCTTAGGGCGGGGAGGGAAACTCAGCCCTTGCCCCCTCCAAGGGACCCCGGTGAAGACAGCCAAGCATGGAGATATATGATATATATAATATATATATATATATAATTATATGTATCACTGTAGCACTGTCCTCCCATTGTTCATCAATTTGCTCGAGCGGACACCAGTAACATTTCCATTGTGAGACTTGTTGTTACTATTTTTGGCATATTGAATAAGCCATGGGAAGCTAGCCAGGCTCTGCTGTGTGGGCGGGATACTCTCAGTAGCTTGCCAGGTTCTCTGAGAGGGATGGAGGAATCGAACCCAGGTCAGCCACATGCAAGGAAAATGCCCTACCCGCTGTGCTATTGCTCCAGCCCATATATATATATATATATATATATATATATATATATATATGTGTGTGTGTATGTGTATGTATATGTATGTGTGTATATATACATATATATACATACACACATATGTGTATGTATTTGAAACTAATTTCTGAGGCCCAAACTCAAATCTTACCACCATTTCTGCATATGTAAATATATATACATATATATACATATATAGTGGCCAGAAACCTCCTCAGCTTCCTACTGAAAAGATAGCACAAGCCCGAGGAAAGGATTCTCTCCTCAATTGCCCATACTCAGTTGCTGACATTAGGTAACATAATGAGGGCAAATTCAGTACCACTAAAGCTTTTTATGCTATCAGGAGGAAATAATGGCTTTCAGAGACCTTCCTGGCTACGTCATCTCTTCCTGAAAATGAGGACTGAAGGATTAATGGCAGGTGAAGGGCCAGTTACCTCCAAATATTTATCTATGGATTTAGGTCACACCACAATACCCAGTTGTGTCATTCCCTTTCAGAGTAGGAAAAAGTGTGCTGTGTCTTGGATACAAGTTCAGTACTCAATTGTTCTCCAAGGATTGGAAGGGAAATGCTGGAGCTTAGCAATTTTCTTTTACCCTCACATTGGGCTTCTGTGCCATTGGGTAGTTTTGTGCCAGGCATAAGAATTGTAAGTGCAGAAGTGCTAAACACATGTTAGGGAACAAAAGGAAGTTTTACCACACAAACTCCAAGAGCAGTACTGGATTGTTCATCATCTAGACAAACACTCAACTTGAAACAGGCTTTGTACTATCAAAGAAGATTCATTCCCCGAAATCCACAATCATTTTTAGGTAGGATTCATCTGAGGATGCTAATTACATCCCCATCTCAAAAAAACAAAACAAAACAAAACAATCAGGTCTTAGAGATTCTTGTTCCTTCTTGCCTTTCAAGCAAAGTGATATTGGGATTCTCCACATCTATGTCCCAGACATATTTTCCCCATTCCACGGTGTTGAGTACTAATCATTATGTCACCGTGGTCTCCTCCACTCCAAATAGCTATGTCCTCTATACCCCTTAGTGCATCTTTATTTGCACTCTGAGTCTAGCTTCATTGTAGGACTTGACTCGATTAGTGCAATACAGTAGTGCCAGCTCTCCTCCCCAGCTGATAATTTTACTAGAGCAGAATGAGAAAAAACTTTTCATTTTTGCTTAGATATAATTGACAAACAGTCTATCCATTTTGGGCAGACCATGTAATGATGTGTCATTTTTTTGGTAGGAGTATTGCTATTTATTTAGCCATTCATTAGGCTGATTGAGTTGGGCATGAACACCTTACTTTTCCACCCCCCTTCTTTATTGTTACTTTGTTTGGCATATCGAATACTCTCGGTAGCTTGCCGGGCTCTCTGAGAGGGGCGGAGGAATTGAACTTGGGTTGGCCATGTTGGCCGCTTGTAAGGCGAACGCCCTACCGCTGTGCTATTTATTGAATCACCATGAGAGCAGTTACAAAGCTTTCAGGTTTAAGTCTCGGTCATACAATGAAACACCCATCCCTTCATCAGTGCCCATTTTCCACCACCAAAACCCCCAGTATATCCCCCATCCCACACCCTCCCCCTACCTGTGGGGCAGATGATTTCCACATTACTCTCTCTCTACTTTGATTACATTCAATATTTTGATGCCAGAACCACCATTATTATTTGGAATTTTATCCCAACACTCAGATCTGCCGAAAAGGCAAGAGTAGAAAATTTGTTTTCTATTGCTGGTTATGAATAACATAGGATGTCGCGCAGTCACAGTAGTAATAGCGATTTTGCAATTCTGAAATTTTAGCAATTAAATCTGGAGGGATTTCTGACAAAACCTGCTGGGTTCTGAGATTTGTTCCTGAGTCTCTTGGACCATGGCCGTTAAGCTAGGAGCCAGAGAGGCCATTTGTGGGCAGCGATTCGGGGTCTTGTTGGGGTGGGGAGGAAAGGGCCAGCTCTAACCCCATCCCATGAGGCCCCACATGTCTCATCACTGCGGGTCCAAACCTGACTGTCCAATGGCCTCTGGAGGATGGCAGCCACTGAGCCGCCAAGGGGGAGCAGGCAGAGGCATAACACCCTCCCCACCCCCTGGGGTGGTCTGGTGACAGTAACCTACTGTGGGGTCCAGACACATTTCTGCCAAAAGCCACTGGTTTTTGAGATTTCTTTCTGAGTCTCTTGGATCATGGCCATTAAGCAGCTTGATCAGGAGCCAGAGAGGCCATTCATGGGCAGTGACTCGGGGTCTCGTTGGGGTGGGGAGGAAAGGGCCGGCTCCACCCCTATTCCATGAGGCTCCCCATGTCTCATCACTGCAAGTCCAAACCTGACTGTCCAGTGGCCTTGGAGGATGGTGGCCACTAAGCTGCCAACGGGGAGCCAGCAGAGGGAAAACACCCTTTCCCCCTTGTGTGGTCTGGCACCGGTAGTCCATTGCGGAGACCAGATGCATCTCTGTCATAAGCCGTTGGGTTCCGGGATTTGTCTCTGAGTCTCTGGGATCATGACCGTTAAGCAGTTCAATCAGCAACCAGAGAAGCCTTGCCTCCAATTATATAGCTGAGCCGAAGGTGGTTTGTGGGTGTGTCTCCCACATACATAACTTTTTGCCGTTTATTTTCTTGATAAACTTTGCCCCAAGTTTTTGGGGTCTGGCCAAAGGCACAGCAGCAATTTTGGGGTATCTGGAAATCTGAAGGCGCCATTAGGCTGCTTCTACATTTGCCTCACAGGTATAGATTCACCTGCTGGCGGCACCATACCCCCAATGATTTGACATTTTTATGCAGTGTTAAATTATGAGAGTAATTCTATTTCCCACCTATTATTAATAATATTTCTTATTTGCATTGCAATCTTATTGCCTGTGAAACCATGATGTATGTAGTATTTCCCTTACTCATTTTATAATTTGTAAATTTGTACATCTTGAGTCTGGTGCCTTAGACCACTTGGCCATTGATAGCACAGCCAGTAGGGCATTTGCCTTGTATACAACTGACCTGGGTTTGATTCCTTCGCTCCTCTTGGAGAGCTAGGCAAGCTACTTAGAGTATCTCACCCACACAGCAAAGCCTGGCAAGCTACCTGTGACGTATTCAATATGCCAAAAACAGTAACAACAAGTCTCAGTTTGTTGTGAGACATTACTGATGCCCACTCAAGCAAATTGATGAACAACGGGAGGACAGTGCTACAGTGCTACAGTACATCTTGATCCCAGACATTTTATTTATATTCCATCCCTCTGATGTGATGATTTAATGTGAACTATAATGGTAACTATGGAGCTATAATGGCAACCCAAAGACACATACTTCAAGCTGTCCCATCTCACTTTTGTATATGATTGGGAATATTTTCAGTAACCCAAGTATTCTGGAATAACTAATCCAATAATTCTGAATGTTGTAGTGAGACCCTCCCCAGACTACTCAATTGTTCAAATTATTTTGACACCCAGGATGATATTTGTGTGATGCCTGCTCTCCAGTACTCACTCCTCCCACCAAAATAAGAATTTGTTTTTACCACTATTCATTTACTATTCAGCAAACACAATTCTGAGCAGTTTTCACATTTGATAAAGGAAAACATATTCTTTTGATTCAAGTAGTATTTCCTTTTCAAAACTTCAGTGCCTTAGAATTAAATTAATGTAGACTTGAATGCATGGAAAAATCCTGAAGGAAGTTCCAAAAACACTTTACGAAGAAATAATCAGTCTTTCTTTCAAGGCACAATCTAAGCTGTTTTTGGTATTTTGAATCACTTTAAATTTCCTCTATTTTGATAGTAATTAGTGCATTGGCACAGATTTATTTTTTTTCCATATATGTCTGAGATTCAGAACTTCTTTCAAGTCACAAAGAAGAATATAAAGTTCTGTGAGCAAAGTTCTATGAATAAAGGTTAATTTCACTAAATCTAGTGAAAATTGTTTTCATTACAGTTAAATTTTTGAAAAAAACATATCATTAACATGTTAATTGTCATTTCTGAAATAGAATTTTAAAAGCTTTGAAGTAAATTTTGATTTTACAAAACAGTTTCAGCCATCCTCTCAGTTCTTTCCAGTAAAAGCTTTGACTACAGGCTCTGTGGTATATGAAATATACCAGTTATTTCAGTCAATTCAATAATAATCTGACATTAGATGGCAAAAAAGTTAACCTTGATATTTAAGTTGACTAGTGATGAGTGTTTCTTACATATGCATGGAATGAGAAAACCATGAAACTTTTTAAAATTGTATATGGTACTATTTATTTACATAATTTATGAGAAAGTCTGAAAAATAAGATGATTGAATATCATAATCCTGGATATTTCCAGTGGAAATCAACAGTGTTACAATGTGGCCACAAAACATCACTGTCATACCAGTTCAATACTAGGTTTTATCCAACATTAACTCAGTTGATTAATGTTAAAGAAATCAGTTAGTTTCAGATTCACCTGTACAATGGAAATACTAATTTTATCTCATAGCATTTCTAGAAAATCAAGAGTTTTTAAAAATGAAAGCGTGATACAAAGTTATGATTTCTATTTTTTAAATTTGAACCACTTGTGTGATAAGAGCACACTTTTTTTTTAAATTAGTGAACCACGGTGAGGTACAGTTACAGGCTTACAAATTTTCGCGCTTGCATTTCAGTCATACAATGATGAGTACCCATACCTCCACCAGTGCCCATTTCCCACCACCAATGGTCCCAGCATCCCTCTCACCACCCCTACCCTGCCCCGCCCCCTCCACCGTCCCCCGCCTCTGTGGCAGTGCATTCCCTCTTGCTCTCTCATAAGAGCACACTTTGAAGAAAAACATTGTATAATCTTTATTTTAATACCACTTTTTTTCTCATATACCCTACTCCTTGGCTCCAGAAAGAGATAGATCAGGTTCCCTCTATCCTTCTTTCTGAGCACCCAAGAAACCCTTTCCTCCATATTTAATTATTTTAATGGACCGTTCTTTCTCTTTTATACTTGCTAGTCTACAGAATCTTAAGTTAGAGATCATTCCCAGCTAGTACCCAGTGTAGTGCCTCGTAAATAATAATCTTTAAGTAAATATATGCAGATTATGTGAATGAATTTATGGACAGATAGATCTTCCTTCTTACAGGGATTTCACAGTGGCATTTCACACAATGGCCTATCATAGGTGTGTTTGTGTGTATGCAACTCTGTTATGAATACTATTCTGCATTTTCTTATCAGTCACATTACCAGTAGAAATATAGATGATTTTGTCATTGACCTAGGACTCCACGCCTACAAATGATCCCTTTGTATGATTGGGATAGAATATAACCCAGGGAACTCTGGCTTATAACTCCCTTTTCCTGCTGGACAGAATATATTGTTTGTTTTACAATTACAAGTAGCATCTTTTTACCACTCAAGATTGGCTGACTAAGTGATAGCCTCCCTCCAAAAAACAACTGAAGGCAGATAAAAATAAGATTATTATGCAAAATTGTATTAAACAAGTAATATAGGTTTCCCAAGTTTTATTTTGCCCTCTGATTTCTATATATTACTTTCTGCACAACTCTATATTATATGAAAATTGTCTGGTTTGTTCACCTGCAATATGTGATTGCTCCCTGCAAACCCATGACTCTTATTTAAAAATGTATATATTTAAACTTCCTTGAAATTCTAAACTTTCTTACAGTCTCCTAAAGTATTTTAAGTTCTTGATTAAAATGTCCTTTGTTCTTGCCCCCCCACCCTCGCCCATTTTGAGAAATTTCAATACAAAACTAGCCAAAAGAGATAGAATATTTATCTGATTTTATTTAGATTTTTGTTGCTGTATAATTGGTTTTGTTTTAGGGCACATTCAACAGTGCTCAAGACTTACTTTTGACTCTGTTCTTTGAGATCACTCTTGGTGGTATTCAGGGGATCATATGCAGTACTCGGGATCAAACTGGGTGGACTATGTTAAAGCTAGCACTTAAAATCCTGTACTACCTACAAAACATTGTTCATCTTATTTTTTGATTACTTTCTAAGTTCTGAACAATTCAACTGAAAAACTTTTGGTGTTTTATAAATAATTTATGTTCAAAAATACTATCTGTAATTGTTTATAAAAATAATGCTATCCTAGTGTGTTTTTAAAATATTTTTATTTGCACAATAAATTCTACAAAAATATTTTTGTCAGATCCTAATAGCTAACACATTATAGAGGCAATATATAGGTCAGATTAGTTAAAATATGTTCATAAAATATGCTGCAATTTCTGGGAGCAAATCACACCTTGTGAGTATAAGGAAAGATTCAGTGAAGGAAATGACATTTGTTAGGAGCTGTATTATTTCCTGTGTGACTTTTAGCTGTAAGTAGAATCTCTGTCGTGGTTTATATGACAAAACTAGATTCCAGCTGGAAATCTGAGCTTGTTGTTATCAGTATCCAGAGATTAAGTTGCAGATAATACACCACTCTAAAAACAAATCTTCTGGGGAAACACAGTTTAGTGTGTGCCACATTCCTCTTAAAGTAGATGAATTGACATTTTTTTCCCTTGAGGCAGATGATGATGACTACTCAGTGTCACCATCTGTAAAATGGGGTCAATAATAGTTTCGAGTTCATCAATAGTTCATGAGACAAAAATATATAAAGATTTTACTTGAAAGCAAAGGTTCTGAATGTAATAATGCTTTCTAAGGGAAAGGCTACTTATGAGGAAACTCTTCTGTAGTCACAAATAATGCTGACTTTTGTATGGTTTACTGCATGTGCTTTTCTTCCCATGGCTAAACAACAAGGAAAACTAGAAATCATTATTACAGACAATAAGTTCTGACTGAGAACTTGACAATTTAAGTGAACTGAGAAAACCTGAGCTTTTGACACTGTTCTGCCTTCACTTTACTGGATACCGCATGCATATATGTTCTTTACATTCCTGGGAAGTGTGAGATGGATATTCCCATAGCAAAATGGTAGCCAGGAGTTTCACAAGTGTAGCTTGAGGATGCTGGTTTTATTCTTTTGGGGGCAAGGAAGATTTGAATTCCCTGCCCTCTTGTCAACATATATGGAATCGTGTATCTAGTTCAAGTCAAAGAGCTATGAATGGAAATGACCCGTTTTCTTTCAGGTGGACATAGGAAGCCACAAATTTCTCCTCTCTTCTATGAGAGAGTGGTAACTGTTGTTACAGTTTGTATTGTGGAGGAAAGCAATTGTATGACAGAATATACCTAGAGACCCCTGGAGGATATGGTATGAGTGAGAAGTTAGTAGCCCACGTTTGAATGCCTCAGGAAGTAGGAGTATATTATGGAGATTTCACTCAATGCATAAGCCATCAGTCCTGAATTAAAACCTTGCAGCATATGGCATTAGAGCAAACTTCAGCAGAAGTAATATTTAAAGTCATAATGGGCCTAAGTATTTGCTCTGGGTTTGAATCCTAGCTCCTTGTATTCCCGGGAGCTCAATACTGTTGCAGTTGCTGAGTCTGTTAATTTCTATTTCCTTATGCAGGAAATGGGGGAATACTATTAGAATTTGGTTAGGCATTGCCTCTTTTATGAACTGGTATAACTTTTAAATAAGATTGTACTTGTAATATGTTTGAGATAATGCCATATACAGAATCAGATGATTATTGGTCTAGTTTTAGCAGTTTGTGTGTCAGTAATTGTGTCAGCTTTCGTATTTCCTGTTGTACACATTAAGTCCAACTGAGGACCCTCATAAAAAGAGACAATAGACCATATCTTAGAAAGCCAAGAAGTCTATATCTTAATCCTTTCAGGCCTAGCAGCTTCTAATAAGAATTAGAGGTGTCTCTATTAGTGTGAGATCATTACATCTTAGCCAGACTCTTTCCAAAAATAGGAGTCAAAGCCACTAAGTCTGAAATTAATCCTTGCTAAGTACCTATCATCCAACTCGTGATATTTTCCTACAAAAATGTCTTTGGGAAAAGAGATTATGTATTTGTCTCACCTTGGATCTTGCAAATTTATGTCACACATTGTGTCTATAAAGCTTTCCAACAAACATTAAATTGATTATACAATAAAGGCAATAGCTCATTTGGAATATTTACAAGAAAACCCCCATAGAATGAGCATAATGAGAAAAATAATGAAGCAGTAATTATAATTCTCAAGGCTAATAATTTTAATAATAATTTATACTTAAACAGCTCTACACATAAGGAGATTTCAAAGGTTTATAAATATTAAGTAAGCTCCTTATATGCTGCAATTCCTAAAACAATGACTTGAACCTAACATTAGAATTATTCATCTTATTTTAAAAATAGATAAACTGGGACAGGGAAAACATGTAATCCTTGGCAATTGATTCTTATCTGAAGTATCAATACCCAAGATCAACCCAATTAGAACTTCCCAGTAGAATAATAATTGATGTTTGAGTCTATCAAAGCATTCCTGTGGAAGTAACTTATGTAACTGATTTATGTGATATGACCCATGGATTTTACTTTATTTACCTTGAATGTCTGTATGTGTATATATGTGTGTATATGTATATGTGTATATATACACACATATATACACTTATTTAAAATTATTTATATACACACATAGAATATGTATTATACTATTATATACACATATATAAAACAATAAAAGGTTTTTGCAACATGCAGTGTCTTACTTTAAGCTACAAAGGGCGTTTTATGTGGCATTCTTGGCATGCCATATCCACAGTGTTTGCTTTCACCAGAAGGTCACTGCTGGACATAGCCTTTTCTTTAAGAGGTGAACCAGAACCCATTAAAAAAAAGCTGTAGTCCTGGATCATAGTTTGTATAAGCCTGTTATTTCTTTTTCTGTCCCATTGTGTTCATTCACACATGATATCCCAGAACAGTTGAATAAAATGAGGAATATTATATCTGTCACACATGAGAAAATTGCTGTTATGGATTCACGTAATACATTCATTGCTTTCTAGACTGGAGTTCCCTGGTCAATGCCACAATCTACAAGGTGGCCCCAATTCTATATCCTGTTTGAAATATTTGTGAAGCCAGCCTGTGAATAAAAGGTTCATTATTATTGTTAATTTGTTTTATTATAGCACACATGAATCAGTCTTAGCTCATGGTAACAGCAGGGGATACAGTGGCCAGGTACATTACAGTCATCTATTATTAAACTGCTTGCTCCCTTCCCTGTGATCTGTGTGGAAGTCCTTCCTGTGGTTTCACAAAAAATCAGGAGAATGGTGCCTACACAAAGCAGAGTTTTCAGCTTCTGCTTCTCCATAAAGTTTTTTGAGGGAGCCACCCTCCTAATTGTTTAAAATCCAGTTGAGGTCAAACCCTTGGTTCATGTATGTCATAATGATGAAGATGAAAGTCATTTGTCCCCACAGTGTTGATTAGCCTTGGACACAGCTGTGATGCAAGTTGTCTGGAACATGCTGTACTTCCCACAAACAGGGGGACAGTTCTTTGATTTATTGTCACAGGTTTCCCTTGCATAGTAGCTGGCTACTGATTTCACCTTTCTGTGTGAATCCAAGAACAGAGCTTTTGGAACAGAACAGCCTGGCATTCTATGACCAATAGTAGGACCCCTTCTAGCAGATTCTATAGTTATCTGGACCACCTCGCTCTGACCTGAGGGCAAGTGGAAGCACTCGGTCACCATTTACTGTCATCCTAATGATAGTGTATTTCACCATCATCATCAGCCTCATGCTTCATGATGAATGTCCTTCAGTCACTGCAGAAACTGTAGAAGGGGCCTGCTTTGATGCTTTTAATGTGTGTACATCCTGCCTTTAATTAATCACTCCATTAAGCTTTTCGAACATTCGTTTCACTTGATTGGTGACAATCCAAGAAATTATATATTTACAATATCTTTTTGTGCTTTGGTGAATTCATTATGGCAGGAACTGTCAGCTTTGTTTTTTTGGTCAAATTCCTGCTTGGGATTGAAACATAGTACAGGGGTTCTATCACAGGCCTGTGTCAGAGAGTTACCAGGTATAGCCTGGAAGTCTCCAAGTGCCACCACAGTGTTCCTGGTGGCCTCTGGTGCCATCAAACTTGAACACCACCATAATCTAAAGCCTAAACACTGAACTCTCTTGCAATATAATACTCCAGTGTGCCCCTGAGCATCATGTGGGAGACTCCAAATGAGAACAAAGACAAAATTAAAAAATCAAAGTTATTTTCTGCTTTACATACAGTTGATGCCCAATAAACATTGTTCTGCAAATATTTGTATAATAAAAACTTTACTTTTGAAACCCAATTAATGTATTTTGTTTTACCATGCTTAAGAAGTGTTCACTACACATTCCCAGGGATGAAAAGAATATGAATAGTGACTTTGCTAAATTTATTTAGTTTTTGATAAGGAGATAAGTTACTTATTTACAGATAACTATAAAGCAGGATTACATGATGTCTCTTGATTTTGTGGGGTACAGGTTATGTGCCAGATATATTTTAAAGAATGCTACACTTACTATCTTGTTTAATTCTCACCTACAAGACTATTATTGCCATCATAATTTTACAAGTGAAGAAACTGAAGCTTAGAAAGGTACAGAAGTTGTTTAGGTAACATCTGTAGTATAGATAATAAATAGCAGTTAGGTATGTTGTAGATAATAAAATGGAAATTAAGTAAGTAAGTGGCTGGAGCAATAGCACAGCGGTAGGGCGTTTGCCTTGCACGCAGCCAACATGGCCGACCCGAGTTCGATTCCTCCGCCCCTCTCGGAGAGTCCGGCAAGCTACCGAGAGTATCTCGCCCGCACGGCAGAGCCTGGCAAGCTCCCCGTGATGTATTCGATATGCCAAACACAGTAACAACAAAGTCTCCAATGGAGACGTTACTGGGCCCGCTCGAGCAAATCGATGATCAACGGGAGGGCCTTTACCTTTACCTTACCTTTACAGTAAGTAAAAGAATGTTTTTGAAAAAGGACTGTCTGAGTAGCTGGCTCAAGAGCCTCTCTAGAAGGATGGGTCAAATTAAAATGCAGAGCAGATGGGGAGGGGAATAGGGTGTGAGCAAAAAAAAAAAAAAAAGTGATGAGTGTCCTCTGGAGGCTTCTAGGGGAGAGACCAGACTGACTGCTAGACTGTTGGATTGTGTTGGGGAGAAGAAAGAACCTTTATTTATGAATTTGAAAAAAAAACCTTTGTATTGAGTTCCCATGACTAAAAAAACTATAATTAAGTTTCAGAAGACAGAACTTTGTTTTTGTTGAATCACTGTGAGATGTACATTTACAAAGTTGTTCATGCAATGTTTCAACACCTGTGTCTTCACCAGTGCATATTTCCCACCACCAATGTCCTTAATTTTCCTCTTGCCCTGCCTCCCTCACTCCCGGAGCCTGCCTCTATGGCAGAGAATTTTACACACACACATATTCTCTCTCTCTCTCTCTCTCTCTCTCTCTCTCTCTCTCTCTCTCTCTCTGCTATTTTTCTTTTAGGCACTGTGGTTTGCAATGCTGTTACTGAAAGACTATCATGCATATCGCTTTACCTTCTTTCAGTACTCAGTTTGTGTCCAGAGTAATCATTTGCAACTCTCATTGTCATAATGGCCCCTTATTTGTCCTAAATGCCCTCCCTCTCCCTCTTGGTGGCATGCTTCCTACCACGGACCAATCCTTCTGGCCCTTAGAAAACAGAACATTGAAAGGACTCAGGAGGTGAACCTGGGATCAGCCTGGAAGACCTAAAACATGGTCAAAGCATTTTGGAAAACATCCATTTTGAATGCCAGAGTCTGGTTCATACACTAGATACCACGCTCCCTGACTAAGGAGAGCCTCAAATCCTAGCTAGGAATCAGAGGGGAAACACAAGCATGAGGAAATATGATGATCAGCAAGAACTTTTTTCACCTCTACATAATCATTCACATAATAAAAATAATCACCATTATGATTATCAAAGGCTAGAGCAATAGCACAGCGGTAGGGCATTTGCCTTGCACGCAGCCAACATGGCCGACACAAGTTCGATTCCTCTGCCCCTCTCTGAGAGCCCGGCAAGCTACCGAGAGTATCTCGTCCACGTGGCAAAGCCTGGCAAACTCCCCGTGATGTATTCGATATGCCAAACACAGTAACAACAGTCTCCAATGGAGACGTTACTGGGCCCGCTCGAGCAAATCGATGAACAACGGGAGGACCGTGACCGTGACCATGATTACCAAGTAAATATAATTTGCATAAAGTGACTGTTATTCTTCTAAGCAACCTTCCTTTCAGGAAGGTGCAGGAAGACTGCAGAGTTTGTCCTCCTTAAAGGCCTTGAGAAAAGGCAAGTTAGGCTGAACTTTTCATATATATATATATGAAATATATATTATATATAATTATATATTATATATGCATATAATTAACAGAATTCTATATTTGGGGGTCCTGTTTTAGTAATCTGTGAAGTGGAACTACCCCAGCTCAGGATTAGCACTCAAATTTAGGACTGCCTTATTTATTGGAAACTTGCACCAATCCTGGGCAAACAGACATGATTGTAGGTACATCCACCCTCAGCAGCCAGATTTATTTAAGTCGGATTTAGGAAGAAATAGCAAAGGAATTTTGAAGCTTAGATTCTTCTGCATTTGGTCACAGCACTTATACCATGATAAATATCTTTCATTTTTATATGTATATGCAGAGGATTTCATTATAATAGTTGCAAATTAACAAAAGATCTCACATTCTCACTATGGGAGTCAATGGAAAACAATCATGCTTTAATTAGAATTGAGACCCTGCTGTTAATCACTTAAAGGTTAGGAGGAGAAGGAGGAGGAGGAGGAAGAGGAGGAGGAGGAGGAAGAGGAGGAGGAAGAGGAAGAGGAGGAGGAGGAGGAGGAGGAGGAGGAGGAGGAGGAGGAGGAGGAGGAGGAGGATGGGGAGGAGGAGGAAGAGGAGAAGGAGGAGGAAGAGGAGGTGGAGAAGGAGGAGGAGGAGACAGAGGAGGAGGAAGAAGAAGTTGGGGGATCCATTTTAACTGGATTCACTGCAGAAATCAAGGTATGTGGCCGTGGTGCTGTGCACGGACCACTGGGGTGGTGATCCTGGGCAATCCAGAGTGCTTTTATGGTGGGAAGTAGTAGCAACTTGACTTGGAGCAGCTACAAAAAAAGCAAAGGGTAAAGTTCTCAGTGTTTTAAATATGTCATCCTTTTGAATTAGGTGGGAGAAAGGCCCAGAATTGCCACTGCAGTTGCCCCTCCCTGGCTCTTCTGGTGCCCTTAGTCTGCTGTGGCAGTGACTTAGTTAACACGAGCAGTGTGGAACATGCGCAGCCTGACCCGGGACCTCTGAACCTCTGAATCAATAAGGAGCCTTTGGATTTTAAACTAATGATTTTCTGTGTACAGCAGAAGTCAAAATCTCTCAAAGTTGCCATTGTTGGCTCTGATTTTTCCCCAGAGAAGAAGAGAAGGTATGATAAATCATCCTGCTCACAACACAAATAAAATGCATGTCAGAAGAGACTGGAACTAGACCAGAGATGGATAGTGTGAGTCTTGAACATCTTAATTATTTCAGTCTGGAATTGAGCAAATCCCCCTAAACTATCTCTGTGCTAACTGATATGTATCAGCACTGGGAAAACTGTCTGATGGGGCTCCCCTGCCCCCCTAAGGGGCAAGTGTGACCTGTGCCTGAATGCATCTGTGACTGTCGTCTCCTCCCACAAGCATTTTAAACTGTTTTGGATGACGACAAATGCCTTTGAATGTATCTATAAACTGCTGTTGAATGTACATAAAATTTCACTAGGCTCTCTGATTTAAAGCCCTAGAGGAGGCCACCAGGCTCGTATGGAAATTAGCTAAGCATAATTTATTCATGAAAGGCAGAAAAGCTGAATTAATAAATACATGAGTATGTAAACTTATAACTGCATAAAGATCTGCAGAAAATATGAAAGCCAAGCTTGGTGTGTGAACAAAATTCCTTAAGGTGTGACCGCTTCATCCTTTCTAGCCAGTGGTTTTGTCTTTCCTTCTGTTCACTTAAGTAGATATAAATAAGAAGTTAACAACTTTCTCTCCTAAAAATTTGTCCCTTCTTGTGTATGCTGCTCTAAGTGAATCAGTCAAAGAGAATTATTTACTGAAATATTAATAAAGGTGCTAATACCAGTGATTTAAAAAACTGTTTGGCAGGTCTAATGTGCACTTTGTCTGTCTGGACATGGTTTTTAGAGCATTTTCCCAAGAATGGTCTGTCAGAAGACACGTCTTGTCCTGTTTCAAATGTGGTCACACTTTTCTCTCCTCCTTGTCACATTCTTGAAATTGTCACCTGTGTGATGTCATCAGATCATCAGGCCAGGCATTTATTTTTTTCATACTCTAAAAAATTCCCTTAGGGGACTTCTACCTTTTATGCATTCTTGCCAGACTTTTAATTCAGATCAAATTTTGAGCTTCCTGGCCAAAATGGAATCCAGAAGCTCAGTTTTAAGGTAGCATTCTTCCAATTTGGTATTAATCAATGAAATGTCCTACAGAAAGTTGGTCAGAACATTTCAAGGGAGGCATAGTATTCTTATTAATATTTATTAGCAATGATCTCTCTTACTGATTAAAAACATTTTCTGAACATTTGATTTAGAAAGAATAAGTCCTTTTCAAACTTTGATTTTAGATAGAATGAACACAAAATAAATGAAGAAAACATTAAAACATTTGCCTTATTTTAGAACTCTAATACATTGAGGATTAAAGTAAATCATCACATGCTTTTCTATGCTCAGTGGAGATTGAATTCATAAACAAAAACAAAATCACAAAGCTCTCTGTGTTAGTCCTAAAGATAATTTATGAATGTTAGATACTAAATTCTTTAGGCAACTCTGAGGTAGGAACAAATATGTTCATTTCACAAGTAAAGAAAGAGAAGCACAAAGGAAGATAGAAATTACTAAGGATTCCTAACTAGTATGGCAATGCTAGATATTTGCCCTTACAATTAAAGCTATTACCAAGTTCCATGAACTAATTTGTCTAGAATAAGGAGTTTTCTTTGCTTTATTTTTTTCATGTTTCCCTTCAGTTATTTATGTTGAGAACATTTAATCAAGTACTGATGGGCACCATGTTTTAAATCCTGCTCTGAAAAAAATTCTATCTTTGACTATTGTCTAGTAAATAACCTTCTAGTGACCAATGAAAATGCATATGTGAAAGTAGGAAGATATATGTTCTGATTATTGCTGCATTTAAAAATTAGTGATTGAAGCAATGATGCCATAAATTTTGCTCACGAATTTACAGTTTCAGCACTGTTTGGTAGGAAAACTCAAAGACTTGATGCTTTAACACTCTCGCGCACATAGTTCTCAGCTGATGTTGCCTGTCATCTGAGATCACATTAGAACTTTGACTGTAACCTCTGCCTGTAATCATTTTATGTCATGACTGAACTTCCATATAGCCTGTTGGCTAGACATTAAACACCAGGACTCCAAGAGAAGAAGGCCCAGGCAGAATATCCAACCCCAGAAGTCAGATAGTGTTGCTTCCACCATAAACTTCTTTTGTTTTGTTTTCTTAGAATTTCTCCCAGATGTGGGGAGAGGGAAATTTTATTTTACCTCTTGATAGAGGAGTATCCACATTATGAATATGGTCATCTTATGACCATGTGGGATCGATGTATTGTTGCAGCCATCATTGAAAAATCATAATATTTATGATATATTTTATTAAGCATTCAGAGCTATCAATATGAAGGAAATGTTTTGTTTGAACAGACCCATTTGCTTGAAGAAGAGGGGCCTTGTTGGATCATAGATTTAATTATAAGTAATTGTTCAAAGAATAAAGCTTTTCCAAGAAACCAACTATCATTTCAACTAGAGATACCCAAAGAGAAGAAGTAAAAGGCTTCCAAAGTTAATTCTAGCCTTATGCCTACTTCATAGTTAAAATCTTCAGAGGTGGGAATTCCCCAAACATATGTAAGATGGTTCATTTAGGCTGATCACATCTTTAGCAGTTGCCAAAGGATCTTATGCCAGATGTTAGTATTCTAGTTTCCATCAAAGAGCAGTGTTGGATGTTTTCTTCATTATTTAATATAAGAACAATGAAAGTGAACTTTCATGAAGTTTGGTCCCTATAGACTCAACAGTTAACTAGAAAGATGGCAACACTTTAGAGAAATTATATGTGTTCAGCATCCAGTTCAAGAGACAGAACTTAAAAACTTAAAAAAAAAAACGCCTAGTATCTGGAACAGGTGGAGAAATGTTTCTCTTTTTGTATAAGGTGATACCAGCCATCTTCCCAATGACTCAGTAAATTTCTACTTATAAAAAAAAAAATTGCACCTGCCCAATGAGGTACTATCCTCTGATCTCTTTTCCAACACAAGCATTGTGCATATTAGGCAGATACTCAGGATTAATAACAAAACTTAAGACGCAGTCTAATATGCCATATTATTCATTATCGTAGCACAGCAGGTAGGGCATTTGCCTTGCACATGGCCGACCCGGTCAACTGGGCCGAACCAAGTTTGATTCCTCTGCCCCTCTCGAAGAGCCCGGCAAGCTACCAAGCGTATCTTGCCCGCACAGCAAAGCCTGGCAAGCTATCCGTGATGTATTTGATATGCCAAACACAGTAACAACAAGTGTCACAATGAAGACATTACTGGGCCCTCTTGAGCAAATAGATGAACAACGGGAGGACAGTGCTACAGTGCTAAAGTGGTCCAGAAAATCTCTAAGCTGACAAAATTGCTAATGTTTCCATTTTGCATATGGGAATCTGAGAGACAAATCATACCATCTTAATGAGCTGGGACAAACACACAACTTAGCCACCTTTTTTATTTTAATCATCTAGGTAATATTAAATGTTATGCCAAACTGATGCAAATGTACAATGATTTTTGTTGTTTTAGACCTCAGAAATGATAGCTCATCCCTGTGCTTGCAAAAAATATTTAATAGATGTGTTAGTGTGGTTCAGAGAAACAAGCATTAGAAAGTAATTTAGGGGTCATGTGACTCATTGTCCTGGCTCTGTGCTCAAATTTGCCCATTTACCTATAACAGAAAGGTGGCATACTAGTTCTAAGATTGCTGCCAAATCTTAATGTCAGTAGCATCAAACTATGTAAAAAAAAAAAACAGAGTAGTCAATACCAACAGCCATAAAATATGTCAAGCCAAGAAAGGTAAAATTGAAGTTGTCAAATGATATTTTTTAATAGAGTTAAAAGAAGAAACTATCATTAGGAAGTTTGAGTAGGGTTACAAGATAAAAACAAGAAATTTAAATAGTATGCAAGTCAATTATATCTTGATAAAACTGGAAAATATGATTTGCACATTGAAAAGAAACCTCTCAGTTTTTGTCCTTTCAGGAAGGGACAAAAACATCTGCCCTCCTAGAGTTTATATTTTAGTGAGGGAAGGAGACAAATAGAACTATGTCAGATCTTTAAAAGCACTGTGGAGGAAAAGTAGATGGAACTTCTGCACTGAAGGTTATTGTAATTATAAATCGCTAACAAAAGTGGGATGGTCTCAAGGTAAATATGACATTTGAGCAAAGAACTGATGAGAGAGAAGCCACTGCTGATAATCCAGAAAAAATAGTGTAATTAAAGGCATGATAGAAGGGAAACAGATCATGCCACAGAGGTGTCCATCGTGTTACATGCATACTTTTGGTTTTATTTTGAGAGAATTGGTGAACCATTGGGGCCCTGAGTTCCCAGTTGGTGGCCATAAGTGATACTATTTGACAGAGAATTTTAAAGTCCCACAAATATGAATGTTATCACATTCATAAATCTAATTACTATTGTTAGGATTATTTTGGTAATGGATTGTTAAGAACAGAATGGAGGCAAAGATGGTGTTTTCCTATACCCAGTGACAGTAATGGAGATGAAGAAAAATTACCCAGTTCTGTACAAGTGAAAGTCCAACCCGAAGGACTGTCTGAGTGATTGGGGACAAGAATGAGGTTGAGGTTTTCTGTCCTGATCAACTGGATGGATAGAGTTGCCCTTTACTTGGAGAAATCTGTAAAAAATCAGGTTTTGTTATGTGTCTGTCTGAA
Source organism: Sorex fumeus (assembly GCF_029834395.1). Taxonomy (NCBI): domain Eukaryota; kingdom Metazoa; phylum Chordata; class Mammalia; order Eulipotyphla; family Soricidae; genus Sorex; species Sorex fumeus. The sequence goes on along the minus strand of NW_026606155.1, from coordinate 61,592,208 downwards.
ATAGGGTGTTAAGTATATTACAAATTGAATGATGAGTGCAAAGGCAAAATAAGGTGGAGGTAATTATTACTAATAATTTTATTATTTTACTTTCCAAGAGGAATTGAACAACATAATACAATATATAGACACACAGAGTATAGATGGAAACCATTTTAAAAAGAGTAAAAGGCTTAGGCTTAAAGAATAGAGCACCTAAGCAAAAGATCCCTGAAGGGAATAATAAGAATGTTTGCTGGGTCTTTGCAGGATTTGTGGTTCAATATAATAATCTGGGGGTGAGCTGGAGTTAATATTATCTTAAGACACTCAGAAGGATTTTGCAGACATGCCTTTAGGTTTTTGAACAGGCTTGCAGGCATTAGAAGTTTGTTTGGGTTTGTTTCTTTCTTTAGGATGACTGTAACAAGCACAGAAATAGGAAGACAAACCCTGGGAAGGCCCATGAGATGCTTAGAAGGTTTGGGTATGAAGATCCTGGGCCTACCACATTGGAAAGAAGTACTTGGAGATGAGTTTACTGAGACAGAGAAGCTGGAAAGGCAATGATGAGGCAAGAGAGGCATTCTGTTGGAATCCTCTCTTGCTGCACCAGTGTCACCTGGTGGGCATTTTCACTTGACAGATGCTCGCTCTTACTTACATCCCTGAATCCAAATCTTGGTCAGAAGACACACTGTTGGCAGTATTTGAAAAGCCCTCCAAATGATTCTGATGTGTTAAGAAATGCTGGAGGAAATAACTTGATGGAGTTAATTAGCTTTTATATTGTGTGAATCACCTAATTGGAGTGTTTTCTGGAGAGAAGGAAAAGTAATAATTTAAAAATAATTTTGCAGATACTCATTTATTCCTTTAATGAATATGTATTGAAGACTTGCTAAGTGTTCTGCAGATAGCCTCTAGGGGTAAAGAGATGAAGGAAATTCTGTTCCTCCCCTCAAGTAGCTATCAGTCTGTAGGGAAAAAAAATAAACACATACATTGATTTTCTGGTTTTAGGCAATGTGTTTCTGCTCAAAATATGAGAACAGAGGTGGAAATTGAAGTATCAGGAAAGGTTTTCTGGAAGAGGTGTCATCTAAGCTAAAAAAAAAAAACTAGCTTGAGCAAAAGGTGCCAAGATCTAGTCTCCTGCTTTTTTTTTTAAAAAATAAAGTTTTATTGGAACCATCACCAGGTTTACTCATTTACATGTTCTCTAAGGCTACTTTGACATCGAAGTGGCAAAGTTAAGCAGCTATGACAGAGACTTTATGATCTACAAAGTCTCAAGTATTCAAGACCTGGTCCATTACCAAAATAGTCTATAACCCCCCATTATAAGACAAAGGGATGAGGAGAAACCATTCTAGAAAGTGGATATAACTGTAGGACATAGGCTACTGCTCAAGAACTCTTAAGCAAAAGATTAGCGATAAGAAAGACAATTGTATCGTGCAAGAGAGAGGCAAGGATGAGATCATTGAAGATTGTATACTCATCTTAAGGAACTTTAAAATCCTTCAGTACAGCAAGAATTAATGAAAGCTTTTAAGCAATAACACTAGAGTCAATTTTAAATGATTAGAATTTTAGATTATTCAGTTTGCCTCATTGAATATAGATTTGAGAAGAAAACTACTAGAGGAAAGGAAACTATAGGAAGATTTGTTGGAGTAATTTATGTGAGAACTAATGAAGTGATTAAAAGTTTGACCATAAATTAATAAATGGAATATTACATAATTACTATTATGAGATATATAAATTATGCTGATAAGGAATATAGCTACAGTATATTCAGTAAAAAATAATTAGAGACCCTGCATATATAAATACAGAGAACATGTATATTAAATGCATGCATAGAAAAATGGAAAGAATATACAGTAATTAGTTAAAGGTTTTTGTCCCTTCTGAGTGAGTGAAATTAGAGCACATAATAACCTTTAATTTTACACACATGTAGAGTTTAATTTTTTCACCATAAAAATTTAGAATCAAACAAAATCAGAAGCAAGAGTTATTTTTAAAGAAGAATATAAGGGTTTAAGCCATAATTTAGGGAAATTTAAGGAAGAATGAAGAGAAGGGTATAAATTTGAGAATGATTAAGGAACCCGAATAATCAAAACTTGCTAATAAGGAAGGTGAAGGAGAAAAGGAGAAATATATTATTCATTGGTTACTGGTTGGATGTCTGTGGTGAATTGTGATATCAATTGTTTAATAAAAATGACATGAGATAATCTTTGTGAATCATTTACATTGCACAAGACCTGTGCTCACTGTACCTGACATATGTTTAGTACATTCAAATTATCTACAAGTAAAGGAGAAATTTGTTTTACTACTATTTTATAGTTAAAGAAAGTGAGTCACAGTATTTTCTAAGGTACTAAAATTTGTGAGTTACCTGAAGTTTAAAATGGATCTGATTGACACATGTAAGACAAGTGCCTTGAGCTCTATAGTCTCTCTTCAGCCCTTAATGAAAAAATTAAAAAGAGAATAGGAGAAAATGTGAACTTAAAAATAGTAAGTTCAAAAGAGGCAATGAGTGGCAATCATGTTTGGTCTATAGTCTACTTTCAGCATGCTTCTCCCATCCTGGGAGGATACTCCCAACACCCTTTATTTGGTGCTCCCTTCTCTATCTGAGCTCCCTTTTCCCCTAGCATGTGTGGCTGGCCTCCAAGCCATGGAGCAAAATTTCTGGTACTAATCTCAGCCATTCTTGGGTGTTTGTCTCCTATTTTGTTACTTTATGTTCCCCAGATGAATGCAATCTTTCTGTGTCTGAGAGAGAACAAAAGGGAATGCCCTGCACAGAGGCAGGGTAGGATAGGGGGCATAGGGGGTGGGAGGGATACTGGGATCCGTGGTGGTGGGAACTGGGCACTGGTGGATGGATGGGTATTTGATTATTGTATAATTGAAACCCAAGCACAAAAATTTGTAAGCCTACAACTGTACCTCATGGTGTCTCACTAATAAAAATTAAAAAATAAATAAATAAAAATAAAATATATTAAAAATAGTAAATTCAGGGGGCAGAGAGATAGGGCAGCAGGCTAGGCACTTGCCTTACACACAGCTAAGCCCTGATGAATCCACGGCACCAAATATGGTTCCTTTGAGTGCTACTACGAGTAACCCCTGTGCACAGAGTCAGGAGTAAGCTCTTAACAGTGTTGTGTGACTCAAATCTCCACCCCCTGCCACTCCAACCCACCACTGCTAGAATAAAAGATGAGTTCAGAGCTTATAACACTATCAACATGAAAGTTTTGGTAAAACTTTTGAGATAATAAATTCTCAATAATAAAACTTAAACAAAGAAGTTTGGAAGGGTTTGTGAATGAAAAACAAAAGTTCTCACATTGAATTTTGGAGAACATTCATAGTTAATGCATTTCAATAATGATCAATGTTTTAAGAACATTATACCTGTAGATAAACATATTAACCCTTCTGTTTGTGTTCATGTTCTTGGCATGTTTATAATGTGTGGTGACACACATTAGAAAAGGATTAAAGATAAAATAAATTTGATTCATTTTTGCATCAAAATTTATGGTTTTGGTTTCGTCAGTTTAACTGAGTGAGTATTCATTGAATGTGCACCATCCACAAAGTATGGTATTGTTACCTATTTGTCTGATTTTTTTATGTGTCTACAATTTTGGAAGGGCTAGAAAGATGAAAAATTCCCCAAAAAGTTAATTTGTTTTGGCCACATCTATAGTTTGTATAGGGACTACTCTTAGCTTAGTACTTGGGGCACCATGTGGTACTAAGTTCTGAACCTTGGTCTCTCGTATACAAAACATGTGCTCTAGTCCATTGAGCTTTCTCTCTGACCAGAAGTTTAATTTTCTGAACAGATGTTTGAGGTGCTAATAGTTCAGGAACTGTCCACAGCCATTATGTCCCTCTGTGTTCCATCAGATTGTGACTAAATGTTTTGTTGATCATTTCTTTCTTTCACAAACCAGTTCCCTGTCCTGGTTAGGACTGTTTGGTTTAAAGGTAGACTGAACTGCCAGTGGCCTTTGTTAAGAGGAAAGAAAAGGACTCACCCCCCACTGAGAGGGAAGCAATTTTTCATTGTGTCCCTTCTCTTGGCATTCAGCCACAAGAGGGGGCATGGAGCAGAGTGAGTAAATTCTGCCAGCTGCCATTCCCTGTCTCTCTGCTCTCCAGAGAGGCACCACAGTCATCCTCACTTTGAGGTGGGGATAGAGCTTCATGTTCCATTTGATGAGCAGCTGAATGAACACTGGTCTCCATAATTATGCTTCCCCCAGTGAAAGCTAAGAGACTCCTTTAAGACTTCTAAATGGTGCAGAAGAATGTGCTATTAAAGTTGACTGAAAAGTTACGATGATTTTTCTGAGCACCTTGTCCCAAGCACATTTTACTACCTTTCTGATGATTTTGATTTCCATCCAAATAGAGATACGGGCTCTCAGAAAGAGAAACTGGATTGTTGAGGTTGACCATTCAACATAGTTTGTGCACTGAATAAAAATGTGTTTTTGACACAGTAAAATGCATTTCCTTTAGGCTCATTGTAATTCACTTTATCGTGACTTGCTTAATAGCATAACATATATCATTTATACTGCTATCCTTCATGCTTTTAAACTGTAATATCCTTTCCTCAATGACTACTTGTCAATTTCACTGATCTAGATTTGATTTCATAAATTAACTAGGCCAATTAAGTAGAGAGTTATCATTAGAATAAGAAGTAGAAGCAAATAAATATTAATCTTCCATCTCTAACTGTCATTATTCTTACAGAACTTTGATCATAATTAATAGAAAAAAATGCTCCCTTCTATTGTCAGTTTAGTATTACCAGCTGAAACTTTTATGAATTTTTTTCATTCATTTTCTCACTCTAAATCAATCTTTCTCTGGGCAGTTACATTTCTACTTCACCAATAGAGAGCATGGAGAAGGAAGGCGCACATGATGGAGCTTCATTTTTAAGGATTTAAGGATTTTAAGGATTTAAGGATCTTGCCCGTTTGCCTGGATTTTCCTCTTTGTTCTTGCCAAAATTGGGTGAGGCTTTCAGTTCAGTGATAGTGTCATATAAGTCAGCACAATTTGGTTACTTTACATTTCTTTTATTGCATTGGTTGTTTTCCCTCTTAGAAACATTTGAAGTAACTCATACATGGCAATTCCTGACGAAGCACAGCAGTAGTTGAAAATACAACCCATTTCAAAGATTTTCTTTTTGAAAAACTCTGCAGTTAGGAATTTCTTCATCTCATATAAGTGACTCGCTAACAATAAACATCAGAACAAATTTTGCTTTATCTACTTTGGAGATGTAAATGTTTTTCAGTACCCTCTTTATGAAAATATTCCTACACATGAATGCAGTTATAGAATCATTCTTTAGCCTTTTCACTCCCTTTGCACTTGATAACATTTTGCTTACCTCTTTCCTTTGCTTTCCATATCCTGTTCACCTTTCATCTTTCATGGATGGTGGGAGAGCTTTTTATTCCTGGACTACGTTGATTTTTCTCCCTCCTTAACTATAGTAACATTAAATTGATGTGATAAAGACACACCTCGTTCAAGATTGTCTAGGGAAACATCCTGGAATTGTGGAGATCCATAAGAGAAATGGATTTGAATTTTCTATCTTGTGTTAATCTGCTGCTCTTCATTGCTCACCAACAACTAAATTAGGGCATCTAAGTCTTGCCCTCCCCCACCAATACGCAAATATAACTACCCCCTAACAACATACTCACCAGCCCATAAATTGCTTGATAGCTTAGGTAGCCTTTGGGGACTTGATTTCTCTACTTGCTCTGATTAAACAATGCATCAAGAAGCTGGCAAACCATTTCCACACTCACTCCAAGTTCACTTACCCCTTGCAGCCCTTAAAGCCTCAGTAGTTTTACCATAGTAATAATTTTTCCCTAAGAATTTTAAACAAGACTTTGCCATTGAACATCCTTTGAAATAGTTAGCTTTGCTTCACTATTTTTTGTAACTTGCCAAAATCACAAATAAAAGGGTCTGTGTCCTCTAATGCTTCTTCTCTGGTCATTATCTTGGAAAATATGCAGAGTCTGGTCCAAGTAGAGTCCTCCCCAAACCTTGCTGTTACTTTGAGAATAGTTTTAATGAGGCTTGCAGCTGAGCCAAGCTCTCCTGTTGGGTTATTATTTGGGCATGTGGAAGTCCCAGTGATTGATCTGTGTGGGGGAACTGGCAACATTCGCAAGCCCTCTGGGTAGAGGCAGAGCCTCCAGCAGGAAAAATTAGGGAAAAAGAAAAAAAGGAGAGGAAATGTTTATCACCCATCTCCTAGCATTTTATAGCAGTGTTATGGTGAACTGGGAGATGGATGTGTATATTCATGGATTTTGCACTACTTTAAGCACTAATAACATTAAATCAACCTTAATACTTCATGCCAAATGTGCTCTAAAAGAGGGAATAATGGGAATTTTTGTTAACTTTAGAAAAGCATCAAAAGTTACACTGGAAACACATAAAATGCTACAATGCAGAGGTCACAATTATGCTAATATCATGATAATATAAAATATTAAGTCACCAAAATGACAGGATTTACAACCATGTATCCTCAGTCCCCAGAAACCTTAGGGATAAGCTCATGGTAAACACAACAGCCTGTCCTCCCAAGGAGTCTGATTACAAATTTAAATATGTATATGATTAGAACTCTGCCAGTCTCCCTCCCCTAGAGACAGAGGAAGTAAAATTTGATTTATATCATACCTGAAATCTATTGTGTTGAATTTCTCTCTTTTGCAGAACTGCTACCGGGTCTGATGAATTTGTGTGTTTAGCAAGGTGCTTGTGGGAAAAACAGGAGCAACTATTAATGATCATAAAGAGTCATGTAATCTCACGGACTAAGTCTCAAACACTGACACAGAAGAGTCAAATATTTGAAAGCAGAACACTGACAAATGGAAAATGAAATACTTTTGTTACAAACCCCTTTTTTTCTTTTAAAAAATGTTCTCACTTTCATACTGAAGTCCAGGAATGAAAAGTCTTTACTGTGGGCCTTAATCTCCTGGCCTTCAATTTACCTTTAACTTTGTGACCCCAATTCCATCCGTCTCTTCTTTGATGAGATTCTTTGGAAAGTGGAAGTTTATCAATGGTCCTAGTTCCAGGGGAAGGAAGTGCCAACCCTGCAGCTTCTCTCATTAAAAAAAAAATTACTTTTTAAAAAAATTCTGGACAAGTAATGCTTATGTATATTTGCTGTGGTAAACACAGTAATGGCATAACAGATAAAAGGGAAAAAATTTATAATGAAAGCTTGCTATTATTTAAAGCAGATGCCTTTTAGTATTTCTTCATGCAGAGGTCCTAGTTTTGACTTATTTTTGTTCTTAAGAAGATGGGTACATGCATGTTCCTATGGGATGTGCTTTGCCTTTCCAGTGTTCAATCCATGCATGCAGCCTGAACTTCTGCTAAGATCTGAGGGTAAGAAATAGATATGCTTTGTCCCCACACATCTACTATTTTTATTAAATATTAAACACAATGTGTGTAATATTATTGGTATTAGCAAAACTCTAATGCTCTTTTCCTATAGAATGTGAACTATTCTCAGCCCCCAAATGTGGTGAGATAAAAGACCTGCTCCCCCAGGTGTTTATCCATGCCACCTCCTCTTTGCCTACCTGTCACTCAGTCAAATCATTAATGCTAATGTTATTGATGACTATAAAATCAAGTGAGCTGGTCCCAGAGGAATTCCTCTCTCTGTGCTAAGAGCTCCAAAAACCATGATTTTTAAAGTGCAACTTGCAATCCTCAGAGGTCACAGCAAAGTTCTTATAGGAGCTGGCAGAGTCAAAAGCACCCTGAAACTCCATAGGCACTTTCCTTCAGTCAATCCCTCCATCTTAGGCAAGAGCCAATCAATATTTCTTGATCTTCAATTTTGTGCAAAACTCTGCTTGTGCTTAACCCTTCTGGTAACCCCCTTCTTTGCCATGCCTTCTTCCTGGGACAAAAGGGGAAAGTGCTCCTTCTTTTAACAGGATAGAGCACATTTCTTTCCTTCTGTACATGAAGAATTGTTGAGTCTTGAGGATCTATATCACAATTGTAGTATGGAAAGGACAGTTCCACAGCTAACAATATTATACTTGTTTATAGATGAGTGGCATTGTTTTCCTCAGTAACACTAGAGGCTTGAACTCACTCTTCCCAAACACAGCAATTTGAGGTAATATAACCCTTTTGAAAAGAAACATGAAATCTTTTTTTATATTCAAAGTTATATATAGGTAGAAAGATATAGATAGATATAGATATAGATAGATATGTATATTTAACACTGTAGTACTGTCCCCCCTCCCCCCCCCCCCGTTGTTCATCAATTTGCTAGAGCGGGCACCAGTAATGTCTCCATTGTGAGACTTGTTACTGTTTTTGGCATATAGAATATGCCACAGGGAGCTTGTGAGGCTCTGCCATGCGGATGGGATACTCTCTGTGGCTTGCCAGGCTCTCCGAGAGGAATGGAGGAATCAAACCCGGGTTGGCCGCATGCAAAGCAAATGCCCTACCAGCTGTGCTAGCACTCCAGCCTTATACATATATATGTATATATATATAGATATAGATATATTAGAAAGGGAGTATTATTTAAGCACAAAACAAGCCCAAAATAAGTCTGAGGAAGGAAGTAAGTTTCCCTCTTAACACTACAGTGAGTAGTGTGTTAAGAGTTTAATATTTATAAACCACCAGATTTTCTATCCATTTACCTCCTGTATATCCTGACTGATGCAGTGATATGCAGATATCCATCTACAGCTCAAGAAGAAATTTAGTGAGAACCCAGTGCTCTCTTGTTATCACAGGCCTTCAGGCAATTCTCTCCAAGGCATAGTGCAGTCTGGAATGGGTTCTGCAGAGCAAATGTTTTTGCTGTTCCATGGAATTCCTGGAGAACTCCTAAGGCAATTATTCTCCAATTCTCTCTTGTCTCCCTCCTCTCTTCTCCCTTCCTTCTCTCTTCTCCCTATTTACTCTCCCTCCCTTACTGCATCCCTCATTCTCAACTAAACCAGTTGGGGTTCACTTCTGGACATATACCAGAAAATTTCACTTCATGGGCTAGCCTGCTACCTTTCCTACCGTGATACACTGTCCCCAAAGTTTCATGCTCTTTTCATGGCAGGCGTTTTAAAACCTTGAAGACAGAATGTCACTCAGTGTGGCAGTGAGGCCCAACACATCAGTAAATGTCAAAAAGGTGTCAGCCCTTTACATCATAACTGCGGTTCATTTCTCTGCATTGACAGTGATGCTTATACCAGGCAAGGATTAGAATGGGCATATTTCCAGATCTTAATTACATCAGGCATAAGGATGAGCAACAGCATTTTTCTTTGGGGGAGAAGAAGGGAGGAGGGAAGAAGTGAGGAGAGAGTAATGCTGATTTTGGCCATCTCGAGCCTCATGTGTCCCCGTTTATCAAGAGATAATAGGATTAAGCTAAGCTATGGGACTTCTCTGGCTAATGCTGCCTTCAGCAGGGGTCTAATAAGGATAGATATAATTGGGTAAATGGCAAATAAGAATGAAAAAGTACAGAGTATAAGCACAGTGCGTAGGAATAAATAATGACAAATTGGATTTTGTCCAATCTCTGCAGACTTGGTTAAAATTTGGAATCTCACACTGAATTATAAGGGGTAACATCTATCTTTCTTTTTGCCTAACTTGTCACCATTCGTTGCAAATATCAGCAAGTATTATCTCAAGTCTAACTGGGGCCTATCAGTACTGCTCATTTGAAATCAAGTAGAAACTGTTAGGAACATTCAAATAGGGTTAAAGAAACAGAGTAAATTAAGTGCCTAAAAACAAATGTGACGCAAATTAGAGTTTGTTTCTCTGACCCTATCCATTTACAGAATTTACCCCATTAACAGCTGGAAATTTATTTTCACTTTCTTCACCTCTCTAAGAGGAAAACAAACATATAACATAGCCCCAAAGGAGTAATTAATTAGATCATTTACTGACATGGATTTGAATAGTTTATTTAAATACAATTCTGTTATTTATTTATTTTACAACATTATGCAGAAGGTTGAAACTCCTGTTCTAATTTGCACTTAGCAAGGCTCTCTGAAAAAATATCACAGTGAAGGAAATAAACAAAGAACTAGCAATCAAAGGGCCACATTCATAAATGCATAAAAGAATTTCACGAGGATGAGTGTTTCAGTGATTATAAAACAAGGGCTTGGTTGTGGGGCGGGGGTGGGGGGGGTTAGGGGGGGTTAGGGGGAGAGAGAATAACAAGAGTGTTTGTTTTATATTCCCTGAGGCATATTTTAACAAATATAATGAGTTCATTGATAAGATACTATATGAAAAGACAGGAAAACTTAAAAATAAAGGATGTCAATGTAGGTAAGAAAGGTATAATGAATATGCAGATTATCACAAGAAAATGAAGAATCCTTTTGTAAAAAGACAGTAGAAATTCATGAATTCAGAAGCATGCTTTCTAAAAAAGATAATTCTGTAACCTCACAAATCAGAGAGGTGGTATATTTTTCCCAGAAAAAAATTAAAAGTTCTTCAGGCATATTTTCAAAAGTTGGAAGAGAAAGTAGAGAATTACTTCATCAAATATGACTCAAGTCTATGATAAAATTATGCAAGATTATTTCATTGAGATGTTAGTCATTTTCAATATCTTTAGATAAGTAATGGACCTTATAGATATGTGTATATACCATTTAAATGCATCAACTCATTTGGTTTTAAGGGGAATCCCTGACAAAAAAGTTTTATGTACCTTTCAGCTTGCTTTCTACCGGTTTTGATAGGTTACAACGTTTTAGTCACTAGAACTAAAGTAGAACACAAAAAATTTCTGTGCAGTGCTCTTTTTCCCATAGAGAGTTTAAAGATTAGAGCAGTTGAAGAGATATAGACAAAGTGAGGCGATATTTTTTTTTAAAGAAAGGAATGGATTTACATACACTCAAATTCATAGTTTTATGAAATCTAAGAACAGAGGCCATTCCATCTACCCCTCACCTCAAAGCATTTCCCTTCTCTTTCCTGCCTTATTGATCTTTCTGCCTACATGTCTCTTTCCTTCCCTGCAGGTCTCCTTCCCTCAGACCACTGCTTCTCACTCCTTGTCTGCCTGTTAACTTGAAAGGCCAAGCTACTTTCTTTCTCTTCTCTACCTCTTGTTAACCATTTACTGCTCCCGTTATTTTTCTTCTCCAGTCAGTTGAAACTAAAAGATTGTTTTGATGTGAGCTAAAATTTTACCATGGAAATTATGTCACTTATTTAAGTAAATGAAACAATTCCATGAACATACAAATAATTTTTTAAAAAGGAGAGCTGGAGAGATAATATAGGGGAGCAAGGTACTTGTCTTGCATTGAAGATAACCCTGATTTTATCCCCTGTGCAGTATATAGTCCCTAGAACATTGCCAGGAATAATTTCCTGAGCATATAACCAGGGTAAGCCATAAGCAAACCCAGGTATGGCTCACCCCCTCTCCTCCTCCCCACAAAAAATAAAACTGCGAAGGAAAGGAAGAGAGAAAGGAAGAGAGAGAGAGAAAAAAACAAGAACGAGAAAGGCAGTTCAATGGCCCAGGAAGAGAGCTCAGTAGCACCTGAGCTGAAATATAGCACTTCATGATGTCCTGGAAAAGGACCTGAGCTGAAATATAGCACTTCATGATGCCCTGGTGATCCACAGCATTGCCAGACCTAAGAAGTTCCTTGTCTTTGGGCCCAAGAATAGAACTTTCCAGCCTAGTTGACCAAATATCACTAGGAGGGGCCCCTGCAGCACCTGAACACTGCTTGGAAGCTCCATTACTCGCCACAAAGGCGGTTGTATACTCCATTTTAAAGAAATAAAATACAGTGCTAGATGAAAATGACTGTTGATGAAAAAGAGGGCCTGGCACAGAAACTTGCCCTAAAGGTATCTGTTGACTTTGTCTTCTTTTTGTTGTTGTTGTTGTTGTTTTGTTTGGGGCCACACCTGACTGTGCTCAGGGGTTATCCTTGCTGTGAACTTAGAAATCAATCCTGGTGGGCTCTAGGGACCACAAGGAGGGTGCTGGGGATTGAACCCAGTCACTATGTGCAAGGCACACACCCTATCCACTATACTATTGCTCTGGCTCTGTTTTCTTTCTTTTATATTTCAATAGCTGCATAAACATTTGTAGGTAAATAACACATTTCACTATACAAATTAGATAAAATTTTGGTAAAATTTGGCACCATCAACAGAAAACTTGATTCCATCATAAAGCGTCTGTCTCAGTCAAGTGTTCTTTATTCTGGTCACCTGGAACCTAGTTCAATGTTGCTGTGCTTGTCGCCACCTCTGAGTTTTGTTTTGTGTTCTTTGGACCAGTAACAGTCATTTTCTATGACTATACATTTACAAAACTTAACACCTTTGTTATTATAAGCAAGAAAATAACCAAAGGCATCTAACTTCTCCACAGTGTTTGGATAAAGAAGTTAATTGAACTGGAACCTGGTCTTCCTTAAGTCCTAAAACCCTAAATTCAATTTTCATTCATCCAGAAAATGCACTCAATTTGGTTGACCTAGAGATAAATAATGAGGGATCATGGTATCAGGAGCACAGTCATACCTTGGGGATTTAAGGAACTTTTGCACACAGTAATGATCTGATCATAGATTATAAATCCAGGTACCTGCCATGTGTCCTTACAGCCATGCTACTGCATGAACTAAGTATCTCCTAAACATTTTGCCCATCATGAAAATGTGCCTCTCTTCTTCCTTAGAATAAGCTCAAAAATAGCCTCCTTCTGAATGGCAATGGCTTTTCAGATTATTCCCACCACAAAATGCCCCTTTGCTTCATAAATATCCCTTTAAAAAGATTTTCTGTTCTATAGCTTTATGCTTTTCAAGAGTCAAGTAGGTAATTCCATAGCATTTGTTAATGTAACAGGCATTTTGAAGTGATTTCTGTGCACCAGTTTCTAGGCATAGGGAATAAAGCAGTGAATTCAAGATACAAAAAGTTCTACCATATAACTTACATTTTTATAAGGGATCCTAAACACTAAATAAAATAGGGAATTATATAGTATATTTGAAAGCAATGAATTCAGTGGAGAAAAATTAAGTGAGGGAGGTATAGATTATCACGAATGGCATGATTATGGCATGTGGATAGGGGTAGGGAGATGGGAGTCATAAATAAGCACTACTGCAAACAAGAGTGTGGAGGCCATATGATTAATTACCTGATTAATTGATTAACCTATTCTTATCAGTAGTTAAGCATTTGCTGGATGAGTAATAATTCCTATATTTCTGGTTCTAATCTTTCCCCATAGGAAAGATTAGAGGTAGTGATTCTGTTTTGTTTTCCATCAAGCATTTGTGTGGGTGGAGGATCACACCCAGTGGTGCTCAAGGACTATTCCTTATTTTTTTGTTCAGGAGTGATCCTGGCAGTACTCAGGGAACTATACGTAGTGCCAGAATAAAACCAGGTAAACAGCTTACCCTGTAGTATGTCTCTGGTCTTTCCCATAGTATATTTTAGAGAACTGGACTGACAGGTTGTGGTCAGTAATGGCCAAATGTGCCTTACTTAAATCTAAAAATGGCCAGGAATGGTGCCAGAGACATACCCATTGTACAGTGGGTAAGGTGTTTGCCTTTTACATCAGTGACACAGATTTTATCTCAAGTCCACCAAAAGTTATCTTTGAGTGCAGAGCAAGGAATAAAGCCCTGGGCAAGGCTAGGTGTAGCCCCCAAACCAAAGATAAATAAGTAAATTAATTAATTAAAGATTTCTCTACAAATCTGCACTTGTGAAAATTAATTGCATACATTGTGGATATGTGTAGAAAGACATGTGGATAGATTTGGACTTCAAAGTAATTGGCCAGATAACCTTGAGGTTTCCTATGTGTTCATATACCACTTGGTCAATATATCACCATTGGCATAACTGTGCATCCTAAGTCAAATAGTTCAGGATGCTGAAAATAACCTTATCCCAGACATTTTGACTGAACAGCCAACCTGCCATCTATATATAATTTAGAGAAGTAAATGCAGTCCAGGGAATGTAAAGCTGTAGACTGGGACAAAGATTAAGGAAGGAGGTATGGTGACTACACTTGTGCAGGTTTCATTTCATTGATGTCCTGGTGTGACTCAGGAAAAGGAAACCCAAGTCATCTGGAATTTCAGTCTCTAATAAAAAGAAGGAATGGAAACTATTGGCTATTGGTAAATAGAACTGATTCATTTGCAGTATTCATAAATAGTAGCTCTGCGGAAGAAGATACTTATAAATAGACAACTAGAAAATAAAACCAAAGTCTTGTCCTAGTATATTCACAAATAGCTTTTCTCTTGCGAGGCTAGCGAGAAAAATATCATATAGATTCCTTGTGAGCTTAGCCTCATCTTTGTGCAAAATTCTGCAGCATTCCAAATTAAAACCAAGATTCTATCTTCCTGAAGATGAGACACCAAGAGCAACAGAGATTGGCTAAACAGGAGATGTTTTGAATGAGATGCATAGTTTAATCACATTCTACTTTCAGAGAACTACTTCATTTAAGTCAGTGTTTGCCTGGAGTAATAATTTATGCTCCACACTTGAGTAATCACCAGGAAGATTTCTCAGAACCTAGCCCATTGCAAACATAGCTACCAATATTCATGGCCTACAGTAAACTTCTACAAACTTTGAGTCTACATAATCTTGGCAAAAATCAGATTTCTGGAACTGTTGACCACTCTCCTCCATTCCAGATCAAATACTTTTTCTTCTACTTTAAATCAATATTTGAAAGTAAAATCAACCTTCTTTACTAACACTTTTAAAAGTATTAGTACTTTTGAGCCTTAAAAATTCAACCAATACATGGTCACTTTGAACAAGGACTGGGTGAGGAAAGGAGATAGAGTGATATGCATGCCACCCTATCAGTAACAGTATTGTAAACCACAGTGCCTAAAAGGAAAAAAAGAAAATGTGCCTGCTTCTTTGGAGGACAGGAGGGAAACTGCGGAATTGTTGGGAAAAAATGGACACTATTAAAGGGATTGGTGTTGGAACATTGTACACCTGGATCTCAGTCATGAAAAACTTGATAGCTTTGTAATTTACAGCGGGTCAAAATAAGTAAGATCATACAATTCTTAATATAAAAATAAAATGCTCTGATTTCTTAAGCATATTTGATACCTTTGAAAAGTCAACAAAATCATGCCTTAATAAGTTTTTTTTCTTTACAAAACCACTTGTGTGGATTCTCTCCATATTAAAATTTATTAAATCCATCAATTACACTTGGATCTGAGTTTGTTCTCAGGTCTGTTCTCTCTTCTTTAAGAAGGGTTGCCATACATGAGTGTTCAGGTTATATACTGAATGAGGATGCTATATTTAAGAAATCAGTGCTAGTGACAGCCTGTTTGTCCCATGCTCAGGTTATACATATAAGTAAGAAGAGAATAGACAGTGTACATTGAAGTAGAAAGAACAGGTGCCTCATTTAGGCTCTACCCCAAGTAGAGCAATCAGGCCTTGCTGCAAAGATGTCAAAAATTATATTGTGCAAAATATAATAATACAAAAAATATTTTCTCCTTGAGGAAGAACTGTTTTTAAATATAGTCATGTAAATACAATTCATGAAGGAAAATTCAATTTAATGGATGCCCAAATAAAGTATTTTCTCATTGTCCCCAAATTCCTGCTTAAAAAAAATATTGCTTCTTTCTCCCAGTCCCCTCTGTTTTCACCTGACTATTCCATAGCTAATCTCAACCCCAAGCCTGTCTTTCTTTCTTAACTATTCAGAAGACTTACAGAACTGACTGTGTTACCCTATTACCTTGGAAGCTGACTGTGTTTAGTCAAATAATTAGTGAAATCACTTATTTAACCAGAGGCACTTACAGACGAAGAGGAAAGAGACAGAATGTGGTTGTGACACTCGGGGGTAGATTTACTAAGCCTTGCTGAGCTGTGATGCCTTTTCTATAATAGGAAAGAAAAAATAATTGTCTCTAAGGTTTTCAGCTCTGAAACTCCCAAGTAGTCGTGCTTGATTCGATGTCTAAGTTGGCCAGTCAGCTCAGACTGAGTTCATTCTGGCAACCCAAATGCCTGTGTCCCAGCATGCTTTGGAATCCAGCAGATTTTGACAGAAATAGTCTCTCCTCAGACAGGTCTCTGGATTCCCACTTTTACAGTATAATTTTTCTTCACCTAACCTTTAAACTTTCAATGTATTAGTTACCTCATCAATCCAGACCAAACTCAGTAGACATTTCACTAAAAAGAATAGAGACAAAGAATATCGCTTTCCTGATACTGTTCAGCAATTTTCAAGCCGCTTTGGCCTCCTATTGGGAGACTTCATGCTTGGTTTGTTTATGCTCTCAGATGAATCCTCAGTGTGTTTTTGAGGTGTTTATTCCAGTGGTTAAATTTGAAGAGGTGAAGAGAAGTCAAACTCTCCCCAATATTGCCTAGGAGGAGTCTAAAATAATTGGTACACATTGGAAGCTGCCTTATATCTGAGAAAGGTAGAAAAGGTTCTATTTGTTCACAGCAACAGAGTTTCCTAGACTTCTGGGTCAGAGACACTAAATAAATTTTGTTTTTTTTTCCAACAATAGGAAGCTTCACCATAGTATGCCAGCATATATTATTTTGTCATATAATTGCCCACTTAAATTTTTATTTCATATTTCTTCATTACCTTAACCAAGTCCGAGACATAATAGTTAAAATTAGTGTATCATCTTTCTGGGATTATACATTTTAATTATGATTATTTGATAAGCGTTTCAGACATACTCACATAAAATCAGAAATAAGTGTATATATCAATAGCAGCTTAATCCCAAATGGAGGCTTTATTTAAACTATCAAGGACTTGATTACAGGAGCTGTGAGATTAGAAATGAGATTTACAAGTGGCTAGAGGGAAATATTTAAATATCTTTGCTAGAGCAAATTGTGGTCATTTTTAAAAAGATTTAAAATATGAGTTAACTGAGAATTTTATCTAAGATATCCTATTATTGAATTATGCCTTTTCAGCAGCCACCTCTTCAGTTATTTAGAAAACAGCTTAACTGTGAGAAAGGAGCATCTATTTTGCATGCTAGCAAAAGTAAGTCCTTTTTGAAAACCATAAGTAATAAGAAATTGCCTATTAAAATGTTTGTAAAACACTCAAGGTAAACCTTTCACAATGTACTGAAGACCAAATAAGTTCATTTTCTAAATATTTTGCTTCATAAAGAATGCTCACCTCAATCTCCCGCATGTAGAGTCATCCAGCACTGCCAAATGTGATCTTTGAGCACATAACCAGGAGTAAGCCCTGAGCACAACTGGGTGTAGCCCGAAAAACCGAAAAAAAAAGAAAGATAAACAAATAATGGAAGGAAGGAAGGAAGGAACGAAGGAAGGAAGGAAGGAAGGAAGGAACGAAGGAAGGAAGGAAGGAAGGAAGGAAGGAAGGAAGGAAGGAAGGAAGGAAGGAAGAAGACAACAAACAAATACTCAAAATCTCACACACAAAACAAAACAAACCCAAAGATAAGTTTTTAGAAAGTGCCTACCCACTCAAAAAAAAAAACCAAACTGAAAACAAAAACCAAAAATAATTATCCATTTACATCTAGTACTAGCTATACTTTCATGCTTCATTCAAAAAAATATATTCCCACTATTCTTACTGCTTCTATTTGACTCTTTCTCCTTTTCCTCCTTTTTCTTTTTCAGCTTTATCAGCCTATATCCTACTTAGTCCACATCTCTAAGCATTTGACCTCTGACTCCCTCTGCTCCCACCTCACTCTCTTCAGAGTTTGGATCTCATGACAAATGCTTCTGTAGCAATGTCTACATGACGCATGCCACTGAGCATACATACCATAAGAGATGGTACACAAGCAAACCATCTCACTTTAAATTAGGTCTTTCAGAGCTGGAGCGATAGCACAGTGGGTAGGGCATTTGCCTTGCATGCAGGCAACCCAGGTTCAATTCCTAGCATCCCATATGGTCCCCTGAACACTGCCAGGAGTAGTTCCTGAGTGCTGCAGATCCAGGAGTAACCCCTGTGCATCACCGGGTGTGACCCAAAAAGCAAATACATAAATAAATAAATTAGGTTTTCCCTCTGACTTTCCTATAAGACAGTCCCTACAGGAAAGTAACAATGACAACACAGGCTGCCGATTATCAGAGTTCAAGACCTTTAATTTCTTTGTAACTCCCTCCCATTCTTTACTTTTTGTGGTCAAGTCCTCATGATTACTTCCATCTCCTCTCCAGGCCACAGCCTCTCCTTTCAGCAGCAGCAGTAGCAGCAGCAGCAGCAGCATATTCCTAATTGGCTTCACTGTTCCTCTTCTGATCCATTTCATGTATCATGCCAGATTAATTTTCTTGAAGCTGGGCCTTTCTCATGTCACTCCAAAGAAATCTTCACTGCCTCCTTTTGCCTAATAATCTCCCATTTCTGAGATGGCATAAGATTATTACCATACAATGGATTCTCAATCTGACTTTGATTGCTGTCTAATTCCCTCCTCCATCCAAAGCCTTCATCTCACTCAAAGTCTACTCCCATATACAAACAACACTTCTCTCTATCTTGCCTGGGTTCAAATTTTTTCATCACTGAAGCATCTTCTTTTGTTATCTCAGCTAGCTAAAGCTTTCCTGCCCAGATTTTATGCTACCTCTGAAACAATACCTTCTCTAGTATTTTCGAATATCTCATCTTGTACAAGTTCAATCTTATCTAATATGCATGGTGCATAGATTGACCCTTCTTATGGTATTTTTGTCATATCCCTCCATATTTAAAATATGGTTCTTTCCTTAGGTCTAAAACTCATCTTTGTAAATCCTGTGGCAGTTAATATAGTGAGTGTTTAATAAATATCAATAGAAATAATTTCATTCATTCAACAATATATATTTGCAGCTTGAAGAGATATAATCAAAAAAACAATTGTCAGCTCTACATGGAAAAAGATAGACAATAATATTGAAAACACAATAATTATACATCATGTAATTCTAATCACATAAATTTATCACATAGAATATTTTATCACATAAATATAATCCAAAATGTTAAGAAAATAAAGAGTAAAAAAGAATAATGGGAAATGCTTGGACCTGGAAATGAGCCGTTGTTTGGGGAATAAATGGGAGAGATATTTAAATGACATTTTAACAGAGATTGGATACAGAAAGACGCCAGATCAACAGGTTTGCAGAAAGCAGAAATTCTGGGCAGAAGAAGCATCAAATACAAAGGCCCTGAGTTAGGAGCATGCCGGGAAGTTTGGAGACAGAGCCAGAATGTGGAAAATGCTCTCAAAGTTTTGTGAGAACCAGATCATGAACCCATTTAACCTTCAAGGCAAATATAATTCAAGGATTATTATTCAGTACTCCATGGTTAGCTAACTCATGGAGATTGAACCCAGGTTGGCAACACACAAGGCAAGTGCCCTATCTGCTACGCTATCTCCAGTTTCTGAATCATTAATTTGTAACAAAAATCTTTCCCAGTTACTCCCATTTGATTTTGTCAACAACCCTAGGATGGTAGTAGGACTAGATTAGTATTTGCCTTTAATAGAAAAGTAAAAAATGTTAACCAGAACAAAATGATACACAAAGTCACTCACTAATTTATTCTTTCAGGTTTTTCTGTCTACTGTCCAAGCGCAATGCCACGGCATGGTATTCAGTGATAAGCAGACAGTTACTGTCTCTGTTCTGACTGGGTTAATATTCTAAAGAACAAGATAATACCCATTCACATGGTGAAGAAAAAGTGAATTGCAAGACAGAAAAACACTAAAAATCGTCTCGAAAGATACTAAAGTTAGAGACCATGGTTTATGTCCAAGCAGGAAGTGGTTCAAAATACGTTTGGAGATCAGAGAGATAGTACAGAAATTAAGTTGCTTGCCTTGCATATGGCCAACCTAGATTTGATCATGGTACCACATATGTTCCCCAGGGAATTTCCAGGAATTATCCCTGACTGACAAGCAAGGAGTAAGCCCTGAGAACAGTTAGGTATAACCCAAATGCCCACAAAAATCATGTTTGTAAAAAGTGACATCCCAAAGACCTAAAGCAGTCTTTGGGTTTATGTGAAGCACATGGAAATTTAAGTGTGTGTTTTATAGCATGGTCATGTTATTAACTTTATGTTTTAAGACCATTTTCTCAACTTCATGCAAAACAGATGGTAGAATGGTAGGAATGGAAAAGAAGAGAAGGGTATGGGAAGAGAGATTACTTCTGAGACTCCTACTGTCCAACATGAAAGGGGAAAATAATCTGGACACAGTGAGATGAAAAATGGTTCAATGTGTGCTAACTAAATAAAATAAATGAGAGTTATTATCTCTTATTGAGTAGAACGAGGGAGGAGATTTGAATCTGACACCTAAGCTGAACAGTGGGCAGGTGGTGGCTCAAGATATTTTATTAGAGAGCAGGGAATGGTATTATAGACATTCAGAGGACAACTTTGGAATATAGTTTGTCAGTTTCTTACAAATCTGAGCTTATTCTTAACTGTATTATCTATCAAACTTACTCTTTTGCATTCACCCAAATGAGATAAAAAAAATCGTACCTACACAAAAACCTGCTTGTGTGTATATATATGGTATCTTTATTCAAAATTGCTCTAACTTGGAATTTACCAGCTGTCATTCAGGTGAATGGATAAATAAGCTGTGTCAATTCATACAATGGGGTATTATTTAGTGTTTAGAGAAATGCACATATTGTAAACCCACAAAAAGCCTTAGAAGAACCTTAAATGCATTGTAACTGAAAGAAAAGAAGATATGCTGTAATTTCAAATATATGACATTATGTAAAAGGTAAGAGCATATAGAAAATAAAAAGATCATTGTTGCCATGGGTTGAGTGGTGGCAGTAAGTATGAATAGAAGTAACATCAAGGATTTTTAGGGCAATGGAAATACTCTGTGTGAAACTGTCTTGGTGGATACAAGCCATTATATGTATGTCTAAATGCATAGCATGTAATGCTCCAAGAGTGATGTGTTAACGCATGTTTACCAATTTCAGCAAAGGCATCATTCCACTGGGAGATGTGGGAGTGGGAAAATCTGCATGGATAGGAGCAGGAAGACATGGGAAAGTTCTATATTGTCTTCTCATTTTTCCTTTCAACCTACAATTGTTCAGAGAAAGCCTATTTGCAAAAACAAATGGTCCTTTGGAATTCAAGTTTGAGAAGATATCAAATCCTAATGATGAAGTCAGAGATGTAGCAAGATACTCAAGTCTAGAGATCAAAGGAACAGTCTGGTCTATCGAGAAGCCTTTAATAGAGATGTATCTAAAGAGGAGGGTTTGTGTCATGGGAATGGATACATGGAATGTCTTCAGAAAAGAGAATTGCAGAGTATATGGAACCAGATGGTGATGGACCTGACAATTAAGGGCAGAGAGGGGGGAATGGGGCCATGACCAAAAGAGGGAACTGCACTGGCAGGAGACTCAGTACACGATCTCTGACTCGTTCAAAGATCATTACTCTAAATCTTGTCTATCACTTTCTTCATTATACAAACATGCTTCTGAACCACAATTGTGGAACTCATTTTGAAACTGTGCTCAGAAGTCTTCCTGCTAATCTACATGAGTTTCTACATCAGCAATGTCCTTTATGTGGCTCGGAATATCATTGCTCATTGGATAAATTCTGCTGAGTGATTAAGTACAAACTGTCATTCTCTTTTTTTGTTTGTGTTTCTCATCATACTCTCCTTGCCCAGCCCTTCCCTGCCCCTTCGTGTGGACTAAAAATTGCTAATTACATGTGCACCATAGAGCTGACATGAAGACACTAGACAGTGACATCAGTTTAGTCTGAGATGCAGCTAGGAGTATTGTGTGGTCCTCACTACATTTCCCCAAATCCGGCTTTGGCTAAGCAACCCATTAAAATTAATAGATAGGTTGTAAGTGACATGACTTCTATTGAAATGAATTAATTTTATGCTTTAATTAATTTATTTTGTCTTTTGGACCACATCCAATAGTGTTAGGGACTTAGTCCTGGTTCTGTGCTCAGGGATTACTTTGGGTGGTCTCAGGGGAACACATGAGGTCCTGGAGATCAAATTCAGGCAGATCATGTGTATGGAAAGTACCCTACCTACTGTATCATCTCTCTGTCCCCATGCAATGCTCTGTCAAATCATAAGAAATTTTCCTGAATGAGTTCATCATATTTATAGAACTGGCTCAGGACGTTTGGAGAGTTGACTATGTGGCATTGTTTGTCCCCCAGATGGGAATATTTATTTCCTTTGATGTCTGTAAATTGGGCATCACCCCAAGCTAGAAAGCCAAGTGGAAAGCTTCCCTGCAGTCTTGCTGGCACTCTTGTAGCTATGCATTGAGCTGGCAGGACCGGAGGCATGTGCCTTAGTTTTAGTTTACATTCTCACTCGTTGGTACTATATCTGTTGAAGAAGCGCTTTCCATATTGAGGCACCGTATGAAAGTGTAAAACACCAGCATGTGCAGGAAGTGTGAATACGGGCAGTGATTTTGCTATTCTTTTTAAAGATGCTTATGTTAAAGGCAGCGAGCTAAAAATCGCACCCATTCTGCCTGATTGCTGTAGCAGTAAGCCCTTAATCCGCTTTGAAGGTGATAGAAAACTGCTAAATGTAACTTTAAATACCCTTATGATATTTGGTATCAAAGGAGGCTTTTGTTTTGTTTCTCTTTTGTAGGTATCTGATGCACATTAAAGAATAGACTAGGATTAAATTTTATTTCTTTGATTTTTTTTAGTGGAATTGAATTTAAATTGACAGGCTGAATACAAATTATCTACATGCAATTTTTTACTCTTTTAGATTGACTGTTTCATAGGACTTTTGTTTCCATGACATCAGACTTCATACTTCCACACAGCAAACAGTTTCTGCAGGACTGAATATTCCAGAATCAGAGGAAAATGTGATAGCGTCCTCTGGCTGAGATTTTCATTGAAAGAAAAGACAATGTCAGTATAGAAAATATTATACATTTTATTTAAAAAAAACAGCAGAAAGATATTCAACAAAAACCATATATTCCAATAATGGCAAGAAGAAATACATCAGCAAAAACCATGAAATAAATAACCTTTATTTCCTCAGCTTAGAATAATGCAATATGTCCTTTAAAACTTAACAAACATGATTTGTGGTTTCTTTAGTTGGTCATGCTTTATTACTCCTTTTATTACTCCTTATTAATTTTTTTTAGTTGAAGCCCAGGATTTTGTTCTGAGTGCTACATTTTGGCAGATATGAGTGCTGCTGTTTCAAGTGCAAGAAGAGTAACCTCCAGAACATATTATAAATTGGCTGGCCTTGGAATAGGGGGAGATGATTAGATTGTCGAGTTTCCTGCTGAGTGGTACATGCTTGTTTTGTAATACTGTTTTATGAGTCGGAGATTCAAACAGAACATGTAGGTCCAATTCAATACCTCAGCATTGTTGATCTGCTTTTTATTGATTTTTCATCTGTTCAAATCTTGAGTTCTTGGTAGGTTTCAGGGATGTGGTTGCCAAAGGTTGCAGTGGAAGAGTTTTAATTAGAAATGCATTGTTTTCTCTGATATATCGTCAGTTGTTTTGTTGCTTTTTGGCAATGCTTTACCATATTCCAAAAGTAGAATTTTTTTCCATTAAGGAAAAAAGTTTTCTTTGTGCAAGGCAAAGTCAGGGAAATAAGGGCTTATAGATTTTGTGTCTAAGCAGCACTTAAGACAGTGACTTACCCAGTATACATTCATTCGTGGACAGGTAAACAATCTCTTATTAAATATGGAGACATGTTGCCTATAAATTTTGAACCCATTATCTGCCTGATCAATTTTTCATAGCTTTTCTGTTTTATATCACTAAATAATTACCTTATGATACCTGGAGAGAAAATTACTTAACATTTTTTATGTGTTTGAAATTACCATCGAAATAGTGAGATTTCCTTTTGCCCCCTTTCTTATCTTTGCCTCTGTTAATTTTTCTTCAGGATCCACTGAACAGTGTACAGTGACATTGTAAGTGGGTTGTACTTCCTCACATCAGTGCCTTGTTAATGCCGATCATTAATCTAGAACCTTGAGCTTGTTCAGAGATGGTTAGATATTCCATATTTCCATGGGCTTGTGGGGAAGGCTGACAGCTTACTTACAGCTTCTGCAAGCAGACCCCGTGGGTTGTCATGTCATTTTTAATACTGATAAAATGAAGAGCATGTGTGTGAACTTAGAGTCTTTGTAGGCAGGAAGAGAAGTATGGTGGCACACGCATAGCATACATGTCATTCTCTCTCCTGCATAGTGCTAGAACAAATCTGCTCTTTTTCACTGTGCTTACCTCCTCATTTGCTTCCTGCAGATGGTAGAGAATGAGTTTCTGTCCAGGACCAAACTACCCTCCTAGTGAATCTCCATTTGCCTTTATCTTTAACACCAACAGATTCAGCAACCTTGGGCCATATTAATGCTGGGAGACCAGTTAGAGGTCTCTCAAAGCACTGAACCCCAAATCTCTAACTATAAATATAATCCTTCACTGCACCATCAGCATCTCCCTGTCTCCTTTAACATTTCTCTCATTTAACCAAAACAGCAATTCCTCAACATGCCAATGATTTCAAGTTCAGGAATAGGAAAGAAGTTGTCCAGGTCTAAGATTAAACCATGTAGTTCTTTACTGGGGCAAAACCTTGCAATGTCCCTAGATATATGAAATTTCTGGTTGATGGACGCATTCTATTTTGCAAAGTCTAAGATACAGACTTCTGCCCTCTGTGACTCTTAAGCACTCAAAACATGACTATTGAAATTGAGAAACTTAACTTCAAGTTTTCTTTCATTTTAATTAATTTGAATATGCAACTCAGGCAAATTGCTTCCATCTTAGGTGATGCAGCTTGAACATCATAATCACAAAACATTTTTAAATCTTTGGGATGGGGAAGTAGCAATAGAACATTTACCTTACTTGTTTGAGGCCTAGTGTTCAATTCTGGCACTGGAAAAAATACACACACATATTTTACATATATATAGATACCAAATTATATTGATTAACTATCAAAGCAAATATGATAAACATATTGCATAAAGAGTATCACTAATGCTTTGTTCTTTGCTATCACACTTTCTTTTTCTTAAGTTCATAAATATTGTTTTGGGAGTAAATGCCTAAGCATATTAATTTAAAAGACTAAAAGCATTATCACTGTTTGCACATTGCCATATTTGAAAGTGTTTGTGAATGTGTGTTTTAATTATCCCTGAGGAGCTGTGCACATATTCAAATATATGTGTAAACCTAGCATCCAGTCGTTGACCCGTTTTTCTTCACCCAGCCTTAATAAAATTATGTAAGCCATTTGCAAGTATGTTGCCAAAATTACTGGAAATGGTAATTTTGGTTCAACTCAGCTGAAATTTGAGGTTTTCTTGGGGTTATGTCAAGCAATTCCTATAATCAAAGTGCTATGCAAACATTCAGAAATGTTCCCAGTCAGGGTGATAATCACATTCACTTAGGGATCTATGCTGCCTTCAATACAGACATGTAACCCCATTAACATTAATAGGACTTACACTCACATATTGATGGAGAGTAAATCCCTAATTAGTAGCTAGGACTGTTATCACCCCCACTGTGATAATACCTCTGAAAGATTTTAATGTTGCTGTGATAATAGGTGAATCTTTAGTGCTTTTTTTTTTCAAACAATGCAAAAGTTGGCATACCATCAAGTATGACATTTATAGACCTGTGATTGTCCCAGGTGAAAGGCTTTTACTAAAGGATCTGGGCCCTGAATCTGAAAAGTACAGGTTAAGGAAGAGTTTCTTCTTTTCATTGACTGGGAAACATGAATGTTTCTTTCACACAAACAGGCAAACAGGAAACTTGCTTGATCTTTTTTCTACCTGGGCTTGATAATTATTCTGCAAAGACTGTAGAAGATTGCAGCAGAGGATTGATATGTAAAGTGGTGGCCTTTCCTCCCTTTTAGAATCTAATATGTAAATCAGAGTCATTGGATGTGGTTTGGCTCTTCTTGGCAAAGGAAGGGACACAGATTGAAGCAAGGAGCTTCCTGTCCACGGCAGCATGTTATTGATGAGCTGGCATTTGCCCTGTGGCCCTCCCAGAGGATTGCTTACATCTATTACTCACACACATCGATTGGTTAATTTGATAATTCTATCACCAATCGGCTGGTGTCTGACCTTTCACCACGGCAATGATGGCAGCCTCTTCATTTTTACATTGCAGACCAGTTAGATTGACCTTTTTGAGGAGAATGTCAAGGCATCCCTTGATCTTAACCTGTCACTATATTTGTTAGAACCACACTGTCCCTTAACCTTGATTTATGGAACTTCAGTACTCAGGATATGCATTTTGTTTGTTTGAACAATTCCTTTCGAGGTAGGTTGATCTAAGGAAAGAAGTTTTACAAATCAGGCTACTTTCTTCTCACCTGTGTTTTGTGTTCAGAATCCATTAGCTGTTCTGTTGGGGTTCGAGAAAGAGAGGTTGTTGTTTTTGTTTTACTTTGGGTTTTGTTTTTTTGGCTTTTTTTTTTTTCCTTTGAGGAGCCTGTTGTCACTTCCCAGGAAGCTTCTCATAATCCTTTTGGTGCCAGATAGAAAATCAATCCCCATGTTTGTGGTGGTTTTTAAAATGTGTTTTCACCTACCCTCTCCCATATTCCAAAACCAGAAACATCTCTGTGAAGATTCTCTGACAATCAGAGGTCAGTCTTATGGTATGGTTTCTATTTGCACTCAGAGTTTTTCTTCTTTTTTTTTCTCCCTCCTAATTTATAGTCTTGCCAGAGGGAAGAAATTGTCTTGTCTATGAGTCGGTCCTTAGGGAGCAATACAAGGGCACAGCTCTGTGATTCTGAAACACTAGATTTGTCTCCAGTCCAACAAGCAGTAGAAGTAAAGGAACTTCCACTCCTCACTTTCCTTGGGTGTGTGTACCCACAGGTAGTGTACACACAGACACGTGTACCCCTTCTGTAGACTTGCTCTGTGTTCCCTAAGCCTGCTGGAGAGTAGAGCAGATCTATGGTGCAGAATGAAGGCTCTTCATTATCTAGCTGAAAATAGAGGGAGGAGCTAGCCCTTTTGCTTCCCTGTGACTAAAAACCAGCCAAAACCAATTTCACTAAAATTTAGTAAAATAAAAAGTGTGCTCCCAGGATGAGAAGTTGCATGCCAAATTTCAGCCTGAAGTGAATTTGAATGGCTGAGTTATAAACCTTTCATAAAGGATGTTTTGTCACTCACTAAGGATAAAAAGACTCCTTTTTTGAAAAGGAAATTATCTAGGCACATAGTCTTTAGCGAGGATTGTTGCCATTTATTTAAAGAAAACACAATTTTAAATGACTGGGTTTCTGAGGACTGAAAGCAGCAACTGTGTCTGAGCAGTAATTATGTTTCATAATTTTGTTTAGCAAGTATTACATATTATATGAATAGCATCATCGTAAAAATGATTAGCATTCATACTATGCAAAATTCTGCATATTAAGAGTGCCACAGTAGTGTCCTACATACAATACATTGTAATGGCTTTGGATTGTATTGTATCAGCTAGAGCACTCTGCTCTGCCACCAGCCCTAGAGCTCAGCTCTGCACCCCTGCACTCCCAGCTCACTATGGGCCTTCTCTTCCCATCCATCCCCCTAAGACCAGCACATTCAAATCAGAGCTACCTTGAAAGTTTAAGCACAATTTTACCAATGCTCTTGTATTGTATTTGTATTTGTATTCAGTAGCCTGGGAAAATGTCTGTTGGTCTTGCCACGTCCATTCATGAGTGAAGGTGGGGTTAGGGGTTTGAAGCCAGGGATGTGGCCAGTGCTTTCCAAAAATGAGGTCTGGGGAGTACAGTGAACTGAGCCAGGTCTGCTTCAGTCTTGTATTTGGAGGCTCGGTATCTCAAAACTGTTCTCCTGCCTTTGGGTCAGACCTTGAAGTTAGTAGTTATCTTTAGCTGTGGAGACTGGCGGAAGTTAGGAGTGGGATGGGCTCAGACCTCTCCTGCACAGATTTAACCTTTTGAGGGAGAGTTGGGCTCAGAGATGCAGTTTCAAGGCTCGTGAACATGCCCATGCAAACAAGAGTATATTTTATGACTTCTTCCATTGTTTAGAAAAATAAATATGCCTGTTTTCCTATTTTTAATGTGAACAGCATCCTTATAAAGTTCAGAAAGATAGTTCAGGAGAGATAGGATAGTGGATAGGGTACTTGCTTTGAAGGTGCTCCACTTGGATTCCATTCCCAACACCCCATATGGTTCTTGAAGCCCCACCTGAACGCAGAGCCAAGAGTAAGCCAGAGTGATGCTGGGTATGGCCACGAATAAAAACAAACAAAAAAGTTGGATTTTTTAATATAGCATGATATGTTTTAGTATTTATAATACATATCTTATATATAAAAGAGCGGGCCCAGTAACGTCTCCATTGGAGACTTTGTTGTTACTGTGTCTGGCATATCGAATACTCTCGGTAGCTTGCCGGGCTCTCCGAGAGGGGCGGAGGAATCGAACTCGGGTCGGCCATGTTGGCCGCTTGTAAGGCGACCGCCCTACCCGCTGTGCTATCGCTCCAGCCCAAAAAAGTAAAGGCCCTCCTGTTGATCGTCGATTTGCTCGAGCGGGCCCAGTAACGTCTCCATTGGAGACTTTGTTGTTACTGTGTCTGGCATATCGAATACTCTCGGTAGCTTGCCGGGCTCTCCGAAAGGGGCGGAGGAATCGAACTCGGGTCGGCCATGTTGGCCGCTTGTAAGGCGAACGCCCTACCCGCTGTGGAGTGATAGCACAGCGGGTAGGGCGTTCGCCTTACAAGTGGCCAACATGGCCGACCCGAGTTCGATTCCTCCGCCCCTCTCGGAGAGCCCGGCAAGCTACCGAGAGTATTCAATATGCCAGACACAGTAACAACAAAGTCTCCAATGGAGACGTTACTGGGCCCGCTCGAGCAAATCCACGATCAACGGGAGGGCCTTTACCTTTTACCTTACCTATCTTATATATAATATACATCCACATATATATTTGTACATGGATCGATTTATAAGTAGATTTAAAAGACACCTTTAATGGGAGAAAAAATTTGCACAATTATACAGCAAAAATAGTTTAAGTTATTTTTACTCATGGGGTGGGCTGGAGCGATAGCACAGCTGGTAGGGCATTTGCCTTGCGTGCAGATGTTTCATCCAACCCGGGTTCGATTCCTCTGCCCCTCTCAGAGAGCCTGGCAAGCTACTGAAAGTATCTTGCCCACACAGCAAAGCCTGGAAAGCTACCCATGGCGTATTTGATATGCCATAAACAGTAACAACAGGTCTCACAATGGAGAACAGGTCTCACAATGGAGACATTACTGGACCCACTCGAGCAAACTGATGAACATTGGGAGGACAGTGCTACAGTACTACTCATGGGGTGGGCAGGACTTTACCAGCCCCTAATCTCATGAGGTACTAGGGTTTGACCTCACTGCTTTGCACTTAACTGTTCAAGCACTTTAAACCATTGAGTCATCTACTAGGCTTTGATTGTGTGTGTGTGTGGGGGGGAGGGGCAGAGGGGCTGCGGGGAGCTTGGATGTCCACAACAAGTCATAATTCTGAAACCAGCAAAGGTATAGTTAGAAAGACCAGCCTTGATACCTTCCAGATGAAACCTTTAGAGAATTGTATGGCTTATAGCTCTTTTGTCTTGATAATGGGTCTGCAGGGGAAAAAACAAACAAACAAATA
Organism: Sorex fumeus; assembly: GCF_029834395.1. NCBI lineage: Eukaryota > Metazoa > Chordata > Mammalia > Eulipotyphla > Soricidae > Sorex > Sorex fumeus. The sequence goes on along the minus strand of NW_026606155.1, from coordinate 61,562,240 downwards.
AAAAATGGAAATTGAAATTGGAAAGTCAAATGCCATTTTATAAAACCTTTTGTAAAACCCAGACTTTCCTGCCCACCCTTCAGAGACACACACACTTAAAGGTATAGCTTGACAAGAGAAAATGAATAGAACAAGGTCATTTGAAGGCAGTAGTGCTCAGGTACCTGTGTCTTGCTGCCTGGGAGCCAGGCCAGCATGGGTTTGATTAGAGTATACCTCTTGATTAGTTTCAATTGGACATTTTTTTTTACAGAGAGCAGGAGTTCTAACCCATTAAAACAGAGACGTTTTAAGTGTTGCTGTTAATGCATATTGATCCAATATTGGCAACAATATTTGCAGACAAACCACATTCAGTGCAGTGTCCTCTACTCTCAAACATTTAGACCCACTGCCTACCATCTATTGCTTTCTCAATTTCCTTCATTTCCTGCTAATTCCATTAGTTTATCTCTAGTCAACTTTCCACTGAGAGTCATAGAGATAAAATGCCTCTTCTGGGTTCCTTTTTCTCTTCTGCCCATCTTGTATCTCCCTGGCTTCAGTCTTGTGGAGTCTGAACAGAAGAAAATAAAGGAATCAAACGTTCATTACATTTCTCTTTATATTTTTCCATTTGTTTCTATACTCCCTCATGGGTCTTTTTTACAGAACTGTTGCTTCAGGGTCATAACACCACATACAGAACAAGAAGAAAAAAATTACATATCTTTATGATGATTCTGCAAAGAAAAAAAGTTTGAAGAAGGTACCTAAAACTTTAGTGTCCAACAATTACTGAGTTGGGCACATCATCACTGGAGTCTGATTGGAATATTTTATAAACACATATAGTACCACATAAGGAGTTTTTTAATTATTTATTTTTGTTTATTTATTTGTTTTGGACCACACCCAGTTGTGCTTTAGACTTACTCCTGACTCTGTGTTCAGGGATCACTCCGGGTGGGGCTCTGGGGACCATATGGGGTGCTATGGATTTAGCCCAGGTTGGCAGCTTGCAAGGCAAGTGCCCTACCCACTGTACTCTCTCTCTCTCTCTCTCTCTCTCTCTCTCTCTCTCTCTCTCTCTCTCTCTCTCTCTCGCCCCATAAGTTCTGTTTTTAAAATCTAGGAAGTGAATGGACATGACTTCTGAGAATTCTAAATAGTAGAATTTTTAAAATATTGAAGATCTATGTTTATAAAGCATAGTGAATTATCCCCAGGGGTGCCTTTCGAAGTAGGGTTCTCTGCTCTCAGTAGATGTAGGTACTAGCGAAGGCACTTAGTCTAGTTTTCTACATCAAATTGGTTCAGTCAAACTACTCAGAGGTTGGCACAGATGCACTAAAGTATGGTTTTCACTTAACATGAAGATCATCTGAATGATTTGGACTCACAAATGGTATTGGTTGGAAGGTAGGGGGAGGCACTTTTTCTGAAATCAAGTTTTTTTATTCATTTATTTTTATGTTTTCTTTGTTCCAAACCCAGCTGTGCTCAGGACTTATTCATGAATATGTGCTCAGGGGACTCTGGCAGGCTCAGGGGACCATATAAAGTATCACTATATCACTGTCATCCCATCGTTCATCAATTTACTCGAGCGGGCTCCAGTAACGTCTCCATTCATCCCAGCCCTGAGATTTTAGTAGCCTCTCCTTACTCATCTTTCCCAATGCTGCCGTATTGGAGCCACTTTCAGGGTCAGGGGCATGAGACCCATTATTGTTACTGTTTTTGGTATATCAAATACGCCACGGGTAGCTTACCAGGCTCTGCCATGTGGACGATATACTCTTGGTAGCTTGCTGGACTCTCTCATATGTGTGTGTGTGTGTATACATACATATTTTCCTCTATGATTTGTTGCCTACTGTCTGAACCCCATCAAATATGGTGTGGTAGTTATGGAAAATGGGTAGGGAGTGTCTGATAATGTGTTGCACGGCTACTTTTGCAGCCACATGGTCCAGGAATATGTTCACTCATATGTCCCTTGGGGTGGGGAGGGCTCTCACCACCCCCCTCTGGGGAGCCCCAAGTGAAAACAGCCTGGCGCAGAGTCTTGTGTCCTGATTATGGGGGCCTCAGTTTATGCTCCCTTTCAGGAGAAGCAGCCATATAACTGCTTCTCTATATAACTAACTATATAGGGTAGTGGGTACTAAACCTGGGCTTGCCGCATGCAAATTCTTAATATTTGGGAGCCTTAGAATATAGTCTCTAACACATTTCCACTGTAATCTCAACTAGATTTCAAATGTAAGTCATGAAATATGAAATGCTTAAAGACCAATGTAAGAGCTAGTGGGCCATCATGGACCACTTAGCCCATAGAATATTAAAAACTCAAATGAAAATGGTTTAAATGATCTCATAGGATTAGAACATGTTCCCGTGCTAATGGGAACAATTTATAAAATAAATATTTTAGAAGATGTGAATTTTTTTAAATGTTTATACTTAAAATGCAGGCTCTCTCTTTGATTTACATCCACAGAATTACTGTTGTGATTCTAGTATTTAATGTTACTACTGGAGAAAGTACCAATATATAATTTTATATATCCCTAATTCAGATTCTGATATAAGTGATAGGGTATGTACTAAAACATACCTCATATGTCCTAACTTTCCATTGGTTATTTTCCCGATATTTTCTCTACATGGCAAAACAATACCAGCAATTCTGAAGGCTAAAGTTAACAATAAGGAAACAGCATCCTTCTTTCCAGTGGCAGCCTGAAAGGTCAGCTGCTCAGTAATATGCATTTTGCATAATATACAAATAATTTGATTTTTTGTCTATTAGGGGAAAAAGCAATAAAGGTGAATATGAAATTCTAGACTGTTATTCCTCTCTAAATGCAGCATTTCTTTAAGAAGATGATCATGCATTCTAATAAATATTGACCACTTCCTTTTGTAACATCGAAGGAATACATTGCCACCTGTCTATTATACTGTTTCTAACTTCACTAGTTTCTCTGAATATGATTTCCAGATTCCTGTTTCTTGTTTCATCATGGATTTGTATCCATCCTGCAGCCCATATTTCTTTAGCCTCAGCATATTCTTCCTATGTCTAGATTGCAGGTTAATAACAAGGGTGTTACCTGTCCCCAAAACATTGCTGAGCTGCAGGAGCATCATGACAAAGGCTGCATTCTCCTTTGAGCTACCTAAAGAGATCTAGATATTGATTTCTAATTTCGACGTTGGACTTTCACATGGAAGGTGACATAATCGCTAGGATCTTTATGCAACAAAACATGGTGACTATTTTATTGCTTTCTCTGAAGCACATTTATATATTACACTAAGGGATGGGCTGGAGCAATAGCACAGCAGATAGGGCATTTGCCTTGCACGTGGCCAGCCCAGGCATGATTCCTCCATCCTCTCGGAGAGCCCAGCAAGCTACAGAGAGTATCCTGCCTGCACAGCAGAGCCTGGCAAGCTCCCTATGGCATATTCAAAATGCCAAAAACAGAAACAGTGAGTCTCACAATGGAGACATTACTGGTGCCCACTTGAGTAAATGAATGAACAACGGGAGGACAGTGCTACAGTGCTAGGAAGGGATTTGTTGCTTGGAGTCAGTTCAGTGAACCCTCTTTAGTAGCTCAAATGCATTCAAAAGTTAATTTTAAGTCACAACAGTAAAATTGGAGAAGAAATATTTTCATAGGTTCTGGAAGTAACATTTTTCTTCACACTTAAGTCTTTCCTTATTTTTATTTTTTTCCACTTTGGGTCATATCAAACAACCATTGGGGACCATTCTGGGAGAGCTCTATCATGTATCATGACTGAATCCTGTGTTCCCACATGCAAAACACACATGTCAGCCCTATCAGCCACCTCGATCCTTCTTTTCACTTAATCTCTAATATCTCTAGTACGCTAGATTCAAAACTACCTTAAACAGAAGGGAATTTACTACTGGACGTGGTGAGAGGATTAGGGTGATTATACCCTAAAGCATTTCTTTTTGTTTTTCTCTTGCTGTCTTCTCTAAGCTTGGTTTGTGTCCACTTTTTCTTGCACTTTTATTTTAAAGAAATAATTAGCATTATTTAATTATGTTAATTATTAAACACTCCTGGCCCTCCTCCTCTCTTGTTCCTTACCTTTCTTAGAGGAAAAGAAACATTGCTTTCTGTTTACTCCCTGGCATTTTGAATCTAGATTTTGAATCACCACCACCTTAACTGCAGTTTGCAAAAATTGAACTGCTCTCCTACTACTCCTGTGGAGAGCCCAGTTCTGAGCTGACTTCTGCTCCCCTGTTTGACATAGCTTGACTCACTTCTAAAGTAGTCTTATTTTATCTTTGGTAAGTGTGTGGGGTTTTTTTTGTGTGTATGTGCAGTTAATCTGATTCATTATGATTGACCAAACTCTAGAATTTCAGTGTAGTCTATTTGTGCTTGACTCACCACTCCTACAAGCAAAGTTTCAATGCCATCACAACACCCAAAAGAGCCCTCTCTGTCCATTTTCTCACCTTCTTTCTCTCTTTCCTTTGGTGACCACTAGTGTTTTCAGTAAGGCTGTTTTGTGGTTTCTTTCTCTCCCCAAAATGATAGCAAAGTCAAAATTTTGAACTGGTTTGCCAGAACAATGTCTAAAAATAGACTCCTTTATATGTTGTTTGAGAGAGGAGGGAGGAAATGCCCAGTGATACTCAGGGCTTATTCCTGTCTCAGTGCTCAGGAATCATTCCTGATAGTGCCAGTGATCGAGCTAGGATTGACCATTTTCAAGGCAAATGCATCAACCCCTGTACTATTTATCTGACTTCAATAACTTCTAATTCCTGCTACCAAACACATAATTTTGTGGTCCTTTCTGGAATTTTTTTGCCTATAATTCCTCTCTTTTTTGACTGTCTTCTCCAAACTATTCCATTAAATCTTCATCATGTCTTTGTTCTACCCCCATTTCCTTCCCTACTCTCTGTCTGATCATAATAACTTACTGTGAGTTCTCCAACCCTCAAAAAAAATACATATGCTTCTCACCAGACTGTCTTCTACACCACACATTCTGCACATTGAACTACAATTTGGTGTTTTTATTGAAGTAAGAACATTTTATTGGGGCTGGAGCAATAGCACAGTGGGTAGGGCGTTTGCCTTGAACGTGGCCAACCCAGGTTCGATTCCCAGCATCCCATATGGTCCCCTGAGCACTGCCAGGGATTCCTGAATGCAGCGCCAGGAGTAACCCCTGTGCATCACCAGGTATGACCCAAAAAAGCAAAAAAAAAAAAAAAAGAACATTTTATTTAGGAATAATGGAAGTTTCTTGGGATATGAAAAGACATAATATAAACTCAACTACTCACACTGTAGCCACATTATTTATATCTCTTTGGTTCTATCATCTTTACAAGCAATATGCAATTGAAACAGAAGTATTTATTGAATTGAAATTGAATTTACTTAAACCTTCCAAGACTTATTTTTTGTAAACCTTCCATGGCTATCAGAATGTAGCTTATATTCAGAATAGGGAATAATATATCAGAATAGGTAACAAACATACAAGATGGCATAAAAATGTTAATTAAAAAAAAGCAGAAGGAATTTTTGTGTGTACTAAAATAAAGCATTTATTGGACTATATGACAATATCAACATTCATAATAATAACCACTAATACATGCAATCCAATACTACAATATTAACTACAAATATGTAAATTACTTGAGTTTCCATACCTCTAGGTCACTTGCAAACTCAGAGACAAATACTGTAACTTACAATGACAATGTAATACTCACGTCATAGAAATATTGCAGGAATTAGAGGAAATACGGAACACAGATAGGAATTATTGCAGTTGCTCAGTAAATATTTTTTTTTTAAAAAAAGAACAAGATCCCAATTTGCATGAGGAAATGATGCTTTTGTGTTCTGTGGCTCCCATATTTAGTGCAAACCTTTAGACATCATGTTATACATTTCTTGCTTTTCAGAAAGCAAACTTGAGGTTGAGACAGAACATTATATCTGTTTACATTGTCTATTTACCTCATCTTAAAAAACATGGTGTTGGAGCTACAGAGATGGCTCAAAGAGTCGGAGCACGTGGTTGTGAAGGCCCCTTCTTAGATCCACAGCACTGTGTGACCTTCCAAACATCTCTGGGAGTAGCCCTGATGGCTTCAGCACTCTGGAAGTGGCCCCAAAGGACCCCATTATCCCTTGTCTGAGCACCGCTAAACCTTCATATCTGCACAGCTAAGCCAGTATCCCTAGGTGTAGCCCTAGAGATAGGCCCTGAGCACTTCAATGTAGGCTCTCCACCCCTCTTGCCCCCACTGCATTCCAAGGCCCCCACACAACCACAAAGGTGATTTGTAGGGGGAAATGCATATCTCAAAGCATCTGATGGGAGTACACCTTGACACATGGGAATATGGGCCCTTGTCAAAAAAGATGAATTGAAGGGACTATGGAAAGAGGAAATTTCTCCCAACTGAATTGCTTTGTTCATTCTTTTTCTTTGTCTTTTACCCTCTCCCTTTGAGGGAGAATTTATCTTTATATACAAAGAAACATTCATAAGTCATTAGGAAATGACTACTTATTCTGTGTAAACTAAGTTGGTGGAAATAAAATCTGAACAGTTCTGTATGCCACCATATACAACCATCTTCCCTGGCCGTTACATTAACTAGGTTGGCAAAAGTCAATTCCTGTCCCATACTATAATTGCTGTTATACATATCACTTAAAGAGTTGATCATTACTTTAGAAAATGATATTACAGAAAGTATAGAAAAGTTCAGTAGCATTAATACTTCATGTCTAATCTTTTGCAGAGGAGAGAATTACCAGTGTCTCTTGGATTCAATCCTTAATAATAAAGGAAAACCCCATTATGTATAGATTGAGCAGACTACCATGTTGAATTGCTCCATGAGCTGATTTACATTGCCTTTTTTCTCTTATCTTGTGTTATTGTTCTTAGCAGAAGATTTTTATGTTGTATGTGCTTTGAAGACTTCACAAATACCATAGAATATGTAATGCATTTACAAAACTACGAACAACAAAAGCTGGCATGAGCTTTAAGAAATGTGATTCCCAAGACTTTTATATTTCTAATCATATGCAGAACAAACTGATTTACTAAGCTTCCTTGGCATATGGGATGGAAATTCTCTAACAGTCCTTATGTAGCATTTAAAATTGACTGTCCATTTTAAAGAGTAATAGGCCTTTTAAAATATAATTACATGAATTAAATATTAAACTTAGTAGGCTATTTCCATGAATTCTTATCTTTTTCTTTAGAGTTACATCCCTAAGTGCTTATTTAAGCAAATATCTCTTCAGTACCTACTATGTGTTGGCAGTTGTTCTGACCATTGGGGGACAGTGATTAACAGACTGAACAAACCCCTATAACAGTGGTGCTTACAGTTTGGGGGAGTTGAGTACACTAGGCAAGTAGGCAATATATTTAGTGTTAACAGGTAGATCAGTTGACCAGTGTGGCACATATATGGAAGGCAGCAGACTACTACGGGGACCACTTAGAATTAGGAAAAAGAGAAAATGTTCACCTGAAACAGAAATCATTATGAAAAAGCAAGCCAATAATTTGCTTCTCTCCAAGATAAATATTTTAGATAAATATTTGTCTTTAGTTTTCAGTATAAATTTTGGATGTTTGGCAAGAAGATCATTCATACAAATGTACATAAGCAGTAATGGTCTGTTTTCAGGGCTTATTGATGAAAGGTTTATTAGTTACAGGAAATTATGCCATTCAGTAAAACATTACCTGTAGGGAATTAATATTTTATATATCTAATACCATTTACACATATAAAATATGTATATTTTATATATTTAAGACTAACTTAGAGTGAATAGTTGAAATTGGTACCTCAACATAAACCTTGTAGCTACATGCTAGATCCTCACTTGATGATAGCATTTTGTTCTGCTAGTCTAAACACATGTGCCTAGAAAAGTTTTGAGGGAAGGACACTTGCTAGAAACTCACATGAGGTAATGTAGCATATGAGTTATTAAAAGGTCTTTCAGTATAACAAGTTTGCATTTTCCTCTGGATCTCAGCTGCTTGCCCTTATTACACAAATGAAGTTTTTTAGGGGGGACAGGTGGTGTTAAAATTAAGGACCAGGACCAGAGACAGTACAGTGGGTAAGCCACTTGTCTATGCTTGTCTAGGTAGGTTAGCACTGTAGTAGCATTTCCTCCTGTTGTTCATCGATTTGCTTGAGTGGGCACCAGTAACATCTCCATTGTGAGACTTGTTGTTACTGTTTTTGGCATATTGAATATGCCCTGGGGAGCTGGCCAGGCTCTGCCGTGCAGGCGGGATACTCTCAGTAGCTTACCAGGCTCTCTGAGAGGAACGGAGGAAATCGAATCTAGGTCGCTTGCATGCAAGGCAAATGCTCTATCCGCTGTGCTGTTGCTCCAGCTCATCTAGGTAGGTTATTGTGTACAAAATAACCTTCTCTATTCACCCATATCTGAGGCAGAAATCTCATGTATTCTATTGTCTTTTTTTACTTCTACAGAAGAAAAAGTCTGAGAAGCTGGTTTATTTCCTCGTCATAGACTGAAAAATTCCTTTCCAGTCAATTGTAAACTTACTCAATATCATTGAGGTTTTGTGTTTTGTTTGTTTGTTTCCTTGGACTTTCTGAAAAATTCTCTGGAGACCTGGGCTCCCACCCTAGTGATTCTTGGCTAACCAGAGCAGTTATTCAGTGAAAGAGCTCAAGATGCAGTTCTGCTCAGGCTCTGAAGGGGCAGGGATTCCCTGGACCTTCCTGGTGGTGCTCATGAGAGTCTCTACGGTCACATCTGGGGGACCAAGTGCTGGTGGGGATTGAAGCAAGGTCCAGCCAAAAGTAAGGAAGCACCTTAACTCCTGTACTAGCTTTCTAGGCCCCTGATTTAGTTTTTCCTTTTTAATTCAACTATTATCTTTTACAGTCTAAGACCAAAAAATATCAACTCAAATGGAAATATATATATATATTTATATATATATTAATATATATGTGTGTGTTTGTTATGCTGTGAGAAATTAACTAAGAGAGTCAGCTCCATCTTAGTATATGAACTGCTGAGTGAAAGCTTTCTTAGGGACTATGATGTCTGTTTTGTTTTGTATATATAATTTGAGTATTTTGGATTTCTCTACCCCTCAAAAATGATGTAAGGATATTTCTGGCACACTGGGCTGTTAACACAAATGGAGAATATAAGGATAGAATGTAATTGTTAGATTCCCAGAGACAAGTTAATAGAGAAGAAGAGCTTGTCATAGTATTTGCTATTTTCCTTTATATTTGTAATCATATCTTTTTGTGACAAAATAGAAAGAAATACCTTAGACTGCCATCTTGTGTGGGAATTAAAAGTACTGTCCATTAATGGCAATATAAATAAACCTTGAGAATTTTATGCTGGTTTATTTATAGCCAGTGGGAACTTATCAATATTTTCAGCCTTTTTGATCCTAAAGTTGGCCACTCATTTCTCTGATTCTGTTTTCTATATTACTCACAGTATGATTTCTGTATCAGCATTGTCAGATAATTCCTTTTATTATCTGACTAGTGGTAACATAAACAACTGAGAAACTGTTTTTCTGCAGATGATCCCACCTCAGGTTAAATCCTAATTTAGACAAAACTCTAATTCTGGAGATCCCATTTGAGAGTGTGCCCCAACCACAAACTAGAGAATTATTGCTAATTTTACAGGTTTCCATTAACTAGTTAAATTTTCTGTTAACCTTGTCTAATGAGAATGAAGTTTTATTCCCAAATAGGTAATAATTCTTTTCTAACCCTATTTTTTTTAAAAGAATACTTTCTCCTTTTCCTGAAGCATAAACACATGCATGCTTTGTTGGGGTGTGATATATAAACAGTTTCCACCTCTAATGCTTGTGTGCACATGATTTTCTAATGATTAAGGCTGAACATTTCTTCCGCTATCCCCTGACATCCATCAAGACTCTGAAGAGCTGACAATCCCTCCCTAGGATCCCCAAAGCACATACATTTCTACAGAGGTATGCTAAGATTTCTTTCAGCCTTCTATTTCCATAGTGCACAACATACTTCCACCAAGAAAGAGCAGCCTAAACTCTGATATTTAGGTTTCCCATACTTTGGGGGAAATCTATCAGAGAAAACTTCATAGCTCAGGGAACAGAATAAAATTTGCAAGCAGCTTCCTTGAGTATAGTATCCAGCTGCACATCTGGCCTTGGTTACTTAATTTGGTACAAAATCTTGATTGTCCTTATAGTTATGTAACAAATGGTCACTTCTGTTGCAGTATCCAGTGCCCAGATGAGGCCTGGATTTTTCTCAAAACTGAAAAACAGTGAAACAATGTCAAGAAAGGATCATAGGGTTATGTTGAGTAAGCTGTCACCTGGTGGAGACATAGCCAGTAAACAAAACAAAACAAAACAAACACTTTCCTCCCGTTGTTCATCGATTTGCTGAGTGGGCCCAGTAACGTCTCCATTTTTTGAGACTTCTTGTTACTGTGTTTGGCATATTGAATACATCATGGGTAGCTTGCCAGGCTTTGACGTGGATAGCCAGTAAAAGCGAAGTTTATTCCACGTGCTGCTATTTCGTGCTGTTGGAAGTTTAAAAGCCTCCAGAAAATCTCCTTCCAGATAGATTTTAAAAGTTCTCATCATAGTTCTGGGGAGATGGTATAGGGATTAATGTACTTACCTGGCATGCTGCTGATCCTGATTGGATCCCTGGTCATCAGATAAGGTCTGCAGGGCACTGTCAAAAGTGATTCCTGAGTATACAACCAGAAGAGCAGCAGAAAAGAAGGAAGGAAGGAAGGAAGGAAGGAAGGAAGGAAGGAAGGAAGGAAGGAAGGAAGGAAGGAAGGAAGGAAGGAAGGAAGCAAGGAAGGAAGGAAGGAAGGAAATAAGAAACTCTTCTTCCTTCTTCACTGAAAAGTACAGATAATTCTGAGACCAGAGACCCAATGCACACACAAACCACAGAGCAACCTGGATGTGGGAATCCTAATGTCTCCTCAAAAGGACATATCAATGGAGAGATTGCTGCAAGATCAGAGGCATGAGTGGTATGATAGGCTTAACAGGTGGTTTTTATTTTAGGGCCACGTGCAAGGTATGTTCAGGAATTACTCCTGACTCTGCTGCAATCAGGAATCACTTCTGGTAGTGCTCAGGGATCAGAATGAGGTGCTAGGGATTGAACCCAGGTCAGCCACATGCAAGGCAAACACCCTATCAGCTATATTGTGGTTCTAGTCCCATATTTGATATTTTAAAAGTGCCTTTGATCATTATCATCACCACTTAGTTTTCTTGGATTCCCTTATCTGTGGCACATCTGAGAAAAGGAAAAAAACACAATCTGGATGGGGTCATAGGTTGGGTAGATGTGGGAATCTACCACCACAGGCCTATGGACCTCACTCACCTGGGCTTGTATCACTTGATTGCCAGTGAGATCCTAGCAGATATAATCCTATTAGTACTGTATGAGTGATATGACTTATCAAAAGGACTGAAGCTTGGAGCAGTAGGATAGTAGGTAGGGCATTTGCATGGCATATGGGTGACCTAGGTTTGATCCCTGGCATCTCATATGGTTTCCCGAGCACCCCCAGGAGTAATTGCTGCAGCCTTTTAGTCCTGGTCTGACAACGTGTGTTTTAGCTCAATTTAACTTTCTAAGGTTATTGAATCCTCTTTTTCACCAATTCTTTCCACTCAGTGGAAGAATTCGGAAGTCTTCAGAGGGTGATATTATTTGTGTTACTACATTTACTGTCGTTCCTGCTTCATGATCATAGATTGTTTTATGTTTTGCTGATGCAGTTCTCCTTATGGCAGTGACCCCATTGTATTAACATGTTACATTTTAATACCTAGTTTGCATAAACAGTGTATAGCTTCTTAAGGAGAAGAAGAAGAAAACGAAGAGAAAAGAATGTAAGAACTGGAAGGGAACCTTGGGCAAACATTTGGCCATCTATTTGCCTTTTTTATCCATTCCATTTTTACATACTAAAAAGTTAAATAGGCAGAATCATTAAATGACGAGTCCTGATTCAATAGTTTGGTGATGGTGAACTCAAATAAGGTCCATATAACTTTTAATATCACCATCCTCTGCAACATTCTTCAGTCCCTTTTTGTGTATAATGGCTATATAATTTAGTGCTTCATTTTGTGGGGTTTTGTGTCTGGAAAATTAGTCTAGATTAAGTGCAGATAGAGATCTTCTTAGGCAAGAAGCTGAGAGGTGGTGTTGGGGCTTCCCGAGGCTTCTTCTAATTTAATAGATCTTTGGAAGGGAAGATCTTCAGTGCTGTACAGGATCTGTGAGCTAATGTTGGGAGGCCTGCTTTCACCTTGCAACTAGGGCATGCCTGATTTCTCTTGTATTCTCAGAACTCCCTGAATCTGTGCGATAGAACCAAGAAGACACCATCTGTCTAGGGCATGACTTTGATTAGACTCTTTCCAACTTATAGAGAAAGATGATTCCTGAGTGGGTGCTATATACTTATTTTCCAGTGGGGAATGCAGTATCAGAGGGAAAGTCTACAACACCAAGCTTTTATAGCCTGAACCTATGTGCACACACACTTTTTCCTTCCCTTCCCCCACACACCCCAGGATAATACAAATCACAAAGATGTGACAAAGAAAGAGAGAGAAAGAGAGCTCTCAGGACATGCTCTTCCATAAGACTTTTGCAATTTTCAGCATGAGCTAAAGCAGTACAGTGTGGTGTGCAGTTGGAAAAGCAGTTTGTTCTCTGCTAATGATGGCTGTGGATTCTGAAATGAAGCACAGCAGGTGGGATAGTGGTACTCAATTTTCAAAATCTGTGCCCTAAAACGTGTTTGCTTAAACCTTGTCTCTACCACCCTTTAGGGGCCTCCACATCCATCAAAACCAGACCCCAGGAAAGGAAAGCAAGGCTTCTATTTCTCACTGATGCTTTCACAATTGCTGCTATGATTCAGAGGTTGTCTGGAAAGTTCAGTAGCCAAAAGTTCTTTCCTTCTCCCCAGAGTGATAAATTAAATCACTTCCAATTCCTAGGTTTGGGGGGAGAAAACGGGCTTTGCCCAGGTATCAGCAATAACATTGAAAAGGATATATGATTCCTTGTCGCCATGACTAGCAGCATTATGTCATAAGGTATTCGCTTCCTCAAAATAGCCCGTGAGTAAGTATTAATAGTGCTATTGTCTGCCTCTGAAAGCAGAGGAAGCAAAAAAAGTAGCTTCATTCTTTGTGCTTTTGGAAGATTTTAAGCTTTGGGGTTCCCAAAATCCTAGATTATAGCAAATTCTTAGATTGACTCTGGGGTAAGGGGCCTGCTTATAACCAGTCCCTTCATAGATGAACCTTCATAGATGTAGGTTTGGTGTAGGCTTGCTGGAATCTAGGTGAGGTGATTAGAAAATATAAGGCGAAAGATGGCTGTTCAAACAATTGATTGGTGGTTTACATGTTCTTCCCAGTATGTTACACATACATCTTTTCTGTTGTTTTTCAGTCATCACTTAGAGATAGGCAGAAAGGAATGTTAAGATAAATGTAAGCTGCTGCCTGAGAGCTTCTTAGATAGGGGCAGTTTACCTGTAGTAATTAATACTGAAAATTTGATTTTGTTCTGAATCTGGTGCTGCTTGTTTTACTTACCAGACAAACCAGTTTCATAGTTGCTTTATTTTGTGAATGCTGATAGTTTTTCAAGAGGAAAGTATTCAGGGCAGCGTTCCGAGCCTCTGGGTGGGGATGAGCCCCTTGAGAGCCAGATCTTCCCCATGAGATGCAGATATCACAGTCATGAATTCAACTGACTTTCCCAAGAAGCATTGAGATCTTCAAATCTAATGCATTATCTTTCCATGTAATTCAATCACCTGTTATTTTATTGCTCTGCTTGATTTGATTAAAACCTCAGCAACCAAATAATTTGTATTATAAATTATACAACTTCCTTTTTTTTCATTTCCATGACATGATCCCTCTCAGCATGTCTCACTGGATAATTCGATTACAAGCTGTTATAGAAAAATTGCAATTTCATCAATAGGAAAAATAGGCCAGATTTCTCAAGAAGGTCAAAGGACAAACACCCCCAAAGATATCTATTTTAGAAGGTATGTTAATGATTTTTTTATGTTTTTCTTGGGCATAATGTCTTCTTTGGTGATTAGATTGATGATAGTTACCAATTCCTTGTGCATTTAAAAATTGTGACCAGTAAAGGCATGGTTAAAATGGACATAGGGGCTTTGGAGATAGTATATGGGTGAACACTTCTTGCATTGCATGCATTTGAACCCTATTTTATTCCAGCACCACATGTGGTCCCCAGAGCACCACTGGGTATGGCCTCCAAACCCACAATTAAATAAAATGAACTGAGTCTGCTCATGAGGAGTCAGTGGACTCTGCTGAGAATGTTAGAAGAAATAAGTAAAATTCAGAATTGAAGGTCAACATTACAGAAGCATTTTTGATAGTATAATACTTGTTCTTATATGAAAAGAACACAAATTCTTTTCCAAAGGATATTTTCTATGTAGAAGGTGTTTGGGCTTCTGGAATATCTATGTCAGTGCTTCTCAAATGTTAGATTATATTAGAGTCTTCGGGATGCTTTATTAGAGCCCTATTCCTGGGTTCTATCCTTAGAAATGTAAGTCCTTTGATGTCTGGGAATGGTTCCCAAGTTCTCATCTATACTAATGCTACTGTTCCCCAAGACTTTGGTTGACCTCTCTAGGTGGAAATTAGCTTTTAACAGGTATTCTACCTTTTAATTGTGGTAACAGTAGTTTACACACAATTTTACAGCTTGAGAGCTATTTTATTTCAACATATACTTCAGAGTATAGGTCTTCACATTACAGTCATCAACAAAGTACCAATAACCCTCTCCACCAGAGTTATTTTTGTCTTTTCTCTTACCACAGTGATAAAATTCTTCTTTGTACGTTAACAATGCAAGCTTGAAGAAACACCGAAATGGACTCTCTAGACTTCTGTGTCAACTTGTGTTTCTTCATATATTATAGTTTTAATGCTATGCAATTTTTCATCTCAGAGCCAAGCTGACTCCTTGGTACATACTTCTTTCACATCAAATTTTTGAAGTTTCTTTCTTACTGTTGAGGTAAGGAAAGTCTGTGATGCAGCCTATTGTTTTTCTGCCAACAGACAGAAGTGGAGAAATCCACTCAACATCCTAGAAAAGTTTTATCGGACTCCACACTGTTCCTTGCTTTGATCTGAAACAAGATGAAGCTGACATTAGTCATGTATTTTACTTTAGACAGCTACTTCCAGATTTGTCAGATCAAAATATCTTATAAATGACTCAAATGTTATAACAAATGGTTCAAACCTCATGGCATTTGTAGAAAACAATTTAATGGGGTCCCTGAGCAGCTACAGGATAAAGAAATTTGAGTTATGAACTCTAGCAGCATTTTGATGTGAGGTTTGCATTCCTTTGTGTAACTGTGTGTGCTGAGAAGTATTCATCTCTCTCTCTCTCTCTCTTTCTCTCTCTCTCTCTGTCTGTCTGTCTCTCTGTGAACTTCTGGTTTCTACTGTGGCAGTACCAGAAAAAAACACCTCTGCATTTTCTCTGGTTAGGGAATATATTTTTCATAGATGCAAAACTCTCTCTGTAGATATTTAGATATTCTTACACAGTTTAAAAGATGGAAATTTCTGTAAAGAACATATCACTTAATGTCTTTATTTTATGGAAGATAAAAATAATACAGTCAATGTTCTTTATATGATCACGCACATTTTAGATGCTATTTTTAATGTTAGATGATTCTGAAAATGAATTTCAGTATAGGTTTTTATGTGAAGGAAGTTGTTACCCCTATGTATTTATAATTTTGATATTCTGTTCTAGCATAAATACATTTTAGTTTGAATTAAAATTCAAATTCTGTAGAACAACTGTTTTTATTTTCTGTTTGGTGGATGACAGTGCTTTAAAAAAGAGGAATTAAGCTCTATCTACCCACTGGCTGAGAGTTGTAGAACACGGAGCCAAGTATTGACTCAATTGGGCAGTATACTGTTCATCAGGTTCAAATGACATTGTTAAAGATATTTTCACTTCAGTATCTGTGAGCTAAGATCATATTGCATTGGTATTGTTCAAATTATAATGAGCATCTAGAGCATGCTACATAGAGAACTATCCACTATCTCTCTGACATGAGATATGGGTTATATTATAAGGCGGCCAATCTAATAATAACAAAAACTATCTTTTACTGAGAACTTATGTACCAGGTATGGTCTTGCACTATGGTCTTTGCCTGATTTCTTCTCTTGTAATGGTCTCAACTTCCCTATGAATAGAAGAAATCTTGGTATTTTAATTATATAATGCCATTAGAGTCTCCTGCCTCTGTGCCTGGCTGTCCTCATAGGGGCCACTTGGAGGGGGAGGGTTGAGTTTCTCTCCCCCCCCCACCCCGAGCAGAACCCCAGCAGCTAAGGACCTCCGGAGCCAGCCACGGCCATGCTGGGACCACTCTCCACACGTCCGGATGGGCCTCATGCATGAAAGAACTGGCAGAGGAACCCAGGCATGCGGGTCCCGGGGCTGAGGTCTCCAAGTCTACTCAGACTGGGACCGGGCCTTCTCCACCTAGACCCTCCATCTTCCAGTAGGTAGGCGTCACACCCACCAGCTGCTGCCAGTGCCCGGTTGGTCCCATCAACGGCCAAGACGCAGAGACTATAAAACCCAGCTCCCGGAAGTGCTTGGCCACATTTGCGGTGGTGCGACATCTTATTATCTTATTTTTCCTTTGGAGAACCTGGCAGACTACCAAAAGTATCCTGCCCACACGGCAGAGTCTGGCAAACTTCCCGTGTCGTATTCAATATGCCAAATACCAGTAACAATGATGGGTCTCATTCTTCTAATCCTGAAAGAGCATTTAAATGGCTCTTTTAAAATCTCAGGGCTAGGAAGAAGGAGACGTTACTGGTGCCTGCTCGAGGAAATCGACGAACAATAGGATGATTGTAATCGTGAACGTGAATGCCATTAGTAACATTATTTTCCTCCTTTTGCAAATAGAACTGAAGTATTAGAGAAGTCAAGTAACTTTCCCAAAGGCACACAAGCTGAGAATTATGCCACTGGGATTAAAAAACCTTCTTTGAAGGCCAAAGAAATAGCTCAAAGGGCCGAAGTACACTTCGCATGCGGGAGCTTTGAGATGAATCTCAGTATTGTGAGATTCTCAAGCAGCATTTAAAGTAACACCAAGCAATGACCCAGGAGTAGTCCTTGAGCACTGCAGGGTATATTACCAACATGGGGAGAAAAATCCAGAAATTCCAAAATAAGTAAGCGAAATCTCTAGTCTTTCATCACTCTGGTCTTTCCTATTTCCATTGAAGTAAAAATAATTATATTCTAATGAATAAAGAATTGAAAGAGATTTAAGCTGAACAGACAACTGATTCTTGTCATCTTCTAGCATTTTCTGCAGACTTTCTGACAATAAAAAATTTTACACTGATTTTTACAGAACTTGTTATAAAAAGTCATACTTAAAAAAAATTCACACTGAATGTGTTTTTCCCATTAGGGAATAAAGAAGCATTGGGGAGAGGTAGGTGGAATTAGTTGGAGAAGTCCTGCATGCCCAGGCTTGATGGAAAAACTTGTATCACAGGATCAAGAGTAATTGTTTAAGAATTCTTCATTCTAATAAATTCATAGCTGCAGGGGTCCAGTTTGATATATGATTAGGTCACAAGTAAAATGAGTTTGGTGGTCTCCACATAATTCCTTGTGCACGTTAGTTCACTCACAGGAGTGCACTGTAGTTTTGTCCATGTCTGCATTATTGTCTGCTTCTACTTGGGAGATGCTCAGGATTTAATTAACAAGGGGCTTAAGGTCAGTGTGAAGGTAGGGAGAGGTCACCTCCCCTATGAGGAATAGCATCTTGTCAACCGAGCCTCAGGACGACAGGGCTATTTGTCCCTCACCTCCCTGTCTGGAAATCCAACCTCTTGTCCCTTTCAAGGAACAACCTCTTGTCCCTTTCAAGGAGAGAAATGGTGTGCTCTCCAAGTTTCCAGACTCTCTGCCAAATGAGGTTATCTGAGTCATAAATAAGGGACAGACCAGTTGTACCCACCTCATAATTAGATTGATTTGGTTATATGAACTTCACTGAGAATATTCTGATGCCCAAATTGGTTATGTTGCTTCCCTCAGCAACTTATTCTCTCCTTAAAAAAGCATAAGTAAACTGATTAAACCATGAAATCTCCTGAGAAGTTAAAAATAATTTATTTTACCTAATCTCATCAGGAAGATTACACAAAATTTAACAAATTAAATTTGAAATATAACATGGAATAAAGAAATTATATCATCTGGCCCTGTCAAATGGCTAACCAATTTTATTCTACCTTTTTTTTCTAAAAAAATCTTGCCTCTCTACCATGAGCATGTTTAAGAGTAAACTGAGATCATCTGTGATTATTTAATCATATTATTATTTCAAAACTACCGGATAAATTATCCATTAAGATCATTTTAATACCGTTAAAACCATGACTGTTCTAGTTGACTCGGTTTTGTTTCCTAAATCACCTGTAGAAAATACTATTGAACCTATTAACCACCCACACTTAATATTTTCAATGTAAGTACAACTACTTACACAATATTTAGAAGCATAGAGATACAGAGGTAAAAGGGATTTCATATTTAGTCCCAGTTCACTTTACAAAAAGGAAACTGAGATATAATGATGGTGACTTTCCAAAATTTCACAGCTAATCAGTGATAAAGATTCATGATTTTCAGTTTGATTCTGGTTCTATCAGGACTGTTATTCTTATTTTTGGGAAATATACATGTGTAGGATGCACACAAAGTGGCATGCCTGCCATCTCTGTAGGGGCAACATACGCTTTGGCACAAGCACTACAACTTCATCCTATCTCTTCCAGTTAGGAATATAGATGGAATAAAACAGAGAAATATTATTGATTACAGATTATTTAAATGGGAAAGTTTAAACACACACACACATATATATCAATACCAACGTCTGCCTGTAACCCCTTTGCAGGCCTTGGTGCTGAACTCTCTTTTTTTTAATTTTTAAAAAATATGGAACACTTCACGAATTTGCATGTCATCCTTGTGCAGGGGCCATGCTAATCTTCTCTGTATCGTTCCAATTTTAGTATATGTGCTGCCGAAGCGAGCACGGTACTGAACTCTTGATAATAGCAATTATTAATGAGGCTTCCGAATGGTCAGAGATGAGTAATCTACAGTCCTCACCAGTCAAATTTGGCATACCCCCTGTTTTAGCAAATAAAGTCTATTGTAATAGTTACACTTGTTCATTTAAATATTGTACCTCTGCTTTCATGTTCTGACAGTTGAATTGAGCATGCCTACTGTATTTACTATCTGATCCTTCCTAGGAATGATTTTCTGATTCTTGCAACAGTGTATACCTTACTCAAGGAATTTATTCTTTCACTTTTTCCACCTTTATTTCATTATTCTTCATTGTATTTTTCTTAGCCACTCAACTTCGCAGTAAGTCTTGGTTTTTAAGCCTGTCTTCTAGAAACTTTCTCAAGATTAATTGCTCTTCGTACACCACCTTCTTATTCTAATTAACACCTGTACTATACTTTCTTTTTCTGAATTTTAAATAGCTTTATACTTTATTCACATGTACTAAGAATGGTATAGTGCACTAAGAATGTTCTTGGTTGGTGTCAAAGGTGTATTTCTGTATGCCAAATGCACAGTAAACTGAATAATAGTATTTTACTTGACACTTGTTATGAATTATGATTTTGCCAATGCACACATCTCCACTTGTACACATGCATGTGTGCTAGTGCTCACATGTGTGTGCGCACACACACACACTCACACACACTGAGTTTTGCATAACATTTCTGCTAGGTCAGCTAAGAAGATTTTTTTCCATTTATTTACTTAATTTTATTGATCCCCTGCTATGAATTAATAGTGTTGATTAAGAAAATCTACTTTGAATACATAAACACTATAAGTGACAGAAAGTGACAAGTACTATATTTTTAAATTGCTTCTTCATCTCTCCTACACCCATGCTAAAACACATGAGCACAAAAATGCACTCCCATCCCTCCACCAGTGCCCATTTTCCACCACCAGTTATCCCAGTATACCTCCCACCCCCCGTCCCCCCATACCATCCTGCCTCTGTGGCAGGGCATTCCCTTTTGTTCTCTCTCTCCTTTTAAGTGTTGTGGTTTGCAAAAGAGGCATTGAGTGGCAATCATGTTTGGCCCATAGTCTACTTTCAGCATGCTTCTCCCATCCTGGGAGGATCCTCCCAACACCCTTTATTTGGTGCTCCCTTCTCTATCTGAGCTGCCTTTTCCCCCAGCATGTGCAGCTGGCCTTGGAGTGAACCTTCTGGTACTAATCTCAGCTATTCTTGGTGTTAGTCTCCTATTTTGTTACTTTATGTTCCCCAGATGAATGCAATCTTTCTATGTCTGTTCCTCTCTTTCTGACTCATTTCCCTTAGCATGATACTTTTCATGTAGTTCCACTTGTATGTAAATTTCATGAATTTATCTTTTCTATCAGCTTCATAGTACTCCATTGTGTAGATGTACCAAAGTTTCTTTAACCAGTCAACTGTTCTCGGGAACTCCAGGGTTTTTCAGATTCTGGCTATTGTAAAGAGTGCTGCAATGAACAAGCAAGTGCAGATGTCACTTTGACTATACATTTTTGCCTCTCTGAGATAAATTCTCAGGAGTGGTATTGCTGAGTCAAATGGGAGCTCAATTTCTAATTTTTTGAGAATCATCCATATGGTTTTCCAAAAGATCTGAACCAGTCGGCATTCCCACCAGCAGTGAAGGAGGGTCCCTTTCTTGCCATATCTGCGCCAGCATCCAGCATTGGTTGCTTTTGTTCTTTTGGATGTGGGCCAGTCTCTGTGGTGTGAGATGATATCTCATTGTGGTTTTGATCTGCATCTCCCTGATGATTAATGAGCATTTTCTCATGTGCCTTTTTGCCATTCAGATTTCTTCTTTGAGAAAGTTTCTGTTCATTTCATTGCCGCATTTTTAAAAAATTTTTATTAGTGAGACACTATGAGGTACACTTGTAGACTTACAAATTTTTGTCCTTGGGTTTCAGTTGTACAATGATAAAATACACATCCCTCCACCAGTGCCCATTTCCCACCACCATGTATCCCAGTATCCCTCCCCCCCCCCCATCCCACTCTGCCTCTGTGGCAGGACATACCCTTTTGTTCTCTCTCTCCTTTTGGGTATTGTGGTTTGCAAAAGAGGCATTGAGTGGCAATCATGTTTGGTCTGTAGTCTACTTTCAGGATGCTTCTCCCATCCTGGGAGGATCCTACCAACACCCTTTATTTGATGCTCCCTTCTCTATCTGAGCTCCCTTTTCCCTTAGCATGTGTAGCTGGCCTCCAAGCCCTGGAGCAAAATTTCTGGTACTAATCTCAGCCATTCTTGGGTGTTAGTCTCCTATTTTGTTACTTTATGTTCCTCAAATGAATGCAATCTTTCTATGTCTATCACGCTCTTTCTGACTCATTTCGCTTAACATGATATTTTCCATGTAGTACCACTTGTATGTAAATTTCATGATTTCATCTTTTCTAACAGCTACATAGTACTCCATTGTGTAGATGTAACAAAGTTTCTTTAACCAGTCACTGTTGCACCATTTTTAATGGGGTTGGATCTTTTCTTCTTGTGCAGTTCAACTAGTACTTTATGTATCCTTGATATCAACCCCTTGTCCCATGTGTATTCAGTAAATATATTTTCCCATTCTGTAGACTGTCTTTGTATTTTGGCCATTGTTTCTTTTGAGGTGCAGAAGTTTCTTAGTTTAAGATAGTCCCATTTGTCTCTCTCTGTTTTCACTTGCTCGGCCATTGACGTGACATCTTTGAAGATACCATTAGCTTCAACGTCATGAAGGGTTTTGCCAACTTTGTCTTCAATGTACCTTATGGATTCCGGTCTGATGTTGAGGTCTTTAATCCATTTTGATCTTACTTTTGTACATGGTGTTAGGCAGATATCTGAGCCCATTTTTTTGCATGTAGCCATCCAGTTTTGCCAGCACAATTTGTTAAAGAGGCTTTCTTTAAGCAGATATTTTTAAGTCCTTTTCACAGATCATAAAACTGAGGTCAAGGTAGCTTTATCCAAGAGAACATAGTGTATCATTGCAGTCAGTTGCCAAGATGGGATTTTACATGTCTTTCTTTTTTAGAGCACATGTGTTTAATTTTCCTCCTGCTAATATCCTAAAGTGAGATTAGCATTGAGAGATTTGGAAAGTCTTTGAGAATTGAAAGCATAGTTCAAGTAATGAATGCTTCTCTTCCTTTTAAATCCCAAAGCCGCCCTCATTCCTTTCAAGGAGAGTCTCAAAGGATCCTTGGATTTAAAAAGGACAGAGGCAACCTTAACTTGGCCCAATTTTAGTCTTCCACCACTTTATTGTCTTTCTCCCAACTTAACAGTGAGAGCTACATACTATTAAATACATTGTAAGAAGAAAATATAACTGAAGAGAGGGGGTTGGTCTCCAGAGTGTGTTTATCTAGATTCAGACAGCAAATCTACCACTAAATAGCTATTTGATTTGGAGAAATTAGCGTCAGTGTCTTTCTCCTTAAAGTGGGACTAATGATAACCACCTCATTTAGAGATATTGTGATTATTAAATAAATAATACATGCATAATCTTTGGTTATTAAATAAAACCTTAGAATATCTCTAAGTACAGAGTAAGCTCTTCCTGATATTCATTAAAGCTGTGATGAACTTGATGATGATGATTATGATGATGATGATGAAGACAATGAAGAATTTTTATGAAGACTTACTATAGAAACTTTCTAGTTTTCCTATTCATGGCTAGCCTTTGAGGGTTTCTTCAGTAAAAATTTTAAAAAGTGCAGAGATGAAGTTGTCAAATTCTGGGGGAGAAAATTCTCCATTTTTATAAGTCATCTATCTGCCTTCTATATCCAGGTCTTAGAGTCCCAGTATGAAATTATTTAGTTTACCATATAACCAGCCAGAAGAACGTATTGCATGGAATATAAAAGAGGTAGTGAATTAATATTAAACAAGTCTGACATTGCTGATGGAGGAGACATTGTAGCTTCTTAGATTAGGTATTCATTATTGACTACCTGTGCTCACAGTAAACCCCCCAGTGGTTTGAGGACAGTAAACACAAACACGGTAATGTTCATGGTATTGGGCAAGTTCTAAATCTGGTAATTATATTTTGCTTATCTTAATTGGATTTCTGATGCGTTCTTCCCTACATATTCTAAAGCAGGGGTCAACAACCCCTAGAAAACAGGCTCAAATCTATTCCTTAGAGATTCCGTCAAGTCTACTTCCAGTTGATACTCAATGACTATTGAAATGATAGTTGTAAAATAGATTATATTTGTATGGTGTTTATAGTTTTCAATGTGATTTTTACGTGGATCTATCATTAGACCTTTACAGTGTGCAGGTCTTATAGAATCTCGAGTTTGAATGAATTGCCTGCCAATAGAATGGTAGCTATATTGTGCAATGGGTAGAGTTTCCCAAGAAGGTATTTCTGTTTCATGCCTCAGGTCCTTTCCTTATGCTTTTCTTCCTGGTATCCCTTCTCTATCTCTCTGCTTCCTTAGATGTCAAGGTATGTAAGTCTTCTCTGTCAAAATTCAAATCTGACACTATTTCACTTAGGGAATATCTTCTAACAGCCTCAGCTCACCACTTCTTCTTTGCCTGATCATGCCTGATGGCATATAGGGCTTGGGTGTCTTATAATAACATTTGCTATGTTAAGTCATCATTATCTATTTATGTATTTTACCATCTATCTCCCAACCTCAGGTCTGTTACATTGACAGGCTGCTTATTTTTAAACAGCCTTTTCATTCCCAGTCTATAGTATTGCATCTGACAGAAGGTAGGTGCTCACTAAAAGTGGAAGGTCTGGAATTTACTCAGTTTCATGTCCCTGACTCTCCCCAGTACATGAACCTCCAATCCAATATAGGCATGCTCCTCCCAGGCCCAGACACCTTTCAAACACTTACCAGGTGCCTGTGCCTATAAGGTGAAATCAGATGAAACAATTTCTGACTAATGGCAAAAGATGGTATCACTCACTTGGGAGTAATAAGTGAAATGGCTGAAGAATGCATTCATGATAGCTATATCCAGTCCCAACAAGGTTTACCACGTGTTTAGCATGCTAAAATGATGCAGGCAGCTCAGTCAGCCAAGGCACCTTGTGGAGACTGAAGGTTTTCCATTGGATTGCTTGTAAATTGAGACAGAGGCCCTGGAGGTAAACAACCAGAAGAAAGATAAATCATGGCTGAATGGGATTCAATTCATGTGGTTGGATGGTATGTAAGGGGAAGGAGGATTTTCAATTTCAGGGTGAATAATTGAGTTTGATACTGGAATTGGGATGTTTGTATAAGTGTGCATCAAGATAACCCTAGAAACTGCCCTAATAAGCCCTCATGGTTATATTCCTTGGAAATCAAGCAAAGGTTTTAAGTCCAAGAGTATGAAACAAAGAGACCCAGAGATTCTACCACAGTGATCTCTTTGCTGCTTCCACTCACACTCTACAAGGTGTATCTAGATAGCAAGGAATTTTGTGTAACCTTGCTTTTGCTAAAAATTAAAATTCCTTCAACCTGGAATAAATTCTCCTTTTTCCAACCATTTCATCTACCTAGTTAACTCCTCCATATTCTTCAGGGCTCCAAGCAAGTCTCTTGCCTGCCTTGCCCCAGCGGAGTTGGTGGACTTTGATCTTATTTTCCTTTTGTGCGAGTTTCCCTTTTGAAACTTCTCCTCAGACTTCTCAACTTCAGTCATTCATTCTGTCATCTCAGAACTCTCAGGCCTTCTTTGAGTTGGGTTTTGTTTTTGTCTCTTTTTCTTTTCTCCTATATTACAGCTTCCCCCATAGCTTTTCAGGATTTCTACCATGCTTATGTGTTCATTCTAATCAGCATCTTCTACCTTCCTTCCAAGACTATGGAAAGTCTGGTTCTGAAAGTGATTCCAAGACTTACTTCCTCCCCTAGACCCTCAAGTTGGATGGATAGAGGTAGTATGGATTTTGGAGTCAGTCACCTGTGTTCAAATTTGGACATTACCATTAACTGCTTATGCAACATGCAACCATTTAATTTTCCAATCTTCAGGATTCTGGTTTGTAAAATAGAAATAGTGATAGCAGACATATATTTTGCTAGGAAGATTGATATATTTTGAAACATACAAGTATCTAAGCTACTCTTAATGTATTTGATATGCCAAATACAGTAACAAGTCTCACAACAACGGGAGGACAGTGCTACTACTGCACTTAGTGCAGTGCTACAAGTATCTAAAAAGTGGAGACTTGGTTGGAATTCTCCCATGTACAACTGTCGCGGTTATACTGCAGCTCATTTTACCCAAAGCCCCTCCCCTTAATATTTTAGAATAATATCCACATTTGCAGATGAATCCAGATTGATAAATTGACACAACATGGCTTCATGAAGTCTTTTCAGCTGTCCTTTCCTTGTTAAGGACCAGTCTTGTCTCCAACTCAGAGTTTCAGGACACTCTTACCATGACAGTTATTGAGAGTGAACCAAGAGAGAGAGACTGGCTAGACACAGGCCTCACCAACAACCTGTCACTATTTTTCCTTTCACATCTTTGTCCTACTTGCTGTTGAATTACTTTCTTCTACTTGCTGGATTGATCTGCTAAACCCAGAGGGGTTCCAGTGCAGTTACTCCACTCTATCTTCAGTGTGGAAAAAAAAAATTGGAGGAGATTGGATTAGAGTTGAATCTCTAAGCTACAACTACTGTAAAAAAGATTGCCTACCCTGCCCTCAAGAATGAGTATTTCTGCTGGTTCTGTAGTTTCAGTGCCTCAAAGGGGGCTACACTTCGGTGGTGAATAAGGTGACCCTAATGTATTGTTTATGCCAAGAAAGCACTTTAAGATGAAATGTGGTCCATTAATCTCAGATGTTTTGTGTACCTCTTTGCTGTCTGAATTTGGTTGTTTTGTTTAATCTGCTAAGGAAGGTTTTTGTTTGTTTGTTTTTTTCAAAAACTGTGTTGAAATAAGAAGTATTCCATGGTCACTGTGATTTATTGGTGGGAAGGATAACAGTAAAGCTGAAAACGGTTTTCCTTAGTTGTTTTGTCTAAAGTTCCTTCAGAGGATGTCATTGAGAAAGGAGTGGGCAAGGCAAGATGAGGAAGTGATAAGTGTAACCAAGCTTGTGAATTAAATCATTTTGATTATGGCAGTAGGTAAACTCTGATTTTTCTGAATTTTCAGGGGGAAAAAAGCAACACAGTGATTTCTTTGGGAGTGCCATTTAATCTCTAATAATTTGACTATTTTTCACTTAATGCCTCCAAAATAAGCAAGGAGAATTATGCGACCAGCCACATGCTATAAAATGATCAGCGTCAATATGCATGGGATGCCAGGCAAGAGTCAAGCTAAGGAGGGGTGACTGGTACTGTACCCACAAGTGAATATTCGAAGGCTGGCTGTTGCTGGCTAGTCCTTGGCAAAACAAGCAATGATAATTGGATGATAATGTGATCATTTACATTTATACATTTTCCCTTTGTTAAATTTATTTAGAAGATATTGCTGTATCTGATAAAATTGGGGTATAATTCCAGCTTTTCCCTGTGCCAAACCAGTATTGTTCGAGGCGGCTGCCTTTTGTGGCTGCTTGCATCAAATAACAGCATCTTAGGAATTAGCACGTGTGTTATTTTTGTTTCGAGTAAGTCGGTCTTTGGTTTTCAAGGTGCTTTTTCTATTCTTAGGAGATCTGTGGGCACTTAACCTATATTAGACCTAAGAGGTCCGAGGGTTCTTCAGAAGACAAAGAATTTCTAGATACTTTCCTTGAGGAGGTGTCAAGGGCAATACAGACAAAAGACTGATGTCTCCTTTAAGAGCTTGATAAGTATCTCAGGATATTCTGCAGGAATCAGTTCTGCTTCTACAAAGTACTGTATTCCCATTCAGCATGAGATGGCTGAGTATGTGTGTGCTACATGTGACAATGGGGAAGACTTATCTTTGCCCTGAGGGCTGAATGCTGAAACACTGCTTAGGCGATAGGGGTTGATAGAAGTGATGATTTGGAGAGATGATCTGCTTTAAAAAAAAAAAAAGAAGAAGAAGGAGGAGGGTGTGTGCACATTAGAGATGTCTAAGAATTAAAAATGTGGCTCTCTGTTTATCTGGATTTTATAAGTTCCAAAGGCATTTCTATTCATGACATCAAAATCCTTTGTAAAAGTAAAGTAAATCATTCTGTATTGACCATTTTTTTCATGTTGTTCTATTGAGACATCTTCCCAACTGAGTTTCTTATTGAATTGTATTTCTATAAGGGTATTGTAGGTTAGCAGCACATTTTTATGGTACACAAAAGATGTGCCTACTGAATTTCCAATGCCTTGCATATTGTTCCCCACAGAAGAAACATCTCAGAAATGCTAAATAAATCAAAACAGAAACATTTGGCTCTTGACTTGCTGCTGGTGCCTTTTTTTTTCTGCTCAGTTTACATTGGCTGGAATATCCATTGCGATCCATCTTACCTATTTGATTAATTTGTAATAAATTCGGCCCTTTGGAAATCTCTTGTTGCCTCTCTAGCCAGGTTACTCTTGTAGTGGGTTTATTTAATATGTGTCTCTGTGTACCTATATGAATGAAAATTTAATATAGTTTAGAAGCCTTTAAAACACACACACGCATAGAGTGTTTGCTCTGAATTAAGTGCTCATATTTGACATCGCCTGTGGTAAAAATCCATACACATGTGAGAAGACAACATTATTTAGAAAATTTCTTTAGACATTTATAGGGACGTGTGATGTTATTTCATGGATGAAATATCATATTTCAGAAAACTAGTAAATGTAATTATAAATACTGGATTAGACTCCTCATTGGGGGAACATAAAAAAACCCTCTCCTGATGGCCTGTGTTATTTGAAAGGCCAGAGCCACAGTGCAGGGCTCACCTTCGATTTGAAGCAGCCATGTAGTTGCCTCCCCATGGGTGAGAAATGTTCCTCTTCCAGTAACAGCAGCTGCAGGGTAGGAGGTGGTCAGGAGAGTTGTACCTATATTATAGCCAGAAAATAAAAGCACTTCCACTCTTAACTAGTACTCGGCACCAAGGAAGGCATCAGAAATTCATCTTCTCCTTTTAGTAATCAAATCAGAGTGGGAAATAGTACTCCCATTTCCCAGATTAAGATATTTATAGCCAGAAAAGTACACTGGAAAAAACATC
The DNA here is from genome assembly GCF_029834395.1 of Sorex fumeus. Taxonomy (NCBI): domain Eukaryota; kingdom Metazoa; phylum Chordata; class Mammalia; order Eulipotyphla; family Soricidae; genus Sorex; species Sorex fumeus. Next base: position 61,533,736 of record NW_026606155.1, on the reverse strand, counting down.
TTCACTTTTTCCACCACAGTGAAAGGAAGGGCCAGAAAGTGACTGCCCCTGCCTTGCATATGTGAGGCCCTCAGTTTGATCCCTGACACCACAAAAAATAAGTTAATTACATTAAACTGAGTTAGAACAGGAGTATTAGTTTTTTTACTATACTCAGACTTTGGTGATATTCTTCGCCACTATGTATTTTCAGAAAGTCAAAGAAAGTAAGTGGAGAAATAGATCAGTAGTAGAGTGTAATCATTGCATTTTTGAGAAAACTGTGGTCAAAGTCTAGTATTTCTACCTTAAAAGAAAATTAAAAAGATGATAGAAAAAATTATTTCCTCACATGTATGTTTTGTGCTTAATGTGTGGAAGAAATAAGAGATTGTTTAGCAATACCATTCCTCTCATTCCTTATGTGAATGTTTTATTATCTGTATGTGAGATGATAATTTTATTCAACATGTGAATGAAACATGTAATAATTGTGCTCCTTTATTATATTACATCCAATATGTTTTTCTCAAGCTTAATACTTTCTCAGATGTCCACATAGACTTGAACCTTTTAACAGTTGAATTTTATTCATATTCTGAGTCACACATTTCTCTCAGCACTCTATGAGTTATTTATAGTTCAGTAGAATAAATGAGATAAATAAGGCAATAATCAAGTTAAGGTAGAATCTATACTGAAGTACAGATGCTATATTTTAATGATTCGAAGAATGATACCTTCCTGGTCAAGGTTCATGGATGGATCTAGATAAACTGGCATTATTATGACAGTCATTGTGTAGAAGGAAGATTGAAAGAGAAAATATCATAACTTAAGGCAGGAAGACCAAAAATTTCAGAGGTGGTTAAAGAAAATAGAAAAAAATTACCACACTCCACTTGTGCTCACAGCTTATTCCTGGTTCTGTGCTCAAGGATCACTCCTGGTAGGGATCAGGGAATCATATGCGGTGCCAGGAATTGAACCTGGGCTGGCCACATGCAAGGCAAACACTTACTCGAAACAATAGGTATTGCTCTATTACCTCTCCAGCCCAGAGAGATAAAGTAGAAATTAACTGATGCCATACCCTGGAGGGAAAGAGAAAGTCTTGCGTATTGTGAAGGAAGTCCTGGCCATAGAGAGACCAAAGAATTAAAATCTTGAGACAGAAAAAGCACACGACTACTTGCCATGGATCCATGATGGGTCTGCCATATAGGGTCAGGACTCAGCATATGTACATCTGGAGTCACAAAAACGAGGTGAGAAAGAATTTTCCTGAAAGTACTTGAATGATGGACTAATGCTGATGTGACCTGTTGCCCCCACAAAACATATCCTAGGAATAAGCATATAGTAGCCAGTGATATCAGTTACTACCTTTGATCAAATGCCTACCCTGATTCTAGGATAATATTGGGAACTGTTTAGGTCTTATTTTCACAGTTTATTTCTTTGTATCCTTCAGTTCCAGATTACCTGCCACCACTCCAGAGAGTCCTGTTTAGCAGACCACTAAGGGGTCAACTGTCTAAGCTCCATCACTCTTTCAGTTGCATACTATTCCTTTCCTTCAGTACACTTAACACAAGTTTCAGCTTCATATAGATTTATTTGTAAATTAGTTTTTCTACTTTCTCTAAACTTTTAGCTCAAGAAGGGCAGCAACTATATTTATTTTATTTGCTACCTGATGGGATGATGTACGCTTGCATGTTACCATATCTATTAGACAGTCCAAAATTGTTTAAATGTTTATGTTTGTTAAAATCGATTGTTTGGCTCTGGGGCCACTGAGAGTGGTGCTCAGAGCTTACTCTTCACTTTGCACTCTGGGATCACTCCTGGTCATGTTCAGAGGTGATAGGGTATTACAGATTGAACTCAGGTTAGCTATATGCAAGACAAGCACCTTACCTGCTCTACTCTCACTCTGGCCCCAGTGTTTGTCAAAATCTAACAAAGAAGTTCCATTATATCTCCTTCACATACACACATATGCACACATATGTATGTGTATATTAGCATTTAAAATACTATTTGCCCCAAATACTTAGTAATTGGCAGAAATTTGATTTCAACTCAGTCTCTATGACTTCACATGGTACTATTATTTTTATTCTTTTTGTGCTGAGATTCTTGCTTTAACAGGAAGATGAAATCCATTTTAGTTTGGTAGGTCTGTCTTTACAAAGTACCATATACTAGACAACTTTAATGATAGAAATATGTTATATTGCAGTTTGGGAGGCTAGAAAACTGAGATCAAGGTTTTGACAGGATTTGGTTCCTCCAGAGAGATGGAAGAGAGGCTCTGCTCTATGTCTTTCAGTTTCTCACAGTGTTGCTACAACCTTTTGCCTCTTTTGCTTATAGAGCCATCTCTTTGATCTCTGCCTATATCTTCATGATGCTTTCTTCCAGAGTGTGGGTCTGTCTGTACATATTTCCTCTTTTATTCAGAGATACCAGTCACATGGATTATCACCCAGTTTGATAACCTCACCTCATCCTGGTCATCAGCAACAATTCTATTTCCAAATAGCATCATAATCAAAAGTAATGATGTCAATGGCAAATGTGCATTTTAGGAGAATACAATTCAATCTATAGCATATTTGTTTGTTAAATGAATAACTGTTCTCAAAGGAGTGAAGTAATTGCTTCGCACTAAATATGTGTTCATAACAGAAAATGTTCTCCAAAGGTGGGGTAGTGGCAGTATTAGATTTGTCCTAACATTCAAGTTTATGAATCATTCAGTCATCTTTTTAAAAAGATTATGAGTATCTCAAAGATGATTATGAGTATCTCAAAGACAGGGTTATCAGGAGCTCAGAACATGGATGTTTTATTACTTGGGATCTTATCATGAAAATAGTTATCAAAATGAGGACACGAGTTACCAAAACCTATGGGACACAGCAAAAGCAGTCTTAAGAGGAAAATTTATAGCTCTACAAGCATTCCTCAGGAAGGAGGAGCGAGCCCACATAAATAAACTAACCTCACAGCTTAAGAACTTGGAGAAGGACCAACAAAAGGAGCACAACCCTAACAGGAGGAAGGAAATAATAAAACTCAGAGCAGAGATTAACGAGATGGAAACCCAGAAAACAATCCGAAAGGTCCACAGTGGCAGGGGGGGATGGGGGGATGGGAGGATGGGGGGGGAGGGATATTATCCTGGTGGTGGAAAATGGGCACTGGTGGAGGGATGGGTATTTGATCGGGGTATGACCGAGATCCAAGCACAAAAATGTGTAAATCTACAACTGTACCTCATGTCGTTTCACTAATAAAAAAAAAAAAAAAAGAAAAGAAAAAAAAAAAAAAAAAAAAAGAAAATAGTTATCATGTGTATTTGTAATCAGCATGCCATATAATTACTTCAAAGCTACATTTGAATGAATCTTACTATAATCCTAAGTCTTGAGAATTTACTTTAGATAAATGTAATTTTTAGGAAGCATTAGAATTCACAGTAGTAAAGCTCCACAATCAGAATTTACAAATTTGATTTGTTTCTGTGTATTCCCTACCATCTACTATATCAGAGTATAGCAGTAGAGTCTAGAGAAAGGTATAATTTCAGACTTCATCAGATTAATGTCTTTCTGTATGTTTTGCTGTAAGTCTTTGGGTTATCTAAATAATTTACCTGTCACATTGAAAACTTTCTGAAATCTAAGCACAGGCAACTCTCCACCTTAATTCAGAGAAGAGCTGCTTTAACATATCTTCAAGGCATCTGATCCATAAAGACCTTTAATAAGGGGAAGTTGGGGCTGGAGCAATAGTATAATGGGTAGGGCGTTTGCCTTGCAAGCAGCCGACCCGGGTTCAATTCCCAGCATCCCATATGGTCCCCCGAACACCACCAGGCGTGATTCCTGCATGCAGAGCCAGGAGTAACCCCTGAGCATTGCCGGGTATGACCCAAAAAGCAATAAATAAATATTTTAAAAAATAATAAAAAATAAGGGGAGATTGTTTCTAAAAACAACCTGCTTTTTCCATTCTGGAGAAGCTTATGTTCTCTCTTAAACATGTATCTCTCTCTCCCTTTAAATTTCTCTAAGTACAGTTCTTTCAGTTAAAATGAGTTTGCCACTAAAAAAAAATAATCTCTCACCAAACCATTTCCCAGTAACCTATATATATGACTAATTTTTATTGTAAAATTGGAGGTGGGAGTGAGACTCTAGAACTTAGAGTCATCAGGGTTTATTTAAGCTATTAGACCAAGATAACTGATACTGAGAGGAAGAAATGAGAGATTACAAGAAAGGAAATAGGAAAATAAACCATGACAAAAAGAGTGGAAGAAAAAACCAAAAATAGAATGAAGTGTCAAGCAAGTGAGAAAAAAAAAAGTAAGGAAGAAACACAGGTGAAATAAAAAAAAAACAGAAAATGATGTAAAGGATCAAAAGGCTAAAGATGGGCTGAGGATGTGGCTCAGATGTAGATCACCTTTGCCTTTAATATGTGGGAGCCTGGGTTCAATCACTGGCACTACCAAAATTTAATCAATCAATTATAATACAGGGCCAGAGGAGCACATACTTTGCACATGGATTTCAGCATTTCACTATAGCACTGCATTGTCTTCCAATCATTAATCTGGGAATAGTACCAAGCTCTACTGGATGTGTCTCAAAAACATAAATAAAAGGAATAAATTAATTATTGATGGTGTTTTATTATATAAAATATAATTGATTTAATTTGCTATATTGCTTCTCTACCAATATAGAAGCCTTAGAGCTCAACTGGGGTTTCTGGAATCAGATTCCTGCTCCTTGTGATTTTTCATAACTATCATAAATAAATTATTTGTGTGTACTTATCCTTAAGCTAGATTTGAAGATATGGGTTATCTTGGATAGGAATCATTAGTCCATATGCCTACAGTATACCAAAAAGACATATCATTAAAAAGAAAACCCAATTAATGTGCATTTTTCTATAAAGTATCTTTTATGTTAACAGACTCTACAGTCTTTTTTTTTTTCGAAAAAGAGGAAAGCAAATTATTGGGCATATTTTTTTATGTGATTGAAACAGAGCATGGCTCTAACTATAGGGTAGTTATAGTAGTCTTGTAAAAGGTATTTTAGTATGTATACTGAGCACTTCCAAGTTGATCTTATAAAATAATGAAGGAAGCCATTGGTGAATTAAACAGCTTGTTAGTCGTGGGGGATCAGTGAATAGGGTTCTCCTGTGGTTCAATATATGGAGAAGTAGCAATGAGATCAGGAGGGAAAAAAATCAAACTAGTGGTTACTGAATATATATTAAGGCATCCCATAAATGAAATCTAGGAAATTGCTTCATTTCAGAAACTCAGTAATTTACTGCCTCTCACCTAAGGGATCCAGGTCACAATTTAGTCTCAGCAGAGCCAGGCAAATTTTTCAGGATGAAGAGAAGTATCTGAGGTGGTACATCATTAAGTCAAGACAATGGAACTTTCATAGAGTCCCCAACTCTTCAGCTCATATTGTATTTACAAAGTTTCTTCATTGACATAAACTAATTATCATTCAACTCTTTAAATAAATGCTATTTACAGGAAAGCACCTTTAAAAACACCTGATTTTTACAGAAGACTGCAAAAGGATAAAGGTTACCAAAGCTGTTGTTGAGAAACATGTGCAGTGTTGGAGAGAAAATATGGGAGGTGAAATGCTCACCTTGCATGCAAACCACCCTAGTCCTAATTCCTGGTATCATTTATGGTTGCCTGAGCACCACTAAGAATCACTCCTGAGCACAGGACCAGAAATGACTCCTGAAGAAAAAAACCAAGTATGAAGCACAAAATTTCAAAATAAAAAATGAATGCAGCCCCCTTTTAGTTATTATTATTATTATCATTACTATTATTATTGGGCTGGAGCGATAGCCCGGTGGGTAGGGTGTTTGCCTTGCACTTAAGGATAAGTGCACACAGTTCGATTCCTCCGCCCCTATCGGAGAGCCCAGCAAGCTACGGCAAAGCCTGGCAAGATATCCGTGATGTATTCAATATGCCAAACACAGTAACAAGTCTCACAATGGAGATGTTACTGGGCCCACTCTAGCAAATCGATGAACAATGGGAGGACAGTGCTATAGTGCTACTATTATTATTATAACACTGTGGTTTGCCAAGTTGTTCACAATACAGTTATCTCAGACCCTAAATGTTTCAATAACAATCCCACAAGGATTGTGATGTTCCCTTACCAATGTCTCCAGTTTCTAACCCACAACTCTATCCTTGCAGGCACAAACAGATTTCCTTATTATTGTTTGTTACAACACAAAGGCAAATATAATTATCAAATTTTAGATGATAGTACTCAATTTTTGACCCTTGTTATATCTCACAATGATGTTACTGAATTCATTTTCTGAGGAGCTACAGTGCTTGTTAGTGTTAGTTGAGACTTTTGTGTTATTGTTGAAGCTCATTGAGCTTGGTGGTCTATGCAATTTTCCCATCAGATTTTATATGATCCTACTAGGCTGAGAGTACTATACATTTTGAGGTGTCACTGATCACCTATGCGCATATGTGGCCACATTGTCCAGTAGTTATAGCTCTGGACCAATTTGGTGGCTTGACAGTTTGATGAAATTCATTCGTATATCTGGGCCTTTTCTATGTTGGAGGGTAATGGGTATCGCTACAGCCTACTGTGCCTTCAGGCAGAGAATGGAATCTCCCTGTCCCCATTTCTGGAATTCCTCAGAGTTCTCAACCTAGACTAGTCTATTTGAGAAGATTTGGCAGTACCATATTCTTTTGGAGACATGGCACTAGTCAGACCCCATTCTTTAAGTGAGGACAATGAGGTTAACTGTGTCTTTCTGGCATGTCCAAAGACAAAGCAAAGACTTTCATTTCTTTATCTTTAAGGATTGCCAACTATTAATCAAAATTCTCTCGTCCACCATTTTGCTCTATCCACTGTCTAGCTCAGTTACTGATGCAAAAACTGAGGGCATGAATCATTTTCAGGAGTTGTGTTTGAAGGGCTCCCACATGAGTAAGGTATGGAAATAAGTCCTATTCAACCCCTATCCTGTAATCCGAAACTTCCTGACTTGTGATATCAGAATAGGACCTCAGGTACAGGCTTATCAGCATAGCAAGAAATTGCTGCCCTGCCAAACTATAACTTGAATGTTGATGCTTCAGTTCTAACGATTTCCTTTAACAAAATAAAGTCAGTTTTTTTTCTTGTTCTCATTGATGTCGTCATTTTACTTAGACTTGACATTTGATTTCCTCTGTGGGGGTGGGGGGAGTCCCTATTCTTTCTGTGTATAACTTTGTGTGTGTCCATACAAATATACACTTTGAGTTACTGAAAATGGGAAAGATTTGAGTGTATTGTGATAACATATGCTTACATCTCATGTGAAAATTGGGATTTATGTATGAAATAGAGAGAATGGATACAGAGAATTGTCTTTTCATTCATTATTAGCTGGTTTCCCAGGAACAAAGAGAGAGCACCTAGAAGACTTTGTATTTAGAACATGGGAGTTATATTTACTACTGGATAAGCATTTGGTACTGTCCACTGAACAATGATGGATTTTAAGATTCCCTGATCTTAAAGGGATGCTGATCTTCCTTCCAGAAAGTAACAAAAAAATTCGGATTCTCCTTTCAGCAGGGACCACAAGTATTCATCAAGTTCTCAGTTTTACTTTATAGAGGATAACTAATCCCTGGCCCCCAAATCTGTCACACTTTAATTAATACATAATACCTTATTTTTCTTGGTTCCCAAACTATTTCCAATAGAGGAAATTTTAAGAGTCAAGTTCTTATTATGGGTATGACAATTACTCTTTTTGTTTATTCTTTATCTTTTCTTTTTGGGGCAGCATTTGGTGGTGATCAGGACTTACTACTCGTTCTGTGCTCATGAATTAGTCCTGGCAGGCTCTGAGGACCAGACAGAGTACCAGGAATTCAACCTGGGTCAGATGCATGCAAGTCAAGCACCTTCCTTGCCTGCTGTACTACCTTTTGGCCCCTGGAAATTACTCTTCATATTATTTCTATTCCTGCAAGATATGGTGAGGATATTCTTATTTGGGGGGGGGGAGGGTAGTAGTTAGGAATGAATTAGGTAAAAACTCAAAAATTTAAATTTAATTTAGGTTTGCCTAAGATCAATCCTAAGCATTGCTACCAAGACCCAGATTTGGGCTACATTCATATATTTACTTCATTGACCACTGTGTGTGAGACGCGCCATGCTCTGTTCTGTGGATGAATATAGTTTGACACTACCCGTGCCTGAAGGGCACTCATAATCTAGTGGGAAATATATAAACATTAATAAATAATTATGCAGAGGTTGATAAATGCTTCAGTAGACTATGATCAAGTAGGGTCATAATAGAGAAGAGGGAGTAGTAGACCTAAATTGTCTGCAATTTTTGAAGATGCCTGAGGACAAAGCTCCTGCTTTAAGTAAAACCTCTGCTAAATCCTTCATGCTTTTGTCAGCAAATATGCTTCTGACCCAAGTGCTTTCCCAATGGCTATTGGACCAGGTTCTGAGAAGGTGATTATTTTGTAGTTGAGTTAAATTGTTTTTAAAGCATCAGAGGATCCTGCAGGTCCTTCAGTGGCCCTGAAACAACCCCTTTTGCTCCGGTCACTATGGTGTCATGACTGTCACCTATGGCAGTAAGTAAAGTACATTTATGGTAGCTTAGTTTTGAATGTCATAATGTTTCCACTGTCTTCCTTCTTCCTGCTATGAATGGAAGAAAGCCAGAAAAGTCTTCAGGGTGCTAAAACTAGCCTATATTTATTGAGCACATGCCCCAAGGGTATTTTACACAAAATAAGCTCATAATAGTGGCTTTTTTTTATGAGCAGAATCTAGGTTAAGAAGCTTTTTAGGCTAGTCTGTATAGGCTGATATTAACTTTTCCATTAAGTAGGGCAGACTGAGTTACTCTTTTAGAATTTGATGATGGATGAAGAAGCAATGCAAAGGTGACATCATTCTCTATTTGTTGTGGTGACATTGTCAATTCCTTTTTCTTTCTTGTCAAACTAATGGACATCCTAAATGAAAGGTTGAAGTTGGGGGAGTGGAGAAAACATTTTTTTTTAAATATGTTTTTGTTTTTTCTGTGTATTGTTTTTCTGGAATATATTGGACATGGATGAAATCCAAAGGAACTTGTAATCAAAAGTAAATTATAAGGTAGGACCAGTGACCAGAGTGAGCACCAAAAGATTTTTCTAGAACGGGAAACAAAGGGCATGTCAGCTCTGTGAAGTTTCAACTTCTGAACCACTGCCACAGTATACCACCATTTTATCTGAGTGAAAAATACCATTACATTGTCTTAGGAATCACCAAGTGGCAGCATGCTCTATTAACATATTTTACTAATATGAAAGTTGCAACTAAAAGTTCAAAAACTATGTGTTGAAGAACAGATTACAGGGATGCGCCAGGCATCTGTCCTGTTCGGTGAACAGGCCTTGGAACAGATGTCTCAAATTTCTTCAAATCCAGAACATGCTGCCCAATTTTTTTAGTGGTAAACATACTTTTCTTCCTTTTTGTCACCGCTCACCAAAGTATTATATTTAATGCATAAAATATGTAAATTCTTAAAGCATCATTTTGCTCTTTAGTGAGTTTAGATATTACAAAACGGTTTAATTATAAAAACAGACAGACCTAGTCCTGGGACCTGTGCAGCTAGAAATAAATGTGCAATCAAAACTGCAATTACCTGCAGAATTTAGTGTAAACAGATCAGCAATCACATAACAAACACAGGCTAGTTTGCATTCTGATATGAATACAGTTAGATCCAAAGCAATTTTCCTTTATTTATCTTAGCTGCTCAGCATAAATAAAGCAAGGGCATTGAAGCAATTAGCATAATTAGAGTATCGTGGTCAGGCCCTGTGTGATTTCAAGAGACGTTTCACTTTAGAATTCTTTCTCCCATACAAGAGTTTCCCTGAGCCACTAAAATATCGCTTTGGGCATTTTTGTATTTCAAATTTGCAAGTTGTCAGTTTGAAAAACCCTTGACACATGGATGTGAAAGCATCTCACAGACAGCCACAGAAGGTATACCCTCAGCTTTTCATTACTAAGAAGCAGGGGAATTTCCTTTTTCAGCTCTTTCTCCTACTTGACGTTTAACCCTAGAAATGTCAGTCTTAATTATTTCCATTGCCTTCAGATTGAGTCCAAGGGTTAAAGACAACTTGTTCAAAAAAAGAATAGGCAATGGGAGTTTAGAGGAAGGTGAAGGTAGATCATGGTTTAATAACTGCACTGCTTCTATCTGAAAGAGCTCTGGCAAACAGCTAGCTACTGGCCATAGGGCTTTTCAGTAGCTTCAGATAATAAGGTGATGGTCAGAATATGGTGAGGGATTACCTATGGTATCGTTGTAAGGTACTTTAAAAGACTACAACTATTTCTGCAAAGGAAAATGATGATTTTAACAAGTTGATGATAAAATTGCCTTCTTGCAAACATAAAGGGGACAGGGTTATTTTTTGTTTTTTTAAATTTTTTTATTATTCTTCCATGCATGTGAAGGTGTTTGAGAAAGACTGTCTTTTGATTGGAGAAAGAAGGAGTTGGCCTTGAACCATTCTGTATGTAGTGCGATTCTTTCATTCCTATTCAGTAGAGTAATGTTTGAATCTTAAAGCAGGTTGTACCTTGATTTTTTTTTAAATTAGCTTAGAGTAAAAATCTAATTTTTGTTTATATTTCTATGAATTTAAGCACATTTAAGTTCATACAATACACTTAAATTCATGTAACACCAGATTCCCAATAATCTGGAAACAGAAAAGTTCCTTCATTCAAAAAAAAAAAAATCAACCAACCGAAACCCTTTATTTCTCCTTTATTCCTGCCCTTTATGTTGTCTCCTTACCCCAAACTCTGGCAACCACTGATTTATTTGCCATTCACTGTGTTTTTGCTTTTATGAGACTTTATAAATTGAACAGTACAGCCGATAAACTTTTTAGAAGATTCCTTTCACTCAGTATAACACACTTGATACTCTTATGAGTGAATTGTTACCTTTTGATTGCTCAGTAATATTTCATTGTCTAACTGTACCACAATTTCTTAATGCATCCAATCAGGGAAGGATATTTGCTTTGCTTTTTTTGGTAGTGATTATGAGTTTATTAGTCAGCATCCAAGCACATTGTGCACAAATACATTTTTCATTAAAAAAAAAGTGAAAGTACAACACTTGGTCTATCTCACACAGTTTTGCATAAACATAGTTTTTCATTCTGCATAGTGCATTCCTAAGAGTATTATTTTTGGGGGGGGGTCATACCCGGCAATGCACAGGTAATACCCCTGGCTTTGCACTCAGGAATCACTCCTGGCAGTGCTCAGGGGAACACAGGGGACCCTGGGAATTGAACCTGGGTCGGTCGGTGCAAGGCAAATGCCCTACCTGCTGTGCTATCACTCCAGGCCCTAAGAGTATGATTTCTGGGTCATATGGTAAATATGGGCTGGAGTGATAGCACAGCAGGTAGGGCATTTACCTTGCACATGGCCGACCTGCGTTCAATTCCTCTGTCCCTCTCAGAGAGCCCGGCAAGCTACTGAGAGTATCCCGCCCACACGCCAAAGCTTGGCAAGCTACCTGTGATGTATTCGGTATGCCAAAATCAGTTACAACAAGTGTCACATTGGAGACGTTGCTGGTGCCCACTCAAACAAATTGATGAAAAATGGGAAAACAGAGCTACAGTGCTACAGTGCATGGTAAATATATTTTTAAGTTTCTGAGAAACTACAAAAATGCTTCCCTGAGTATCTAAACCATTTTGCATTTCCACCAACAGTTAGTTGATCTGCTTCTTTGTCAGCATTTATGATTATCAGTATTGGTTTTAATTTTAGCCATTTTCAATAAATGTGTGGTAGAATTCTGTGTCTTTAAGGGCATCTTGCTAATAAAAAGTGATCTTTTGCTGTGTGTAGTTGTCTCCCATTTGTGCAATCACTTGAGTAAAATTTGAGCTCCACAGTTCTCTTGCCACTTTTAGTTGGACTGTTTATTATATGCTCAATCTTGATTTAGCCTCACAAATGGAACAAATCTTCATTTGTATCCAGTTCCTAAGGAATTTTGTTAATTTCTGCATGTTGAGAGAAATTATCAGAAGTAAAATTCAGCTCATTTGGACCAAGAAAACAAGACAAAAGGACTAATAAGAAAAAAGATCAATGTATCAGTTCCTTTATTGAATTTCTGATCTTTTGATCTTTTTGAAAATTTAGTTTTTTGTTTTTTTTTAAGACAACCTCCAGTCTTGTTTCTATTCCTTCTCTCCATGGTTTCTCTCAGTTTAGCTAAGCTTTGCTATGAACAGCAACTTGAACAACATTGTATTCTAGGAAAATGTACAGTTTTCTAGTAGTTTCACTCCAGGGCTGCTGTGCCCTTTGTTTTTGTGAAGAGGAAACAGCATATTTGGGGGGGGTGGGACTGACTATGCTGTATTATCTACCTGTGGTATGTAATCTTATCTGTGCAGGAAGGTGCCATCTTTATTTTGTAATTTTAAAAAATATGAATTAAGAAAAATACATGACTTGCCCAAGCTCATAAAAGTCAGAATTACCTGGGTCTCGGATTTGACTCTGGAGTTTCTTTCTTTCTGTTTAACTATTTTGTGATCAGAAACTTCCGATATACCAAGTCCTTGTTTGTGAGACCCCTCTAAGAATCTCTGAGCAGAGCCAAGAGTAAGACAGGAGTAATGCTGGATGTGACCTAAGAGAAAACAACAAAAAGTGTCAGAAAATCTGTCATTTCTTTTTTCAGTCTGCTATTTCTCATGACATGAACATTTGTTTGTTTCATTTTATTCAGTGCCATAATCTAATATAAAACCTATAGGGAGAATTTGTGGTCTTCCTGTTAACTATTACTGGCCAATATAATCCAATTAATATGAACACTTGCCAGTTTCTCCTGTGTGTGGCACTGACTGTTGCACAGAGCTATAGAATACACTCATGATTATCAGTGTAGTTTATATATGCAAACATGGTCTGCATGAAGTGACCTCTGAAGAAATAGTTACAGTATCTCCAGGATGGGCTCGATACATTACTATCCTGGAGCCCATCCTGAAAATGATAAACAGTGTATTTCTTTATATGGGGAGTCAAGCTTTTGTGTCCAAATCCCTTTAATAACACAATCACTAGGAGCTGGGTATTGTAGAAAGACGTAAAGAAGTCAGGAGTGTGACTAGAATATCGTTTTCAGTGGACAAGTATTTCCAAGTCATGGCTTACCTGTCAGTTTGAAGGTAAGAAATCCACAATAATATGTAATGAGAAATTGCTGCCTTCTGTAAATGTACAATATATGTACAGTTCTCTAAATTTCTTCCTCTTAAAGTTTCATGTGAGAATTTAACCTCTTCTTTCTAGAAATCTCGTACAGTTTTTTTTGTATCAAAATATGCAAGTAAATGAAAAGTGTCTCAAGTTTTTCCATGAATATGTAGGATACTCTTAGTCTGTGTGATTCCCAATTTCAAACTCCAAGCAGTGAGTTCTCCAAGAAAATCCAAGCCAACCTCTCCTTTTGGGTAGTTCCACCTTAGCTTATGGAAACGCCTCCTTCCAGGACAGTTATGATGGCTTTCAGATACAAGAGAAAATGCTTGCTATAAAAGGAACACATCACAATATTGCATCCTAAGTGGAAACAATAGAACTTGCTGGTTCTTTTAGAAAATATTAAAAATGTCAAAGCAAAACATTCTTCCCTTACGCTCTGGCTTTATAGAGAAAGGCTTTAAAGAGGGATTTAAGCCTTTTTTTAAAATTTATCTCTTTTTTATTCTTATTTATTTTTTAAAAAAAATTTTATTAGTGAAACACCATGAGGTAAAGTTGTAGATTTACAAATTTTTGTGCCTGGGTTTTGATTATACAATGTTCGAGTAACCATCCCTCCACCAGTGCCCATTTTCCACCACCAGTTATCCCAGTATCCCTCCCACCCCAATCCCACCCATTCCACCCTGCCTCTGTGACAGGGCATTTCCTTTTGTTCTCTCTTTCTCCTTTTGAATGCTGTGGTTTGCAAAAGAGACATTGAGTGGCAATCATGTTCGGTCTATAATCTACTTTCAGCATGCTTCTCCCATCCTGGCAGGATCCTCCCAACACTCTTTATTTGGTGCTCCCTTCTCTCTATGAGCTACCTTTTTCCCCGGCATGTGCAGCTGACCTTGGAGTGAACCTCCTAGTACTAATCTTGGCTATTCTTGGGTGTTAGTCTCCTATTTTGTTACTTATGTTCCCCAGATGAATGCAATCTTTCTATGTCTGTCCCTCTCTTTCTGACTCATTTCGCTTAGCATGATACTTTCCATGTAGTACCACTTGTATGTAAATTTCATGAATTCATCTTTTCTAACAGCTACATAGTACTCCATTGTGTAGATGTACCAAAGTCTCTTTAACCAGTCATCTGTTCTCAGGCAGTCAGGTTTTATCCAGATTCTGGCTATTGTAAAGAGTGTTGCAATGAACAAACAAGTGTAGATGTCACTTAGACTATACTTTTTTTGCCTCTCTGGGATATATCCCCAGGAGTGGTATTGCTGGGTAAAATGGGAGCTCAATTTCTAATATTTTGAGAATCGTCCATACTGTTTTCCAAAAGGGCTGAACCAGTCAGCATTCCCACCAGCAATGAAGGAGGGTCCCTTTCTCGCCACATCCACGTCAACATCAGTTGCTTTTGTTCTTTTGGAAGTGGGCCAGTCTCTGTGGTATGAGATGATATCTCATTGTGGTTTTGATCTGCATCTCTCTGATGATTAATGATGTAGAGCATTTTCTCATGTGCCTTTTTGCCATTCAGATTTCTTCTTTGAGAAAGTTTTTTTCATTTCGTTGCCCCATTTTTTGATGGGGTTGGATGTTTTTGATATAACAAGCAAAGTCAACTATAGTATCTGTCCAACTTCTATAATGGAATCTGTGTGCAGATATGTGTAGTGTGTGTGTGTGTATGTGTGTGTGTGTGTGTGTGTGTGTGGATGGGTGTAGTATAAAAATTAGTCCTTGAATTTGGATGGGAATCTCACAGTAATTTTTAACTATCTTTTTGCTGCCTTTTCTTGGCATTGTTCTTAGGGATATGCCTTTCTAGATGGGCTCAAGATTTCTTTGACTCAAAACTAATGTGAAGTTTAGCCATCTAAGAAGTTATCAAAAAGAGAGTTGAATGTGATTGGTATTAGAACAGATGCGAATCTGGAAAATCCTTTAGCTGACTAGCATTTTTTAGCATTTAATTGAGTAGAATAATGGAAAGAGTGTCTTTTAAAAGTAGCTTTTATTTTAAAACATAAAAATAAATATTTATCTGTCTAATTAAGTGTTTCCTAAGGAGAGCACTAAATGAACAAAGACAAGTTTAGTAGAGGCTTTCTTTTTACTTAAAGCCAGCTTTGTAGGACCTGGAACTATAGAAAAGCAGGTAAGGTGTTTACTTTGCATGCTACCAAGCACAGTTCAGTTCCTGGCATCCCCATATGAGCTCAGCAAGGAGCTATTCCTGAACTCAGAGCCACGAGTAAGCCCTGAGCACTTCTGGGTTTGGTTCCTTCCTCGCAACACCGCCCCTCTGCATCCCACCCCCTGCAAAAACAAGAAGCTAGATTTCTAGAGCTAATTTTTTTTCTGAAAAAAAAAAAAAAAACCATGGTAATCAAATAAATATGAGAACCTCTGGTCTAGCTTATCACTGTTTTTAATGTCTAGCAATTAGGTCTGTGTCCAACACATAATAACATTTTAATAAATAGTGAATTAATAACAGGTTCACCAGAAAACTGATATAATTTATCTCTGAATGTTACTCGCTAGCCATACATGCAGCCATGGCTGGTTCAATTCCTCAGAGTAGTTAGTTGAAGCACAAAGCCAAGTGTAGCACCTAAGCACCAGTGCGTATAGCCCAAAACAAAATAACAAAGAACTTATCTCAGTTATGAATTACTTCTATTTCATTTTTCCCTCTTATTTGCATTCTTTAAATTTTCTAAAAGAAATGGATAACATTTAATATGGTTTTAAAATAAATAAATTTACCTTTATTGAAAAGCCCTTAAAGCTTACTTAAATTGCTATGCTTATGATTAATCATAGTAATAATAAGTAAGCTGTTCTTTATTCACAAAAACCCAGTTTTTCAGGGTACATAGTTTGTGGCTATTTTTCTATCAACATTAGTAGATTTGCACAGATCCACCCATATTCCCTGGCTCTGTGTCCCTGTGTCCTCCACTTTGTGAAACAGAGAGAGTATATGCATTGTTAGGTCAGTCCTCAAGATTAGGCTTCTTCTCTCTGACCAGAGAATTTAGTGTCACTGCTTGCTTAAGACCTCAGCTTCTTCTTTTTTTTCTCTTTTTTTTTTTAATTTTATTGAATCACCATGAGATAGTTACAAGCTTTCATGTTTGGGTTACAATCACACAATGATCAAACACCCATCCCTCCACCAGTGCACATTCCCCACCACCAATATCCCCAGTATACCCGCCCTTTCCCACCCTTCCTCTGCCTCCGTGGCAGACATGAGTCCCCATAATCTCTCTCTATTTGGGGGTATTATGGTTTGCAGTACAGACCCTGAGAGGTTATCATGTTTGGTCCTTTATCTACTTTCTGCACACATCTCCCATCCCGGCCGATTCCTCCAGCCGTCTTTTTCTTAGTTACTCCTTCTCTATTCCAGCTACCTTCTCCCCTTTGCTCATGAGGCAGTCTTCCAGCTATGCAGCAATCTATCTGTCCCATGCATCTACTATCTAGGTGTCAGCCTCATGTTATGTTGTTTTATACTCCACAAATGAGTGCAGTCCTTCAATGTCTGTCCCGCTCTTTCTGACTCATTTCACTTAGCATGATACTCTCCATGTCTATCCATTTATAAGCAAAGTTCATGACTTCATCTCTCCTGACAGCTGCATAGTATTCCATTGTGTAGATGTACCAAAGTTTCTTTAAACAGTCATCTGTTCTAGGGCACTTGGGTTGTTTCCAGATTTTGGCTGTTATGAACAGTGTTGTAATGAACATATAGGTACAGATGTCATTTCTACTGTGCTTATTTGCATCCTCTGGATATGTTCCCAGAAGTGGTATTGCGGGGTCATATGGAAGCTCAATTTCTAGTTTTTGAAGGACTGTCCATATTGTTTTCCAGAAAGGCTGGACTAGTGGGCATTCCCACCAACAGTGAAAGAGCATCCCTTTTCCCCCACATCCACAAGGTCTTAGCTTCCGACTTTGGTCTCCTTATGCAAGTATTCCAAGCAGCTGAGCAAAGCCCCACAGGTGCTAATACAAGTTTTGTCATTGGATCTGAGCAGAGCTGTGCTGAGTTTTCACCCTCAGCTCCCACTCCTGTTCCACAGCTATCCTTGCACCCTCAGATACATCTGGAAAGATTTTATTCATAAATATGTAAAGTGGGCATGATGATACATCTCTGTCGAGGTTAAAATACTATTCAAATCCTGTTTGTAATTTTTAACATCTTCAATAGTAGACTCAACACAATTACATCTATTGTTTATTAACAACTTTTATTTAAAATGTTATTAAAGTATCTTTTATTTTCTGTATGGAATGGGGTAATAACCATAAACAGTCAAGGAATAGAGTTATAATTTATGTTCATGTACAGTGCTAGATTGTATTTTTTCCAATGAAATGCAGAGATACAGAGGTATTATCATGATTTGTGTTATAAAACCAGAGTCAGAACTAATACTGAGGAGTATTTTCTCAACTTGATGTATGGGCTTTAGCTATGCAGTTCCCATCAACACTAATGGGAGATTCAAGGCTAAAGCACCAAGGATAAAAGTGAAACTATAATGCAAGCTTTGGGGATGTTGTTTGTTTGGAGACTGGTTCTCAGTTATGTTATGTGCATATCCCCCCACCTTTTTTGCTTTTGGGGTCCCTGCTGTTATACTTGTAAAATTCTACTTTTAGATATGGTAACGATAACATTTCATAATAAATAAAAGATGTAGCCGATTTTTTTCTATCTTTGACAATAACATAGTAAAATGGATTAGAATTCCAATTGAAAGATAGACCCAAAGGTTTAGCCAAGATATTGGATGTGTGTTGCTCATACGATGTTTAGAAAATTCAGTTACCCGTCTATTTGAAAAAGAAATTGCTGTACGTTTTCCTGTCTATCCAATTACCAGTCTATTTTTTCCTGAGCTATTTTCATACATCAGTGATATGACTATATTATGAAAAACATTGAAAGCCCTAGAACTATTTCACATGGTCATAATGAGCATGAATTGGAAATTAATATATATGACAGGAATAGTGAGTAAATATGATGATGCATATCTTCCCCTTCCATAGAGACAATGTGCTTGTACCCCTGAAAGGAAAATTTAATCTTCTGTGGCTAAAATAAATGAAAATATATTTCTCCTGCTTGCTTAAGATCAATAAATAAGTAGATTTTACCCACTTTAATACTTCTGTTATTTGTTTAATCATTTGTGTTTTTAACTGATGGCAGCTGCCCTCATTCACAGCACATTAGAAAGTGCCAACCAATTCACTTTTGAGGCTAAAAATTAAATCAGTGTTTCCTTTTGATATGTTAAGACAGCAGATGCTTTTAGGGCATATTATTGTTAATAGTAAATTGGTAAGTCAAGATTTTAATACAGACACACTTTAAGTTGGCCAGGTGATTAAGAATAGAGCTAATTCATAAATTAATGGACATTAATGGGCAGAATTGTAGTTTATTTATATTTAAACCAAAGTCTTTCTGAATATTCACTCTATACAGCCAATAAGGCCATTGACCTGATTTCAGTGTCTCACATTACAGAGTCAGCATGGATGGTGATGTTGCCAAACAAGCAATGAGAGAAATAAACGTAAGGAACACCCAACCTAAGCTGCCTAGACTGCATCATGTGGTCATCACATTTCTTAGCCCATGGAGTAGTTTATCAGCAACTCTTTAATGATATGTCATCAAAACTCCACTGAGAAGTCACTATTATTCATAGGTTAGGGATTCAGTTGACCATGATTAGGAATGATAATGGCGCATGAGTAGTTCAACATGATCTTGCCTTGGGGAGTACCTACTGAGAGACATCTCCAAAGAAAAAAGAAAAAATGAAGATGCAGAGGTCTTCTGGCTCACAAACCATTCATAAGTTTGAGGGTGCATGCTGGGAGCTGTGATCTTATATTTACCCTCTTGCCAGTTACCTCAGCCAGAGGGTAAAAACAACTTTTGGCAATTAGCAAAGTTTTAGCTTCTGTGCTCCTTGACCCGCTTTGGGTTGTATGACCTAGCTTGCATCAAATCAGTTCCATTTGTACACCAGTTAACAAATGGTTGTGTTGTTTCGGTGGTGTTTGGCAATAAAATCAGAAACTCTTTAGTTATATAGGTATGGTGTGTCAGGTGCTAATTTGTTGTCCTTATCCCATTTAGTCTTTCTTTAAAGTTCCTAGATATTAGGACCTAGAACGTCTTTTAATGATCTTAGACATTCAACTCAAGAATGGAGGTTAGAACATACAGTGACCCCCCCCCCCCACCAGACACACAGAATAACATCGGAAAAACTAATCCTAACTAACATATCAATAATGCATATGGAACAACTTCCTTCACTCAAAGGTACAGAACTCGTCAGGCCTCCTTTCTGCTCTGTTGTCTGTTAGCCCAAGAGGGCCCAAACCAATGTATAATAAAGCTCCAACATCCCTGCATTCAGCGTTTTACAGATCTCTTTGGAAAGAAAGAGTAAATAAATCCTTAAACAATTTGGCTCTTATAGAGTCAGTCTGGACAGCTGTCAACAGGAAGCCCCAGTCATATAGTATTAATATCTGTTGTCACAAAGGGACCTGTCACCTAAACCTTGACATCAGACCTAGGAGAATTATTTTTATGTTTATTATTAGAAAGCACTGACAAGTATTTGGAAGAGATGAGGAAACCTCAGAGAGTAGAATCCCATTTCTCCTAAATGTAGCCTCTGATTATTTACTGACTTGAAGGCTTGTTTTAAATTTAAAAAAAAAATTCTTCTGTTTTAGTAACTTGAGAAATACCAGTTATAAAGCATCTCCTTGTCATGCTATTGTAAGACAATAGAGCCTTACTACCTCTAATAATTGTGAGAATTTTTTTTCAAAAATCTCATTGAGTCCGTCACATTCTGTTCTTTATAAATCTGTCATCAATTTCATGTCAGATGGCAGAATTTCTGTGCCAGAGCTTTGTGATTTTATATTCCTTTTATTTGATCTCAAGATGTTTGCTCGCTTTCTAATGTAGGCGACCTCTCAAAGCATTCTCTAGCTGACTTGACTCTTTGTGTACCCTGCAGAAAAAGAGGGAGGAATAGAGCATGTTCACTCTGGGCTGGAGAGGTGTGGGGGTTGGGTGTGGAGATGTGTAGGGGAAGGGCCCAGAACCTCAGCTCCCTGTCCCCTGAGCTGTCTCTGGCTTCCTAATCAGATCCTCAGTGCTTCTCTACGCACTAGCTGACCCAGCTGAAAACAGAGGGCCCAGCCCTGCTGCCCTGCCAGTTCCACTTTTCACAGTAAGAAGTTTGTCTTCAGTCATAGCTGGGGAAGTAGAGGGCAAGGGTTGAGGGCAGGGTTTTTTTTCCTATCATCATTGAAATTGCAAAGCTCTGAACCTGAACTCTTGAGAGGGAGGTGATAGAGTCTCCAAGAAGGCAATTAAGCATACAAGGAGTATGGGAATTAGGGATCAGAGCTGTAACAGGAGTAGGTTGAGTGGTCTTAGACAAGTTACATTTAACCTCAGTGCCTCATTTCCCTTGTATCAAACAGAGGCAATGTTAGGATTAATGACTTTTGTAGGTTGCTTGGAGATCCATCTATTAGAGACTAAAAGATGACAGTTTTGCATTGCCTCTGTTCCCTTTGCATAAAAAAAATGTGAAGGCAGAGAGTTAGCTCCATGGGATGAGCACATGCTTTGCAGGCAGAAGACGGGGATTTGATCCCCAGCTCTGCATGGTCCCCTGAGCACTGTTTGGGAGCAATCCAAAAACTCAGAGCCTTAAGTAGACGCTGAACCCTTATAAATGAGAAAGCATAATCATTTTTACTATATCCCTTGCTCACCCACACATTCTCTTCCCCTCTCTTTGCAGTAGGAAACAGCTAAATGTAACCTGTTGGCTTTGTCAACCAAGGATTAATTCACACTTCATTCAAATGATGCCGCAGCCTTTTCTCTGTGCACAAATAATCTATGTCTCTACTAAGAGTGTTGGTGAGCTTAGGGTTTCCAATGATTTTGTGATAGTCTTACTGTTATTTGTTAGTATTATTCAGGACTAATCATGTTGGTCTCTGGGGACTTAATTTTGGTTGTTTTTAGGATATTCTCAATGTCCAGTCATAACACTTCTTATCCCCATTCTCCTAAACTTGCAAAAACCCCTGCGAATTTGACCTTTGGATAGAGAATATCTGTTGTTTCTAGGGTTTACCACCAGGCCAACCTCTCTCTACATTCACCTCTTTTCCATTTATTTCTTTTGGTGAAAAAATAAATGTCTAAGTTTGGCATGTTTGCTTATATATATCGACTCAGCTGTATTCCCATCCTTTGTGTCAACAGAAAAAAATCCCATGTTCTGTGTTTAGCTTGAATAATTACCAAACTGTTTGTAATTAGAATGTAAGGATATGACCTCACAGCATTTTTTTATTTCCTTTCTCTGTATTTAATACATTTCAGAACTGAAAATCCCCAATATGTCCCCTTTTGTTTGATGCTTATCAGTAATGGAAACATTGCAAAACAATCAGCCCAATACCTATGCTTTGTTCATTTATTGCTTTCTCTGAAGATAAATTGACTGTACTCAACTCTCTTCAGCATTTTTCTTCACCTAGATATTATTGCCTGCGCGGCCACCCCAAGGTGACTGTTATCACTTAATTAAATCCTCGCACGCTGGCAAGAAAAAACAACATTGTTCCTTCATAACCCCAAGGAGCTGATTTTTAAGCCACTAAGCCTTTCCCTGTTTTATTAACTTATTCCTGGATACAACAAGGCATACTTTTGTTGATGAGCAAAGGTTGTATTAGCTTTTTATTTTCTGGGTAAACTTATCTAGTCTCTTGGAAGAGGAGGGGGGAAAGGATGGACATTATAAAAGAAGAGTAAAAATGGGGTCTCTTCAACCTGTCTGATTCCAGTCAAGGGCTCTGTCAACACTGCACTGAAAACTAGAAGCAGGGGGATTCAGGAAAGGGAATGAGAAAATAAAATGTAAACATAAAATGGGAACAAGACAAAGTAAAAGGATGTGCCTGTCTACTGGGGGAAGTATACAAGCAGAGCACTCTTCTCCCAAGCTTCAGAGGGCAGTTACAGGGTTATTTGCGTGTGACGCCAGATAATCTTTTGGCACTTCTTTTTGTTGCTGCCTAGAGTAGCATCTTTTTATTAACCTTTGGTTTCATGTTTTTATTTTCCCCCAATCAAGTTTTCTTCTTTATGGTATTGGGCACCCATTATCATTAAATATTATATCCAGTGATGTCTCAATGCATCAAGAGTATGTGGAGTTGTTTGTGTGTGTGTGTGGGGGGGGTACATATATGCATACATGTTGAAAAATGAATCAGCAGCTCTAAGTGCATCACTTGATATCAAAATATTCACTTGCTACAGAAGGAGTTATTTGTTCATGCATGGTAAATTATGTACCTTTTAGTTTGTTTCTAGTCCATTAAATCATGGGCCAGAAAATGGGTTTGTCACTTCTAAAATTTGGACCCAAGCAAGCATATGTGTTTATTCATGATGCTAAATCATTTTACCACACGCTGTGTTCACCAACAGAGTAAATGCTGCTTAAAGCTGTAATATTGGCAAGAACAGTTGATGCTGTGACAGACTGGGGTTGGATAGAGAACTGGTTCTTAAATTGTCAGATAATTAAGATATCTGAACCATCGCTGATCATTGCCCATAGGTTACACATTTCTAAGCTTCACACATAGAACACTTGATGTAAAGAACTGCCTTCTACCCTCATCAGGTGTAAAAGCCATTCAGTGGCTCAGTGTCCCTATCTCTGAAATGGGAAAAGCTAAACCCTCCGGGAGGATGATGTAACATTAGACCATTGGTGCATGTGAGCATTAGTGTAACAAAAGGGACCCATGGATGAAAGACAAGCATTTATTTCTCACTGGGAGCAGATCTTTTCATGAGCACTTTCTGTATTACTTCTTGGATTGAGATCAGTCCAGGATAGTGTCCATCTTGCCAGCAAAGTACATGCATGTCGGGTTGTGTATCTCAGTTCACTCCCTAGACTGGATTAACTTCTCCTTATATAGGCTTCTTTTCCCTTATGATCCCTTCATAAATATCTTACCCAGGCAGGTGACAATTCCTTTCAGCATCTAAGTAGCTATCCTCTATAGTAGCTACCCATTTGATTTTCATCCTGAATTCTGTTTGAGTTTTCTTGGTGTCCTGAGGAACTGAGTATAACTCTATATCCTGAGCAAGCTAGAATAACTTATTTGGTTGCAAATTCTCATTTTGTTAGTTTGAAATTCTTCAATGATTCCTCCTGACATCCTTGAATGGAAATTAGAACCACAAAGTGAGATATGCTTTAGAGTTTGTTTTTTTACACATACTCTAAGTTCAGGTAAGGACAATTTTTAAAATTTAATTTTTATTGTTGCAGTTAAAGTTAACATTTACAAGTGTTAATGTTTATAGTCTAGATGTATATATAGCTACTGCACCTCACAAACACCAAAGTCCCTGACCCTCCATCTATGCCCCTATGTCCCTTATAGTTCACTTCTTAATTCCTGTTCGGCTTTCCCTCTTGTTTAGCAATTACAGTTTTATAATCAAAGGCCAGAGGTGTGTCATCATTCATTAGTGTCTATTCCTTTGTTTTGATTCTCTCTATGTCACATACGAGTGAAATCATCTGTTATTTGTCCTTTTCCTTCTGACTTATCTTAATGTGATACTCTCAAATTCCTTCCAAGTTGCAACAATTCATATTTTCTTATAGCCATATAATTATGTTTTGTGTATATATACCACAACTTCTTCATCTGTCATTGGAAATTTGAGTTGCTTCCATATCCTAGGTAACTATTTTAATCAATATAGGTGTGTATATATCTTTTTGTCATAAGTGCTTTGGGGTAGATGCCAAGAAGTGGGATTGCTGGGTCATATGTAGCTCAGTTTTGGGGAGTGGGGAGGAGGGTATTGGGCCATACCTAGGGGTACTTAGGAAATACTCGCTACTCCGTGGTTAGAGGCCATTCCTAGTAGTGCACAGGTAATCATATGTGGTGCTAGGGATCACATTGGGGTCCGATGCATGCAAGACAAGTATCTTAAGCCACACTGTCTCTTCAGCCTTCTTAGTTTTTTTCCCATAGAGGATAAAAAAGGCTGAATTGTTCACATACCCACCAACAGTAAATGAGGGTTCTTATTCCCCAACATCCCTACTAGCACCCATTGATTTATGCCATTCTCATTAGTGTGAGATGATAGCGAAGGCCAGTCTTATGCTATTCTTCTCAGTGATAGTTGACTTGCATCCCAGAATGCCAACTCAGGAGGTAATGTGACTTTCCTCTGTCACCACCCTTTTCTGTCCTTAATAGATTATACTCTCCAGAAGTGCTTCTTCTCCCACCTGGCTTCTAGACATTGCATTGCCCATCACCTAATGTAAAGTCTGGTTTCTAACTTCTCTAGAGGAGCCTAACTTAGGCTACCCCTTGGGGTTTTACCAGACTTTAATCTAGTCCATGTATCCTTTCCCTGTAAGTCTCATAAATGAATCACCTTATCATTTTATCTTCCATTTGAACCTCAGCTCTTTTAATAAAGCAACAAAGTCCAGAACTGAACTTAGGTAGAAGTCAAACAGTGCTGAATAAAAATGAAAATTTGCTAAGAATTCAAAGATTTTATGTCTGTGGCTTCCTTTTGTAGGCATTTAACCTTAGAATATTGAGTCAATTATTTTATGTGAGAAAAATAACTAGATGGTGCACACACACATGCATACACATGCATGCAAACACATTGCAGAAGGAAACATAGGGGTTTGGTCTTCTGTAAAGCCCGACAAATCCCCTGAAATACCCCTGAGAGATATTGACCTTTGCTTGCTGAATTCAAGGAAGTTAGCAACCTTGACATACCGTTCTTCATATCTTGGAATGTGCGTATTCTTTTAAGGTAAATAGTGCCAGTTTAAGGAAATGTTGCCAAGTAAATAAAAGGTGTTAGCTTCTAGCATTTTTATTCTCTTTCCTCACCATGCTAAATATTTCATCCTGTCCCCTCATCCCCTATAAGTACACATAACTGGCCTAGCAGGCCAGTTACATGTACTTATAGAAGGTAATAAAGAGGTAAAGTATGCTGAAAGAGATAACCTCAGTAAATGTTGGTCTCTACTTTCCTTCATCTCTTTTTGTGATTCTGGACCCCAGTTTTCATCTGGAACGCAGAATTTGTGGAACCTTAGAGACAATCATCTCTCTAGTGCATACTCACTTTCATTCAATTCCAATTATATGTGGAGAAGGAACAATGGAAATAATATAGAATTGGTATAAAACCTATTGCAATGTTAGTATAATTGAAAGTTACTAATAAAAATGTTACAGCTACTGTCTTCACTGCTTCAGTGCCTAAATTTTTGTTCATTCTTGCTTCGAGTTCTTATAGACTTTCGTATCAGACAATTACACTTTCTTCTAAATGAGTATTTGAATACAATTGAATTACCTGGGACTATTAGATATCAATTTCAAGTACCTATTGAATACAGAAAAATTCTTTTTTCTTTTTGACACAATATTTATTAATAAGATTTCACTTAACAAGACCAGGAATATTTCTAAATCACAAGTACTCCTGCCCCTTGTCCCTTGCCTAGAACTTAGATAATGCTAAATATTTTTTTGCATGAGGAGCCTGTAAAACCTAATGTTTCAGCTGTATCCTCCAATACTTAAGCATTCCTTTTTGACATCTCTGCACACCCAAATGTTTAAGCCTAAGTATTCTCAGGAGTGGCTTATTCAAACTTCCTATTATAACAGAAGAAGGCATTAGTGACATTGCTAGTAAATTATACAACCAACATTCTCTTGCATGTTTCCCAAGAAATTAAAAGATTTTCATGTTGAAGAGGCAGGCATGATTAATTCACATACCATATAATTATATTATTATGTAATATTACATTATTATTTATTTAGAAAAACCTGGAGTAAAACCACTAAATTTTACCCTATACAAATAAATCTTTTGGACAAGGATATTTATCCTGTTATAATGGTGGTTTTATGTCACATCATGTTATTAAAATTTTTTATTGAGATAATATGGTTCAGTGTATGAATGAGGACCCAATACAAAGACAGGTTAACTTTTGGGAATATGTGAAGAAATACATATAAGGTTCTATAACTTTTTTCTGGGATTATGGAAAGTAGCTGGAATAACTGTATCATGGAATATTGATAGTCACATTAAGTCATTCACCATTCTACTCTCTTGACTTTGCCAGCTCAAGTGGAATTAAGAATGTGGATAAATCAGAGAAATCTGCAGAAGCACAGGACATTGCATCTACTTTGGAGCAAAGTCCATGTACTATGAGGCCACATTTTTAGGTCATGCCTTTTAGGAAATCAAAATAATATTGGCTCAGTACTTTCATGTGAAGTACCCATCGTGAAAGAAGAGAACTGGAAAAGAGATAAACATCCAATAGAGTGGAGTAGCAAATGTCTTAAGCAAGTGTGATTTCCTATAATGTGAATGGAAGGAACATACAGAAAATGATAAAGGCTTAAGGTTGTGTTTGTAAAACCCTTAATATATTTTTTATTTGCTTTGGGATAAAAGTCTTCCATTAGGGCAGAGAGGCCAATTTGAGTCTTTAGGGGCTCAATCCTTTAGGGGAAGTCACTTTCCAGCCTGTGAAACATTTAAGTAGAAATTAAAGTAGGTCATTCTATTACTAAAGAGAAGCCCCCAAGCAAGGCAATAAAACAAATCTTACTTGTTGGAAAAGGTCAAGGCTAGAATGAACAAATCTCATTGGAGGCAGAAAGAATCTATCCCCAATATTCAATCACACAAAGTTTACAGCTTCCTGCACAAATTTGGAGCCATTCTTGGTCTACAGACTTTTCAGTAATCATACTTCTGTGAGTCAGATGTACAGACAAGCCTCTATTCATTTTACTGCCCAGGATAGTTTTCACATACTTTTAAGAACAGACTTTTAGAACAGTGCCTACTGGGCCCATGGACTGTGAAGTGCAGCACAATTGCTGCAGACACTCCACTGTCCCCACAATTATTAGCATGTCTTTCACTCAGTATATGAACAAAAATGCAAGAAAAGGTGATAGAAGAGCAGAATAAAATAGAAGTGCAAATTAAAATAAAAGGACAGGGTTGGAGTGGTAGTACAGCGGGTAGGGCATTTGCCTTGCACACGGCTGACCTGGCTTCAATTCCCAACATCCCATGTAGTCCCTTGAGCACTGACAGTAGTGATTCCTGAGTGCAGAGCCAGGAATAAACCCTGTGCATTGCCAGGTGTGACCCAAAAATAAAATAAAATGAAAAGACAGAAAAGCAAAAGTGAAAGGGGAATGAAATGACAGCTTGAAAGTGAGTGAGGTAATTAATTCTCTCTCTTTTTTT
Source organism: Sorex fumeus (assembly GCF_029834395.1). Lineage (NCBI taxonomy): Eukaryota > Metazoa > Chordata > Mammalia > Eulipotyphla > Soricidae > Sorex > Sorex fumeus. The sequence continues at coordinate 61,505,860 of NW_026606155.1, read as the reverse complement.
TGGTTGCCTTCTACTTCATTTTTTAAATATTTATTTATTGAATCACTGTGGGAAAAGTTACAAAGCTTTCAGGTTTACATCTTGGTCATGCAATGATCAAACATCTTTCCCTTCACCAGTACTTATTTTTCACCACCAAGAACCAATATACCCCCTCCCACCCGTCCCAATGCCTGTGAGGAAGATGAATTCTACTTAACTCTCTCCTTTGATTACATTCATTATTTTGACAAAAGATGAGCCATTATTGTTTAGAGTTTACACCCAACAATCAGAACTGCTGAAAAGGCATTGTGAAATAATTTGTTTTCTACAGCTGGTTATGAGAACCATATGATGTTGCGCGCGCACTTTTGGATTTCTGGTATTTTACTTATTAAATCTGGAGGGATTTCTGCCAAGAGCCAGATAATTACAAGATTGGTTTCTGTGGCTCTGAAGCCATGGCCGTGTTAGAGAGCCGCTCATGAGGGGCAACTCGTGATCTCGGTAGGGTGTGAAGGACAAGCCAGGAACGCCACTCTTCCCTGAGTTTGCAGTTGCCCCGTCACCACCGGCTCATACCTGGCTTTCAAAAAAGCTCCAAGGTGGCCGCCATCTTGCTGCCCAGGGGGGAAAAGGCGGAAGGGAGCCCCCTTTCCTCCCAGAGAGGCATGGTACTGTGGATTAATGCATAGTCCATTCACTTTTCTGCAATAAGCTGCTGGGCTCTGCATTAAGTCCTTGTGCCTCTGGAGCCATGGCCGTGCTGGAGAGCCGCTTGTGGGGGGCAACTCATGACCTCGGTAGGGCGTGAAGGATCGGTAATTAATTCTTAACTTTGATAACTTCAGACTTTCTCCCTTTTTTCTACTGTATTTGGGGTAAAATTGATGTTTGCTTAGATTCTATATTATGTCTGAGAAACTGTTGCAATGGGAATTAATTTTTCTTGAATTATTAGTCTTCTTCATAGAATATAGTGACTTTCTGTTGCAGAATCCTTCATAGACCCAGATGGAAAATTAACTATGAAGTTGATCACCTTATGGTCTTGAGAATCTAGACAACCACAAGAAAATATCATTCTTATAATAAAAATAATAATTAGTTCAAATACTCAGCTCTTAAAGGAAACCAGGAACAGAGCCAAGTAAAAAATCAGAGTTAGAATTTAATCAATAGGCTTGCCCCTTCATCCCACTATTGTTGGCAATTTGGATGCCTTTGACATAGAAGGTTGAAACAGACTAAGTGGGAAATGACAGTTATGGCTTAAGGTATTCTAGGGCTATCTGGTTGAGGCCATAATAAATACTGTAGACTAAAAAGGTTCACGAAGTCCATTCACCATTGAGAGGCAGACTGTCATTCATCGAAAGCATTGAATGGTGGACTATACTAGTTTCCAAATAATTTTTGTTCTAAAGTATCCTGAGCTATTTAAGTCAAATCAGTAAATGGATCATTGTACACAAGAGAACTAGATTGAGACTATTGATTTATGGTATCTGGTAAATTAATTATCAGTATGGTCAACTAAAAACTTCTTGTGAATTTACTGCTAACTGGTGCATCAATGCATTTGAATAGATAATTATTATGATAAATCCTTTGTAGGATGTATACAGTTATGACTTGTATACAACTTTAGTAAACCACATGATACTGAGTCACTCTGAACCCTTAATCTAGTGATTACCCATATGTGTTAGGTCTTACAACCTCTAGCTACGGTGATGTTCTAGGGCAACCTGTGCCAAATAGCCCAAGACAGAGTACACGGTTACACTTGCCCCTGATGAACACTGATGTGCTACTTAAGAAAAAAGCAGAATAACAAGGTCTGCCATTCATTGGTAAGTATCTGCGATGTAACCATAAGATTCTTACATTACCAAAGATCTGAGGAAAGAACACAATTCCATATGAGGATAGTACTCTGGGACAGATTATATCTGGGCAAAATCTTTGACACTTCCTCCTGCCTCAATAAGTGTATGTGGTATGTTATAGGTTCCATGAACAATTTGGAAATTATGAGAGGACACTTGAGTACCTGAATAGTATAAGCAAGTGTCCAGGCATCTCAATCTGTATGGAACAGATCTGTTCGTGAGAAATTGGCAGTCATTTCAGTTTTGTGCCATGTATTTATTTATTTAAAATTTTTTTGGCTTTTTGGGTCACACCTGGTGATGCACAGGGGTTACTCCTGGTTCTGCACTCATAAATTACCCCCTGGAGGTGCTCAGGGGGCCATATGGGATGCTGGGAATCGAACCCGGGTTGGCTGCATGCAAGGCAAACGCCCTACCCCCTGTGCTATTGCTCCAGCCCCAGTTTTGTGCCATGTATTTAGTCTAATTTTCCTTTTGAGATGCACGATGCATTGCTCTGTGAAACTTTGACTTCAAGACGAAACTGTACCTTTTATATATTTCTCAACAAATATATCAGTTCCTTTGTTTTAAAGAAAAATGAATATCAGAGTGATATTGATTTGAATTATCCATTGAAACTAAATAATTGAGTCTATTGTCTTCGCTGCATTATTTGGTGGGTTTGAAATGCAAGATGGTAAGCCTAGTAGTTCACGTTTTAAAACTCTTCTTTTTCTTATCACTTTAACATACTTGATTTCACATCTAAAAGTAAACACTTTAGACTTTCTCTTTGCATTTCAGTTGTACATCTCTATAGACAACTTCAATCCATGATTCTCATTAAATCTCACTAAGATTTTGGTTAAGGCATCTTTTGATCCTGAAAACTCAAGTAATAAAATAGTCACTCCTAAGCACTGACACTGAATTCTCTTCCAGTCAAGAAACTCACTGAAGTGGATCACAAAGAGGAAGGGAGCTCTGATCTCATTTTCCAGCCATTCAAAAAAAAAAAAGGATAGATTTTAGCAAATCACTGGAAAATGCCAGAATTTAATTTCTTCCCTATTAATATATTTATCACATGAAATTTCCAAAATCCCAAATCCATATCCCAAACCATTCCTTTTATTCTGTTCTTGACTTAGACTCGTATAGATACCAAAATACTCATCTAAGCATCGTTGCTTTTATTGGTATAAATTTAAACTCATTTCATGTACACCTAGCGAATTTGGTCCTAGAAAATATTACATTCTGAAGTGCCCTTCTTGAAAGAATATAATCTAGATATTCTCTGGATATTTATAATTATCAATTATTAGAATTCAGATATGTGCGAGCATGTTAGAAAACAGTCAAAATTCATAATCTCTTTTGTTTCATATGTGTTAAGTGGGCACATGGGAATCAAAGCTGAGACTTTTGAGTACCGAGTAGATCAAGTACTCTGTGGTCAAGCAGTGTATTGTGGTGCTTTCACCAGGACTGGATACCAGCTGTTAAATGAAAGTAGCAAGTCCAGGAAAATAACTCACAGGGCAGGAGTGCATTTTTTGCTTGTGGAAGTCCTGGGTTTAATCCCCAGTACTGCATAGTCCCCTAAGCACAAGCAAGCATAACCCAACCAGGAGTAACCTCTGAGTGCCACCAAAAACCAAAATCAAACTAAATCAAACTAAAAAAAGTAGAAAGTCAGCAAAGTAGCTGAGAGCTATAGCAAGCAGTACACAAAATTGTTTATGCCAAGATCATTCAAGACCAGACTCCCAATTCCATCAGAATAATTGATTTTCACATAAATGTGTATCTCTGCTTTGTATGGAGCTAAGGCAGTGAAGCAATGTACCCTCTAAGCATTTGGAATGCACAGAAAACCAATATAAAGATTTCAATATTGTAAATGTAGGACCCAGAGAGGTGCAATTACTTGAAAAAGATTTTAAAAAACATTCCTAGGCTTTGTCGATTCCGGAGACCAAATACTACTTTCTATTATCATTACATCATATTTATAGCTTTATATGTGTCTAGTAAAAATTAATTATTAATTATATGAGTGATATAGAAAATAAAAAGCAGAGGCTCTAGTTACAATGATTTCCTGAAATTATTATTGAAGGTTTTCATGGCCCAACTGTTTTCCCTAGTCAGAATTTTTTAAACTATTATTTTAGTCTTCTCAGGCTACCATAACAAAATACCTTAGATTTGGTGGTTTAGATAAGAGTTCATTTTCTCTTAGCTCTTGAAGTTAAATGTCCAAGATCCAGGTGCAGACATGGTTGGATTCTTGTGAATATTCTCCTCCTGCCTTGCAAGCAGCCACCTTCTTGCTGTGTGCTCTCTTAATCTATGCTTGACTGTATACACGGTTAGAAAAAGGTTGACTCCTTTTTCTTATTATAAAACTATTGGTGCTTGGACTGGGTAGCACAGTGGGCAGGTTGCTTGTCGTGCCCATGCCCAATCCAGATTTGCACATGCCAAACCCATATTTGATCTCTGGCACTACATATGGTTCCTTGAACCCTGCCAGGAGTAATTCCTGAGCACGAAGATAAAAATAAGCCCTGAGCACTGCTGGGTGTGCATGAAAAAAAAAAAAGAACTACAGATCTTGGGGAGAGAGAGAGTACAGCACATAAGGTATTTACCTTACATGTAGCTGCCCTAGATTTGTTCCACAGCTCTGTATATGGTCCCTGAACACCAACAGGCGTGACAGCTGAGCATAGAGCCAGGTGTAAACCCTGAGCACCACTTGATGTGGACCAGAAAACCAAAACAAACAAGCAAAAAACTACTAGTCCTAGGGCTTGGTGGGATTTTTGGCACTGCAAATAAAAAACCCAAAATGTTAAGTCCTACAGAACAGGGACCCCAACTATGATCCCCTTTAACGTGCTTCCCTAAGATCTATCTTGGTCTCCAACTACAGTCACACAGGGCGTTAACATACAGATTCAGGGGAAATGTAATTTAGTCCATGACAACTATATTTATAACAATCAAGTTTCTTTCAGTAAAAATGCTTTTAATACCTTTTCCCTAAAGATGCCAATAAATGTTTCCCAAACTGAAATGCATATGAATGCACCAGATTACTATCTGTGGTCTCTAAATGGTCTTTTAATATGCTAAATTTATTACAGAGTTCTTTAGTCATTGTTACTATCCCTAACCTAACACAAGCTCCTTACCTCAAGGAATATATATATATGCAAAACCCTTACTATTTTATTTTAAAGAAGCTTAAAAAATATATATGTAACAGCCAATTTCTGGGGTGAGGAACACACTTTCAGGAGCTGAACTAGTGTTGTGTGGGTGGAAGAATTCAGCAGCAGTGCCTGGGATTGAATTCAGGTCCTGGTACATGTTAGGCACACTCTACCACTTAAGCTATTTCTCTGGCACTAAAGAGCCTGTTCTTGTAAAAGTTGCTAATAGTCTACTAAGTAGATTCAGGTTAGAATCAATGGTTTTATATATACATATATATAAATATATATATATATGTCAAACTAGGATCAAAGCAGGATGTATTTCTAAATAAACATGGTGATAAATTAAATTCCTATAACAAATCAATGTGTATAATACTAGAGAGAAAAAGAGAAAAAATACTATAAATATAAATGAGATACTTTAGGACAGACAGTGGAATCAATGTGCTGAATACACATGGCCTGTAGGCCCACTGTACTCAAGGTTTTCTTTTTACTTTTTTTTTTTTTGGTGGGGCCACACCCAGCAGTGCTTATAACTTACTCGTGATTCTATGCTAAAGGATTTTTACTGGAGGTAATCAGGAGACCATATGAGATGGTGGGGATCAAACCCAGGTTGACTGTGTGCAAAACAAGCACTATACCAGCTGTACTATTACTTCAGCCCCTGTGCTTAAGTCTTGACCACTACCTGTTACTTGTTGGAGGTGTAGTTCTCTAAGCAACTTGATTTCTTTTTCCCCAAATTCCATTTTATTAAAGCATTGTGGGTTGAAAGTTATTCAGAGCTGAGTTAGAGGGAGTGTTTTTTATTAAAGAACTGTGATTTATAGTTATTGATAACTGTGTTTTAGGCATATAATATTTCAACACTAATCCCACCACCAGCATCAGCTTCCTTCCACCAGTGTTTCAGGCTATTCCACTCACTTATATCGCAGTATAACTGAATACCTGATTACCCAGTATAACTGTTTACCCATTACTTCTGATTCTCTTCTTGCCTCCTTGATTTCTTTCCCTCTCTGTCCTCTCAAAATATTGGGGTCAAGGGTGATGTAGGCATCCCCCCTATTACTATAGTGTGTTTTCTCATCCAGTATTCTGTATACTACAGATAAATGAGATCATCCATAGTTGGGGCTTTGACATAAGATGTTCTACCACTGATCCTACCACCAGTGTCAAATTCCCTCCGTTTGTGTTCCCAGGGATTGGAGCAATAGCACAACAGGTAGGGTGTTTGCCTCGCACGCAGCCGACCCAGGTTTGATTCCTCTGCCCCTCTCGGAGAGCCTGGCAAGCTACCGAGAGTATCTCGCCTGCACGGCAAAGCCTGACAAGCTACCTATGATGTATTTGATATGCCAAAAACAGTAACAACAAGTCTCACAATTTGTTGTTAGGTGTTATTGGTTCCCACTCAAGCAAATCAATGAACAACGGGAGGACAGTGCTACAGCGCAGTGCTACAGTGTTCCCAGATTCCATCTGTTATCCCCCTGCCCCATCCTCAGTCTGCTAGCATCTTGGCAGGCATCTTTTACATTTGGTTATTAAAGTCCTTTTCATTGTGTTCTGTACAATGTAGACACCTTGAAAGAACCTTTCCTCCCTGTGTGTGACTAAGTGCCATAAGACCAAGTGCAAGCAAAGCAGTCACATTTCTTAGGCTTTAGAGACCAGTTCAAAATACTATTCATATTTCTCCAGTCAACAGGGAAATTCCATCTTTAGCTTGAAAGAGAACTCTGAATTCTATGGGAAAGATGGACAATTTACAATTAGTCTGTGGATTCTGAAGAACCTACATTTCGATACAACTTAGGCAAAAAGGAGATTATCTTCTGTTTCTAATACGTTTGTGCCTCTGAAAAACTAGTGGGAAATCTCCCCATGAGGCAAAATTTGCTTGTGAGAAACATATGTGACTTTCTATGCTCCAAAAAGAGTCATAGCTAATATGGGGTCTTCATGCCACCCTGGTAATGTGGTGTCTCACCACACCCTACCTTTATGCCAGACATTGGAGCACATTGGCTGAATGTTCACGTCAAGACTGGATATGAACTAATATCCCAGAGAAAAGGGGATTAGCACTTAAATCCCCAGCTCCCACACCGTGGGATTTTGATGAGTAGAATTGAAACCTGATCTCCTAACTCAGAAATAGATGCTTTTGTTCTGTCCATGTTCTCACATTTCACTAGCTCAACATTTACCTTTTTTTTCTGAGTTGTCTACTCTAAGAACACCAGTTCAGTGTTCTAGGAAACTCTTAGGTAAGGTATTCTGACACACTAAGATTCGTTGTTCTGAGATTCATTTTTAGTGGGAAAAATAATTCAATCTTTGTATTAATAAACAACTGTAATTTATAGGTTGTGCTGGGATAACATGTAGATTGGGGTACATGTTAATAATATGAATTTGTGCTATACTTCCTCTTCTTGATGAAGGTGTTTGGAGGCTTGAGGGAAAGGGAAGATTGGAATAGAATGAAAGAGAAGATGCAGGAGGCAGAAAAATACTGAGATGCGTTAGAGACAAATCAAAGATCAGACTTTCAATATATACTTTTACCCACTTTGCAAAAATAGCCTTGACTTAAAATCCTATTTCTAAAGCTTAGACTTTTGTTTCTGCACAGTGCTTGATTGTTGCAGTTAAGAGCGCAAAGACAAAATTTGGAAAATGTTTTCTTCCCCATATACATGTGAGTCTGTCTGGTCATCATCCTAAACTGTTCATGAAGTAACTGAGAGTCCACGTGTGTGAACACATGTGCAGTATAGTGTCAGTTCAAACACAGGGCAGTATGGCATTTTAATGAGATCTCTCAGTCTGCTATTGGATCCAAAGGCCAGAAAAGTTAAGTTATTCCTTTTCTTTTATCTGCTGCCAAAAACATAGTAGTACCATAGGTATTAGAGTTCTGCTCTCACTCTAGACTGAGCTTCTTTTGTGTTCAGCATATCCACTATCCTCTTTGTTGATTATGAAGGTCATGTTCAAGGATAGACTCACTTTTTCCTGCTGCTAACCCATTGCTCTGGTAGCAGAAGCACTAAACTCATATAACCTGTTGTTGACACCAAAGCCATTAAGTTATAAAATAAGCTTGTTGAATGACTGGCAAGCATTGTGCTCAAATTCATGTGTCATTTTTGTCTTAATAAAATTATGTCATATCATTGATAATCTCTGGGTAGGGAGGGGGTTTGAGTGTCAGAGTCACGCTCTGTCATGGATGGGTATTTTCTCCCTTATCTAAGTGTCTGTGTTAGAAGAACATCACAGATGCACTGTGCATTGGACATGGAGCACATGCACGCATTTAAATCACGTATATCTTACTTTTTTACTGATGTAATTGTGAAATATGTTCCTTTTGCATTCATAATTAGGAGGTGGAACAGATGGTGAAGACTTAGTTTAAAATAATCTGTCATTAAAATAACCTAGCCTACTGGTAATTCTTCACTCTAACTGGAGTTAGGTCATAGGAAACGAGTTTGGGGTGATTGTGGGTTGTTTTTTTCCTCTCTCTTTTGCATTGAAATGTAGAAGAAAGAGGCACTAATTGCAGAGAAGATGTATGCAGGAGAATTGTCTCTACTAGGGTAACATCCCAAGATTTAACTGGGAAATTTGGCTGCCATAGAATATGCAGAGAAAGAAAGAGACAAAACTACTTTGACAAATATAAATCCATTTAGCACAATGCATTAAACATTAGTATACTTTCAATCATAAAGCTATAGTTGGTTTCATCCCCTGCAAGGAAATAGCCTCATCATTTGACAAATACTGTTAGAGGCACTCAGCTTTGGGGGTTAAGATACTGTGCCTTACACTTTATATGTTGCACTGTTGTCAGGGTATCTAAATTATAATTACTGGCATTATTATTATTCAGAGATACTGTAGTGGCTGCCTCTGTATCCAAGCTTCACTCCTGCCTGTATACCTCATAGACTTACTGGGATATGACAGAGGAAATCTCCTATCAACTCTGTCGGGATGGTTAAGAACTAGTTTTAGTAATAAGAAAACTGTCTTGATAAATCAGATACTTGCATGCCTTTAAAATGTCTGTTTTACTGTTTTTTCTAAGATTTTATTCTCCATCTGCTTTGAGGAAAGCAGATAGATTTCAGCCTGGCTTTATACTAAATCTTCTCAAGGAGGGACTAGCATTAACATTTGTATAGGTTCTTTTTCATCTTAATCCAACCTTAGTTAATAATCAGAAATTTCTACATAGTGAGTAAGAAGATGTAATTAACCCTTTGACCCCAGAATCTTAATTGGCGCCTGTTGAAAACAGTGGGCAGTTCAACAAAATTTAAAAGTAGCCTGCAGTGATTTGAAACAGTTTGGTAGATAGTAGCTTTGTCAATTCAAAAATTTAAAAATATCACAGAACTATCCAATTAATCACATTTGAGTCCCAAGACCAGGTGGTTGAAGGTTTCCTGCCTCCTCCCACCTTTGAAAATCAGGACCGCAAAATTGATGCTACTTTTTAAATTTTCTAGGCAGCAAAATACATTCTGCTAGAGAAAGGCATGATTCTGAGTCAGAAGGCAGTTATAGAAGTACAAACCACTTCCGGAGTCCTCTCTCATGGTTTCATATTTTGGGGTGGTGGTGCTGAGATCAAATACAGGGACTCTGGAAGTGGAGTCACTATGCATGACTAATGCTCCACGACTGAGCTGCAACACTGGGCTCTGCTGTCTCATTCCCCATTTGAAGGTTCTCATACCTGAATTTGGACATTCAGCTTGTACTGAGTTGACTGAAAAGTTAACTATGAAAGTGAAAAAGATGGTTAACTAATCGCTTTTTGTAACCTCTGTGTGACAAATAGCTATCTAAACTCCCCCCACCAAATTGGCTGTTACTTTTAATTGAATTGACTGGATGCTTTGTGTCATGTAGTCATAGACTCATTTTAATCTCACCAGGAAATTGGAACATGTGTCAAAGCCTCTGTTTTTGCCAAACAAAACTGGCCGATTCTTAGATCACCACTGCGTAATAGCATCAGATGTTTAGCCTCCAGATATTTCTTTCCCCTGCTATGGTGCCCAACCATATCCTAGTATTTTAGTAAAAACGTGAGATATGAACCTAATGTTTGAAATTGTGAACTTTTTTAGAGAGTAAGAATAATGGAGATAAGTAGATGGCAAGAAAAATAAATGATATAGTAGATGGCAAGTGAATTACTCCGGGTATTTCAGGGCACTTTAACAGAATACAATCTAATGTTAACCTTCCAAATGCCAAGCAATATCCCAGATTTGAGGTAGGATAAGGAAAGTCATGAAGGGTTTGGAGTGCTTAGGTTGCTGTGAGATACATTAACCATGTACATTGCTAGTGTGTAAACATTAGCACCATTGTAACTATGCTACCTGAACTATCTAAATATATATATATATATATATATATATATATAACTATCTAAAATATATACATATATATTGCTTTTTGGGTCACACCCAACAATGCTCAGGGGTTACTCCTGGCTCTGCACTCAGGAATTACCCCTGGCTGTGCTTGGGGAACCATATGGGATGCTGGGAATCGTACCGGGGTCAGCCACGTGCGAGGCAAACACTCTACCTGCTGTGCTATTGCTCCAGCCCCTAAAAATATATAGTTATGTCATTGTAACATGTTACCTAAAAGTATCTAAAAATACATTTCAAAATTAGATTGAAGAAAAGAATTCTGCAAATTGCTCTAACAGTTCCATAAACAGAACCCTTGGAAAGAAAGACCAGTCATTTCTCTTTGTCTTCTAGCCTGTGTAAGACAAAGAACATGAATTTTGGACTTAGAACTAAGGGATTTGGTTCTAAGGACTTAGAACTAAAGGAAAGAACATTGAATTTAGAGGTAAAACTGCATTTAGTAAGTCTTTGTTGGGCAGTTGTTAAGAAATAAATCTGAATATGACATCACTCCATTGTTGACAAATTCAGTCTCCTGGGGTTTTTTAAATAAGTCAACTGTGCCATAAAGTGTATGATGCTTTTATATAATTACAGGATTGCTGCCGATTTTAGTCCTGGCTAGCTAACTAAATGATTGTGTCCAGCTAACATAGCCTCTCTGTGCCTGCATCTCTTTGCTTATAAAAGGAAAGTTTTGATTTCTGTAGATTAGCCCTATGTCACCTTTATCACTCCTTTTATTTTCTCCCAACAAGCTTTCCAAATGGCATTCATTTGTCCATAGAAGTTCTCCTGTGATCTTTGTTTGGCCCCTACAAGTGCCAGTTTATTATTTTTTTTACTTTTTAATTTTTAATTTTTTAAATTTTTATTAGTGAAACACCATGAGGTACAGTTGTAGACTTATAACTTTTTGTGCTTGGGTTGCATTTAAACAATGATTGAGTACCCATCCCTCCACCAGTGTTCATTCTCCACCTCCAGTGCTCTCAGTATCCGTCCCATGCCCCAACACCCCCCCATCCCACCTCATCCCTGTGGCAGGGTATTCCCTTTTGTTTTCTCTCTCCTTTTTGGGTGCTGTGGTTTGCAAAAGAGGCATTGAGTGGCAGTCATGTTCAGTCTATATTCTACTTTCAGCATGCATCTCTCATCCTGGGAGGATCCTCCCAACACCCTTTATTTGGTGCTCCCTTCCCTATCTGAGCTGCTTTTTCCCCCAGCATGTGCAGCTGGCCTGGGAGTGAACCTCCTGGTACTAATCTTGGCTATTCTTGGGTGTTAGTCTCCTATTTTGTTGCTTTATATTCCCCAGATGAGTGCAATCTTTCTATGTCTGTCCCTCTCTTTCTAACTCATTTCACTTAGCATGATACTTCCCTCAAGATAGTCAAAGCCATCTACAACAAACCCACAGCAAGCGTTATCCTCAGCGGGGAAAAACTAAGGGCCTTTCCTCTAAGATCAGGGATAAGACAAGGATGCCCACTATCACCACATCTGTTTAACATAGTACTGGAAGTACTTGCAATTAGGCAAGAAGAAAACATTAAAGGCATCCAGATAGGAAAGGAAGAAATCAAGCTCTTACTATTTGTAGATGATATGATACTAGATTTTGAGAAGCCAGTTTAAAGTTTAAGAGGAGTTCACAGCTGTCTTAGGTAGTATGCACACTTATGACTACAAGTGTGACTGGAAAGCCATTTACTCCAATGGTAAGATCACAGAGGGAGAGTCTTAATTCTCATGAGTCCTCTCAGGAAACATCTAGTCTAAGGTGAAAAGATGCTGAAATGATAGCCTCCCCAAACTTCTACACAGCAAGCATGTCTTCATTTGCTGATTCAAAAGAAGTTTTGACCATACCATTTACAAAACTCCAGAGGATTTGGTAGATTTTGTCAAGGATTTTGTCATCTGTTCTCCTACGTGGTATTTTGTTCCCTGTCCCATGATTGGTTCTCAGGGAAATATTTGAGATCAAGATGTCCAGGAAACTGTAAACAAAACTTTTGAACTCTTGTCATCTTACTCCCCATTTGTCTCCTACTCCCAATGACAGCATTCTAGCATTTGATCAAATCATTAAAAAATCAAGTCACAAAGTTTAGCAAGTCATACTTTTTCTGCCTCTCACTTCACTTAATCACTTAACTTCCCGTTAGTCGTCGATTTGCTCGAGCGGGCGCCAGTAACGTCTGCCTCTAAATATAAATATTCTAACTTCAGAAGTGTGGTGACAATTTATCTCTTTATTAGTCAACACAAATCAGTTAGAAAAGCTTTGTGATTTTTTTTTTAGTGGCAGGCAATGTAGGTTTTGCCTGACTGTCAGAATTTGAATCCTAACTTAGCACTTTCTAGGGATACACATGTTGTCTAACTTTTCTAAGCGTCCATTTTCTTGTATAGAAAATGTAGATAATAATACAATTACCTCAGATGGTATTTGTGAAAATTAAAAGAGACAATATATGCTTAATATATAGTACTTAATAAATATAAGCTATTGTTATATATAGTACTTATATAATATAAGCTATTGTTAATATAATATAAGCTATTGTTATATAATATAAGCTATTGTTATATATAGTACTTAATAAATATAAGCTATTGTTATTGAACTATCTTGACAAAAAGATTGTCTCTTGTGTAATTTAATTTTTTGTGTGTGAAGCATTGCAGTGTGTCATTTGAATTTTTTTCATAATTCACTATGTCACAAGAGGAGGTTGAGTGTCGCATACAGTTTCTCACCAGTGAAGTTGTATGGATTCGGAAAATGGAAAAAATATGTTCTAGAAGGACAGAAAAGTAGATAGATACTCATGTATCCTCTCATATATAGTAATATTTACAGTTTCTCCCCAGTGAAGTTGTATGGATCAGGAAAATGGAAAAAATATGTTCTAGAAGGACAGATAAGTAGATAGATACTCATGTATCCTCTCATATATAGTAATATTTACATCTCTCCCCAAAGGTCAGTATTTTAGGAAACTGCTATTTTTGCTGAAACTTGATACTATGTTCTTCAAACTGAATTTTAGGATGCTTCTACCTCTCTGCAGTTAAAGATTTTGTCACTAATTTAGCATCACTATGTACTTAGTTCCCCATGTAGATTTCATGGCTTACCCAGTTTATACATTAAAGAACTTCTTTTCCTATGGGAAAAGTTTTAAAACTTCTTTTCCTATTCTTGGAGGACTTGTAAAATCGACCTATTTAAAACTTAATAGAACAAAACATTAGGCATGAGAATGGTACAGAGTTCTCAATGCATTTGGATTACAAGTATTTGAGACAATTTTATTCTAAATTTGAGTGACATATTTCACCTAGAGTTCATAGTGATTTACACTAGTTATCTAATGACAGTGCAAGTCTGCATTTGCAAAGTAGACAAGGTTTCAGGAGCAATAGATGAATGTCATTCTTAATTTTTCTCCTTTGTTGTTTCTAGTTTAGAGGTTGTAATATAAATTAGATCTATCATGATAAAACTTTAATACATACTTTTATAAAATAGATTACAGATTGTATGGTTTGAGCCTATATACATTCACCCATAATGTATTGATTTCTCCTGTTTGTTATAACAAATAGTATTAAAGAGTAAAGAGGACATATTCCTTTATTAATTAGCAAATTATTAATGTCCATAGTAGCTTACGTGCTGAGTTAACTTGCTTTTAATATTGGAACCTTTTTTTCCTGTCTTTTCATTACAATTTCCATCCCTGTTCAGCTATTTAATAGATAATCTTGCTGATTTAATCTCAGTAACTACTGTATCCAAAAAAATATAAAGGTAACATCTCATAAAATTAGCATGAACTGATTTTATACATGAATGTTATGTATCTTGATCAAAATGACAGACATTAGAAAGTCTCTGAAATAAAGAAAAGCATGAGACCTTATTTCAGACCTTTATTCATGTATAATGCAATACTAAAATATCTTTTGTTAAATATTTTTCTAAAAATGGTCTTCACGTGTTATATAAAATGCTTTATTTAAATCTTTATCATCTCTGTTTATTAATTTATCTATATTTTTTCTGCAGTCCCTGGATGGCTTTGTATTTGCACTAAATCAAGAAGGAAAATTTTTGTATATTTCTGAAACAGTCTCCATCTACCTAGGCCTCTCACAAGTAAGTAAAACAATTTAGATCTTTCTGGCGATTATGGAGTCTCCTTCAGTTGCATGCTTTTCCTTCTTAAACACATACTCTGCTTAGCATGAATTATCAAATTTATTCTTTAATGGTTTTACCTGACTCCTCACGAAGTCAGTTGAAAATTTTATGTCAGTTCAGAATGCTCAGAATAAACTTGTGCTCAAAAACTTTGGTCCCCTCCAACCCCCCAAGGATCATTATTAATTTATTGAGAACAAATGAAGTTTCTTCCCTCAGTTGTTTTGAACTTTGAAACCTTTGTGCCCAGTAGGAGAGGGACACACTAATAGTGCTTCCCTTGTGTCCTATTACTGGATGTTTATGGAGTACCCTGCATTATCCTGGGAGCTGACACAATGACAGGGAGTCATTTGGAGTCAAGAAATGCTGAAAGAGACCATTAAAATGTGTTGCAGGAAGGGTTCCAGCGAAGATATATTTTGCTGCCTTTGAAAATGCTTTCTAATGCTAAAAGACAATTTTGTGAATAGCCTTTCACTACTTACAGTTTAATTACTCAGATGTTGTTTGTAGGAGAATAGAAAAGGAAGATACAGGCAGATGAGGCAAGGCACAAAATCCTAGATGTTAGTTGTTGATAATCCTGTTGAACACAGCAATTTATTTCCATTGGAATCTAAAGATGCAGGATACAGCCACAGAATGCCAGAATATTCTGAAGAAAAGTTTTTAATTCAACTATTTATCCAGATGCTTTCTCCATAAAAGTGTTGAACATCTGGAAATGTATGCCCAGGCAGGTGGTTGGATGAATTTGACCCTTTTCATATGGTGGTTTGGCAGGAAGAGAACACAGCCTTGGTGGGAGGGATTTTGTGTGTGTGTGTGTGTGTGTGTGTGATGATCTGCCAAGTTGGGTAATCTACCTCTCATTCAGTTGCCTTTTGGAACTAAAGATGGAGATAAGATTTGTCTCCCTCCTTTGAAGCAGACTCACTCTCAACTCATGGCTTCTGAGAGTTGGCACTACTCTAAAGAGACATCCAGCAGGGCTGGAACCCTCTGGTCATTACTTTGCTGGGTAATAACTAAATCAAGAAAGTCACTGGGAAATAATAGAAATATCTGGCATTTGGTGAAGTTTAGAGGAGGAGGAGAAAGAATGCCAAATTTTATTATTTACTGTTGAGAATCCAAATAAGATCCAAACAAGATCCATTGATTTTTACTTGAAGAATATGCATGCTATACACTGAATAGAGTAGTCCTGTTTTACACAGACTTCAACAAACCAAAAAATAGAAGGTTGGCCATTATTATTTCAACATTAGCTTTCTTTCAATGTAATTAAAATATCTGATTTTATAATAATCATTAATAGACATTAAACCTTGACTCAACTGTTCAAGACATAGTATCAGGAATATTCAATTTTTAATTTAGTATATCATCATGTTAGTATTATATAGAACTGGAGACACCTCTGTTTGTTCCTATGCAATGACCATATTCATTTGTCTTATGTGGAAGATCCTACCAAGTTTAATAAGCCAGTGAAGAAGAAGGATGAATAATTAGTTTAAGCAGGTAAATGCTAATTAGGGAACTCCTGAAAAGCATCCATTATATACTAGCTCAAAACACATTTTACAGCCCTGGTTAGTGGTGTAATCCAAATTCTGTCAAGGCAACTGCATTTTCTGTAATTGAGATGTGTATGTTTGCTTTGCATAACAGATGGCTCTGTATGCTTAGACTGATAGCTAGGAAAATAATAATTGCATTATTCTGGCCAAAAGAATATTAGCTCTTGGGTTTTGGCCATTTCAGTCAGTCCTCCTGCCAGCACAGCATATGCACATATATGGATTGGATTTTCAAGGAAATTGATGCATCTGGAATAGTGTGGCCATCTGAAATATCATCTGTTCAAGAAAAACTTGGCTTTAACCCTGTGCTGGTTTCTTTTTAAAAGCAGTTTATTTCACTACTTCTCTACTGTAACATTCAGCCAGTATTTTCCTAAAATATGAGACAAATAACTGGAGAAAGCAGAATAAAGCAGTCATGTACATACAGTAGCTTGCAACTTTGGGCAGCTATTTCCTGTTTTACTTTGTAATAGGTTTTGTAGAGTGAATTAGTAGTCAGCATCTTTGCCTACCCAGGGGCAGACACTAACCTCCATGTATGTTGCTTTCTGTAGTGGGCTTCAGTGTTGCCAAAAATGATCAAACACACAGGTTGAGGCTATAATACATTAAGACAGAGGTCTGCATTTGGAGGTGTTCTGTAACTGAAATGATGTAGAGTAAATCACAGGAGGGTGATTTTACATATGCATTTTTTTTATATTTAGAGTTCAAAACCAAAGTTTCATAACAGTTCTGGGTTCAGAAAAAATCATCTGATAAATGTCTGGTATGTTTCTAAATGCCCAAAGAAAGAGCTGAGGAAGGGATTAGGGAAGATTTATGCCAATTTTTTGGGAAAGGAATTCCAATACATCAGATTCTGCATCCTAATAGATCAAGGTTCCTAACATAAAACCATTCCCAAATATAATCAATGAGCTCTTTCAGTTGTAAGGACATAAAGATCTCAAGGGATGCATGAGGTGGAAAATGTTCTCAAAATTATGCAAATATTTGCATTTTTACAGAGACATACACACACATAAACACATAAAAATACAAAGTAAGGACTAGAGAGGTTGGTCGCCTTGCAGGTGACCAACCTGGGTTCAATACCTGTTACTGCATATGGTCCCCTGAGCACAACCTGCTATAATTCCTGAGCACAGAAGGAGGAGTCAACCACTGTGTGAGACACCTACCAAACCAAAATAAATAAATAAATGCTAACCGAATGTTCTGTTTCCCCAAGAAATATGATTCAATGATTATTTTTATCCAATTTTAGACAGTTTTATGGAGTATGTAAGGTTTCCTTTATTAATGGTTTGTTCAAAGTGTTGTATGGGTCATCGAAGGATTATCTACTGAAATTTTTGAAAAATATTATCAGCATGTCTGGATTTATAATTCTCAATATATCCCTTTCTTAGTTTTATAATTATATCAGTACATTAATAATCACAGGAAAAAACATAAAATTTTTCCAGAAAAGAATTAGAATTCTTCTTTGGCTCAGAAGAAAACTAAGTAGAGAGGTTTCTGAGTCATGTTATAGACATGAATATATACAGAATGAATTTTTCTATTGCATTTCACAGACTGTAATGGTTCCTGGGGTCCAGGATGTATACATGCCAGTTGTTTATTTTTGACGTTTTCTTGATTATAGGACTGAGGTAACAATGAAGACTCCAAGCCTTCGCACTGGTCCTTTTGACTTTGTCAGAGATACATATTTAACTTGATCTTCCAAAATGTGGCCTTAGGTTGTATAAGTATGTGTTGTTGACTGCTTTTCAAGTTAGAAATGTTCTCAGATATTGACCCTGAGGCCTTATCTTAAAGAAACATCCCCAAATGGTGATGCTGAGTTTAGTTTCCATAGAAATTAAATGATTTCTTATACCTGGTGAATGGCTTTCAGAAATTTAGACGAAAACCCTACTCTCTAGTTAGAACAGAATAAGCACAGTTGAAAATGAAGACAGAAAATAGTGGTTTTCCTAACATTAAAAATGTAGCAATTATCTGTAGCCAGCTTTTATCATTTTATTTTACATTTTGTTTTTGTATTTGTGATGACTAAGTCCCTTAAATAATCACAGAATTAAGGTAAAGGTAAAGGTAAAGGCCCTCCCGTTGATCGTCGATTTGCTCGAGCGGGCCCAGTAACATCTCCATTGGAGACTTTGTTGTTACTGTGTCTGGCATATCGAATACTCTCGGTAGCTTGCCGGGCTTTATATGATAGGTACAAAGCATTTTTAGTTTGATTTAGGACTTAGAGCATAGATAATATATATATATATATATATATATATATATATATATATAATTTTTGGTTTATATCCTTGCTGCAACTTAAAGAAACACATACAACAAAAAATAATATAAAATTGAGTTAAAAGTTTAAGGAAGAAATGAAAAAAGTAGTTACTGTTAGTACAGAGTAGAAGAATATAATACAGGCATATAAGAAGGTTATAAAAGGTAATAAAGGTTTTGTTGTTTCTCTGTTTACTGGTACCCAAGGGGGAAAAAAAAGGAAAGAGAGTACACCATCAAAAAAAAAAAAACATGAAAACATCAGTTCTTAAGTAAAGCAGATAAATTTTTTTGGAAGTGAAATATAAATATTAATCCTAAACATAATTTCTGAAAAGGCCGAAACATAAATTGTAATATACTTATTCCTTTGGCATCCAAATTCAGGATTAAGCTGTAATCCATGTAACAGACATGATGAAAATCTTCTAAGGAGGTAGAAGAGTCATCCTTATCCTTGGTCTTTCAAAATTTACTTTGAAAGTATTATTCTGGCACCCAGGCCTTGCAATAGCTTTGGCTACTTCGATGGTTTATATACTTTTAAATAGACTTTCTCTCACTCAAACACCAACCCTGCATTGTCTTTGTAATAACTGATGAGAAATTCACACTAGTCGAGAGCATGGTTCTCAGTTATCCAGACTAAAAATGAACCCATCTGAAAACATTTTTTTCTTGAAAGTGAGATCAGAAATGATGATTCTCATGCATACCTGTTCCTACAGTTTGTTTCCAGCTTGATTTAGGGATCTATCAGAAATAAAATGGCATCAAGTAGAAACTGGAAAATTAACAGCATTTTTGGTTTTGTTTTAATGTTGCAATGTCATTTTGTTGCATTGACATTGGAAAATAGTAGACAGCCAACTAAGCCCTTTGTGGAATGAGTTCTTAATCCAACTCCACTCCCCTGCCTCCAGTGCCCAGCTTGCCCATAATGAATATATTCTCTTCTCACCAAGTTCCCATCCTGGTAGAAGATACTTCCTTGCAGTTGTAACTCAGCCAGAAGGTAACTGCAGACAGGGTTACAAATTGGATTGTTTCAAGGCAACATGCGGAAAGGGGCAGGGTGACTGCAAATGGAAGAGTTTAATACAAGTGAAGAGGAATGGAGAAAATAGTTGTTTCAAATTTGTTCTCTCTCTATCTTTTAGGATTTCATGCTTATATATTTACTATAAACTCCTGTCCCAATTCTGTAGTTCATCTCCATATTTTAGAGTTCTCTGCATTTGTTATATAGGATGGCAAATAAAATTACAGCTACAGCACACAAGTACAAGGTCAAATAAATGACAGAGCTCAGTCTATTTGTGAAGCTATTCTGAAAGGGAACCATGGTGCCAAATGTGGTTTATTTGAATAATAAAGAAGAATTAGATTCCCCTGATAACTTGGCTGAGGGCCAATAAATCACTGGAGGTTAAAGATGCTTTGCAAGTGCCATGTCTTTCTTTTGCTTTTCTAAAGTGCAAGCCTCAACTTTTCCAGTCTATATTTTATGCAAATCAAGTTGAGGTTAGTTTGTGGTTAATACTCACTTCTATGATTATGAAGAAGACCTACATATATGTTTATTTAGTGACTCAAAAAAAGCATGATAAGTTAGCATTCCTTACATTATTTCTCGTGTTTAAACATTATCACATCCTCAATAACTGGAATATACAGACCAAAAAATAAAGTATTGTTTTAACACAGCAAAGGGCTTGTAATAATGGAGCCAAGTGTTAGCATTTTTTAATTGGCCTACATTTATGCAAAACTCGAATAAGGAATAACAAGGACTCCTTCAGCAAATATATTTAGGTAGCCCTTTCAATACTGCTTCTTACCCCACCCTTTAAAGTCATGTAAGTTGGTAAACCTGATTTTAAAAGAAGGAAAAAGAAACATGTATAAATTTTCTGCAGCGTGTGGGGTTTGTTTTTCCCCCATGAGTCTACATTTTTCTCTTGTACTAATCATAAAAAGTTCATCACTTCTTGGTGTAACAAAGAAAAATGCCCTTTTGAATACAGAAGCTCTGAGGGGTTAGAGACTATTGAGAAAATATAAGTATCAAAATAATTCAGAAACAGTACAAGGCACAGTGGCACATTATCAATTTACAACATTTAAATTGATAAATGCTTGGTGGTGAAGGCCTACAAGGGCACTTTGAAAAGCAAATAGCGACCTGGTGAAGAAATTGATTTCCACACCGCCCCCCACCCCCGAAAATGACTGCATGATGCATCATTTGACTGCATGCTGTCCGAGTGCTTGACAGAGATAATCTCAGCAATCCCACGGGTGACCTTATCGTTCTCAACAGGGCAACTTTGTCTGCGTTCTGACTTTGCGCATGTCAAGGTTCCGCCCGGCAGGATCCTTGGGGGAAAAAGTTCCTCTGTTCGATCCAGATATTGAACTGCTCACTCTTCCCCCTTTTGCTTGCCCACCACCCTCCCAAAGAGGGATACACGCCTCTTTATTTCTTTCCTAATTATGAATGAGTCAGCAGCCGCATTCAGCAGCTCTAAGCTTTGTATCCTGGGGAAGCCCTTATATTACCCTGTAGTTCACACACTTTTAGGTGATCACCTGTATTAGCAGGGATCCTTTGGTTTTTGGTTGTTGTGTTTTTTTTTTTCAAATCACAAAGAATAGAAAAATGTCCTGATGCTCTCCTCTTGCTCTTTTCTCCTCTTTAGCCGATAGAAAAGCCAATTCATTTCTCTCCCTTGTCCTTATAAGATTTTATTTTTCTCTTCCCCACAATCTTCCACGGAAAACTTCTGGAACTGTTTTAGTTCAAGCATCTTGGTTTCTAACTGTATTGCTCCCCCGCCACCTAGTGATTTGAGGTGCTTCTCTAGTAACTGTGTTAGTGTTATGCTCTGTGAGTCTGGAAGAGCACAGAATACTGAGCTTCCTGCGGGGATTTGACACAGGTCCTCAGACTGCTGATGTTTAGAATCTGGTTGTTGTTGATTTTCCTGCTGAAAAGGAATAATTGACTACTATTTTTTTTGCTGAAAATTTTCTGTTGATAGATATATGCATATGTATGTATATATCTATGGATATGTGTGCGCCTTTCTATCAGTAATCTTCCTGCCACACAGCTTGTTGTTGATAATTGCAATTCTTGATTAGCCACTTCTTGAAAGCAGCAAATACCCAGCCTGGTTTGGCACCCTGAAGCTCCAGTTCTCACTGGCTCTGACACCCTCAGTTCACCATATTCAACCCCTTTTACCTCCTTCTTTCATCCACGACATTAATTCTGAGTGAACAAGACGTGCTTCCTTGCTTTTGACAAGATTTGCTGCAGTCTCATGCGACAAAAACCCAACACTCATTCCAGATTCAGAAAGTAGGATTTATAACAGCATTTTAATTTAATGTTGGATGTCGAACATATAAAGAGATCACAGTAGTACTAGAGCTGAAAATTGATGCCTTTTTTATTAGTGTCCTCTCAGAAGTGGGTGAGACGCTGTTTGTGCAATGGAGCACAGAACAGCACAGTCAGATGAATGAGGATATGCTATCTGCAAGGAATCATATTTCAAGCCACTGTCGGCCTCTATTGATGTGCTCAGAGTTGAAAGGTTATGCTAGTAAATGCCATCCGAATTTTCAGCATTAGAAATCGGTAGAATAATCTGCTGGCTGTCACTTTATGTTCAGTCTAAAGGCACTGCATGGGGATGTTTCACTTATTTTAATTCTAAATTAATATCTTATTACTGGTGCATTGCTTTCTTCTGTGGTTTCATCAGTCCCCAAATGGGACCAATTTTGCACTGGTCTTAAGAGTAAACCAAAACTGCAAAAGAAAACAAAAGAAATTTGTGTCATCGTGCATGTGAATTAGATTTTGTTTTCCTTTGAACATATTTTACCAGGCACTCAGGCTAAAACACAGCAAATCTGTAGGCAAAGGGGAGCTTTTCTAGTTAGACAGCATCATATAATCACAAAACAATAAAAGATAGAGCTCACCATTCTCTACTGTTCAATTTGAAGACCTTTTACATTATAGGATCTGGAAATCCTAAGTCAAAGGAAAAAAATTGTATGAAGAAGAAGCTTGTTTTATTTGTGTGGATAAAATGGTGTTTTTATATTCATTTTCAAAGTAGAGCTCTGAGCAAAAGTAAGACGAAGAAGAAAATTTAGTCATCATTCTAAGTCTGTAATTTATTCATTTTTAAATAATGAAATGGTGTTTTTCTGAATTAAACCATGTATTATTCATGCTGGTGTTGGCAATGTAATGTCCCTGGTTTTCTGGAAAGCAATGTACATTTCTTTGCCTGACAGGCAGTATTTTCTATATGATATTAATTTAATGGCTTATTTTATTATGCAAAGTTGGAAAGTAAAGATAATTTCTGCCTATAATGTGGTGCTTATATCGGCAATATATGCAAAATAATACCTCTCACCTAAGCCAGCTATCCTTCCTCAGTTAGCCTGGACCCTATGAGAGGGATGAATGAATGCAAACTGCTCATATGAAAAATAAGAAATAACTTGACCTCCTGGGAAGGAGGTCATAAAGTCGTTAAATTCATGTGAAATCCAAATTTCATTTCTACACACACACATTCAATCTGTATTGGGTTTTAGCTCTTACATAAGAAGACATGGTTCTCATGACAGGAATAACATGGCAACAATTTCAGTGATAATTTCAGTTGGAATATAATAAGAAAATTGACTTTAGGTTTTTGCATAAGTTCTAGGACGAGGCTGCTAACCTGAAAATTGATGCCAGTTTTAGACAACAAATGCCTTGTGACTTTTTATCCTTCTTATTCCCCCTGCCCCTTTTGGATGACAGTCCAAAGATGCAATCTCCTTTTCTTAAAGAGACACTTTTAAAAAGACTGATAGACATTTGTTCCAAAGATTTAAATCATCTTTGTGGGGTTCTTTGACTTGTGTAAATATATGTCTATGCACATGCCTGCATATCTATATACACATGTAAATTGTCTTCTTTTTTATCTGCTTCTTTCACCCACTACATTTGTTTCTAGTGACATAAGTAATTTCCAAAATGATTTGCTTGAAAGGGCAAACCAGGTTTTCCTTGGGTGCTCACTACCTCTCTCAGCTGCCTATACCTCCAACCTACCCCAGTCAATAAGAAGACAAAACTTCCTATGATGTTGTTAAATTTTAATGTGTTAGCAGATTAAATCAATTACTCTCAATAACTGTGCAAACTTTCCAAAAACAAGGAATGTGTGCAGAAATAAATTTTCCTGGAAAAGGAAATATCTGCATGCTTTTAGGGCAAGGTAAGACCCTTGGCAGAGGTGAGAGAGACTACATGTGATGTGTGGTAGACCCTAGAAATATGTCAGTAATACAGTATTCAATTTACAGTTAAAGAAGCACAGAGATTCCATTGATCTCTTCTAGACTGTAGAGAAACAAGCTTATTATTGAATAATCTCCTACTTCCTTTCAGTCTCTCTTCCCATTGTTTTTAGAACCAAAGGCAATCTTTATCAGTCAGGTTTTCCAAAGAATCAAGAAAAAATGGCTTTTTTGATTAGAAAAAGAGTTAGGGCTTTAAAGAACATAATAGGAGAGTTAGTTTCATAAACCTGTGGATTTTATCATCATTAACCTTCAGATATTGTTTCTAGTGTACTTCATTAGATCTGATTAGCCACATTTCCTGATTCTTAAACTTTATGCTTTTATAAGCTTATAACATTTGCAAGGGCCATGGAGAGAATTGAAAGGGTTGGAGCTCATGCCATGCACTGTTAAGGACTTGTGTTCAATCCCCAGTACTACATGCCTTCCCCTTGGCCCAACATAGCCCTGGTTGTCCACGGCATCACTAGACCCAAACACTGAATAGTCAGCCAGGTCAAGTTAATCAGGTGTTGTACCCAGGCTTCCTGAGCGCTGCTTGAGAGGCCCCCTTTAAAAATTGCATAAAATATGTATGTCTAGATATAGGTAGATACTAAAAAATAGTCCTGAAAACAGGAAACATGGCACTAATTAGGGCATTGTTCTTTCCCATGGAAGGTATAGCTTTAATTTGCTCGAGCGGGCCCAGTAACGTCTCCATTGGAGACTTTGTTGTTACTGTGTCTGGCATATCGAATACTCTCGGTAGCTTGCCGGGCTCTCCGAGAGGGGCGGAGGAATCGAACTCGGGTCGGCCATGTTGGCCGCGTGCAAGGCGAACGCCCTACCCGCTGTGCTATCGTTCCAGAAAGCAAGCAAAAAGAAAAAATACAAATCTTTTATATTACTGATGTCAGAAGATAGAGCAGTGGTTAGAGCTTGTGCCTGGCAAATGCCCAACCTGGGTTATTGCTGTGCTTCACATGAACCCCAGAGCATTTCCAGGAGGAGTGCTGAAGGTACCCAGCACCTGAGGTCCTGAGGTGCATTCTCAGTATTTTAATTGGAATATGGGGCCCCTGGATTTCAAGAGCACCACTGGGGAACCACCCCCTCAGAAAATATAAAGTTCTCTTTTTTAAGTGGCAGAATACCCCCTCCCCACAGACACACATGCTTTCCCCCTCCTCCCCCCGTATATAGCTATGCAGCAAACTACTACTACTTGAGAAAATCAAGAACGGATGAAGGAAAAGGGATAGAAGCACAAAAAACAAAATACTAAGACATTTCATGTTAAGATCAACCTCTATTGAGAGATACATTTTTAAGAACTATCAGTGACCATGGAAATATCCCCACCCTTAGCCACCACGTACAGTGGGAATGTTGTTTGCAACCTGGGTGTTTGGATAAGGCAGTTCTGGTCAGACTGTTTGCTCTTGTTCCACAAGATCATTTCAAGCTGCTCTGCAGCAGAGGCTTGGCATGCTGATGATGACCTGTCTACATATTTGTGTGAATAGCAAAAGTGTATGTGTACATCCCTAAAGAGAGAAGATGCAAATTTGAGGAAACGGAAAGGTGAGACTGTGTACCAAGTCCCTGAAATTAAAAGAAAAGAAAAACATAATTTTTCCAGTTCGTTAATTAAAATTGACATCACAGGGTTTGCAGAGACCAAGAAAAGACCGTGCCATTTCACTACATTTCAAAACCTTTTCACTTGAGCAGACAAGTAAATCATGCAATTACTGGGACTCATTCAGCTCTTTAGTAAAAACACAGGCCTGCAATCTTGGGTGTAACATACATTGAAATTAGAAGAGTTGAACTGAAGATATTTCTAAAATGTCACAACTGCTCTGTGACACTGGATGATATGTTTATCCATTCATTATCACCAAGAACACCTGGGGCGGTGCTCAGGAAATCAGATAGTGCCTTTTAAAATAATTATAAAAGAAGCATAGATTAGCAAGCTGAGGGGAAAATAGACAATCCTGAATCACGATGTTACTAATTTTGATCTGTTTGGGGGCATCAGTTTCCAAGTCACAACAGTGTAATAACTGCAACTGTCAGCAGCAGTGAGGAGAGAGGGTGCCAAATCTGTCGATTTCTAAAAAGCAAATGTTTCCTGGAGATGAAATCCAAGCATTCATTTTTTTGTTTATAAAATGAAGACACTTTCTTGATTTCTTTTTTTTTTTTTTTTTTTTATTTTAATTATTTTTTTTTTATTTTTTTTTAAAGTTGTAGATTTACAATTTTTTGTGCTTTGGTTTCAATTATACAATGATCAGATACCCATCCCTCCACCAGTGCCCATTTTCCACCACCATGGATAATATCCCTCCCACCCCCATCCCCCCATCCCCCCGTCTCTGTGGCAGGGCAATCCCCTGTGTTCTCTCTCTCCTTTTGGGTGTTGTGGTCTGCAAAAGAGGCATTGAGTGGCAAACATGTTCAGTCCATAGTCTATAAAATGAAGACACTTTCTTGATTTCTTTGTGAATTTCCATGAGGTCTGCATGGTGAGGCAGGAGAAAACACCTTGGACAGGCGTCCAGAAGATCTGGTTCTGGTCTTGCCTCTGCTTCTAATTGCACTTGTGACCTTCGAAAAACCCTGAGTGTTATTTCCCCCACTCCACTATGTGAGACAAAGGGCGATTTCTCAGGCTCCTTCCTCTTTAAGAATATGTGCTCTCTGAAATTCATTCAACATTGGACGTTTTATTATAAGTGGGAGGCCAAGGAGGGGGGAGGGGAGCCCGGAAGAAGTCGGCTATTTTATTTTTAACCTTCAAAGGAATTTAGTTGAGCAGATGCTACCCTGAACTAGTCAGAGTAGAAAAGAAATGATATGGCTTTTAAAGGGCACATCTAGCATATCTACTGGGGTAAAGTAATTCTGGCAATGCTTCAAAGGATATAACTTTTGATGGTAAAGTAGGTGGGCTATGGAATGAAATCACATATGGCAGGCTGTCAAAGTCTCCTACACTTTCAGTACATTTATATAAGTGCAAATGGAGACTGCTTAGATGGAGTCCCTAGCAATTTCCTACTAAGACTGCTTGCAGATTATCTGATATTATTTGACTAAATTATCTCTGTTGAGTCTGAAGACAACTTTTATGATCAAATATTTTGAAATTAGTTTTCCTCGTTGGCAGATTATCTGAAATATGAATTGCTCTCGTTTGAGCACTTGAAATTGAAAGGCTTTGGTAATAGCAATTATATAAAAACAAGGGTACTGAAGTGCTGTATATCATGTTGAAGGGGATATGTTTATAGGTCAGTGATGTCAATAACTGTAGTTCTCCCAGATACCTTGTTGTTACCCTTTTATTCTGAGCGAATGCAAAGGACAAACTGACTTTCTTTGTAACAAGGGTATTTCATTTTTGAGAATGCTGATTTTATTGACTCTAGACATTTAAACAGTCAATTTGTGTTTATTATATTTCCAAAACCTTTTGTATACTGTCTAAAGAGCTAAAAAGGAGAAACACCCTGAAAATTCATGAAATTCTAAACAACTCTGAGTTGTTATTATCTGTATGATTGACCTACGTGTTCCTTCTGTGTCAAGTATTTCTCTCGCTCATTCTTAGACTTCTCTGTTAATATTTATAGCCTCATGGGGAGTAATAATCATAACTCACATTTAACATAGCCCTTGCTTTGCGGTAGGCATTTTTCTAAGCACTTCATTACCATTAAAGTTTATAACGCTTGCTATTGTTATATAAAATTACTACCCCCATTTTATAGATAAGAAAACTAAGGCTCAGAAAGGTTAACTAACTTGCCCAAGGTGTTAAAATGAGGAAACTAGTATTTAGACCCATCTCATTAGACATCAAAGCATTTATTGTTACCTGTTGTCGCTAGTCACCTCTGGAAAGTTTTAGGTAATTAAAAAATAATATTGTTCTATGCTTATTGATTAAAAGAAACTGGTAATACAAGGATTAAGGCACTTGCTTTGCTTGTGGCCATCTTTTGTTCAATTGCTAACACTTCTAGGACTAGTCCTGGTATTCCTGAACACAGAGCCAGAAGTAACCCTGTGTACCACTGTGATTCTCAAGCATCCTTCTTGCCCTAATAAAAGTGACAAGAAACTGAAAATCAGATCAAGTAATTTCTCAAAATGAAATAACATTTATTCTCATAATGGAATTGATATAAATAAATTTGTGAAAACATCAATAGTTATAAAATTTGGGTGCTCGATACTAATGGACCCAATCTTAGGTGCAATAGCAGTACCTAGTAATCAATTATAAGAGTTTTAAATTCCCAGTGTACCTGTAATATTCGCCATACATTTAATATGCATTTATGCATTGCCTGAACTCAACCATCTCTGAGTGACCCATATGCACTAAAAACTGCTAAAAATTATGACTATTATTAATTAAGGGACAGTTTCTGCCCCTAGGGCACAGTGACTTCAGGATGTCATAGATATGATAGCCAGGCAATAATGAGCAATACACAGTGGATCTCAAGTATTTGAACGAATCATGAATGTCAAATGTTACAATGAAGAGATGCACCATAAGTCATAAAAACAGAGAATGTGGATGACTAACTGCCTGAAAAAGTTTGCCAAGAACTTACCAAAGCAGTGGCATTTTTAGATCAGTCTTTAAGAGCACTTTCCACATTGCAGAGTGAAAGGCAGAATTCCAGGCAAAAGGAATTTATAAATCCATTTCTTATGGCAAGAGATGAATTTGGAAAGTTAGGACTGGGCCAAACTGGAACGAGTGTCAGAAGTAGCTAAGGAAATTGCACTTTCTCTTTTAGACTCAGGGGAACTTTAAAATGGTTTAAGTGGGAAAGTGGTAGATTGGTTCTGTGTTTCAAGCAAAAAGGAAGATCTGTGGCATATTTCAATTAAAAAACCAATTAATTGTCTGGGGAAGAGAGAAGGAAGATTTCAATATTACACAACAACAAAATTTTCAGTAAGGCACAACAGTGAAAATATAGAGAAAGAATGAATAGTTTTGTATTTCAGAAAAAAGTATACTTAGCATATTCCAATTAAAATACTGATAAATTTCTAGGGAAGAGAGAAAGGAGATTTTAATATTGCACAACAGTGAAATTTTCTATAGTGAAAATACAGAGAAATAATTAATTTAAAGAATCTTTTTCAGGTAAAACTAGTGCTCTGATGACTAATCAAATATGGTGGAAAGCAGGGAGGAAGTGAATTTTAAACACTTGGTTCCATTTAGACAGGTGGCATTTGAGGACCTTATGGGACATCTGTTGAATAAATAGAGCTTAAGAGAGGTTGGGTTCAAAGTTACAGGTTCGGAAGTGGTTAGCATATAGATTGTAGCTGGACCCAAAGGAGGTAGATGAGATTGCCAAAGAGAATTGGCAGTTCAAGAAGGCAGCGGGGGCTGCTGAGAAGGCAACTCTGAGAAGATCTCCATTTACCGACAGGGGAAGGAAAAGGCCAACAGAATAAGATGAAGCATACATGATCTAGGGATAAGTACCTATGAGCAGTGAGTATCAAGAAATACCATGAAAGTAGTCATAAGGAAATCGAAAGAAAAAAATAATTTTTTAAGAGAGAGGTAAGAAATTGTCCCAAAGTTATTAGTATTATGAGGTTGGGGGAGGGGGAACAACCTTACATCCATCAGCTGGAAGATCGCCAGTGATAGGAATGTCACTATCAGCACTCCTGAGGCTGAATCCAAAATGAAGTGGGTTGTTGAGTGAGCAATACAAATGGTGCTCTTCTTCCGATTAGTTTGGAAGTAAAGGTGGTGAGGGAGGGTAGGGTATGGAGAAAATAGTTTGAAGCAAAGGGATGTTGGATCTTATTCCAAAGCTTAGATGACTCGAAGTTGAGAAGTTGGATGTGTGAAAAAAAGGCATATTAAAGTTTCGAGAGAGGAACAATCTGCAGACCAAAGTTCCAAAAGGATGTTTATGAATGAGAACAAATCTAAGGGCTTACTGGGAGTATCTCTTGCTCTTATGCTGGAGGGCAGAAGTGAATGGAGCTTTAATGTGGGAAAGGGGAATTAGAGAGATAAGTTTTTTATATGTTAAAATACTACTTTATTACTTATTACATTACTTATATTATATCAACATTATATCAACATTATATGTCATACTTATATTTAATTAACTAAAAGCCTTTTTTGAAAATATTTCATGCCATTTGTTAGCTCTAATAGAGTATCATGAAAATGGCTTCACTTACAATCATTTTTTAAAAATTTTTATTAGTGAGACACCATGAGGTACAGTTGTAGACTTACAAATTTTGTGCTTGGGTTTCAATTATACAATGATCAAATACCCACCCCTCCACCAGTGTCCATTTCCCACCACCACGGATCCCAGTATCCCTCCCATCCGCCATCCTCCCCATCCCACCCTACCTCTGTGGCAGGGCATTCCCTTCTGTTCTCTCTCTCCTTTTGGGTGTTGTGGTTTGCAGAAATTCACAGTGGCTTTCACCATATAAAATCGAGGTCAGAAGAGTGTATCATTACTTTTGCTGCAATAGAACGGTTTTGACTCATCTGTATAAAGTTTGATGGACAAAGATGCAAAGTGCAAGTAATTTTAGATCTTAGAAAAGATCAGTTTAGGAAAGTTCCACCCAGCCTAAGGCCAAGGTGGTTCTCTTTTCTTTTAAACCCAAGAAACCTCCTGCCAATGAGACAGAAACCCCAGGACATTCTAGGGAGAATAATGAGTTCCTTCGATTGTGGGCCAATGCAGCATGCAATGAATTTACACCATTTAATGAAGCTTGTTATCCACCAGAATGTGGGAAGCTACTGCTGGTGACCTTTCTGTTCTTAATTGACTATAAAGTCCACTATAAAGGTCAGAGCCCAAGGGTCAAGGATTATATAGATTGTTCCCCCAACTACATATGTTAATTTGTATATGAATAAAAAAAATAAGAAGCTTTTAAAAATATTTTAATTTTGAAATCCCATCTTTCTTAGTTCTTTTTCTTCTCACTTCTCTCTGTACAACTCTCCAAACATCTTTCTTTCCATACATGACTGATAAAATATCTATAAGTGTATATTCTTGTGGGCTACCATATTGGAGCATATGGTTAGTCAATTTTCAGAAAGCTCTTGGTAAGGAAACTAAGAAATATCCTCATGACAAGTAACAAGAAACCAGAACAGATTTTAAAAGCCCAAATTTTAATAATAAAATAACCAGAAAATTTCAGAATGTACATCAATATTGCTTTTGACTAATTTGAGGAGAGACGAGAATTAAGGAAATGAGAGGTGATAAAGAAAGGGAGCTAAAAAGAAAAAAAGTTACTTGTACTCCTGCTTGTAGCACTGTTCCACCCTTGGAGAGCCAAGTACAAACCTGTGACAAAGTGGCATTTTACAGATATTTAAATGGAATGTGTAAAATAAGCTTTGATATATGTCCAACACTTGCAAAAGTGGGCCTATTAAATGAAACAAATGCTACCCATGCCTGCATTCAACTGAGGTTACAATGTGTACGATGTGTGGGAAGAGCCACATTCCCCGTGTGTTCAGTGTCATAAACCACACAATTTTTAGTACTCTGTGAATTTGTAGAGCTGATTGTTTTATTCTATTTGAGTGTAAATTTTTCATCCCTTTCAGTTCTACCACCATTCTCGGAGAATACAGGTTTTGTGCTGATACGATGTTTCCTAGCTCTAGGCATGGCCTACCCCTTCTACTGACTGTAATTTACTTTTTGGTGTCTGTCGCCTTGAGCTTGCCTTCTGACTAGCTTGTTGAATGATGTGCTAATCCATTATATTTTTCAGACAAGTGTATCGACCAGTATAAACAGACTGGAGGGCACAAACCTAAATGAAAGCTATACTTCCCTGAATCATTTAAAAAGCTCCTGCTTGGTGGCAGTGCAAAATAACTTGGCTCTGTACCTTAAGGAAAGGAGGGGTAGATCTCAATAAATAAAAAATGAAAATATTGAAATGTCCCCACCTGCAGGAGCTTAGTCCAGGTTTCAAATAGTCACCTTTATCCACCTCTCTCTCTCTCCTCTCTCTCTCTCTCTCTCTCTCTCTCTCTCTCTCTCTCTATATATATATATATATATATATATTAGTGTAATGGTCAGAAAGAACCATTTGGAAATGCTTTTTCTTAATACAGTTTTAGAGTGTGACACAGGATTTCATCATTACCATTTGTCCAGCATCTTTTTGCCACTCCTGGATATCTGTCATGTGAAGTCACATCCATTATTACCTGTTTATACAAATAAAGAGCTGAGGCCTTTCTGACTCATTCCCTTGTTAAGAGATGAGTAAGAAGGCGATATGTTTCAAATTAATCTTACTTTGAAACAACAAACAAAAAATGGATCAGTATAAGCTGATCCTGTGCACTTCAGTTGTAAGACCAGAACCATGTGGTTAAGATCTACCTGTCACAACAGAAGTAAGCGTCGTCAGTGCTGCAAGTTTTGACTTGTACATTCAAATTTAGCCTGGTACCAGCTAACAGGAAGGAAATGGGGTGGTTTTCAACTAAAATTACAGCACCTCCAAGAGGAAGCAATTCCCCAATGATGAACCAGGTCTAGGTTTCTTCCCAGGCACCTTTGATGCCTGTTACAATTACAGATATTTCTGCTGGGAAAACCTCCCATTCCTTCAGATTACCAACATGAAGATCTGAACTTATTTTCCCTCCATCTCTGACTCTGTTTCCCAAGGTTTAGTAGGCCTCAGTGTGTGCACTGTTCACATTTGTTTTGTTTCTAGCAGCCACAGACACACCATCATAGACAACTTTGATCTGTAGAAATTCAGTTAACATGTGGGGGAAGGGGACCTCAGAACATGTACCTGCAGCACTCATTAGGGAGTGATGGTAATCTTCTAAGGACAAGTCTGGGGATTTCAGACCCATTTGACAATGCAGTAACCAGTACAACTACTAGTGAATCACCAAGGTCACCAAGCCTATAGTGAGTTAATCAGGGCTCTCTCTCTTGTCTCCACTCCACTTCTCCCATCCTGCTTTCTTGCTGGACAGAGATGCTCAAATGATGTTGAGGCTTGGTTCTCTGGTGAGGTAAGGAGAGTGGATCACAAAACCAGCCCACAAAGTGCTTCATCCCTGTTAGTGATGAGGAAACTTAAAATATTGCTGAACAAGAATGTTCTGGTGATTCTGAACCATAATCCTTATGTCAGCTTAAGATTCCAAGTCTGCACATGAATACGCTTTATATAAGAAGAATTGGTGAATAAATTGTTCCCCCAATTCTAAAGGCAAATAAAAGAAACCATTGTGACTCCATACTATTCCTCTTTGGTTTCTAGTACAGTTTCTCTCAGCTTTCTGCCAGTTGTAAACATATCACATAGAGCCTCAGATTCACTCCTGGGCCTTCAAAAGCCTGTTGGAATAGCATGTGCTTTCTAGTTCTTTCTAAAGAAAATGACTCCCCACCATTGTTTCAACTGTTTGAGAGTTCTAAACTCAATCTTTGTGCCTTTTTTATGAGAGATACACCTTCTGCTCCCTCAGGGCAAGGCTAGTAGAATCTAATCTAGCCTGTGTTTTTGGAAGGGCCACCAAAGTTTTGACCTGTCCTGGATATTAATAAAATATGTGCTGAATAAATGAGTATAATCCAAGCTCCAGAGTATTCTGTTCAAATGACTAACCCTGCCATCAGAATTTTCAAATTTCCAAACTGTTCTGAACTTTGTTATTTTCCACTGTAATGGACCACAGGGAGGAATGAATGGTTAGGTCTAGGAAGGCAGCTTTTATTTGCCTACTCTGCCATCATCTAAAGAAACCAGAGAAAAAGAAATAGAACACATTGAAATAATCACGAGAACTCGAAAGTTCTCATAGCATAGTGGAAGTAGAAATGAACTTTCTCACAATGAGACTGTCCTGGGCTCAGTATTCAGTGTCAGCTTTAACAACAGTGAGTTAGATGTGCTTCGGCATACAATATGTGCATGTAGTACCCTTGTACCCAATTTCTCACTTTCTCCTTGAACTCACACTTTGAGGTCAGTTGTACTCAGAATGATTTCAGAAGGCAAATTCCTCCATTGTGCTCAGTCTTTCCCCTGATCAATTGATGCCAGCGAGAAAGAATAGTGAGGGATACTGGGATCATTGGTGGTGGAGAATGGGTACTAGTGGAGGGATGGGTACTCAATCATTGTATAACTGAACCCAAGCATAAAAATTTGTAAGTCTACAACTGTACCTTATAGTGTTTCACTAATAAAAATTTTCAAAAAAGAACAGTGGCACCTCTCTGATAAAAAAGTGGAGGTGACTGAGCCAGCTTTGTGGGGGACATAATTTTAGGGTGTGTCTCAAATGTAAGTCCCCTTTTTCATACATGTCAGTAATTCAGACCCTATGCCAAAGTAAATAAATAAATGCAGACATAAATCTCTCCTGGGCTCCAGTAATAAAGCTGTACAGTCAGAGAGGCATCATATTTTATTGGATGATTTGGGTTGGCCATTTGAATGATCTACAGGATTACAGTATGTGACTTGACAGATTTCATATCTCAGGTCCTCAGATTTTTACCTGTAAAACAAGAATAATTATTCAGACTCTCTATATATTATAATGAGAAATGATAAAGATTGATGAAATATGGATGCATAGAATGAAGGATTCTGAATAAATGTACTCATGAGTTCATAGATATGCTATTATTAATAATGAAATTGTCCTACTCAGAAATAGCTTCCTGATTCAGTTGTGCATTTAATTATGACTCATACTCTTCCCCTTATTCAACCAATTCATGTTAGACATATACTCAAATATTATGTGAAATAAAAAGATGAGGACATTAGCCTCAATCTTAAAATATCAAAAATAAGTAATAAAATACAGTATTTTTCTTGAGAATTTTGAAAGCTGCCAGAGTTGGAATTAAAGTTCTTTTGTCTACATGAAGTCAAACAGTGAGGAAAAATTGAAAAGTTCAAGCAGTAATTCAGATGTCTCAGAACATCTGGATGCTTGCTATCCTGTAGATTTACTGTATGGATCTTCTGTAAAGTTCTTCCGTTTTACTTCATACTTTCTTAATTAATTTGATGTTATATATTTGTGTTTTGTAGACTATCATTTTAATAAAATCCCTTTCAGTTGTGAAATACTCAACTTCATCTACTTGGTGCCTTCAAACCCACTTGTTATGATTGATAACAGTTTGAGGGGGCTTAGAGAGGTTTGGGGTATGCACATGTGGTGATGCTCATGACTTACTTTGGTTCAGATATTATTCTTGGCGGGACTGGGGTTAAGGTGGGAACCATATGCAGTGCTAGGGATCCAACCAGATGGTCACATGCAAGGAAAGTACCTTAATCCATGTACTATCTCTCCATCTCAGTAGTTGCTCATGTATTTTGCAATGTTCTAATATTTGCCCCTGAGACAAACCAGATAAATGGGTTTATATAAAAGGAACCCAGGGGTCAGAAAAGACCATTTTCTGTATAGGTGTTTTAGAGCAACCAACTTCCTCTCCAGTCACCGGGCAAAAGAAACTACCAGAAATGTGTGGTGAAAGTTGGTAGCTCAACTATGTTTGATTTTTATTTTAATCATTATTTGCTGTGAACATAATCTGTGCCTCATAATTTTCTTCCAAAATGACTCCAGGGCAGAGAGGGGAAAGGGAAATAATTTAGGGGAACAGAGTGAGGCCAGATGGCAGATGTATTCTAAATACCAAAATGATGACCTGTGGATTTTAAATGCTACAGAGTGTTTGCTGCCATTCCCAGGCTGCAGACTTCCAGCCATGGCAGTTACCCTGAGCCCCACAGGGCAGGTGAAACCGGGTGGGGCTGCCTGCTGCCTCCTTTCTTTACAAGGTAGGATTGTGTCTTTATGACTATAGAACAAAATAGTTCTGCACATTCTGAGTTTTCTTACTTAGACAAATCTCGTTTTTATTTCTAGTGGCAAAGAACTCCAGCACTGCCCTGCCCCAACCCCTTCCCCCACTGCACACATTGTTTTAATTACCTCCATTCATACTTGGAAGAGCTACATTTGAAGGTACTGTCCATTCCCTCCCAAACATCCATTAAAGGCATTTATGCTTCCAAACCCAAGTATTCATCCACACATCAGAATATGTGAACCTTAGCAAGAGAAAAGCTGTCCAACCCTGATTTTGTTTCTACACAGATGGCTATAAACATGACACTGGGATATTAGTCTTGGCTTTTCTTGACAGACCTGAAAATTGGCCATGCAGAACTGTTTAAAATTGGTAGGAAAAACTTACCCTGAAGTTTACTGTTGATGAACACAAGAGAAAGTACATAATTAATGGAAATGCATGTCAGAATAAAGAAAAATGTGTTTTCCCCTTCATTTCTGAGTCCCAGCCAAAGGTGTTGAATAAAGCTGATATTGCAGAGGTGAAAAGGGGACTGTTCTCATTTTAGTGAGCTAAAATTTGTGTTCTGGTTTACACATGCAGTAATTAATTTATAGCCTGACAAGTTTTTAATTACAGAAGTATCATACAGCAAAAGTTCAAACAGTATGGACTTTTAAAAACGATGAGAAAATATCACATCTAATTCAGAAAATGATTTATCTCTTCTTAGATACTTCTCTATGTGTGTATTTGCATATGTTGTTTTATATTTGTCACTGCTTAGTCACATTTCAAGTATTATGGACTTTTTTCATTATTAATAAAAATGACTGAGATATATGGTTAATAGCTAATAGCATTTATCTATGTATATGTGACATGTATTTTAATCCTTCTTATTATTGAGTATTTATATCATTTCCAATTTTGTTCTGTTTCAAACTGTTACAGAAAGCTAGCTCAGTGGGCTAGAGCGCATGTTTTGCATAAGGGAGGTATGGGCTTGATCTCTAGCAACTCCTGAGCACTGCTGGGCATGGTCCCCAAACAAAACACAACAAAAATCCTTACAGGAAAAATTGTGTTTATACCTAAATATGCTTATTCGTTTATTATCTAGCTTTTGAATCAGTATATCTTAAAGAATTTTTATATATTTCACCAAACTGACCTCCAGAAAAACAGCATCCATCCCTGGGTTTTCTCATGGCACTGGGTAACATTGCCCCTTCATAACTGGCCAGAACTGAATCATATTTTTTAAGGTTTTTAATCAATTGAAAGTGAAATGACAGTCCCTTGTTTGAGAAGACTTCCTGTGTCTGTCCAAATTCAATAAGGATGATGCCCCAGATGGACTGGAGCTCTAACTGAGGAACATGAGTCTCAGACAGTAGAGGGTCAGTGCTGGTTCCAGTATTTTGCACAGAATCTGAATTATATCTGGAGTCCTTATAATAAAATATTGTTATCCATGTCTATCTTCCTGTGTCTCTGATATTTTCAGTGTTTCTAGCTGTGTTTCGAGTTAATACAGGAGTGGACAGATCAGCAATGTATTTCTGAAATGACTGTTTTCCCTTTCTTAAGAGAATTTTTTTTTTCAGTAGAGCACCCTTAAAATTTTTAAGCTACTTTTCAGGAAAAAAAAAAACGATTCTTTCTCAGTGGGAATTAAGTTTTTTGCCAGACAGGAAAACAAAATAGGCTATACTTAGAATAAGTTAAGGTAGAAAAACTTTTTACAACTTATGAGGAAATTCCTGCCTTAAATTCGAATTTTAAAAACATTTTTGAAAAAGACACATAAAGAGCTTAAAGTGGGGCTGGAGTGATAGCACAGCAGGTAGGGTGTTTGCTTTGCATGCGGCAGACCTGGGTTCAATTCCCAGCATATGTATCGTCCACTGAGCACCACCAGGAGTAATTCCTGAGTGCAGAGCCAGGAGTAACCCTTGTGCATTGCCGGGTGTGACCCAAAAAACAAACAAACAAAAGAGCTTAAATTATTCAATGCAATAAAGACATTTAAACAGACAAGTGAATTTATTTTAATATAAATATATTCACCTCACGGTTTTTCTTGTTAGATACTTTTTTAAAAGTGGTTTTGCTTGTTTTAAAGTCATAGCCAGCAGTGCTCAGGGATTACTCCTGGCTCTACACTTAGTAATCATTCCTGTAGGACTCAGAAGGACTATATGGAGTGCTGGGATTGAAGCCGGGTCATCCGCATGCTCTACAAATGCCCTACTGGGTGTATTATTGCTCTGCTCCCCTAGAAATATTGTGTGTCCCTGCACTGTCAGAATCATTAATAAAATGAAGAAGAATTCTCTGTTGAACCATAGATGGGCACTAAGCATTATAGAAATTTCTAGTTCTGTGTACCTCACATATTTATGTCAAATGTTAGGATGAAAGTGAATAGTGAGTCTCTGGGTCTAGTATCTAGTATCTTCTCTGGGAATGGAGTGTTCTAGAATTTTCAGTTTTGTATAAAGATGGAGAAAGAATGAGTTAACAGCCATGCCTTGTATGGCCAGTGATAAAGAAATAATTCATTCAGGGCCAGAGATACAGCATATGATTTAAGGCACTTGTCACAAAAGCCACTGCTTCAGGAACTACCCCGATTTTATCCCTAAGCACCTCCAGGGAGTAACCCCTGAGCACAAAACCATGAGTAATCATCTCTGGGTGTGTGGCAAGGAAATGAATCTACCCTATGAAGAGTTCTAATCTTATCTACAATATATCTGGTTTGGAGCAATATAGAATCACAAATTGAGGTAAGGAAATTCAAAAAGTATCTGGGGTATCTAATAATGTCATAAAACTGTGCCTTGCCTTACATAGTATTCCTCCTTAGTAGTCTTTTAATAAAGATATGAAATATATTTTAGCAAACAATCGGTAAAACAATACCCTCAGAGTTTACCTATGCAGGGAAAAAATGAGCTAATGGCTCATTTTAAAATCAATTATCAATACTTCATCTGGCAAATACTCAAGTATAGTGCAACCCTGTAGTTTTACAGTAGAGAAAATTCTTTCTTATTCTTTTTTCCATGTTGGAATTAATTGGGAAGAAAAATACTTGACCTTAAGACAAACTTTCGAACTTTAAGAGACTATACATATGTAGTCAGACAGGAAAGAAAGAGGAAGGGGCAAGTGCCATAGACTTTGAAAACCAAAGTACAGCAGTTTATAAAAAGGAGTAGATTACAGATGAAGGAATGATTTTATACATAATCTGGAAAGTGGGGCTGTAGTTGAGAATAGTTTTTAAAATATGGAAAATTACTCTCCTTCATAGTCTAAGGATGCTTAATTTCAGAGCATTTTGGGAGGCACAATCAGTAGTCCTCAGAATTTACTCCTGACTCTATGCTCAGGGATCACACCTGGCTGGGCTTGGGGGAACATTATGAGTGCCAGTACACCCAGGTTGGTTGCATAGAAGGAAAGTACCAAGGCTGCTTAATTTTAGGCAAGTAAAGTTGACCATCATGGAGGTCGTAGAGAGAAAGTAGAGTCAATGAAGTTGGACTGGGTAAGAAAACCACAACCTCTACTTCATTCATCTCTAACTGAAATTTAGCTTTCTTTTCTATTATCAATATAGACCGCAAATCACTAATGCCAGTCATTTTTATGTTTATTGTCAATAGAAATTATACACATTTTATATTATGGTGCTGGGCTCTTTTGGTAGATAACTTGAAATAGTACTACTCTAAAATTTGCATTACATTTTAAAATCCACACTGGATGTTATTTACAATTTATAATATCAATAAGGAAGTGCACGTATTAGTATAGAATATATTTATTTTTCAAATTTAGATAATAGAATTTTAGTGTAATTTGTTTCCTTGGCAATCCTA
Organism: Sorex fumeus; assembly: GCF_029834395.1. Taxonomy (NCBI): domain Eukaryota; kingdom Metazoa; phylum Chordata; class Mammalia; order Eulipotyphla; family Soricidae; genus Sorex; species Sorex fumeus. The sequence goes on along the minus strand of NW_026606155.1, from coordinate 61,465,959 downwards.
ATACTTTCTTCATAAAATATATCTACACTCATCCCTATCAAATCCTCAATGGCTCTCCAGCAATAAAAAAGTTTACGACTCCTCTTTATAAATGGAGGTATATAAAAATGTATCAACAGAAATTAGAAAGAAGTATAAGGAAGCAGTTTTCATGTTTTTAAATTTTAAGAACTAATTATTTGAAAGAACTCAGGTATAGACAGTAAAATTCCACAATTTTAATATTTAATTTCCATTTCTCAGAAACAAGGCTGATAGGATAAGAGTTAATAAGCCTCATGAAATGTCTAGGCAACAGAATGAAGCATTTTGATAGAAAAACTTGTACTTTATAATATCGCAAAACTCAAAAACATGATGAAACATTCCAAGAGAAGAGAGTGGCTCAAAGGAAAAAACTACCTGCAAATAATTTGAAAAAATGTCTTGACTAAACATGTAATTTAGATTCTAGTCTCGAAGTTTAGGATTTTGCCATCTATTTAGAAAAGAAAACCAAATAACTGAAGATCTTTATGATTATCTATAAACATGCATAAGTAGAGTGTAACTTAGTATGTAGTTAAATACTTAGTCAATCTTTGGTTGATCTAACAGGAGTCATAGTTGGTGAGTAGGTGAAGTTGACATGGAGGGAAAAGCATGTAGAAGACATTCCAGATATAAGGAATAAAATTCTGAGGCATCGAGCTAGAGAAGAAGAAAAAAAGAATTTATGTTTCTTAATTATAAGGCATGCACTTTAAATGAAGAGGAAGTCATATTTAGAAAAGGAACAAGACCAAAACACAAGGCATAAAAGATAAGATGTGCAATTTTAGTTTAGATAATAGTCTGGATGGAGGCAGGTTGTAAAGGCAACTGGGTAGAAGAGGAACTGCAAAATTAAAACCATCAGAAAGGAGACTTCTAGACTAGAATTGCCCATGAGGTGTTTATGGAATCCATGCTGATATATAAAAACTGAAAAACTCAGAAGAAACTGGTAAACCTAACAAAATGAAGCTAGCTAGAGGCTGGTAGCATTGAGATGAGTGGAAAAGAAAAGATGAAGGGAGTTGAAGGATCAGATCGTTTGGTTAGAGTCAGAAGTTTACAAGACAATACGCTGGATTGGCGTTTCTCACCTGGAGGTTATTGGGCTACCTGTGGGCCACCAGGATATTTCAACAGGGTTGGGTTGGGGGTAGTGGGGGAATCACAGAAATGGGGTCAAGGGCATGGAATCAGTGAAACAACTGTAGAACAAGAGACTTTAGAAGGGAAACAAGGTTGAAAGGGGACCATGGTTGGAAAAAGGTTGAGAAACAGTGTGCTAAATCGCATTTGAGGGTCTCCCTCCCACCTATGGATTTCTTTTTCCAAATAAAGTAATTCCATCACATTTCTAGCTTATTTTTCATATGCTCAGTGGGGCAAATATGCAGAGCAAAACATCTCAAGACATTTGAGTCTCTGGGTTAAAATAAATTTTATCCTTTATAAATTCTGTGGTTTCTTGGGAGGATGAGAACAAAAACCTACCCTGTGAGTAGAAAACAGAAAGAAACTAAATCAAAGAGCTGTCGTTTTTATAGGAACATTAAAGTTGTGTAAAGCCAACCCATTATCAGAATGAATGTCATTGTTCCAAAGGGTTTACCTACTCACAACTTCTTTTACTTCTCCATAGAGAATTGTGAGGGTGTTGAGTGTATTTTTAGATATAAGATGCAGGTGTCTATTTAAATATAAGATGCAAATGTGAACTTTGACACTCAGGTAAAAATTTCAATGGGCTACTGTAGAACATTATGTTCAGTAGCTTATAATCTGATAGTCTCCTTGTAGTCCCCAGACTTCTCTGTTCAAATTGTACCTTATTTGCACTTGATTGGACTTCTTAATCACTTAATCACTTAACTTCCCGTTAGTCGTCGATTTGCTCGAGCGGGTGCCAGTAACGTCTCCATTTGTCCCTGTCGCGTGCTAGTGTAGCCCAATGGCATCTCTTCGCTCCGGGAACATGGAGGGCCTCAAACCGATCGTTCATGACCTTGACAAAGAAGTCTGACCATCTGGTAGGTGGGCGGCCACGCGGTCTCTTGACATCCCGTGGAATCCAATCAGTAACAGCTCTAGTCCAACGGTCGTCTTTAAATCTCATTACGTGACCAGCCCATCTGATTTTCGACACCTTGGCAAATGAGACAGCGTCCCTGATCCTTGATCGTCGACGGATGTCAGAACTCCGGATTCGTTCTCTCATTTGAGTGAAACGTGATATTCCAAGCATAGCTCTTTCTATTCTTCTTTGGGAGACCTGAATGGCGTTCTCATCTTGTTTGCGTAGGGCCCAGGTCTCTGAGGCATATGTTAATGCAGGAAGAACAGTGGAATCAAAGAGATGTGCCCGGAGCCGGAGGTTCTTCGTCCTCTTAGCTATTTCTTCGACGTTCTTGAAGGCGTTCCAAGCCGCTCTCTTCCTCCTGCGCAGCTCGGGTGCCAGGTCATTTGTCATGTTGACCTCTCGACCTAGGTACACATAGCTGTTGCATTCGGAGATGGTCGTTCCATTGAGAGTGAATGGGGCGTCAGGAACAAGGCTGTTTCTCATAAACATTGTCTTCGTAAGATTCAGCTGTAGTCCTACCTTTCCACACTCACGGTCAAAGTCGGCCAGCATTTGTGCCGCTTGGCTGATGTTTGGTGTTATTAAAACAATGTCATCAGCAAAGCAGAGGTGGTGTAGTTGCCGACCATCTATCTTCACTCCCATTCCTTCCCATTCCAGTCGTCGCATAATGTTCTCGAGGGTGGCACTGAAGAGTTTTGGTGAAATGGTATCACCCTGCCGCACCCCTCTCTTGACATCAACGATCACTTCTTTGTAGAATGGTGAGATCCTGGTAGTGAATCCGCAATACAGCTCACGGAGGATCCTGATGTATTGGGCTTGAATGCCCTGATTGGACTTCTAGGTATAAGTAAGCAGTGGAGGATATTTCCTGATAACTTCATTGATCAAAAATGGTAAATGGTGATCAGTTTTTCTGTAGTCATTTGGAATTTAGAGGGTGAGTTTTAAAGACATACCTTGCAGTAGATATCAGAAGTATTAAGGGACAATCAGAAAACATCTACATTATAGAAATAGGGTCTGAGGGCAATTTTCCTTTTTCTCCTCTGGGGATAGAAAAATGGCTTCTTGTTCAATTCTCTTACAAAAGAGCTTTAACACAATTAAATACAACCTTCACTTTCAAATTGATCAGGTTCTTTTTTGCAAATCTGGTATCCATAAATGTTATTTACTTCACAAAGAGGTTCAACAGCAATTCCCATCTACAGAGTAAATAAGTCTTACACTACTTCAAAGATTCAGTGATCTATTCAAATTTATTTGCAAGATAAAATCTCTAAGGAGATACTTTTTGATTAATGTATGTAACAGTTATCAAGAAAAAAAGCTAAAGTAACTGAAAAATACTATTTAATAAACTAAATTATAACAAGTGGTACTTTTAAATGAATAGTAATGTAATTAATAATGTAGGTTTTATAATTGATTCATAGTCTTTAGTTTCATTTGGCTATAACCTTTATATTAAATGATATTAAGTGATGTTCCACATTTTCTAGGGGGTAAACATAATGAAATTATTATTTATAACATAGAAGTAAGGCCTTAGTCTCATTTGTAAAAGAAGAGTAGAAACAGAACAGCTGACTTTAAATGAAAAGATCTCTCCAAAAGAAAAAGTTTAAAATGAAAGTGTATTTTGTCTTTAGTAGAACAAAGTTCTTTTGGAAAATTAGGAATTTTTTTATAACACAAACATACAAACATATTTCTGAGGTACCTCTGTTTAGTTTGAAGACTGCACATACCATTTTCCTTAAGCAATACATGCCATTAAATAAAATAAACGATTTAATAAATATGTGTATTTGGATTTTATTGGGTCTCATTGCTCTGTTAAGAAAGATACTATGTTGATGATACCATATGCTATCTGAGACCAAACAAACTCATGCAAGTTAGATAATGGAGATCAGAAAACTCAAGAGAAATACTCTAAAGGGGCTAGAGAGATAGTACATTTGCCTTGCAAAACAGCATTATCTGGGTTGGATCTCTGTCATTCCATAAGCTCCTCAGAGCACTGCCAGAAGTAATTCCTGAGTGCAAGGCCAGGAAAAACCCCTGAGTATTACTGGCTGCACTCCCACCCCCACTTCCCCGCCAAAAGGAAATACTGTAGAATCTTGGAAAAAGGCATTTTGGATGATACAGAATTTGGAGAAGCCATGAGGTACACTGAATGAAATGAGTGACAATAACTCAGTTCAGTATAGTGACCATCCCTGACTCAATTCCCCATACAAGAACCTATATTTGTAGGCTAGTGTCTAATTCTATTTTTCCCTTATCTCCTAAGTAATTTTATCCTTATTTTGCATTATTTTTCCAGCTATATTTTCTCATATAAATAAGTCAATAAGTAAATAAATAAATTCACATGTTGGCATTTCATCTTTTGACTTTTATTTTTTCCAAAATAACTTTAGTCCATTGGTAATTGATCAGAATTGTCATGCATCCACATTTAGTTTTGTCCATATTTATGTCAGTCATCATGAAGGATAAATTTATTTAATATCATGCTTTACTGAGGGCAAAGAAACTAGCAGTTATGATTTATGTTTAAAACTCCTTAAGATGGCACTCTAATGTCATAATTAAGATTATAGATGCTAGAACTATCTGTCTAGTTCAAGGCTCCATTCTCAAATTTAATAACTGAATGACCTGGATAATTTATGTAGTCATCTGTAAAATGGGGGTTGTAGTGACATCTACTTCATTGAACTGCTGTGCTGATTACTCAAAATCATTTTTGTAAAACACTAAGCATAGTGCCTGACATCAACCCCATAGACTGTAGTGGTAATATTCATCATCATCATCATCATTATATATACTCCTTAAAATTATAATGTCAATATATAACTGTCTTTTGTTCAATAGTAGATCTTGTTATACTGAGGTATTGTTGGTTTACATGTTATATAGGTTTTAGGATACACTGTAGCACTGCACTGTCCTCCCATTGTTCATCGATTTGCACAAGTGGGCACCAGTAACATCTCACAACAAATTGTGAGACTTGTTACTGTTTTTGGCATATTGAATATGTTACGGGTAGCTTGCCAAGCTTTGTCTTGTGGACGAGATACTCTCGGTAGCTTGCCAGGCTCTCTGAGGGGGCGAGGAATCAAACCTGGGTTGGCCATGTGCAAGGCAGATGCCCTGTCTGCTGTGCTATCACTCCAGCCCTTTAGGATACAATTAAAAAAAAACTAATTTAGACATTTTTTATTTGGATTGACTATAAACTCAACCAAAGGAAGAGTTCCCCAGTGATCCATTACCAAAATAAAACATGTACATTCCACAGCTTCAGCAGCAAAAACTGGATTGATGGTTTTAAGGGACAGTATCTTCAGAATCTCAGACGTCTTCAGTATGTAGAGGAACTCAGCATCTTGGACACAAGTGTTCACTACATCATAGCATTTCACTGCTATCAGAGATTATATTGTTACTCTGCTTAAAATATTTGTTCTTTGTTAAGTCTATTCCCTGAAATTAAAGTTTTTCCAATCATGTAATTAGTTTTAAAAAATTAAGTTAGATTTTTTTTTATAGTGTGGGTAGTGTGAAAACGTAAGACATGTTTTTCTAATTATGAAACTGCTGTCCAACAGGTCTATAAAGCAGATGCACTTGCAAATTAGAGGTTGAATCCAAGGTTCCTGTGGCTCTGAAATGGCTTCTTCTCTGGCCACACTCTAGCCTGTGGCAGCTGAAAGCAGGTGTGATGTGAACATACTGTCTCCAGGACCAAAGTTCCCTCTGTAATCCTCCCAGATGCAGGGCAGATCCAAATATCCTTCGGCAATCTGGTTCATGTTAATACCACCTGCTCGAAAAGCATTTGTCGAAATTGAACTCTGGATGCTTGGTCTTTCAAGGCTCCCACAGACCCAAGACCCCCTGACATAAGGACTTAGTTTAATTTCTCAATCTGTCAGATGGTTTATCTTGGGAACTTTCACTCCTCATTTTCCTTTTTGCTACATAATTCCTTCTGCTGATAGAAACTTGTTTTTCTGAAAGCTATAAAACTTTTTCCTAATTTGTTATTACCATAACTGTGCTTATTAAATTTACAGTGTGAATCAGGGTAGCTGAAGTAACACTGCCTTGTTTTTCATAGACATACTGGCTATCTTTTATTAATGCTATTGGGACTGGAGAGATAGTACAGGGATTAATGCGCTGGACTTGCATGTAGCTGAATCCAATTCTGTCCTTAGAAATGCATGTGATTCCCTATATACTGCTTGGAGCAATACCTAGCTCAGAGCCAGGAATAAGCATTGCTGGTTGTGGCTCAAAACCCAGATGAAAAATGAAAAGCTACTGTAATCAGAAAGATAGGATAAGAGATAAAGTGTTTTCTTTATCAGTGACTAACCCTAGTTGATCCCCAGCACCACATATGGTCACCCAAGCAAAGAGCCAGGAAAAGCTCCTGAGCACTGCTAGGTTTGGTTATAAGACAATAATTTTTTTTAAAAGATTACTATTAGAAGATCTTCTTTCTCAAACTACAAGAATTTTATAAACAGATATGGTTTGCTTTGGTCCTTGCCCTTCAAACGATGCATGTACCTAAAAGCAAAACTAAACATCTTTTCATTTCTTTTAGAGCTACAATGTCAGTTTAGTTAAGAAAAGTTTCTGGTTTATTTTTTTTCCTCCAGCTCAGATGAGTCCCTGCTTTACTTTGCATAGAAGCAATTTAATGACTTTTTCTGCTTGAAAAATAATGTCCGTCTTCTATTAAGTACAATCACTTGGATGAGGACCATCTTCCAGACCATGAAGATTGGAGGGGGGAAGAGAGAATTAAATTCTATTTATAGCTGAATAATGCTTTTGAAAATGAAGAAAGACAATCAATATAAGAAGCTAGTACAGCCAGAAAATGGTAAAGAAAAGAAAAAATGTAAAGTACTTCCTTTGGACATCAACCTTCAAATATTTCAACCTAACTGATGATTTCCATGCTGGTCAAGCAGGATGAGGTTCTTTGATTACGTCAGCATACACCCGGGAAACTTGCCTACAATTACTCATGGTTCAATGAGTGGCCCTGATTACAGTTTAAGTGTTCTCAGCTCAGACCAATGACCTTGAGTCAAAGCATTGTTTTATATGCATTTATAGTTTCTGACCCCACATTAAATCCTTTTTTTACCACTGGTTACACTAAAGTTAGGTTGGTTGATTGCTTTGCATGTGCATAATTGCCACTTTTAAATAATATGTATTCTGTCTCAGATAAAATTTCAGGAACTTCATCTCTTCTGGGTCATTGTATAACTATTTGGCCTTGGTGTATATGTTAATTAGCAAACCTCAATTGCTTAGAAAGCACCAGTTTCCAATGTTGGGAAATTGTTCTAATCTATAGTCAGGAGTCAATCTTTATTGCAGAAATTAGTGTTTTTAGTTGGATTGAGGAAGTTTTTTCATCAAGTGACTGGAAAGAATGAATATGAAAATGATTCCTGAATTTATGAAAACATAGAATACTTTTAACTAGGGGAAGAAAATGAAATTCTTTGGAATGTAGGTTTAGTCAGAAAAGTATCAAAAATAAAATAAAATAAAGGGGAAAAAAAAAAAAAAGAAAAGTATCAACAAGATGAGATGTCTGTAAGTACAGCAATCAAATCTAAGTGTGTTGGAGTTTCGAATAGACTCCAATAGGCAGCATGTATGTAATCATTCATGTCCATTTTTAATATACCTCTGTGGTAAAATCAGATTATTGTTATAGTAAATTTAAAGATTCAGAAAAAAATTAAACAGGAAATGTCTCCATTATCATACTATTTTCCATATAAAAAAGGCAATGATGATCACCAAGCACGTGGAGTTACCTAGTTCTAGCATTTGGCAATAATAAAAACTCTAGTTCACTGATCTGGAATCACTAATTTTGTTTGTTTGTTATTGTGTTTTTTCTTTTGGGGGGATGTGGGTATAGGATCCAGCAGTATTCAGTGCTTACTCCTGCCTCGAGCTTGGGCAACCAAATTTGATGCCAGGGATTGAACCTGGTCAAGTTCATGCAAGTTAAGAACTTTACCGATTTTACTCTCTCTCTGGCTCAGATCCTTACTTTTTATCTTGAGCATCTTACAATATTTAAAACCATATACATAAAGCTTCTTGAATGCTTTGAATATTTGAGATGTGACTACTTATATTTGATTTCCTAAACATCTGGGTGAATGAGTCATTCAGAAGTAGAAGGTGGCTGAAAGAAGCTTTTGTAAAGGAGAGAAGACCAAACTTATATATTGTTGCAAGCAAGCAAGGCTTCATTTTATTTTTATGGGTACTCAGAGACCAGCCGTTTTTCCAAAATAACAAAACAATGTTACGTTTATTGTTACATGGGCATGAAACCACAGTTAACCCAGACCTGAGGAGTATTACCCTCAGTTTACTTACACCACATACCTATCTGCTGGTGGTAAGCTGAACAGAGAAGGAGCAGTAGGAAATGATACCAGTTTGCTTCTGTCATTTTTAGCCAGCCTCCTGGTTTTCTCTGGACGAAGATAGCTCAGAAACGGCTTACAGATATCTACTTTATGTTTTCATCCATCCATTTCTATTTATTCCAAATATATTTTCTGAGCACCTCCCCTTCCTCAGGCACTGTACCAGTCCTAAAGAGTCAGGTGAACAAAGTGTATGACTTAAGACATCATGGTGCAGAGCTTTGGGTACATTAGCATCTGCTGGGTAGGGAAATCTCTGCCGTTCCACCTGGAGAAGCTCTGCCCTCCTGTCACTGTAAAGAGAATTGCTCATTAGCCACATCTCGACTGTTTCCTCTACAATTGTTTAAACTCCCTTGGCTTCCTGAGGAGCACCTCTTCTTTCCCTTTAAAAGAAACGTTTCTCACAATGGAGTAGTATGTAGTGGTTAGAAAAGATGAAGTCATGAAATTTGCATACAAGTGGTACTACATGGAAAGTATCATGTTAAACGAAATGAGTCAGAAAGAGAGGGATAGACATAGAAAGACTGCATTCATCTGGGGAACATAAAGTAACAAAATAGGAGACTAACATCCAGGAATGGCCAAGATTAGTACCAGGAATTTTGCTCCATGGCTTGGAGCCCAGCCACACATGCTAGGGGAAAAGGCAGCTCAGATAGAGAAGGGAGCACCAAATAAAGGGTGTTGGGAGGATCCTCTCGTGATGGGAGAAGCGTGCTGAAAGTAGACTATAGACCAAACATGATTGCCACTCAATGCCTCTTTTACAAACCACAACATCCAAAAGGAGAGAGAGAACAGAGGGGAATGCCCTGCCACAGAGGCAGGGTGGGATGGGGAGAATGGGGGGTGGGAGGGATACTGGGATCCGTGGTGGTGGGAAATGGGCACTGGTGGAGGGATGGGTATTTGATCATTGTATAATTGAAACCCAAGCACAAAATTTGTAAGTCTACAACTGTACCTCATGGCTTCTCAGTAATAATAATAATAATAAAAGAAACTTTTCTCGTGTATCTCCTGCTCAGGGATAGGAAAAATTAACGTTGTCAAAGTGGCAATACTACCCAAAGTATTATACAGATTCAATGTGATTCCTATACGGATACCCATAAAATTCTTCAAAGAAATTGATCAAGCACTCCTAAAATTTATATGGAACAACTAACGCCCATGAATATTAAAGCCATTCTTGGGAAAGAGATGTGGGGAGGCATTACCCCCTCGAACCTCAAACTCTACTACAGGCAGTAATAATTAAAACAGTATGGTACTGGAACAAATGTAGGGCCGCAGACCAATGGAACAGAGTGAAATATCTGTACACACAACCTCAAATGTATGAACATCTAATCTTTGATACAAGAGCAAGAAATGTGAAGTGAAACAAGTAAATCCTCTTCAACAAATGGTGCTGGCATAACTGGACAACCACATGCAAAAATGGGCTTAGACCTCGACATAACACTATGCACAAAAGCCAAATAAAAATGGATTAAATATCTCAACATCAGGCCAAAATCCAGAAGGTACATTGAAGACATATTCGGCAAAACCCTTCACTATATTGAGGCTAACGGTATCTTCAAACATGACACTCCACTGACCAACCAAGTGGAAACCGAGATAAACAAATGGGACTATCTTAAATAAAGAAGCTTCTGAACCTCAAAAGATACAGTGACCAGAATACAAAGACAATCTACAGAATGGGAAAGGATATTAATCCAATACCCATCTGGTAAGGGGTTGATATCAAGGATATACAAAGTACTGAGTGGTAGAACTCCACAAGAAGAAAACATCCAACCTCATCAAAAAATGGGGTTATGAAATGAACAGAAATGTTCTCGAAGAAGAAATTAGAATGGCTAAAAGGCACATGAAGAAATGCTTTACATCACTTATCAGGGAGATGCAGATCAAAACAACAATGAGATATCATCTCAAACCACAGAGACTGGCCCACATCCAAAAGAACAAAAGCAACCGGTGTTGGCACAGATCTGACAAGAAAGGGACTCCCCTTCACTGCTGGTGGGAATGGTGACTGGTTCATCCCTTTTGGAAAACAGTATAGATGATTCTCAAAAAATTAGAAATTGAGCTCCCATTTGACCCAGCAATACTACTCCTGGGAATATATCCCAGAGAGGCAAAAAAGTACAGTCGAAATAACATCTGCACTTCTATGTTCATTGCTGCATTGTTCACAATAGCCAAAACTCTGGAAAAAAATCTGAGTGCCCTAGAACAGATGATTGGTTAAAGAAACTTTGGTACATCTACAACAATGGAGTACTATGCAGCTGTTAGAAAAGATGAAGTCATGAAATTTACATAAATGCGGTACTATATGGAAAGTATCATGCTGAGAAAAATGAGTCAGAAAGAGAGGGACAGAAACAGAAAGATTGCATTCATCTGAGAAATATAAAGTAACAAACACTCAAGAATAGCTGAGGAAAGTACCAGGAGGTTCACTCCATGGCTTGGAGGCCAGCTGCACATACTAGGGGAAAAGGTAGCTCAGATAGAGAAGGGAGTGCCAAGTAAAGGGTGTTGGAGGATCCTCCCAGGATTGTAGATGCATGCTGAAAGTAGACTATAGACCAAACATGATTGCCACTCAAGGCCTCTTTTGCAAACCACAGCACCCAAAAGGAGAGAGAGAGAACAAAAGGGAATGCCCTGCCACAGAGGCAGGATGAGATGGGGGGTGGGTGGGAGAGATACTGGGATCATCGGTGGTGGAGAGTGGGCACTGGTGGAGGGATGGGTACTGGATCATTGTATAATTGAAACCCAAGCACAAAACTTTGTAAATCTACAACTGTACTTCATGGTGTTTCACTAAGAAAATTAAAAAAAAAAAAAAAGAAACCTTTCTTTCCCATTTTAGAAGTAATTTCTGAATCCTTGTTAGCTTCCCTTGGTCTGTGGGACTGTTAGACAAGTAGTGCTTGCTTCTTCTACAGTATGCTTTGCTCTGTACATTTCAGTTTCTTTTTCAATGATGACAGCTGAGTTTTTTCATAGCCCTTCAATAGGTAGGCCTAGTCTCTCTGGCTCTTTGCAGACATGTACACTAATCCCACCTCCATAGGTTTGGCTTCAGAGTGAAAAAGTTGAGTTCCTGTTTCAGAGAGTTTTGTGACTTGGAAATTTTAGATTATGGCAGTACATGAGAGGGTAAATGTTCTCCATCCAGTTACTAACACAATTCACTATAGACAAGACTCCCCCTGTCCTGTGAGAACAGGTCAGGCAGATCCCTGAAAGGTACCTTAGGCTGTAGTATTCCAGTTCTTTCTGTAGCTTACCAGCCTAAACTTATTTCATTCCCATATCCTAATTATACCAATAGAAACCTACTTGTATAACATTTTCTGTCTACCACATATGATTACATACGTTTCCCTAAACTCAAACTTTTTGTCACTGAAGTTTACTTTAGCATGCTTGAAGCTCTCAGGCACTTTTCATTATCCTCATAGTTGTTTCTCCTGGGAAAATGTATAACATACCTTTTCATCTGGAAACAATATGACTTTCCAGGGAAAGAAAAAGAAAGCAATCTCAAACTCTGGACAAGTCCTATTCTTGATGTTAATGTATACTAATATGGGACAACAACTATATTTGAGATTTTCTTTTTTTTAAACACTCTGCTTGGCCGTGGTGTTATTCTTTTGTCTTTACAAGATTGCTATGAGGTAAAGTAGATGTAGATTAGTGTTTATAGTGGGCTGGAGTGATAGCACAGCAGGTAAAGTGTTTGCCTTGTACACAGCCGACCCGGGTTCAATTCCTCCATCCCTCTCGAAAGCCCAGCAAGGTACTAAGAGTATCCTGCCCTCACAGCAGAGCCTGGCAAGCTCCACATGGCAACATTCAACATCCCCAAAACACTAACAACTAGTCTCACAATAGAGACAATACTGCCTGCTTGAGCAAATTCATGAACAATGGGAGGACAGTGCTACAGTGCTACAGTGAGAGGAAAGTAACAGCTTGCTGACTACACTCTCTGGCATATAGAAAATTATGTGCAGTTTTTAAATAACATGAATACACCAAGTCTTCCCCATATTTCATATGGGTTGAATCATGGCAACCTCTTGAAGTTGGTGGCCTCTAGACCACTGACCTCTATAAAAATGATCGTCTCTACTTACTCTCCCCTTGAAATCCACCTCCCTCAATTAAAACAACAGAGAATAACAAAGTTTAACACTGTAGTAATTAAGTGTGGTCATTGATTAAATTGATTATATATTTTTCGGGTCCTGAAAGTTGTTGAAGCTCAAAATATGACCCTTGTGTTTGAGATATTAAAGTTTCTTGGGTCAAACAATATTTGGACCCGGAATCAGATGCGATTGAGTGTTGGGTGACTTAGTGTTTTGAGAGTTCAGTATGAAGAAGGAACACAAAGGGTTAAACAGATAACCAGACTATGACCAGTGAATAAAGTCAGGAACTGCAATGGAAGAACTATGTGAACGAACTAGTCTGGGAGCAACTATTGAGCAAACTCTCAAGAGGGAGGTGGACAGGCACTGGTGGAAGAACAAAAAAGAGGTGTACTATTATCAAGAATTTCCAGATAAAGAATTTCATTCAAAATGGTAGGCTAGGGATACTTAAACAACAAGCAAAGGAAACTGGTTTTGATAATTTTTATTGGAGTTTTGAATAAGAAAACAGTGAGATGCTAGAGTTGCTTGTTTCATTCAAACTGGTTATGCTCTCTCAAGAGTTTTTGTGGCTATCTCTCTCTTGGCGTTCCTCGCACATTCATGGAGGTGCTGTACCAGTCGATCGTATTCCTCATCAATGATGTCAACAATGGCATCTTCCCATGTTGCTGCAATAGTGCCAAAGAGCTCCCAGTTGGTGGTCGTTCTGGGAGTTCTCTTTTTAAACTTTGCAGCCCTTTCTCCCCGCTGTGTGAAGTAGAATTTTGCATGAAGGAGACGGTGGTCCAATCCCGTTCGGAATTTTTGGGACAACAGCGACATTGGTCAGGCAAAACTGTCGATTGAATATGATGTGGTCTATTTCATTGTGTAATCATCCACCGGGAGACTCCCATGTCCAACGTTTAGATTCTGCCTTCTGGAACTGTGAGTTACCGTGGATGGTCTTAGTTGACATGATGAACTCAGACAGTCTCTCACCCTGTTCGTTCCATTCTAGGCCGTGGGTCCCAATGTGAAGTTCTTCAGCTGATCTTCTCGGTCCTATCTTGGCATTAAAATCACCCACAATGATCTTGTAGAAGGTGTGGTCTTCTTTATAGAACTTCTCTAGCTCCATGTAGAACTTCTCGATTTCTCTTTCATCATAATGAAATGTTGGTGTGTAGACAACGAAGATAGAAACTGCAGACAGTGAGCCACATCTATTCAAATATAAACGTCCGATTCTGGTTGTTAGGCATTCGAATGAATCAATGCTCATGGCCAAGTTTGTGTTGACAAGGACACCGATGCCTCCGACACCTCTTTTATCGCATGTTACGAGGAACAATTCTTCTTCAGTGTCGAAAACGGCATGGTGAGATTCATGCCTTCTTGTCTCGGTCAGACCAATGATGTCATACTTGATCATTCGTGCTTGTACCATCAGGTCCTCGATGGATGCATCTGATGCTAGCGTACGTGCATTGAAAGTACAGACGATCATTTTTGTCATCTTTTGTTGTGGCAGCCTAGTTCGGCCTTGAGATTTTATCGGCCTCTCCTTTCTCATCCTTCTCAGTGTTGCCATGTCAGTGAAGCCTTCAGGGTCAGGTGAATGAGACCCATTGTACTGGTTTTGGCATATCGAATACACAACGGATAGCTTGCCAGGCTCTTCTGTGCAGGTGGAATACTCTCGGTAGCTTGCCAGTCTTTCCACAAAAAAAAAAAAAAGACTGTCTATGAAAACTCTTGAGCTTATTTGCCAGCGTGGTTTGGCGCATGCCTCAGGCAACCGCAAGCTAATGTCTGAGCTCGCAAAGCAGTGCAGAGATGCGATCAAGGAAGACCTCAAAGAGAGAAGAGCAGAAGTGCTGGTAGATGCAGCAGAAGCCAGGAAAAGTATTCGTGACGCCCGCCTGTCCTTCGCCAACTACAAGACCTCCGACGTCCTGATGGATCCATCACATCCTCCAGAACGACAATGGAGAAGATTATCCATGACTTCTACTCAAATCTCTTTGATAGCCATGTCCACTTGCCGACATACCAAATTCCACAGGATGGATATGTCGTTCCCAACGTTCTCCCTTCCGGAATCCGACACGCCATTTCGTCGGTAAAGAAACAAACAGCACCTGGCCCAGACAAGGTCAGACCTGAACACCTGAAGAACCTGTCATCAGTACTCATCAATACACTGACTCGGCTCTTCACACGCTACCTGTCTGAATGCAAGGTTCTGTCCCAATGGAAAACCAGCAGGACCATACTACTGTTCAAGGAGGGAGACATCCATGACATTGGCAACTATCGCTCGATCTGCCTATTGTCCGTCATCTACAAGTTGTTCACTCGAGTCATCCTAAATAGGATTGGCAGAACACTAGATGAAGGACAACCATGTGAGCAAGCCGGGTTCCGCAAAGGATTCAGCACCATCGACCATATCCACACGATAACCAAGCTCATTGAGGTTTCTCGGAAGTTCAAGATGCCGCTCTGTCTAACGTTCATTGATTTAAAGAAGGCCTTTGATTCTGTTGAGACAGAAGCGGTCATTGAAGCCCTAGCCAATCAGGGCATTCAAGCCCAATACATCAAGATCCTCTGTGAGCTGTATTGTGGATTCACTACCAGGATCTCACCATTCTACAAAGAAGGAATCATTGATGTCAAGAGAGGGGTTTGGCAGGGTGATACCATTTCACCAAAACTCTTCAGTGCCACCCTCGAGAACATCATGTGAAGACTGGAATGGGAAGGAATGGGAGTGAAGATAGATGGTGGGCAACTACACCACCTCCGCTTTGCTGATGACATTGTTTTAATAACACCAAACATCAGCCAAGCGGCACAAATGCTGGCCGACTTTGACCGTGAGTGTGCAAATGTAGGACTACAGCTGAATCTTACGAAGACAATGTTTATGAGAAACAGCCTCGTTCCTGACGCCCCATTTGCTCTCAACGGAATGACCATCTCCGAATGCAACAGCTATGTGTACCTAGGTCGAGAAGTCAACATGACAAATGACCTGGCACCCGAGCTGCGCAGGAGGAAGAGAGCGGCTTAGAACACCTTCAAGAACGTCGAAGAAATAACTAAGAGGACGAAGGACCTCCGGCTCCGGGCACATCTCTTTGATTCCACTGTTCTTCCTGCATTAACATGTGCCTCAGAGACCTGGGCCCTATGTAAACAGGATGAGAATGCTATTCGGGTCTCCCAAAGAGGAATTGAAAGAGCGATGCTTGGAATATCACGTTTCACTCAAATGAGAGAAAGAATCCGGAGTTCCGACATCAGTCGACGATCAAGAATCAGGGACGCTGTCTCGTTTGCCAAGGTGTCAAAAATCAGATGGGCTGGTCACCTAATGAGATTTAAAGACGACTGCTGGACTCGAGCTGTTACTGACTGGATTCCACGGATTGTCAAAAGACCGCGTAGCCGCCCACCTACCAGATGGTCAGACTTCTTCATCAAGATCTTGAATGATCAGTTTGAGGCTCTTCATGTTCCCAGAGCAAACAGATGCCATTGGGCTACACTAGCACACGACAGGGACAAATGGAGATGTTACTGGCGCCCGCTCAAGCTAATCGACGACTAACGGGAAGTTAAGTGATTAAGTGATGCTCTCTCAAACATTCAAGTCTTACAAATATTAGGACTTCTGTCTAATGTTTCAAATCGTATTTACTTATTTATTCCAGAAAGTTCTTACATATTCCTCAGAGAATAACTCCTTGCTTTGAAAACAATGCAAACTTCACCAGAGAAAGTTTATTTCTCCCCCCTCAGATTTACCAAAAGGCATTTGGATCCTTGAACAGAACATTCAGACTTTTTGACCTACCACTCATTCTCTTGTCAGAAAAAACAAATAAACAAAACACTTGATGCCCCTCTGGATCTTTCTCTTCTTGAGAGAGTTGCACCTGAGGTTACTATTGCCTTCCCTAGATCCTCCCAGCAACCCCAGAATGGGTAGTATAACTCACGTTTAGAAACATTACGTCCTGGAAGATAAAGCATGTGCTGACTTCCTCATTGTGCTATCCATTTGTAGCAGTAGACCTAGGCCTATTGGTGGATGATTATCCTAAGACTCTATGGCTCATTGAGAGCATATTAAGTAGAACTGCTTATGGTTTATTGAGTGTTTGCTCTGGCACAGTACTAGATATATTAACTGGTACTTTACATATATTAACATCATTTCTAATTCTCTCAACCATTCAACAGGTCTCTATTATTCTATGTAGAGGAAATTACAGTTTTCCCAAAGTACAGTTATTGAATGGCAGGAATATTGGCCTCTAAAGTCCTTTATCCTTCTTTGAGTTATTTTTATTTTTCTGTCTTTTAAAAGCTTAAAGCATCTGTCACAGTGTATACAATGCTCAGTGAATATTATCTATCTATCTATCTATCTATCTATCTATCTATCTATGAAGTACCATCTCCTGCCCCCATGCCAGGCTGTCTTCACCAGGGCCCCTGGGAGTGGGGCTGGTTGGGTCTCCCTCCCTGCCCTGAGCAGAGTCCCGGCAGCCAAAGACCTCTGGAACCCAGTGACAGCCATACTCAAGGCTACTCTCCACACACTCGGATGAGCCTCACGCATGAAGGAACCCACAGAGGAACCCAGGTGTGCAGGAGCCAGGACTGAGATCTCCAAGCCTGCTTGGTTTGGGACTGGGCCTCCTCCACCACCATTTTCCAGTAGCTAGGCAGTCACACCCACAAACTCCCCCCAGTAGCCATGTAATCCCGTCAAAGGCCAAGATCCAGAGACTATAAAACAACAAAGTTCCCAGAACTCTCATAATCTAGTTCTCCCTCTAATAGAACCGAGCAAGCTACCAGTATCCTGCTCACAGGGCAGAGCCTGGCAAGCTCCCCATGATGTATTCAATATGCCAAAAGCAGTAACAATGATGAGGTTTCATTACCCTGACCCTGAAAGACACTCAAATGCGGCACTGTTGAGAAGGAAGAGTAAAGGGAGGCTGCTAAAATCTCAGGGCTAGGATGAATCTAGAAGTTACAGACGCCTGCTTGAGTGAATCGATGAGCAACGGGATGACAGTGATACAGTGATACAGTGATGAAGCACCATGCACTATATTAGTGAGATAACAAGAAAAAATACAGAAAAGCAATAAAATGCTGGGCCTAGAGACCTTTCTGTGGTCTTTACAAAGACTGACTGTTGTTTCCCACTGTGCACATGTACACATTTTGGTGAGACTAACAGACACCAATCCTATAGAAGGACTCCGTGTTTGTTTCAGCCTCCCAGGCTGAAGTGTCTTCTTCAGTATGCTGAAGGAATTGTACTAAATGATTACTGTCTTCTTCTACCTTTATATAAATCCACACTGTAAGACAAATACATTTACTCTTCCTGGAAGCTTTTTACAATGGAGACACTTATCAATGGAGATGATTCCTTATTTGAAAGAATACTGGGCAGGGAGGATTACTTGTAAGCAAAGATGCAGGCCAGCAGTTTGGTTTCACCCCTCAGATCTCTAGAGCTGACTTAGTTGTCACAACCATAAGTATCCTCTGCAAAGTATCTCACACACACCTCTCTCTTAACATACTTCACACAGCACTGTTCTGATTTATTTTTTAGTTTGTTTTGCTCATATCTCTAGGGTATATCAAGGGCAAGAAACTGTTTCATCCTTGAATATCACAATTCTGGCACTAGTCAGAGCTAAAATATGTTCTGGATAAATGAATGGATCTGTTTATATTTTTTTAGACAAATCTTTAAAAAGCACACATTTTTATTTGGAAGATATAGTTTTCTAGCACCAATCCCATCACCACTGTCAACTTCCCTCTATCAGTGTCCTAGTTTCCCTACCCCGTGTCTATCTGCCTTCTTGACAGGCACAGTTTTAAGTTTGGTTGTTGCAATTTGGGTCTCACGCTTTTAATTTCATTGGTTCTTTGGTTCAGATATATTGATACATAGCAGTTTTAGGATTAGCTTTCTCCACTCATTAATTACTTTTCTTTTTCTCACAAAAGGTGCAGGGTGCTTTCCATATCTCTCTGAGTCTCATTTCACATCCCTCTGATCCACCACACTGCCTGCCTACCTTCTCCTGGGATTTGAGGAACCTTAGATATAGGCCTATGGCTCCCCAACCTCTCTCCTGAGGGAAATCAGGGACCTACTTTAACGCTAACAGCTGTAAAAGGCTCCCTCAGAATAAGCCTCCCCTCAGTAGAAACACTGTCTTATGGCAGATGAGAGAGAATTAGAAGGTTTTCAATTTAGACTTTTAAGAGTAATCATCATTGGGGCTGGAGCTATAGTACACCGGGTAGGGCATTTGCCTTGCACACAGCCAACCCGGGTTTGATTCCCAGCATCCCACATGGTCCCCCATGCACTTCCAGGAGTATTTCCAGAGTGCAAAGCCAGGAGTAACGCCTGAGTATCGCCGGGTGTGACCTCCCCCCCCCCAAAAAAAGAGTAATAATCATTGCACTAGGGGATAAAAGCTGTTATAAAACATCTGAAGATCTTTTTTTTCTTCAAATAATAGCTGGGGTCTCAGGGTAAGAAGGTAAGGAAGACTGTAGGAAAGTGAGGGAAGGAGAAGAGCTACAGAGACATCATGAAAGTGAGAAAGGAAAGGACTTAGGTTCTAAAGTGGAGGTCAAGGAACACCATTTCATTTGTTTACAAATTCATTGAAAAGTGATAAGAATTGTTATTCTGTGAACCCATTAAAAGTTATGAAAAACATTTTTTTCCTTAAAGTTGATGTTCTTTGATCCTGTGCCTGATTAATGAGAGTGTCAGTCTAGAACTCTACATGGAGCAGTAGTTTTGCTTCTATTCTGTTTTGAATCCTTTATTGTAAAATATATGTCTAATGCCTCATTTGCTGTAAAATCTATTTTATTGTGGTACTTAATTAATGATCACTTTGACCATTTGTGGCAAGTGGCCAAAAATTTATATTCTCTGGATCTTTATTTTTAATTGCCAGTGTTTCAGAAAAGCAGAATAGGTAAAAAACATATTAATCTGCCATAACTGAATAAACTAGAAAAATTGGCTATCTCTTTAAATCAAGAACTTTCCCAAATACCATTTTGCTTAAATACTAAAATAATATGCTATAAAATCTAAGATACATATATTGTGCATTTATTGTGTTCAGTTAACATGTGGATATAAAAATTGTAAATATGTGTTAAAAAGCAAATACAATGAGAAAGACAGGTGAGAAAAGGAAGTGACATTAAAAGGAAAGAAAGTATTGGTGCTTGCCGTTTTTAATCAGTCATACTTTTAAATGTATTTTAAGGTATATCAACAATAAAACTATGTAGATATAAATATTTCCACCAAATTTAAAAAAGGCATGAATTCCTTAATTTGGTATTTTTGTGGAAAGCCAGCATGTCTTTCTGGCCCCCCAAAACCTTATTTTTGATGAACAAAAATAACTTAAGAGGAATATACTGCTATATATCTTTCCAAATTCTTTCTATGACTTGGCTTCTGCTATGAGATCAGCCAGAGTCCTACTGTTTAGCTTGCAGATACCAGAGTTTAGCTTGCAACCCATAAATATGGAAAGTGCAGTTTGTCACTTGTATTTGTTTTACACTTACAAATTAGGAGACACATTTACTGTAAATATAGTTTGCATCCAGAGGTTTCAAAGTTAAGAATATGCACGTTCCAAATATCTTTGCCTTATTTATGCGGTGGCTACCACATTTGTATAAACAGAAAATTACTCCATTCATGCTTTATTACTTCTTCTTTTGTAACACAGCCTTGACCTCAGTCATCATAAATTGAGAAATAGTGGGGAACTAATGGAGACAGATGGGAATATGGCTTGCCATTTACTCAAATTGGTAAAGTAATTAACCTCAAGGTGCTGGTTTGCAAGAAAAATTGTTGGAATATCTCAGGACGTCGGTAAACAGACTCCTGCTTTAACCAGTTCTGACAACTGCATCATAAACTAGACTTATTCTGTTCAATTGACCTGTCAACGTCTTGAGTCCAAATAAAGATTTGTATTACAATGCACTTGCTGAGAAGTGGGAGAATACACTGCTGTTTCTCTTCAAATGGGTTGCTGTTCTCTTCCTGCTAGAAAGAAGCGGGACGTCATATATTCATTCTTCAGCCATTATATTCCTTAGAAATCTTCCATTACTGAGTGTGTGACAGCTTCGTGACAGCAGATGGTAGTCATTTGGCTCTAGAAAATGAAATGAGAAAACATGGGCCAGGCTGGCTGGATTCATTTAGAACAGCAGTGGACAGAGGCCAGATCTAGATTTTGTTTATTGGGGGGGGGGCATCCTGTCATGAAGCCAGAGTTATGTTGGTAGTATGTCCTTCCCTACAGATCATAGACGGGAATGGATTTCTGCAGATTATTTAATAAATCAAAGGGGGTTTTGTGGAATAGTGCCATTTGATCAAACTCCGATGTATTCTTTTGAAAACTGACAGATTTCATTTGTTCCAAATAGGCCCCCCTTTCTTTCACCCCATGCCTGTTTCTCTCTTTTTCAGTCTTTACTGAGATCATCTAGATTTTTCCTGTAATACCCACCATTAGCTGTTTGCACAACAGTGAGTTCAATCTTCAGGGCCCTGTAACTTCCTTATATGCAGTTGGGTCCCTGGGAGAAGTTGGCATCATTTAAGCATCTATGGTTGTTCATTTCATGAGTTTCAGTTTGTGGTAGAGGCAGTCACGATAAAAAAATAAAAAGCACTTTGTGGAATCACCATAAAATTTCTATGGAAGGCATATGTCATAGGAACATAAAGAGTAATTTTCATCTAAATACTTCCACTTATGATGAAAGAAAACTAAAAGTGCTCCATGGCATCTCAATGTGAAGAAAACTCAGCTGATTTGAAAACATTAAGAAGCTCTGGATCATTCTGTTAGCTTTCCTAGTGCATATACCTTTAGAAAAATAGTCATAAAATGAGAAGACCTTTCTAAACTATTCTGCTTCAGGAGAACAGCAATGAATAAGAATACCATGATTCCAAAAGTGGAGTAAGGCCAGGGCAGGGGAGGGGATAGTGGTGGTGGAAGCATTTTTGTCTAGGGTTTACTCTGAACTGGCAGACATCAGTCTTGTCACTTTATGTTCATCTAAAGACTCAAAAATGTGATTTTTATATAGTTATAGATAACTATACAGATATAGTTTCCTTGAGTGAGTGTGTGTGTGTATGTGTGTGTGTGTGTGTGGGTGTGTGTGTGTAAATGTGTGCAAAACCCTATTTAGAAGAGGAACTACTAAGTAATAGCCCATTTACTTATTTACAGTTTTTTATTTAAAATAAAAGTCAGTCTGATAATTCATAGAACTCTTCATTTAAAAATCCACCAATTTTCTGCCAAGTTTTGCCTACAACTTGAAGCTTCAATTTACAAATTTATGAAGATTAAAAAGAAAAATATTTCAAGCTAAGACAGAACAGAAATCAGGTTCACATAAATGCTCTGAGTTACTGAGTGAATCTAAAATCCTTTCTCTTTTTTCATTTCATTGTGCTTTTGATATGATGGTTAGAATAGTGTTAAGTTGTATGGTTTTGATGAACAGAGTTACTTTACCTATGCCACAACCTAGTGTCCAAAACCTTCTACCTCTCCTTGTGTCATTCATAGTTTGCCTCTTCCTTACTTCCTATGGTTCCTTACTCCCTTATGGCTTGGTGATCTCAAATCTTCAATGAAAGGATGAGGGTTGATCATCATTTGATATAGTCCTTATTATATATAAATATATATAAATACAAATGACTGAGATCACCTCATATTTATTCTTCTCCTTCTGATTAATTTCATGTATGCCCTCCAGTTCCAAATTCCAACAAACTGTAATATTTTATTTTTTCTATTAGTGCATGATATATATATCACATTTTAATAAACTATTCATTTGTCATTAACATTTGGATTGTTTCCATATTTTGACTAATGTACTTAGTGTTTCAATGAACATAGGTGTGCATGTTTCTTTTTGAATGAATAATTTTGTGTTCTTAGGGTAGATATCAAGAAATGGAATTGCTGAATCATATTGATGTTCTGGTCTTATGCTTTTTAAAAAAAAATTCTATGGTTTTTTCCTTAAAGACTGAAATAGTTTACATTCTAACTATAGGGAATGAGAATTGGTTCATTTTTTATCACATCCCTATCTCTGCCAATGCTGGTTGTTTCTAACCTTTTGATATGTGCCTTTCTCACTGGTGTGAGAAGATACAGTGTTGTTTTACTTTGCACTTCCCTAATAACAAGTGATGATGAATACCTTTCCTGTTTATCTTGTATATGTGCCCTTAGTCTAATGGATGGCACGTGGCTATCTTCTCATACTATCTTGCTAAAGTCTTTTTTCTTGATGACTGTGACTTAACTGTTATTGAACTTAGTAGGATAACTTCTCTCCCTACATTCCCAGGAATCTTTCTCTGAGGTGAATATATTCATATTGATCGTACTCTTCTTGTCCTGGTTCCTTGATGTTTGGTCCATTTTTCAAAGAAATAATGTTAAATGTTAACTTTGTGGTTTTCCTATATCGCCCAAAGTCTCCCAATCCATTTTTAATTTCCATGTTCTACCAAGGATTGTAGTTTTCAACCTATTGAATATTAGTTTCTTTTTAATTTTGCACCTAACTTCTCTGGTTTGTGGTCACATCCAAAAAGTGTTCATATTTTACTCCTTCCTAGGTTCAAAGGAGGCCATGTGGTGACCGAGATCAAAAATGGCCCTCCTGCATGCAAAGTCCACTAAGCTATTTCTCCAACCCTACATCTGATTTTCAGTGTGTTACACAATCATTACATGTATGTAATGTTTTTGGTAGATTAATATATTGTCATCATCTGATCACACATCTAACTATAATGCTTAATAACCAAGGTAAATCTCTCAAAACAAATGTTTACTTTGAAGAAGACAATGTTATGAGCTCAGCATGGCCAAATGTATCTTAGCACCCAAACTTATAAATTTCAAACTTAAGCAGTTGTGTACATTAGGTTACTATTTGTAGATTTTGATGCTAAGATTTCATTGTAAATTAAATTGAAGACTATATAGATGACAGTTCTTGGGAATTCTGAAGTTTATATTTTATGACTGATGATTGTTTTATTTAAAATGGCTGATTATGTCACACAGATTACAACAAAAGTGTTTTTTTCGGGTGTCTTATGCTCATGCCTATTTCCATCATTAAATTAACTATGAGTTAATGTGTGATTGTTAAAGAAAACACAAGGCAGCATTTTGCAGTGATAGCTAATGGATTAGAATGGCATTAAATATTTTCCTCCTGGCAGACATAACATTTTATAGTTTGGCTTTAAAATAGAGGGTAGTTTATATACGCTGAAATCTCATTCAGTTACTTCTCAGTTATTGGCATCTCTATACTGGCTAGTTCAAACTTTGTCATCAGCAAATGAGAGTGCATTTAACTTATTACAGGTTTTTTTTATTAGGGAAATGTTTTTAGCAGCCAGTAGGAGCATTGTAAAGTGAAACTAAACCCAATCTTCAGTGGGCATCTTTCCATAATTTTAAATGTCCAGGTGTCTGTCAGTTACATTTAATATGTTTACTTGCTCCCCAAACTACAGAAGTTAAACAGTTTAAATCCATTTGTTACCTGAATGTTTTCTCCTGTTTTAAAACATTTTAATTTATAATCAGACAAGAAGAACAGATGTAAGAGTTGTAATTTAATCATTTTATTGCTATCTTTGTATATTTTGAAGAATTAGGTATTGTACTCATGGGAAGTCGTATTTTATGCCTAGTTGGAAAAATGAATAATGTAATAATATGCAAAATGTAAAGTTTTAGAACTTCTCTACTGAGTAAGGCATATAAACTAATGATCTGGTTAAGGTCCCCTGTGCACCATAATAAATATGGACTAAATTTGTCATTATAGCTTTAGACAGAGGTTTCAGGCAACAGATTTAATTAAATCCTTTTTTAATATTCATACTTCTAAACTGCATAATTTCCTTCTACTGTAAAACTGAGTGCTATATTAAAACAAACAAAAACGGCAGATTACTAAATGGATATTAGCGTGAAGTCA
The DNA here is from genome assembly GCF_029834395.1 of Sorex fumeus. Classification (NCBI taxonomy): domain Eukaryota; kingdom Metazoa; phylum Chordata; class Mammalia; order Eulipotyphla; family Soricidae; genus Sorex; species Sorex fumeus. The sequence goes on along the minus strand of NW_026606155.1, from coordinate 61,440,976 downwards.
ATAAGCATTTAATTCTAGAGAGAACTCTGAGAAAAGAGGAAGCTTCGTGGATCTTGCTCAGGAGATCTTGACTTAGATCTGTGAAGCTTGTTCACAGAGGATTCTTTCTGTTTTCTTGCTGACTTTTGCAGGGCAGCTTAATTAGTTATTTGTGGAACTGATAAAGGGCATGGGGTTTAACACAAGAAGACCTTTGTTAAACCTTGAAGACTGATGATTAATGAAAACTATAATTCAAACTCTATGAGGAATGTGTTGATGACATTGAGAAAGTTCAGAATCTCCAGATACTGATCATTTTTATGGAAGGTTAAGTAATAAAGCCCCTTGCCCTCTCAGGTCTCGTCCCCTCTAAGACACTCACCCAGAGACTTCAGTAGAAGTGGTTCCCTACATAAAGCAACTCTGGATATTTATGTGCCAGTTTAAATAGCACTATAGAATTGTAGCACTGTCCTCCCATTGTTCACTGATTTGCTCGAGTGGGCACCAGTAACGTCTCCATTGTGAATTTACTGTTTTTGGCATATCGGATATGTCACGGGTAGCTTGCTAGGCTTTGCCATGCAGGCAGAATACTCTTGGTAACTTGCCAGGTTCTCCAAGAGGGATGGAGAAATCAAACCGGGTAGCCTTGTACCAGGTAAACGCCCTCCCTGCTATGCTATTGTTCTGGCCCTGAGCACTACCAAGAGTTATTCCTGGGTGCAGCTCAGGAGGAATCTCTGAGCAATGCCGGGTGTGACCAAAAAGAAAAAAAAAAGAAGAAAAGAAAAACTTTGCATCTCCTGGAGTCCAGAACCTACTGGATGAGTTTAGCAAGTGAAAATCAAAAGACACTGACAAATGCTTCCTAGTCCCAAGCACAGGAAGAATGCACCCAGCTCCCCCACACTAGGTGGGAATGATAGTCCCACAGGGAGGGTGTTTGCCTTACATGTTGCTGACCTGGTATTGGGTACCGGTACCGTCAATGCCACCAGGGGTGATTCCTGAGTCAGGAGTGACCCCTGAACACCTCTGGGTGGGGCTCAAACCTTCTCCCCCTAGAGGAAAAAGAATGCATCCCAAGGTCCCTTTGATGGGAGAAACCCACCCTTTAGCTTTCAATCCTTTGTAATCAGCCTATGGAAGGAGGCCAGCAAAGGGCCTGCCTGGGGACATTCTCAGTAGGACTCCCCCTATCCCCAACTCCTCCCAATTCTACCCCTTTTGCAACGCTCTTAGCCAAGGATTTTTATCTAGGTAGAAGCCTTATGTGAAGCAGGTTGGAAAAAAGGAAGGGCACACATATGCTGCTCAAGCCTATGCTTTGCTTGTTCCCATGAGGCTGAGCTCATGTGTTGGCCGCATCTCCCCTCTTGAGTTGTGTTACTTTCATATCCAATGCTGGGATATGTGTAGGGCTCTCTCCGCCCTTAGAAATGCCCAGATTGTCTCTTGAGCACCTTTACTCTCCACTCTCTCCCACTTTTCTCTCCTTCTTTCCCTTCAAAAACCTCCAAACAAAATCTGTTTTACTTCACTGCTTGTCTACTCCTGAAATTCTTTTCTGTGAGGTGAGACAAGAACTTAGTAATCCTGGGTCCCTCGTGGTGTATTCCATATGTCAAAAACAGTAACAGGTCTCATAATAGAGAAGTTACTGGTGCCCACTCGAGCAAATCGATGAATAACAGGAGGACAGTGCTATAGTGCATATCCTTACTATAATAAAAAACAAATCGTCATAGCCAAATAATAGCTCACTCAACATGTCTCAAAAAGAGACTTTCTCCTGCACACCTGCTGTACAATTGTTCTTGCCACTGATTCAAATTTTGAAGAATTTAATTCTAGCTGGTTAATCCTTCTAGTACTAAATTACTGAAAGACTACTCAGGGGCACAGCGGTGAAAGGACTTTCTGTTCATGTGGCTGATCCATTTGGAAACCTGTTGAATTCACCGCATTGTTGAACTTGAGCACTGTTTAAAGAGTTGGCCAAGCACAACTCTCAAGGAATAACTGGTGAGCACCAATAGCCAGTTTAAGTAAATTGAAAAAATTATTTGGAATATTTGCATTCTGTATAGGTTTATATTATCTATAAAATAACTAAATTTCAAATTTAGGGAGGCATATGTGGCAAGCATCATTAACTGACTTCATGATTATCCTCAACTCTCCAATTGCCAATGAAGTTTGTAGATCTGCTTCAAAGCTGATTAAAACCTCTGATAACACATCAGACAAGGTGTTTTGCCTTGTATGTGACTGACTCAGGTTCGATCCCCAGCACCACATGTGATCTTCCAAGTACCACTAGAAGTGATCCCTCTGTAAGAGCCAGGAGCACTACTGGACATGGCTCAAAATTAAAAGAAAAAGTAGAGCAGCTAACCTCTCTGTGGGCTTAAGAATTTGGTTGACTTGTTGATAGTTATAAAAATAATGACTAGCTAAGGCCAACAGAGTAAGTGGTGACTACTTTATCAATTACAACAAGATACATAAAGAAAAGTAAGACATACTCTTTTCTAAAGTAGTTCCCCAGTCCATGAAGATGATAAAAATATAAGCACAGAAATAACTAAAGAGCAATTACAAAAAACATATAATTAAGCATCCAAATACAACAGGCATCTAATATACTAAGTGGGTAGCAAAAGAGCAATGAAATTTGACCTGTCTGGGCAGGGTTCATAGACAGTTTGTGATTTTATCTGAACTCTAAAGGACAGAAGAAGTGAGACCATGAACATTGTGTTTTGGGGTCTGCTCTGACTTTTAAAGAAGTTTGTCACTGAGAAGCTATGGAGAAAATAACATATTGTGCTTCTATCCCACCCAGCACCTCTCCTGACCCTGCTGGCTGGCACCAAGGAGAGCAGTGAATAACCACTTTCCTGACTCTACAGATCTGATCCAGAGAAATAGACTATTCACTCTGAATTTATGTCGTGAAACAAGTTCACAGCTGATAATATGGTCCTGAAGTCAGGAGAAATGGATTCATTTTCATTTTCTAGGACTACCTTTGAAGTTGTTGAAGGAGGATAATTATTTTCCCTCTTCAAAGTATTTTCTCACATCATTTTCCTGGAAATGACAATCGGGCAGTGCCCCAGGTTGGCAAATCCAACCTGAGCTTGATGAATGCAATTCTGAACACAGCCCTTGATTCAATGTTAGTTTCCATGGCTCAGAATTCAGCTTTGCAAAATGAATTGTCATGTATTTTTGGCAAACCATTTTTCCCTTTAACTTTAAAACCAAAATAGAAAAGAGGTGAGTCCAAAATGATTTCAAGCTAGAAACCAACTTGGAGATGAAGATCACATTTAATTTGATCTCCTTAATTTGAATGAGGAAATCAAGACATCCAGTGCCCTTAGTGACAGTTTTCTATTGATTTGTTTGCCTTAGTTATATTTTGTCTTAGAAGCCAAACTCAGAGACACTTCTCTGAGATTAGCCTGAATATGTGTGCTAAAATACTTATCCTATAAAACAGTTTAGGCAATATTTTGTTTTAAAATACTAATAATGTGTTGATAACTCTCTTGGAAACAAATATCACCTTAAAAGAAAGCTTTGACTCATTTAGAGAGAGTAGAACACTTTGGCTACCAATCAAAAGTAATAGAGTCTGGATTTACTTGCCGGTCTAAAAATTAGACCAAAGATTTTTTTTTGCATTATTTTAAATTTATTTTTACTTATAATTGAATCACCGTGAGATACACAGTTACAAAGTTATTCATGATCTGGCTTCATTGACTTTCCAAGTTACTCGATATCAAGCACTGACGGGAAATGATTTGGGCAAGACTGGAAACATAAACGAGTCTCAATTGTTTCAGTTTGCAGGGAGTGGGTACTTGGCAGAGTCTAGAGGACCACTTGAGTTGAGGAAGCAAAGCTGAGAATTGTGGAGACTTAGATGGCTGTAATTCACCATATCAGAGATGAGAGAGCTGCTTAAGAGAATTCTAGATTTTCAGAGAGGCATTCCAAATGTGTATCTAATCACCAACTGTTAACATGCATAAGAAAGCAGGCAAGAATGGAAGAAGTCCCATCTGAAAGAATTAGAGATAGCCATGCATTCAATTTCAGCTTTCAAGTAGGGCTGAAAACACTATTTCTATTAGACTGGCTGAGAATGATTAGAATTCAAAAGAGCAATCCCAAAAGATGTCTCAGTGGCAAAGATTGTCTGGTAAGCACAAAGTCATAAGTTTAGACCCTGGTGTTTCCACAGTTACTGAGGTGATCTAGACAATTCTGCTGGTTTTAATCCCTAGCATGATGGGCCAGGATTATGAGTTGGTGGCTTAAAATGCTCATTTGTAAAAGACAAGGCCTTGAGTTCAAATTTACATGCTGTCCACAATACTGAGGAAATCCTGACAGTTTTTCTGTTAGGGATGCCCCCCAAGAAAGAGTTCCAAGGATAGCTCATTCAGAGATGCCACAGCAAGCATGAAGCTCTAAGTCTGATCCAGTGCCACATATGTTGAAGCAATTCTGACTGCTCCTCTGTGAAAATAATATGAACAGAAGCATTGGGTATACCAAAGGGTCTTTATTTGTAGCAGAGAATAATTATTCAGTCTGAACACTGTTTTAGTTTTATCTAACAATTCATAAAGGCAAAAAGCAAAGAGATCAAACAGACCCCAAGATTCCCAGAAAAAAAAATTTCAGTTGTAGGAATATAAACATATGCATGAACCAAAAGCACAAGACTTAGAATGTCACATGCAATGAAAAATACTGTACATAGAAAGAAGCAAGAAAATAGAGCCCAAAGTAACTGTGCAAATTAGTTTATCCAAACTTACCACAGCATACATTTTAGAATTATGAAACAAGAACATTTAAAGGATTATTCTTTTTCCTATATGTTCAACAAATTAATAGAGACATGGGAGATATCAAAGAAATCCATATTTGACTTCCATAGGTAATAAACACATTATGGACAAGATTAACAGTAAATTAGACATTGCAAAAAGAACTTGAATTTGTAAAACAGCAACAGAAACTAAAGCGAAAAAATAGAGAAAAGAGGCTTTAAAAATAAACAGAATCTTGGACTGAAGCTAAAGTATAATGGGTCAGACTTTTGCCTTACACACAGCCAACTTTGGTTCAATCTCAGACATCCCATATGGTCCATCAATCACTGCCAGGAGTCATTCCTAAGTTCAGAGCCAGGAGTAATCCCTGTGTACCACCAGGTGTGGCCCAAAACCAAACAACAACAACTCAGAAAAAGCCAGAATCATTAAATTGGGGGACAATGCTAAATAGCCTAAAATACATGTAAGCCCCTGAAGAAATATATATATTTCAGGGACATAAAAAATGATTTCCAAAAAATTCTAGATTTTATGAAACTTTAAACCAAAATTCAGAAAGTCAAATGAAACTCAAACAAGTACATGAAAATTACAGCAATGTACATTATAATAAATTGCTCAAATCCAGTGATAAAAAGAAAATCTTTAAAACAGCCAGCAAAAGCCAGAGAGCATGTGTTTTGCTTATGGGGCCTGGGTTATATCTCAACACTGGATGATCCCCTTGGTACTGCCGGGTATGGCCCAAACACAAAAACAGAATCAAGTACAAGTCAGGGAGAACAAAACAAAAAACCCTTACATATATAGGAATAAAGATAAGGATAAGAGGAGCCAAGGAGAAGCTCAGAGGACTGGAACACAACTTTGGCATACACTGGACCCCAGGTTTGATTCCTGGCACTTTGTAACCTCCTGAGCAGTGCTAGGAATATCTCCTGGTAATCCCCCACGTTACTGAGGAGGGCTGGAGTGATAGCACAGCGGGTAGGGCGTTTGCCTTGCACGCAGCCAACATGGCCGACCCGAATTCGATTCCTCCGCCCCTCTCGGAGAGCCCGGCAAGCTACCGAGAGTATTCGATATGCCAGACACAGTAACAACAAAATCTCCAATGGAGACGTTACTGGGCCCACTCGAGCAAATCGATGATCAACGGGAGGGCCTTTACTTTACTTTACTTTTACTGAGGAGTATCCCACGCATACACATGCTAAATAGCCTAAAATACATGTAAGCCCCTGAAGAAATATATATATTTCAGGGACATAAAAATGATTTCCAAAAAATTCTAGATTTTATGAAACTTTAAACCAAAATTCAGAAAGTCAAATGAAACTCAAACAAGTACATGAAAATTACAACAATGTACATTATAATAGACAAAATAAGGATACACAAAATAAGGATAAGAACAGATTTCTCATCAGCAGCTGTCAAACACTTTAAAATCATAAAAGAAAAACCTTGTCCATCTGGAATTCTATATAAATATATATGTATATATATATTCACAAAAGACTGGACAGCACCATAAGTGCAGCGTGAATAATAATGATTTTGTATTAATTTTAAACTACTTTAAAAGCAAAGATTATTCTTTGCATAAATATAGCTCAATGGCAGAGCACATTCTTCACTTATATTATACCCTGGTTTCAGTCCCTATCACCAAAGAAAGAAAAAGAAATACTAATTAAACAAAAATATTATATCAAGGCCGTGTGTTTATAGCATGTAAAATAATGGATGGAAGGAAGGAAGGAAGGAAGGAAGGAAGGAAGGAAGGAAGGAAGGAAGGAAGGAAAGAAGGAAGGCAGGCACACTGTTTTAAGCCTTTGAACTGGTATACTTTCATTTGAAGGTGTATCAGTGCCATGGGACATAAAACTATTACAAAAATGACAAAAGGAAGGGTTTGAGCTAAACTTCCAAAGGAAAAAATATAGAGCCATTAAAAACTAATGTTTTTTGATGTATTTGTTATGCGTGAAGCCCTATTATGAACAGTATTGTAAACTACAATGCCTAAAAAACACTTTTTGGTAATACTATGTTTATTCAAACAAGGGCTGGAAAAAAATAAAGGGGATACAAATAACAAATGTTACAAATAGAAAATAAATGACAAGCAGATAAAGAGCCAGCAATATTAATAATCACAGAAATATAGTTTTAATACACATTTTTTAAAAAAAATCATTAAATTGGGTTTAAAAAATAAGATATAACTATCTTTTGTCTATAATAAATATTTCAAATATGATGACAAAATAAAATAAAGTAAAAATATAAAAAGAACATACTATATAATATTGACAAAAGACTGGCTATGTTAATATCAGACAAAGTAAATTTCAGAACAGAGAATATAGCCATGGATAAAGAAGATCATTTATAATTTAAAAAGGGATCATTTCATAATGGGACACAACCATCTCAAATATTTATACATTTAATTATACACATCCAAAATATGTGAGGTAAATCTGATAGAACTTCAAGGAGAAATCAATAGATGTACATTATAGGTGAATATCATAATATTATTTTCTTTTAGTAGGGTGTAAATGCGTATTCAGCCCATACCTGGAATGCTCAGAGACTATTCCTGGATCTGTGCTCCAGAATGACCCCTGGAAATACCCAGGTTCCATATGTGGTGCCAGGGACCACATATGATGCCAGGGATCAAACCCCGGTTGGCTATGTGCAAGGCAAGTGCCTTATCTGCTGTACAGTCTCTCTAGTCCCTGACATTTATTTTTAAAAAGCAACTCCACTCATCAACATCAGAAAACATGTTTTTTTCAGGTTTCCATGAAGTATTTAACAAAGTTAATTATGAAGTACATTTAAAATCATGTCTTTATATAAAATATGTTCTATGATCACAAGGGAGATCAATTATAAATTATAAAAGAGACACCTGTGTAAAAACCCAATGTATTTAGAAATACTTCAGAATAACTCATGATTTAAATAAGCTATCAAAAATGTTAAATGTATTAGAATGAAATAGAATGAAATAAAGATGAAAATACAACATATCAGAGTTTACAAGACACCCCTAAAGAGTGGTAAAGTTTAATTATAGCATGAAAGCCATATATAAGAAATTAATACAATTCTTGTTGACAGTTTCTATCATATAAAAGTAAGGAAAAAATGCAACCATTTTACTAACCCAAATAAGCCAAAAAATTTTTATAATCATCAAAGTAGAAACCAATACAATAGAAAATAAAGAAAAGCAAAGAAGCAAAATACTTGCCCCGGATTTTGACAAGAAGAGAATGTCTGCTCTGACCTCATTCATTCAACAGTGTCCTAGACATTCTACCCAAGATTGTGATGGCAAGAAAAGGATAAGTCATTTTTAAGAGGGAAAAAGTTAAACTCTCTTTATTATTCACTTACAACATTATAATCAACATGGACAATATGACTAAATCCACAAAAGCCTACTTAGGACTAATAAGTAAATTTAGCAAAGCTGTAAGATATATAAGAAATATACAAAAGTCAGTTGTATTTTTGTATTCTACACATGCAATTAACATACAGAAATGGAAATTTATAATCAGCATTATTTAAAATAGCACATTAACTACTTAAATAACCAGGGATAAATCTGACAGAAGATAAACAACACCTAAGTATTAAAAAGCCATAAAATTTTACTTAGTGAATCTGGATAAACCTAAATAAATGGAAAGAGGATTATGCATCAAAAGATTCAGTAATATTTTGATTGTTTTCCCCAATTTATCTATAGTTTCAATACAACTTAAAAAATTCCAGTTATGCTCTCTGGAAAGAAAGATGGCGGCCGCACGGGAGCCTTGTGGACAGCAGGTTTGAGCCGGGGGTGGGAGCGGCAGGGACCTCATGGGAAGGGGGGCGTAATGGGCCGTCCTTCACGCCCGACCGAGGTCACCAGCTGCCCCCCACGAGCGGCTCTCCGCACGGCCATGACTCCAGAGCACAGAAACCAGTCTCTTAACTATCTAACTTTTAATAGAAATTCTTCCAGGGTTAATAAGTAAAATAGCAGAAATCCAATCCAATCGCGGCCACGCGACATCATTTTATTCTTAAACCAAGTTGTAGAAAGCAAATCATTTCACAATGCTGTTTCAGCAAGTCTGATTGGGGGGGGGTCGTAAACTCTAAACAATAATTGTGCATCTTCTATCGAAACAATGTATCTAGTCAAAGTAGATAGAGTATTAACTAGAACTCATCTGCCTCACAGGAATTGGGCGGGGTGGGAGGTGGGGTTCTATTGGGGTTCGCGGTTAAAAATAAGTATTGGTAAAGGCAAATGTGTTTGATATTTACATGACTGAGACCTAAACCCGAAAGCTCTGTAACTTTTCCCACAGTGATTCAATAAAGAAATAAATTATAAAAAAAAAAAATTCCAGTTATAATATAAAACGACCAACTAATTCTAAAATTTATATGGAAATGCAAGTACCTAGAATAACCAATTTTTTTGAAAATTAAGGTTGAGTGAATGACATATATATTTTCAAGAAACATTATAAATATATAGCAATCAATAAAGTGTAATATTGGAATAATATTCTATCAATATTTCAATGGAATAAGTTCACACATTTATTTAAAACTTTAAACAAATATACATAGATAATTCAATGAGAAGGAAGATTAGATAATTCAACAAATAGTGATGGAACAATTGCTTTTATTACTATTTTTCTCAAATATAAATTTATTTACTCAAGCTGAATCAAAGACTTATATCTAAAACCTAACACTATAAAGTGTTGAGGAGATAACATAAGAGAAAACTTTGTGACTTTAAGGTAATCCATCATATCTTAAATGTGACACCCACCAAAAGCATTATTCAAAAAATAAATTAAAACTTGAATTGAATTGCAGTAAAATTAAAAATTCTTGCTATCTGAAAACTAGTTTTACTGAGTTAAAAGACCATATTTCTAAATTACAAATGTGGCAAATCACTTTTATCCTGAATACATGTAGAGCCCTTAAAACTTAGTAATAAGGAAACAACCCAATTCTAAAAGGGAAAAAACATTTGGACAGCCATTTCATCAAAGAAGATATGCAGATGGCGACAAGTACAGGAAAGACGTTCATTAGGTAAGTGCAAACTAAAGCCGCAAAGAGATCCCTCTACATACATACCTACTAGAATAACTTATGTATTGTTAAGATTTTGTGCATCTAGAACTTTCATATACTCTCATACATGTTAATGAGAATGTAAAAGTGATTGTAAAAATTAGCAGTTTCTTGGGGGCTGGAGCAATAGCACAGCGGGTAGGGTTCGATTCTCAGCATCCCATAAGGTCTCCTGAACACTGCCAGGGGTAATTCCTGAGTGCAGAGCTAGGAGTAACCCCTGTGCATTGCTGGGTGTGACCCAAAAAGCAAAAAAAAGAAAACAAAACAAAACAAAAACAAATTAGCAGTTTCTTGCCTCTTTTGCAAACCACAAAACCCAATAAGAGAGAGAGAACAGTAGGGAATGCCCTGCCGCAGGGGCAGGGTTGGATGGGGGGTATTGGGGGTGGGAGGGATACTGGGATCCGTGGTGGTGAGAAATGGGTACTGGTGGAGGGATGGGTATTTAATCATTGTATAATTGAAACCCAAGCACAAAAATTTGTAAGTCTACAACTGTACTTCATGATGTCTCACTAATAAAAAATAAAATAAATAAGTAAATAAATTTATATTCAAACTACAAAAAAAAAAATACATGTTCCAATTATTTCACACCAAGTGAAACTATCCAGATTCTTACTGGATTCAACTATCCAGTAAGAATCAAGCCAAGTCTACACCAAGTCTTTCTAAAATTTTTCTTTGCGACATTGTTTCCTTGTCCTGCTGGTTGGTCCTTTGCAGCCTTGTCCCTCCTGTTCTACTGATTGCCTCCTAGTTTCATGCGAATAGCCCCCTATTTTCGTGACTTTCACCTGAGGCACTCTTTGGAATACCCTGGGGATCCACAGTAGGGTGGATATGACCCCTGGTTGAGGAATGCTAGTCTACACAGAGATTTGGATGAGGATATCATGGAAGTTTTATTTGAAGTAGTTAAAAATGGAAAATGTCTATACTCAGGCATTCGTCTCACAAAGATGTCAACTAGAACCATACAGACATAGTGCACATATAGAACTAAAGGAAAAAGTCCTCAAGGCCAGAGTGATGGTATAGGTATGGCACTTGCCTTGTATGTGACTGATCTGGGTTTGATCCCAAGCACCCCATATGGCCCTTCAAGCACTGCTGGGAGTGATCCCTGAGCGCAGAGCCATGTGTAAGTCCTCAGCACTGCCAAGTGTTAACCTCACCCTCCCTCCCGCCCCACCCCCAACAAAAAAGTCCTCAAAATTCAAACCCTTATCATATTACAGGATTCATTAACTGACTCTCTTCTGAGACAACAATATTTCATATTCATAAATGTTGGTCTGTGCAGTGACCATTTCATTGTGGCTTTAGTTTGCATTTGCCTAATAAATGTCTTCTCTGTATTTCCCTGCCATCTGCATACCTTCTTTGATGAAATGGTTATTCAAATTTACATGTGTTCAATTTCACCATTGAACTCTCCTAACCTGAAAGCTAACCCTTATCATTTTTTCAGTGAATTATTGTAATCGTTAAAAGAAAAGTTAAATTAAATTAAATTAAACTTAAATTTCAAATTAAATTTCCTCTCTGTAAAATATACTAGTATCACTGCATCACTGTCATCTGGTTGTTCATTGATTTGCTCAAGCAGGCTCCAGTAACATCTCCATTTGTCCCTGTCACATGCTGATGTAGCCCAATGGCGTCTGCTTGCTCTAGGAACACAAAGAGCCTGAGTTTTTAGCAGCCTCTCCTTACTCGTCCTTCCCAATGCTGCTGCGTTGGGGACTCTTTCAGGGTCGGGGGATGAGGCACATTATTGTTACTGTTTTTGGCATATTGAATTCATCATGGGTAGCTTGCCAGGCTCTACTGTGCGGGCGGTATACTCTCAGTAGTTTGCAGGGCTCTCCGAGAGGAAAAACTACAAAATAATATGATCTTTTGCCAGACGGACCACAAGGAAGGTTTAATGAAAAAATGTACTAGTACTGACCAAATATTTACTATGAAGTCATCCATAACTTCCTGATCTGACTATTAGGAGGGTTTGACTAGAGAAACTAGGTAAATGTTGTCAAAAACAAAAGTGGCTCTGCTTTTCTGAACTTTTTATTGTGAAAGACCACTGAATAGACAGACTTTGAGGGTATTTTTATGCTCTTCTTGCAATGCCATCTTTATGTACTTTGGATAACATAAATTGTGCCTAGGATCATCTCTTTTGCTCAGAGATTCCTTTTCAATTCATAAAAATAACTAGATTTTTTCCTTCTTACCCCCTAGTCCCAAGGAAGGAAATAAATTGAAGAAAATAAACTAAGGAGCTCTGTTCTCTTCTCAGTGGGCTTGCAGCATTAGCATTAATAGGAGCTATGAGTGAATCGGGAGGCAAATTTATCCCTAAGATGTAAGAGTTCTGCAGTTTGAAATTAGCTTCTGTGGGTCTCCTGAGTTCTGCAGCACCAGGGGCTAATTCTTATTCTTTTTCATCTTTCCCCTTTCTTCACTGGGTATGGGTGCCTCATTACACACTCTTCCTCCCATTATGGATTTGGCCTTACCAAGAGCTGGCAAGAACTTCCCCCCAGATATCTTGTAGCTGGTTAGGATCTAGGGCTAAGATTTGTTCCTTTGTTTTTAAAATCTTTATTTCCTTAACCAAATGTATTCTAATCAAGAAATTGTAGAGCCCTCAATTTAACAGAAGAATTATTGTCTAATCTTTTTACCATGTTCTGACTACCAAGTGAGTGACAACTATTAGCTTTTTATTTTCTGTATTAATGACAGGTCTTTGGCTGGAGTGATAGCACAGCGGTAGGGCGTTTGCCTTTCAAGCGGCCAACATGGCCGACCCGAGTTCGATTCCTCCGCCCCTCTCGGAGAGCCCGGCAAGCTACCGAGAGTATTCGATATGCCAGACACAGTAACAACAAAGTCTCCAATGGAGACGTTACTGGGCCCGCTCGAGCAAATCGACGATCAACGGGAGGGCCTTTACCTTTACCTTAATGACAGGTCATGAAGACTCCTCCCAAACCAAGATTTGAAGTCAGGTTTAGAACCCAGGAACAGGAAAATGAGTTTCAAAAAGACCTAAGAGTTTTTCTAGAAGGTGACTAATTGCTGCTGCTAACCCTGTTTGATCCCCAGCACCCCATTTGATCACCCAGCACTGCTGGGGGTCACTCCTGAGCATAGAGCCAGAAATAGGGACTGAGCACTGCCAGGTTTGGCCAAATGTATACCTTCTAAAAGACAGAGAGAAATTAGTTTAAAATCTTTCCAGTTAAAGATTATAAATTTATCAATAAAAAAGAATAAAATGGTATCTTAAACTACTCACATGCCAATCACAAGGTTACATTCTCAGACTAGCTCACTTCTGCTTAGAAACATTGTTTTTCCCCTGAGTATAAAATCACTAGATGATTCCATTTGCCTTGCCCAGAAACAATGTTTTATGATATTCCTCTCCATTGACTTGACTCTATTTCCAAGTTCCAGTGGAAAACTCTCAGAGCCAAGCTCACAAAATAGTTTTCTCTCCCTTTTTTCATAATTTTATAAAAAGGGTAAATGATTTCTTGCCAAGGTCAACAATTAGACATGTTCTTAGACTTTGAAAAAATAGTATCTTTATGGTTCTTTCCTTTCATAATTTATGAGTCACCAGTATTGGGGAATGTCATTTTAAATTGAAATTGTTGCTTATTCAGATTGATTGCCATGAAAAAAGAATTACAAGACCAATGTAACTGGAAGGATATGTTCTGTTTTGTTTTTAACTTTCCACCTAAAAAATGACACGTTAAAGCTTGCTTCTGTTCTAATCCTAGTATTCAACCTCATCTTATTGCTAGAAACTCCGAATGAAGCTGACCTTAACTTCTTTTCCAAGTATGCAATCACTAACTAGCCTAAAAGTAGGAAATGTGGATCGATACAATATTGAATTTTAGGGACATTTTAGATCAGGATTTTTCCTGAAGATTTTTTTAAATGTAGGAGTACTGCTATTTATTTAGCCACTGATTGAGCTGACTGAAGCAAGCATGAACTCCACATTACTTTTTTTTGAAATTTTATTTTCATAAAACTGTTCATAATAATTATTTACAATCAACATATCAATACCAATCTCACCAGCATCACACCTTCCCAATATCATTATTTCAAATTTTACCACCACCACCCAAGCCTGCCCCATAGACAGATGCTATGTAATTTATTTTGTATTGCTTATTATGAATAGTATGTGATATCGTGAAGCCCTGAAAGTGGCTGAGCAGTCATGGAATTCTAAATTTTTTAAAAATATTTGGGATCTGGAGGCATCTCTGTGGCGTGCTGCTCTCTCCTGAGGTTCATTTGTGAGTCCCTGAATTATGGCTGTTAATGTGCTTAAATGGTGCACAGAGGCAGTTTGTGGGTGTGACTGCCAGGAAACCGGAAGGGCAGGTAGATTGGGGGTGGTCTCCAATCCCTGATTCTGTGAAGCCTGGAGGTTTCCGTCACTAGTTCCGCATACCTGGGTTTTTCTGTGGATTCATTCTCATGAAAGGGTCTTGGGACAAACCTGTGGAGGTCAGCCGTGAATGTGGTGGCAATTGGGTCCTGGAGATTTGCAGCTGCCAGGGTTCATCTGGGGCAGGCAGAGAGACACACCTGCCCCTGTCTAAGGTGACCTGGTGAAATTAGCCTTGTGAGGGATGGGGAAACATCTTGGCTGCTTGCTGCTCTCTTCCAACACTCATTTGTGAGTCTCTGATTCATGGTTGTAATGTGCTTAAGTAGCCTTATTTTGATCTCTTTTGAGATTTTTATATGGGTCTCTGAAGCAAGGCTAATAAATGAGCTTGTATAGATGAGCCCGAGCTGATTTGTGAGCATGACTCCCATATACCTAAGGTTTTTTTTTTTTTTGCTTTTTGGGTCACACCCAGCATTGCACAGGGGTTACTTCTTGCTCATTCACTCAGAAATTACTCCTGGTGGTGCTCAGGAGACCATATGGGATGCTGGGAATGGAACCCAGGTCGGCCGTGCGCAAGGCAAATGCCCTATCAGCTGTGCTATCGCTCCAGCCCCACACATACCTATGTTTTGGCTATTCAATTTCTCAGGAAATTTGGTCCCATGCTGTTGGGGTCTAGCCAGAGGCACAACCTGAAGACTTCTTATGCACTCACCCCGCAGGTACAGGTTTATCTGCTGGGCGGCACCATACACCCTTCCTGAAGATTTTACCCAATATAATAGAGGGTTAACTTATAATTCTCTTTTAATAGATAACCATTGTGTTGGTCTTTATACTGCTTGTCCTAAAATTCTAGAGTGGTGCATGCTTCATTTTATGTATGCAGTGCTTTTTATATGAACTTATATGTGTCTCCTGTTTTTCAGTTCATGAGTGCTGACTGATTCCATAATTTGACCCTGTAAGCCATGAGTTTGTTTCCTCCTAGTCCAAAGAAGCCAAGAGATTTCCCTAAAAAACAGTCTAAAAACTGCCTTCTCATACTAGCACTTAAAAAAAAACTTAAATCACTATAAAATAGTATGTGTGAACATGTTTTCTAAATTAGCAATAGCAAGATAGAGTGGGACTAGTAAATGTGGAATAGCTGCTAATTCTGGGGAAACTATGATCTAAATAGACCATTTAGAGGTCACGGTGTTTCCTTTAGTTTGTGTTGTTTTTGTTGTCATTGTGGTCGTGGTGGTGGTGGTGGTGGTGGTGGTCATAAAACTGTGTGGTAAAACCAAATTGTTCACATTTCACAGGGAGACAAACTAGAGGAAAAAAGGTAAGACCATATGCCTACTTTGGATGTTTCGGAACCTGGGAATATTAAAAATACAGAATGAAAAGGGCAGCTTTCTCCAGAACTAAAAAGCCCCACAGGATGCTCTCTATCTTATTTGGTACTCAAAATATAGCTCATTTCCCTTGACTACATATTTTCCAGTTATTCATAAAAGTTCAAAGTATCTATAAATGTAAACTAAATCTCTGTTTAAGATAAATAAAGCTTTTTTTTCTTGTAAAAACTTGTATTATCAATGTCTTAGTGTACAAGAACTATATGGCTTGCTTATTTTTAAAGATCAACAAGATCTTTTGGTGAAATTTGGTTTATTTAGCATAATGTAACTTATAATAATACTATGAGAGGAAATCAGTGAAAAAATAATGACATCGTCTCTTTAAAAGATTAATTTTGAATTATGAATGAAAGTATTCTGACTGAAACATGAAATCAGGGAGACTCTCATGGCAGCCTCTGGGGCATGAATGTTTCTGGATTCAGTCATAGAATCTCTCTTTTGGTGCCCTCTGGCATGTCAGGGCATTCATATCCACAGCCACAGTGCCTGGATCCCACTCTCTGCTCCCATATGTGGTGTGGGCTGCTATGGACATTTGAGAGATTTTCTGAATTTCCAGTAAAATCCAGCAGATATTGGTCAGATGTCCCCTGTGTGGGAGGATGAAAAGTGGGGGTCTGGGGGAGAACCACCTCAGTTGAATCTGGAGAACAATGCAATCCCACTATTCTGCTCTTCTCTCTCTCTTTCTGCTCACATTTGTGGTCCAGGTGGCTCACTGCATCCAGCTGAGCCTCCTCTTTATCACCGCCCACAGTCTGCCTTCCCCACTCACTTAACCTGATGTCTTTTCCACCCTTCACTGGAACAGACTCTGTTTTCACCTCTCCAATTACATCAGCTTCCAAGCAGATGTTCTATGGCAAAGTTACAAAGCACCTACATCACTTTTTTTTAATTAATCAAATTTTCCCTTAGAGGAGTATTTGTTTATCTGGTTTTAAGAGATATTATTGCTGAAACATCAATGTATGGACTTTTTTGTTTTTGTTTGGGGGCCACACCCAGTACTTCTTAAGTCTTGCTCCTGGCTCTGCATTCCAGGACCATATATGGTGTTGGGGATTGAAACCAGGTTAAGAGGACACAAAGCAAGCACTTGACCCACTGTCTTAACTCTCCATCCCCTCTATGTACTGAATTTAAAAATCATTTTATGCTATTTGTAGGTAGTGGGTGGGGCTTTCTTATAAATGTGGTCTCTTATTTGAGGATAATTTTTACATTATCAGAGAAAACTATTTGAACTTAAAGCATGTTTCTGCCAAACTCAGGTGAAATTCCCCCCTCATAAACAAATACATAGTCTGTAGACTTTCATTTTTATCATGCTAAAACATGTCTATTAGTCAAGTTGAAATAAGAGGCATCCAGTAAGATAATATGACACATGCGTAAGCAATAAACTTATGAACCAAGTAAACCTTCAAAAACTGCCAGAAGAGGGGCTGGAGCGATAGCACAGCGGGTAGGGTGTTTGCCTTGCACGCAGCCAACATGGCCAACACAGGTTCGATTCCCAGCATCCCATATGGTCCCCCGAGCACCGCCAGGAGTGATTCCTGAGTGCATGAGCCAGGAGTAACCCCTGAGCATCGCCAGGTGTGACCCAAAAAAAAAAGCAAAAAAAATTAACTGCCAGAAGAAAATATTTGGAGCATTATAATTGGCCAAATTATGTTTATAATGATGTTTAATTGTTCAATGTTGAAATTAATGTCACTATGGAGAATATTCTAATGTTTTATATGATTTAGTTCCTAGAACAAGAAACATGAGATTTCTATCACATTTTTAACAAAGTACATTCATTAGAAATGAAGTGTCTGTCTTTTACATTTTGCTGTCTTTCTTTCTCCCCTTAAATTACTGGAAAGAAAAACAGAAGTACAAACCTGCAGGAACATACAAAATAAGTTTTTATAGAGCTTGATAGTTGTTTATGCTTGATAAATAATTATAAAATCATGTATTTAATTAAAACATTGAATTCCACATATATTGTATCAAATAACTGCCATGTCCAAATCAGTGGGCTTTTAAGTTTAGATAAGGTAGAAGGCCAAGAGCTTGAGTTTCTAGCCCACGTTTGTATTGCTCATAGGTATGAGAGGTAAGGCCCCAATAGTGCAGATTCACTTCAGGGTATGTGTTCCTCACTGTCTGGAAGTGAATGAGATCATTTGAGGATCAAGGATATTCTGGGCTGAGGTGATCCTTCTCTGGTATTGATGAGAAGACTGAGATACTGAAAATGAGTTCATTCCCTTTCCTTCCTGTGTCCAAAATGTTTTCTACCAATGAATCCTAGCCCATGTTCCCTCTCACTTTCTTAATCTGGAGAGATTGTTGCTTTCTGACATTGTGAGAAAGCTTCCCCATTTTTCTCTGTTGTTGCTACTGAATTAGCATTGTTTTCCCTTTCTCCCACTGTTCTCTACCATGATACTCTAGCCCCACTGGGGTCATGTGTCAGGCCCTGGCTTTAACAGGCAAAAGTCTGAGACCTCTCTCTGCCTCTTGTCCGTCAGGTCACAACATCTCCTGTGTACTTAATGGACCTCAACCTTTCCTAACCCCCAGAGTCAGAATTCATAAGTCCCTCTTTGTCAAAAGTATATCTATTCTCTAAGTTCCATTAAACCTCTCTACCTTATCATGCCTTTTTTGACCTCAAATCCTTCTCGTCTCTTAGAAATATCTATGCTGCTATGTATGTATATTTATTATAGCATTTTGCTTCTTATTAAGTAACTGCTATTTGCTTGTCTGTCACCTTTACCTGTTATATTCTAAGTTCCTTAAGAACAAAGCCTCCTTTCTCTCAATACTCATCATCTAACAGACTTCATGTTTTTTGGTGATTAAAAATCCAGGAGAAAACTAAAGTATGCTGAGTTCTAAAAAAGTTTTAGGAAAATCAAGATAATGAAATAGGAACCCATAAGTAAATACATGTATGTTAGCAGTTATTTTATGATACCACTGGGAACTTCTTTAACCAAGAGAAACTACTCTAATCTAGTTGAAGGCAATTTCTAAGCATTTCTGAGTTAAACTCAACATTAGGTTGTAATTCCTGTGGCCTTGTAGAGCCTAAAAATACTTATAGAAGTAACTCATTGCTAAATAGACATAATCAGTTTATCCAGAGCTTACTACCACCACCTACAAACCTGGTATAGTAGTTTGGTGGTGGAGATTTACATCCTTAGTTGTCCCCCTAAATTTTTGCTGATACTATGACTGACATTTGTGGAGAAAAGAAAGGATGGTGTCCAGGAGATGTGACATGGTTGAGCTGAGTGGTTAGACCACCATATACCTGGCAACCATACTCATCTATGACAGAATGATTAGCTGGTAAAAAAAATTATAGTTTTAGCCACGTGGGATCACAGACCTCACCTCAATGGTATAAACCACTGCAATGATTTTTAAGTCAGAACAAAATAGAAATTAATAATTCAGACCATAATATATTATAGTTATTTACAATGTGAAGAATAATGTGAGGAGGAACTTGAGACTGGCAGGGAAAAATGAACCACAAAAGAGGAAAAAGCGGGATGCAATGAAAAAAATCAAAGGAGAGGATGTACTAAAAATGGGCTTTGAAGTACATGCAAGAATTTGAGCTGAAAAGAAAATTCTTGGAATAGTAGACTTTAGGTGGTAGGGAGACAGAGATGGCAAAAAATCACAATAGAAATAAATAATCAAGTATGGGCCAGTGGTGAGGCATGTGCTATCAATAGGCAGTATATGTTGGAACTTCATTTTAAAACACTTATCATAAAAGCTAAGGAACTAAAATTTTATCTGACTAGAAACAGGAAGCCACTGATTGTTTAAGAAACAAGGAGAGGTTTAAATAAAGTAATACTAAGAGAGGTTAAATTTTGCCGTGGTACAGAGGACAATTGTAGAAGTAAGAAGATAGGCAGGAAAATGAAGGATTTACTATTGTCATATCTGAAAAGTTGATTGATCAAATTTGAAAAGCACAGTAAACTTGAAAAGGATTATTCTCTAGTAATTAAGAATTTAATTATCAATATGGGAGAGAAAGATGGAAGAGAAAGGGAAAACTCAAAAGTCATATCAGCATGTCAATCCTGCTATCCATCCTCCAGAAATTTGAGTTCCCATGAACAAAAAATATGGGGAAAGGAGATGATTTCCATTTACATTCTGACTTATCAATTATTTACTTTTTGGTTTTCAAAAACTAGGCTTTTTTCTCTAGCTCTTGAGCAATATAAAAATATAGCACAAATCAACTTCCTTATTAGGTGGATATCTAGTGACATGTTTAAAACAAATAAAATGAGAAGCTAAAAGTCCAGTTTCAGTAATCCCATAACTATGTGTTGCTTTCGTATACTCAATTTTCCGCTCTACATACCAGTCTACTTAGATTTGGTTTGCTTGGGAAAAAAGAAAAGCACATGAGACCGAAAGCTGCTTTCTAATGGTGCCACTTTTGTTTGATTTATTATAGTTTTAAAGGGAAGTTGGCCCTCAGGAGCCCTAGTTTCCAGTGAGCCCCATAGAGGGTCTATTCTCCCTTAACAAGGCACTACTGTAAGAGCAGAGTTAGTGTCGATTTTTCCAGTGCTTTTTTTTGCCAGCAGTTCCCATCCCTTAACTCAACCTCCTGGGATGAAGAGATTAGCTATTTTTCTGTGACTTATTTACTCCTTGACACTTTCCTTGAGCCTGCCAACTCTGGGGCCAGTTGTGGTCCTGACTTCATAAACTGAACAACTGATCTGTTGGGACTTGAGCTAGAGTGAGTACAGTTGGTAGAGGCCACCAAGCCCTCAAAGGATAAAGTGTTTTATATCAACTTAGGACACCATTAAGCTAGCTGCTCTTTCGGAAAGATGTTCTTGACAATTTTTCAATTGTTGAATGAGTTTGTGTTTACCTTTGACCTCTAGCTGATATTGGGAATATGGTAACAACCTGTAGAGAGGAACGAAAAGGCAAAGAAGAAGCGTAAAAAAAGGGAGAAAAAGAGAGGAGATGGTAAGATCACACATCCAGAGCAATTTCAGGTTTGGCAGTAACCAGACTTTGAAATCACACTTTCCCTTATTCTTCCTGGCTTCACAGAAGGAAACAGTTGAATCACTGCTGAGCTAGAACGGAACCTCCTGAAATGCCTGCCTTAGTGAGAAGGAGGGTCCTGTGCTTTAGGTTGGAACCCCTCTTCCATCAGAGAGGAACCAAGGTTAGCATAACTTTTCAAAGCCAGAACTATTTTCATTCAGAAATATGACAAGACTTTCTAGTTGTGACAACTGATTTGACAATGACCAGCGATTTAAGTCTACCTCTAATAAGCGAATTAATCTGAGCTAAAACATAGTGATCTGTCATGTTTAGAGATACCTCAACATCTGGCTGACTTGTCCTCTGTCAGCCTAGTTTGTCCTGTGCAAATCTTCTGTCAAGTGAGGAAAAGAACCAAGGGGAGAAAATTACATGGCAGTTTTAGAGTTAGTGATGAATTTTTCTCCCAACATACCAGCTGTGCCAGAAACACTATTTTTCATGGCATTAATCAAATATCTTGCCTGCAGCACCTTCAATTTCCCAAAGGCTAAAAGATGAATCTGTCAAAAAATTTCACTGGGATTTGCCAACAGCTTTTCTAAGCTCAAATACTAGTCCAGGCACCTTAGAAGTGTGAGCGAGGCTTTTAGACGTAGCCTTTAGGGAGTTAAAAATTGTATAGGGTAATTTTCCTTTACACTAAACAAAAAATCGAAGCCTCCATTGCAGCCAGCATGATCGAGTTTTCAAGCCTGGAAAAGAGCCAGGTATTCAAGCTTTATTAATGTATTCCATTTACTGACTCATGGCAAAGTGCTAATTTTTTGGTGGAATTTTGAAATTAAAAGGTTAAAAAAATGCGAATTGAAGATCATGGGATGAGCTTACTCTCTCAAGGGAGGAGAAAAAAATCCCAAATAGAAGGAAATTCAGAAGAAGAGAGAAAACAAAACCCAAAAAGCCACAAATCCACAACCCCCTAAAGATGCTGCTTGAAATATTGGCTGAGATTAAGATCTGGTAAGACCTGAGTGATTTTCACCACCTGTAGTTTTCGCTCTGTCTCTCTGGCTTCCAAAGTAAACTTGGCACATTTACTTTGTGCCCTTCAGGGGTAATGTGTTTTCCTGTTCATTGTCAGGGTTAATAGATATTTTAGAGTATCCACTGATGAGACAGAGGTTTGCTTTGAGTGAATGGGAGGGGCGATTTATTTTATAGTACCTAAAGCATATGCAATCAATGGGATAGAGAAGTGTCAAATTAGATATCTTGGAAATGGTACTCTTTAGGTTCTTTTCTTTCCTCTTGACTCTTGCTTAAAAGCTGAAGACTATTCTTTAATGACTTGAAGGATGGAGGGTCTGAGTTTTTGCCATTGACTTTCTTATAATATCCTCCAGCGGTTAAAGGGAAAAAGTGAGCTCCTCCCCTTCCTTTCTTCCTCTCTCCCTCCCGCCCTCTGTCTCTCTTTCTCTCACTCTCTCTTTCTCTCTCTCTATGAATACTCAGAAATAACTGTTGAACATAGCATCTCTGGGGTCTAGCTCAGCACCAAGAGACACAGCATGTCCCCTCAAGTGTTTGGCAAACAAATGGAATCATTAGATCAGCTACAATGTTACCAATTTCAGTAATGTGTTTTCTTCCTAACCCATCCAAAACACTGAAGTATCAGATCTTGCTCAATCTATGTTTTATGATATATGCTGTAACCTGATTCTACAATCCCATCCCAGAGAGGTGATAGTAATGATAGAATTAAAATTGATTCATTTCCTCCAATTAGAAAATTTTTAAGTGATGGGCTAGAACAGTAGTACAGAGGGTAAGGTACTTACTTGCACATGACTGACATTGGTCCAAATCACTTGTAGTCCCCTTTGCACAGAGCCAGGAGTAATCCCTGAGCACTGCAGAGTGTGACCACTGCAAAAAAAAAAACATAGGAAGCTTCACAATGAATAAATATTATTTGTCAAGAAAACAAAAGCAAGACCAAAAAGATAATGCCAAGGGTAAAGAACTTGCCTTGAATGTCTTTGACCCAGATTCAATCCTTGGCACCCCATATAGTCCCTCAAATCTTCCCAGAATGACCACTGAGCACAGAGCCAGAAGCAAGTCCTGAGCACTCCCAGGTGTGGCCCCCACAGCAACAACAAAACTGTGACAGGGTCTAGAATTGCAAGGCTATTTGGCTGGTGAGGGCCACTTGAGTTATTAATTAAACAAATCAGATCTCTCATAATTGAGAAAGAAAGGTTTATGAAATGGTTATAGGATTTGAAGAAGGCCTTAAAGATGTTCTAATTGCTGCACCTAAAAGGTGAAAGAGAACCAAGTACTGCCAGTTGTACATACAGCACAGAAAGTTGTTTCTAGAAACACTAGATTTACTGCTCCTTGAAAATATATATGAAACCTATGATATTAAGTTCAATTTTCTTTTTACTGTTTTAGTTTTTACATGCCATTTCTTTGATTCATGCATCTTTGATTCAAGTTTCTTATGTTGATAGAGTCTCTTTGACTTCTCAGACAGGGCATATAGCTCAGTAGAAGAGTATTAGTTTTGCACGCATGAAAGACCTTGAATTCTAATAGCCATCCCACACCCATCCCAAAAAGTCCTGCAAAACACCCCCAAAACATAAACATATGCATTTATCATATTTATATTACACATATGCATATGATATAATGTATCATATACATTTAAACAAATATAATGTGTATGATATTTCTAATATGTGCATCACTTTCTATTCTTCACTTGAGAGGAATATATGACTTATGTTTTAAATTTGCTGTGAAAATTCAAGACCTGTGGTATCATACCTACACCTATAGGTTTTGATCATATTTGTACAAACTCATTAATGAAAGCACTTCTTTGTTCCTGAAGTAGATTAGAGGAACAGGTGAGCCTGTTATTGCTTGTCTCTGATTGTGCTCTTAACCTATATGAAATGAGACAAGACTGAGATGATTAAAAAAAGAAAAACCCAAAGAGAACCTTGATTAGATGCACTTTAGCTCTACAAAGCAGTTTTCTTTTAATGATGGAAAGTGAAGAAAGTTTCATTAGTTCAGACAAGTATATGAAGTAAATTTGCTGCCTGCTGTGTGTGAGAGAGAGAGTGTGTACTTGCACACACACTGCTTTTAGAATGCACACACGTCAACAGGGATATTGCATAGCCTGAAACAACGAAATGGAACTGAATAGGGTGTTATTTTAAATCCATTCTTGTATAACCAAAAAAGGTATATTATTTGGAAGGACTTGATACTGGTGTATTTTACAATTTGACAACTTGGAACTTTGTAAACTGGCAATTGGGTATAGACGAAGGTATCCATTTATCTCATATATGTCTTGTTGAGGCAAAGCTGTCAGAAGAAATCTTATCACATGGTGCCCCATTTGTTTTCTGTGGTGATTTATGATGGTTTTGAAAAGGTCTTGTGATCCCATAGGCTGCCACGATTCTCTGACTTTTCTCTGTCAATGGATCAGATTTTTGACATTTTCTGAAAGCATTCAGAAAAGATTTGATAAATCAGCTTGTGGTGTTTATTTTAATTGATCTGAGCCCCATTCCTTCAAGTATTCATCAACTACAGTGACAGGGTCTGGATGTGCTACAGTGGAATGAAGGAATTGGGCCGGCCATGCTCCTGTGGTGATGATATAGATATTTTGTTGAAAGTTTATGTGCACCGACGAGAAGATGTCATAACTAATTTAGTATGTTGTAAATCTTTTGACACAGATTCTAATTCATAAATCTCATCCATCACATGTGATTCATGAAACGATAGACAACCTTTGATGAGAAGGTACTTTTGTCTGTGTTCCAAGTTCCTTACATTTTTTCTTATTCGAAAATAAATCATTCCAGAACAACAGAATTCTATTATGAAAATAGAATTTGAGGAACAGTAGAGGTTGTTCATTCTTGCACTTTTGTGCTCATATCCCTAAAAAGTAAAACATTCTTTGAAAATAAAGATGTGTTTCTGGAAGCATAAGAAGAATGATGTGTGCAGGCAAACATGTGAATATGGAAGAGAACTGATTTCAAAGAAATTGCTAAGATAAATGTTAATTATTTTTCCAGAATAAAATGACCTCAAATAAGATGGAATATGTTAATAAAGTTTAAGAGTCTTTCTTGTATTTTTATTTCAAAATAGGTTTTAAAAAATTAACTTTATAATAGACATGTTAGTTATAATGCCCCAAATATTTATTTTGTTCTGTGAATTTTTCAAACTTTACTTGGGCTATGAATTTATCCCTACAGATTGGCCTTTATGATTTATTTTTCAATCTCACTGATAAATAAAAAGGCAATAATTCTTCTTAGAGTGTCAACTATCTAACAAAAGAGTGTTCAGAAAATGGTTGTTATAGGTAAGCTTACTTAAAGAATGTTTTTCTATATTTCTGAGAAATCTAAAGTGAACATGAGGTGATATGTCATCTGATGAGCTTAGTAGAAAGTTAGTAATTCTGATCAGATATAAAAATGCCTTATCATTAGCAAAAAAAAAAAAACCACAAAGGGAATTTTAATACAAGTTGGTCACTTTGATGATTTGCATAACCAGAATGATACTAGTGACTATGGCTTATGCAAAAAGTTGCTTAAGACAAAATACTGCCTTCAAGAGCTTTCCAACTATGAGAAAAATGGTTAGGTAAATAAATTAACTTATGTGGTAGAAAAAAATACTTTGAGGTAAATATGAACTGAAATTTGGGGAATGTACCGTATTTACAAACATCTTGAAAATTTCTTGAATTAGGGAATAGTACCAAGGAAAATTTAGAAGTTGGGCTGGAGCGATAGCATAGCGGGTAGGGCATTTGCCTTACAAGCGGCCAACATGGCCGACCCAAGTTCGATTCCTCCGCCCCTCTCGGAGAGCCCGGCAAGCTACCGAGAGTATTCGATATGCCAGACACAGTAACAACAAAGTCTCCAATGGAGACGTTACTGGGCCCGCTCGAGCTCGAGCAAGTTTGGGCTTGAAGGAACTAGATGTGATATTTTAAAATATTTTTTCTAGATTACCATATAGGAACATTGAGAGTGTATAAAATTACATTGGTTGAGCTTAAAGTCAAAATGTATTTCCCCTACTAGATAATAGTCCACACACTTTGAATCATTTTGCATAAATTCTTTAAATAGGTTATTCATGATAATAAGAATATAAATCCATTTAAATCTTATAATAGAGAAATCCAATTTTATTTAATTATCTCCAGGCCCCATATTCATAAAATTTCTTCTGTAGGTAACTTGTAATTTTCAAAATTGGCTAATATACATTTTTATAATTATCTGTCCCTTCTGATAGATATAGTGGTGAGCAATAGATTTCCTAAAAGTAAGCAGAGGACAGTCAAAGAGAAAGATATACTGGACATAGGTAACTCACAAATTAGAAAAATAAACCTTTTCTTATAAGACCCTAAAAAAGACTCCAGAGGGTAAGAAAATGAAAAAGGAAAAGGACAAAAGGAAATGCATTTACCTTCCCCCCAACATAGACTCCCTCCTCTTAAAGTGCTCAAGTTTTAGAAATGAAACAGCTCCAAGATGGGAAAGGTCACCGAGAAAGAAAACACAGTGCAAAATGCCATATCTGTAATGGAAGGTAATTTGAAATAAACTTCTGCTCAGACCCCATAATGAGGGGAAAAGGAAACAAAGAGCTGGGAAGTCTAGTGTCAGAGTTTAAAATAGGTAAATTTTAATGACAGTGAAAGGTACAATGAACAGTTACCAGTAATCTGAGCTAGAAACGATGTGATGGTTATCTGTCTGTCTGTTCAGGCCATCACTCTCTCCAGGGGTTTTGCTCCCAATCTTCAAGTTCTGTCTCAGAACTATCCTGATTACTAATGGGTTCCAAAAGAGTAGGAAAAACATTAGATACAACATTTAAAATGCAGTAAAGGAGGCCCAGAGTTGAGGTACTTCAATAAAGCAGAACCATGTGAAAGAAGCTTTCTCTACAGCTAATATGAAAGGTGAATTCTCAGGGGAAAAAAGTATTTTTTTCTACAAACATTTATTATAATCTTTAATAGTTCTCCACTGTGCCAACATGATAAAGTTGCTAATACCTTAATAACTCAGGCAACCCTATATGATTTTGTTCTTTGATTGATAGCCTGCCAATGTAACCAATTGATAATGAACCTGATTTTCACTTACATGAAAATTTAGAGTAACACTAAAAGGATCAAACACTCAAATTCTATCAAACAGTTTGACAGATCTTTTAGTATTGATCCTCCCTCAAAGGCAGAAATGATATGTATGTGGTTGTAGCATTAATCAAAATTTCAGATCCCATTGAGTTTGTCCAAGTATTGGTCTTTAGTTATTTACATCCAGATTGCAGCTCAGGAAATGTATTGAGACACAAATGTGTTGCATGTGGTTTATCTTTATACTGACTGTACAAACTTTGTCAAATTGTAAAAGGCTTTGATATCTCAAGCTGTTCCATTTTTAGGTTGAGAGAAAAAAAAAAGGAAAGGAAGTTGCTGTAAGGATTTTTTCTTCTTAAACAGTCCAGACTGTTTTAAGTGATCATTCTTGGTACACAAGTATGGTTTGTGAAGTTCAAAAATATTGGAGAGAATTACTGCATTGTTGGTTGGTTGGTTTTCTTACATTATCTTTTTACTGAGGTTACTATATGTTGGTTTATAGAAGTGTTTTTTTAATGCTTATATTTCTTAAGGGCTGGCTCGATAGCACAGCGGATAGGGTGTTTGCCTTGCATGCAGCGAATCCGGGTTTGATTCCTCCCAGAGAGCATAGCAAGCTACTGAGAGTATACTGCCCACATGGCAGAGCCTGGCAATCTCCCTGTAGCATATTCGATATGCCAAAAACAGTAACAACAAGTCTCACAATGGAGACATTACAGGAGCCAGCTTGAGCAAATCGATAAACAATGGGAGGACAGTGCTGTAGCACTGTAGTACTATCCTGTAGCACTGTCCTCCCATTGTTCATCGATTTGCTCGAGCAGGGACCAGTAATGTCTCACAATAAATTGTAAGACTTGTTACTGTTTTTGGCATATAGAACACGCCACAGGGAGCTTGCCAGGCTCTGCCGTGCGGGAGAGATACTCTCGGGTTCTCCGAGAGGGGTGAAGGAATCAAACCCATAGGCAAGGCAAACACCATACCCACTGTGTTATCGCTCCAGCAGGGAAGACAGTGCTACAGTGCTATATTCCTTAAAATAACAATGTTTCTACAACACACCCACCACCAGAATGCCTAAGAGGATATTACTCCCCTTGATGATCTTAATTCTGAGTTTAAACTCTTGGTTTTCCCTGGGCACTGTATATTTCCTTACTTTATTTCTTCACCATGCGTAAGTGAGATCAGTATTTGTCTTTCTTCTTCTACCTTAGTTAATTAAGGATTACCCCTTCCACTTTAGTGTTATCACAAAAGCATCTTTCTGATGTATCCCATTGTGTAAATGCATTACATCTTCTTTATCCACAAATCTGCCATTAGACACATGGATTGTTTCCATAGTGTGGCTATTGTAAATAGGACTGCACTGGACATAAGTGAGCATATATGTTTTTGAGTTAGTTTTTGTATTACCAAAGATATGAAGGAATGTAATTGCTAGGTGGTATAGCAGTTCTATTTTAATTATTTTAGATGGGTCTATATTTTTTCACAGAGGTTGTGACAGTTGACATTTCCACCAATAGTGTGCAAAAGTTCCATTTCTCCCCATATCCTTGCTCAAGCTTGTTGTTTCTGGACTTCTTTGACACAAGCCATTTTCACTGTTATCTAGGGAGAACAATCTCATTGTCATTTTGATTTGCATTTCCCTGATAATGAGGAGCATCTTGTCATGTACCTGTTGGACATCTGCATGTATTCTTTGGAAATGTGTTCAACTCTTTTTTGTTTGTTTTTGGACCACAGGGCTTACATGGCTATGGGGCTTACTGTTTCTGGCTGTGCATAGGGCTTACTTTTGGCTCTGAACTCAGATGTCATTTCTGGTAGGGCTCAGGGGATCATACTGAATGCTAGGGATCAAACTCAGGTCTGCTGCATGCAAGGAAAACTCCTTACCACCTTTACTATCTCTCCAACCCCCAACTGTTTTGATTATTCCAGCTTTATAGTAAAGTCAGAAACTATGATGCTGTCCATATTTCTGAGTTTTGCTTTAGCTGTAGGGGAGTTTTGTCATTCTAAACAAGTTTCAGTTCCTTGAATAATGCATTGGAATTTTTATAAGGACTGCATTGAATTAATATAGAATTCTTTTTGTTGTTGTTTTGTTTTGTTTTTTGTTAATTTGTTTTTTGCTTTTTAGGTCACACCTGGTGATGCTCAGGGGTTACTTCTGGCTTATCCACTCAGGAATTATTCCTGTTGGTGCTCGGGGAACCATATGGGATGCTGGGGATTGAACCCTGTGTCAGCCATGTGTAAGGCAAATTCCCTACCCACTGTGCTATCACTCCAGCTCCTAAAATTCTTTCAGTAGGATGCCAATTTTAACAGTGTTAATTTGGAGCTAGAAAGATAGTACAATGAGTAGGGAACTCACAATTCATGCAGCCCAACAAGACTTTATGCTCAGCATTCATTATGGTACCCTGAGCCCTGCCAGAAAGTGATTCTTGAGAGCAGAGTCCAGAGTAAGCCTAGAGCACTCCTGGTGGTGCCTTCCCCCAAAAAATAACAAAAAACAATCTTAATTTTTATAGCCACAAGCTTGTAATTTTATTTCTTTTGTGTCTTCTTTTCATTTTGACAATGGCTTACAATTTTCAAAGCTTAAGTCTTAGCATATAAACATTTATACTCTTGTAAGTCAATGTTAACTTGATAAATAAAAATGTTTTGTCCAAAAAAGTATTTGTCTTTCATCTCTTTTTTTTCTTTAATTTTTATTAGTGAGACACCATGAGGTACAGTTGTAGACTTACAAATTTTCGTGTTTGGGTTTCAATTATACAATGATTAAATACCCATCCCTTCACCAGTGCCCATTGTCTTTCATTTCTTAAATTGATTTTCTCGATATATCTATCTTCTAGTTTGTTGTTTGCCTATGTACATGTAAAATACTTTTGTATATTTTTTGTAGCTTACAACTTTACTATATGACTTCATTGTTTCTAATAATTTTTAGTAGCATTGAGAGTTTTCTATCTATATTATCACATGATCTGAAAATCGCAATTATTGAACTTCATTTCCAATTTTTATTCTTTGATTTTCTTTTCTTCCTTAAATGCTAGGATTTACAATGTTGTGAATAATAATAGTACTGAGAGTGGACATCCTTCTCTTGTGCTTGATCTTAAAGAAAAAGCTTCCAGTTATTTACCATTGAATGTGATATAAGCTGTAAGGTAAAGGTAAAAGGTAAAGGCCCTCCCGTTGATCGTCGATTTGCTCGAGCGGGCCCAGTAACATCTCCATTGGAGACTTTGTTGTTACTGTGTCTGGCATATCGAATACTCTCGGTAGCTTGCCGGGCTCTCCGAGAGGGGCGGAGGAATCGAACTCGGGTCGGCCATGTTGGCTGCTTGTAAGGCGAACGCCCTACCCGCTGTGCTATCGCTCCAGCTGTAGTTTATTTTATATGGCCTTTATTTTATATAGCCTTTAATATGTTATGTTCCTTCTATTTGTTGAATTTTTTCACTATATCACTGTATCACTGTCATCCCATTGTTCTTCGATTTACTCAAGTGAACACCAGTAACATCTCCATTCGTCCCAGCCCTGAGATTTTAGCAGCCTCTCCTTACTCGTCTTTCCCAACGTATTGGAGGATCTTTCAGGGTCAGGGGAATGAGAACCATATCGAATACACCATGGCTAGCTTGCCAGGCTCTGCCATGCGGGGGGGATACTCTCAGTAGCTTGCCGGGCTCTCCAAGATATATATATATATATATATGTATATATAATTTGTCTATCATATATGGTGCATTAATTATGAAAGTGGGTAAGGAGTTATTATTCCATCTATTGCCAGCTTTTGTTAAATTCTGAGCATGAAATCATAGGCATAAATATGATAGGTGAGAAAACTTCTCAGAATATCTATCATAGAGGAACTTTTTGTACATGCCGGGCAGAGCCTTCAAAAGAAGTGCTACCTAGTAAACTTGGCATGAAGAAGGACAGATTCCTTTGAAGAACAGATTCCTCTGAAGGTAGGGTGTAATTTGTATAGACTACAGATATAGGGAAAATTAATGACATAGTCTACATTGGCTTATTCTGGTGAGCAACCTATATATTCAGCAGGGTATGTATCAAAGCAGGTGTTAGGACAAGCTTTGCCTGAAGATACCTAGATCCTGCTATCTGGCATTATTCCAAAGGCAAGAATAAATAAGCTGTTAGATACATTGTCAAAGAGATTGATTATATAAACTATCTTGAAATTTCTTCTGATTAATTATGTTGGCAACTTAGTTGTTCACCAAAGGTAGTGCTCTGAATTGGGGAACCAGATATTAACTCTCTTGTCTCCAAATAATAATAATAATAATAATAATAATTTTCTGAGTATAAATAATGAAAAATAAAGCAATATGAGTGAGTAAATGAATTTCCCATCTATCAAAAATGAATGGCTATTAGAATTATTTACAGAAATAAACTTTTTCTTTCCCCTTTTAGTATCTCTATCATCTATTTGTTGGTTTTTAGACTTGTTAGAAAGTTAAAGGGCTCTAAATATTTGATCAATAAATAAAATAATCTTCAAAGAGAAATTAACCCAAATTCATTTGTCCAGGCACTAGGGAAACGAAAACTACAATCCAGACTTCTGACTTGGAACTTTATATTGTTGCATTTATATTTTATATTCATGTCTTTATGACTCTTCTTGGTCCCACATCCTTTGAGTCTATGTGTATGTGAGTAAAAAAGTAATGTTAAAAAAAAGTAATGTTGGGAAATAGAGGGGGGGAAAGGAGGAAATAGATGATACAGATGAATATAAATCTGTAACATCAAAGTATGTTGAAATGACTTATTTGTCTGATTAAAAATAATAATTGGATGGGATTACTTTCAGAGGGGTAGCTGTATGCCATTACAATACTGATTTTCAGAAGTAGTCACTCTACTACTTAAAATTTGCCTTCCTCAGATTTCTCAGATTTACTATATCTCCAATGTCAAATACAAGAAAAACTATATTTTGTACATGATCCTATACAAGACTTAAAAATTCTCTGGTGATGTGTACCTCCCACTGTTTTGAGGCAATTAATATTTAATTCCTTCAGCAATATTCTCTAGAGTGATTATTAAACATAGACTATTGAGCCATCATTATCTTATTGGAAATGATAGAATCAAGGAGATACAGAGTGGAAAAGCCAATGTTTGCAATAACCTTTATAAAGACTAATGATACTATTACAAATATTTATTGAACAACTATTACATGACAGGAATCATTCTACCTGCTGGGGATATATCAGTAAATAAAGCAAAGCTTCCTGCCTACCTGGAGTTTATATTCCAGTGGTGGTAGACAATTTACAGAAAATACAGTTAAATCATTGTATGGTTCTTACAATTCTAAGTATAAAGGGGGAAAATAGTGAAAGAAAGGGATTGAGATTATTATGGGATAGTGGAGGGGGTTCTGGTATTAAATAGCAATGTTTGTTAATAGTCAATTGCTGAACTAATTTCCTGAAACTACATATGCCATAATATCAAAATTTCTTTGTAATCTGAGTATCAAAGAATTATATATAACATTATATACCTCGAGCAGGCCCAGTAATGTCTCCATTTTGAGACTTGTTGTTACTGTGTTTGGCATATTGAATATGTCATGGGTAGCTTGCCAGGCTTTGCTGTATGGGCGCAATACTTTTGGTAGCTTGCCAGGCTCTCCGAGAGGGGTGGAGGAATCGAACACGGCTCGGCCAGGCTGTCTGCGCACAAGGCAAATGCTCTACCACTGTGCTATCGCTCCAGCCCTGTTGTCATATATATAGTCCATGCATCAGGTAAATCATTTAGATGGATAGAAAAATAAACAGTATTAAAATAGTCTGTGTCAAGTATCAATTTTAATAATCATTTTCACTTTTTGTTGGGAGATTCTCCCAGAATTTGTTATGGCCACCACTCCTACATAAAACAGGAAGAAAATCAAGGTGAGTCATCAAACTGAACTCTTGGCTTGGGGGACATACCCAGCCTTGCTTAGAGGCTATTACTGATTTGTTCTCAGGAGTGATCCCTGGTGGAGGTCAGGGAACCATATGTAGTACCAGGAATCAAGTTGGGTTCGGAGGGGTGTAGGGCAAGTTTCTTACTGTCCTTAATATCTCTGGACTAAAAACATTTTAAATAATCTCCATGAAAATATGAGTTGGGTTCTATACCACATTGTTGGGAAAACTGAAGATAGAAAATGTCAGATGAAGTTTTCTCAAATGTTGCACAAATTAATGCTTTTCTTTTTGTTCCATGACAATACTGAGTAAAGATACAGCCTAATACCTAATTAATGTGAGGTATGTGATTTTCCATAAACCCTAACATTTTGGTTTCCATTTCTTGATCAAAATACATCTAATTGGGAGAAAAAAAATCAAATGTACAACTTAAATGAAAACAAACAAAACCCATGCAACCTTATTTTTCTGATTGGATATCAGTGATCTTAAATTTATAGAGCCAACTAAAAGTCTTCAAGTACCACCAAAAACAACTTTTCAATTTCTGTCAAATGTTCTGTCTTGCTTTGGACAAGAAAGCAACTTTATTCAAGTTAAGTAGTTGAGTTTTCAGGTTTTTCACTCACATAACTTCGCACAATTTTCTGCTAGCTAGCAATAACAAAAACTTTGGTGAGAGCTGGGGATGTCATTCAAGTAGGTAGAATGCATGTATACAAAACCCTGAACCAATCGCTGGTACTGCATGAAGCCTAAGTACCAGTGGGAGTGGCCTTGAAGGGTCCCTACCATTGCCAGCAATGGCATGCACAGGAAAAGAGGTAGTGGAGGATTAGGTGTAAGTTATGAGAAACAGTCAGTTATGTAAGAAAAAATTGGTTAACAGATCGTAGCCTGTCTTCCATTACAAATTATTTCTCATAATGCTTTTAAAAGCAAAGTATTAGTTGCAGTCAGGATTTTCACAGAAGTTGTGAACTAATCACTTCAGTTATTTGATTTTTAAACAAAGAGATGTTATAACAACCATGTACATGAACAGTCAAGAAAGGGTTTTATATTAGCAGACTTTATATGGGCTGTAAGAGTCTTGACCCAAGCAAGCAAAAATGGTGAACAAAATCCCTTTACCACATGAGATATGGTCAGTCTTAACATTTAAATTTGGAGAATAGAATTTGCCTCTTCACAGAAAGTCTTGTATCAGAAAACTTCTTTAACTAGGTGTGTTAGGAAACTAATAGAAAAACATTATTTTATCTCTTTTGGTTTAAAAGTTCAATATTCTTTTAAAATACTTCAATAATGTCTCTTATAAAAGGTGAATGATAAGCATTCTAGAAGCATATGGGTCAGTTTCAAAAGAGGGTAGATAGGATTCCCAGGTCTCTCAAAACGGTCATCTCCATTTGCTTTTTGGTTTGTCAGATACTCAGTATGCCAGAACACAGGTTGGAAAACTGTGAAGGAAATTTAAAGTCAATGAAGAAGGTAGCATTCAGGGGCTTCAGGGAGTATAAAGATAATTGTGGATCAATTGTGCCAGACAATTTGAAGCAACTTAAGACCGCCGTCAGTACTTTAATTGTTTCTGCTGCAGAGTTTGAAAGAGCATTTAGTTCAATGAATGATGTGTTAACACCTAGTTGCAATGCTCTGTCCATTAGTTGCATATCATCTTTGTCTTTTTATTAAGCGGGTTGGTCCACTGTTCCACATGCTTAAGCCTAAAGATTATGTCAAGATGTGGCTTGTAAGTGGCGGCTTGAAAGCCGGAAATTGAGGAAATGTGACAAGCGAAGCTCTCTAGCTCTTCTGTCTTACTTTTATTTTATTTGAAGAGTCTGAACTGTTCCCACTCTTAAGCCTGGACTCCTGGGCATTGAGAGAGTAAAAAGCAATACAATTTTCTCATGTAATGGAAAAGGATAGAACGAAATCATGTCAGGAGTAAGTTAGGCTACTTTTTCACTTTTAGTCAATCTATATAATGCATCCTTTGCAAATACCCCTTACATAATTGATAAAAAAACATGTCTTTCTTTCTTGAGTTGGCCCCCCAAATCTATCAACTGTATTTCAAAAAGAAATGCACATCAAAACAGAGACAATGAGAGATCAATGCATGTCATCAGAATTGTCCTTCACATTAGAGTCCTTAGCCAGAGCACTCAGCCATCTCCTACTTTGGTATTTGTACTTTAAGAACTTTATCATTTTCTACATGAATGTGAACTTGGAAAACTTGTGGACTGAAGAATCAGATTTATTTGTCATATGAGATGATTGGGGATTGTACTCCTCCATAGTTTCTCTATAAACACATTCTTTCTAGTCTTTCATATATTCCCATGTTTTCCAGAGGCATGATTCTGAGAAACTTATTCAATTATTTGGCCTTTCCCTTGTCCAAAAGTAAAAGAGACAGGATTTGAGACATAATATCTACTTTTTTTGAATCCACAGCTATTCTTATTTTTTTCATTTTTCATGTATTTTTCTATTTCAGCAATAGACCTGAAAACCTACATCAGAGGATTCAGTAGTTTGTGACTTCAAACAACAGTCATTCAAATTTCAGAAATGATAGATAGCTCATGATTAAAACACCTCTCTTTTCTTTGTGCAATGAGCCAGCAACATTCTTTTTAAGCACTGAAACTCAAATCCTATCATATTTCAACATAGTTCTGCAGAATCTTTAACACTCACAGTTTCTCCAAGAGTGGATTGTAGCTGTGCACATTCTCACCAGCACCCTTGTATTTAGCCATAACCTTGAATTATGCCCGACCTTTCTATCCTCTTTGCCAGGACACACTCAGGAATTATTATGTGTTTTCTCCCCACTCACCCCCCGGAAATAAAGGAGAAAGCCCCATTTAGACCACTACTAAGTTATAGTTTAGATATTTTTCAGCTGGAAATCTGCAGGATTTTTATCTGATTGGTACAGATAATTTGAGAGGGACCCCTTTTCCACAATTTGGGCATAGCTTTGTCTTCTTGATGATAAGATGTTCAGAGTAGAGGAAACTAAGAACATTTCAGTTACTGAATATTTAATTCTGGACAGCAGTTTAATCAGGACTGGGATTTGGGCAATGGCTCCAGCCCCCTCCTAACTTTGTACAGTTTCAGTTCTTAGTATTCCTTAATTATCCCACTGAGATATATGAGAAGCAACTAGTAGTAAATGAACTTGGCAAATCAGCTATTACCCAAGTAATGAAATACAAATACATATGTTTGACAATTCTGCAGGGAAATTTTTTAAGCCAGGATTCTCAATGGATTGTATTGGCCAAGAGAGGAAAAAACAGGTGTTGTTATCAAACTGTATCTACAAACAGTTTGACAGGAGTTTTAAAATAATGCACAGATTTTCTTGCTGTGAATTCCAAACATGTCAATTAACCTATGGAGAATCTCCATTGTCAAATAATGAATCAGTATACACCCCACAGGATGGTGAAGGGGAGGGCTCCCTGTGACGTAGGGTTAAATATTCAAGGCTTTCTCCTAAACAGTATATCTAAGGATGCATATCAACTTCACATCTAACCTCAAACAAAGCAGAGATCAGCTCTACTGAGAAAATTGATTTTATTCAACAGTAAGGCAAGGGAAATTAGTAAATTCAATATTTGTAGAAAGAAAATAAGTGAAGCCAGCTATTCCTGGTGGTCTGAGACTGTTCTTTGTTTTGGTAATTATACCTTTATGTGTTAGGGTTCTTATTTACATTTTCTGAAGTGTTTGAAATAGTTCATGCACCAAGCCTCCCCTTGAGCATCCAGGTTCTTCCACAGTGCAACAATAAAGTTGTCCCTGGACCAATACAAATTGAAAATGAATCCTAACTTTATAGGAAGTGCTGCTTTGCTTCCCTCATTGTTTGGAGCTTCTTCAGGGCTGAATCACAAACTAATGATCTCCACTGCTGCCAAGTCCTTGGTGTGATTGTACCTCATTGTAGTGGAGCCCACATTTACATAATGTGGAGTCGGAAATACCTTTGAGTTTAAGAATAAAACTATGGAAAATAATTTTATCCCCGTATCTGTGCACCTGGATAGTGAGACACTGGCAGAGATACAGCAAATGGATGAATTTACTAATGTTTGCTATTGGATGGTAAGCCATTCTAAAGCTATGAAAGCCTTCAAAACCCCATAGGTCTCCATCTTGCCATTAGCCGTACCAGTTTAAACAGTCTGCTGCAAGAAATATTGACAGGTCAAGTACAGCTGGGAAGAGCACGTGTCCCAGTGGCCTTTACACTGACAGTTTCTCCCACATTAAAGAGTTAACTAGCAGCCAACCAGCTCGAAGTGGGAGCTAATGAATGAAATGGAGATTGATATAGACTCTCTTTGGAGGTGCATCGATCTGTATCTTGTGAACTCGGCTTAGGAATTCTGCAGGCAGCATTGCCTGAGTAACCCTGGCATGGTGCCCATTAGCAAATAACTCTTTTAATGTTGGTCTTCAATTGATATATTTATTGTATTGCATATTACAGTGACCCTTCCCTCCACAGTCTTCGTATTTGATGGTTATAGTATCAAACCAACGGAGAGTTTAGCAGGATGCTTTTGAGTTTGGACAGCATCAATGAAATATTCAATTAATTGCATCCTTCATTTGCATGCAATGTCTCAAAGAGGTTTTTTTTCTCTCTCTCTTTTTTTTTAGAGCACTGAATCTTCTTCTCTGCTGATCTAGCTACCAATAGTGAATTTGTTGATTATGATTTTAGTCCTTGACACCATGGTATCACCACAAAAATGGGTTCTAAAATAGGAAAACACTGGTTAATCTTAAAACCTCCAATAAAAATATGGCTTGTGTAATTGATAATTAGAAGAAGCATGAAAGGGTAAAAATTAATGTCAGGTTATAAAGCCTGATGGTAACCTCCTAGGTGCTGATTGAGTGCATACAAATTTTAGTATTATGCTTATACCTAAACAGGTCCTTTTCACTTAGCAGTAGTTGTCAACATTTAGTGTTCATAGGAATTACCTAAAAAGCCTGTGTGAGTCTAGAGGTCTCAGTGGATCCCAGAAGTATGCAATTTTGATGCAATTGATCTTCAGATATTTTTTATTTAAAAAGCTAATAGAAACAAAGAGTTTGGAGGTGAACGTGCCATAAGTTTGTACATCAGCACTTAACCCTTAGTGCTTTTGTAATCATGTTAAAATTAAAAGATTAAAATATCAAAAAAGTAAGAGGTACTGTGTGATACTGTGACACAAATTTGCATTGCTAAGCAATTAATCTAAACATATATAGTAGGCATTTTAGTATACACTGGTACCACTATGTATTTAGTTGTAAATGCATTTAATTGTAATCCTAAAATGTCAGCATGGCATGCTGTGTACAAAATGTTTGTGTTCTCCTCAAATTCACACAGTAAAACTCATTCCCCAATATGATTAATTGTATTTAGAGATAAAGGGTATTATGTTTTGAGAGTGGAACCCTCTTGAAAAGTATTAGTGGCTGTATAAAAAAAAAGAAGGAATAATGACTCTTCTCTGTGTAAGAATACAACAAGAAAGCCACTGTCTAGTACCCAAGTCTTATCAATGTACCTCCAGAACTGTGATAAATGAATATGTGTTACATGTCACCCTATCCATGGTCATTTATAACCAAAGCTGGAGCTAATTAAGAGAAAATACATAAGACACTCATGTGATTCTCAACATTTGAAAACAGTATATGGGCATTAGGGGAGCAACTAACCCTATGGAGGTAATTCAGGCAAAAGGAATATAGGTACATCTGTGTGCTTAGAGATAGGAGTTCTATAAGGAGTAGACATCAGCAGTGTGTAAACCAGAAATTTTATAAAGAAGTCAACTTCTGAGAATTTGTAATATGTGGCAACATAAAGCCAGGTGGAAAGTAACTTTAGACAAGATAGTTCCTATAAGAAAGGAGCAGATTTGGAGATGTGAAAATATGAGAGCAATGGAAACTTTATTTTATCCAGTTAGTACAAATTACATCCCACAATCTTGGGGGATGTTGTGGTAGAGATGTGGGAAATAGATATGCAAACCTGAGGTTTGGGGAATTCCCAGGCTGGTGTGTGATCAATGTGATAAGTAGCTAAAGCCATTGGCACAGAAAAGATTGTGTGGTTCTCAAAGTGCTGACCCAAGTCATCTGGGGATCAGTGTCACATAGGACATGTGAATTCTTGAACCCCACCCCATACCTGCACAATCAGAATTTCCAGGGTCAGTACCCAAACACCCAAGAGTACCTGCCCTCCAGGTAATTACTGGTGTGCATTCAAACTGGAGAAGTACCAGTTTAAGGGAAATGAGGAAAGCAAATACAATGCTGGTGCCAAAAGAGGAGCATGGGGATAGAACTTATGGAGAGCTAGAAATGAAGGAGAATGAGTGTTTGGGGCGGAGAAGTGTCAAGAATGATGAGTGCTACCAGGTTGGATATGTGAAAGATGATGCCATGCCCTCTGGATGTGACAGTAAATAATAGATCAATGATAACATGTGAGAGGAGTTTCAGAGTGGGACACAGGGTGGGCCAATTACAGCAGGTTGCTGACTAAGCAGGGGCTAAGCAGGTAGAGAGGAGAACCTTAGATGACTATTGCAGCAAGCTTATCAGGAAAAGAGAAAGACTGAAGGAAAGGTATATCCTCAAGATGTGAAAACCTTGGGCTTATTCTTGGACCCATAGGAAGGTCCAGGAAAATCAGAGGCTATAGGAATGGGAGCCATAGAGCAGTCCCTGGAGACATTTTGGTGGCCTCCTCTCAAGTTACACCTTTTCTGGGCTCTCTCAGCCTCATTATTGACATTGGTTTGCATGTTCATCTTATTACTTGCCAGAAGCATTTGATATTATAAGAGTCCAAATTTATCATCCCACATGAGGCACTAGTCTCTGGATCTCCATTTGTCCTCCTGTTCTGCATGGATCCTGTCTGTGGACCCTCTCTGTCCTCTCCCCTCTTCTTCAATAAACTTAAAGAACTTCTTCTGATCACAGCTTTTCTATGAAATATTTCCTTCACCCATAGGAGCCTTCATGGATTTTTCCAGTCTATAGCTGTTGTGCTTGGAGCTCTCTATAGCTATAGCCTGCCTCATCTTGCATGCGCTCACACTCCTGAGCAGGGAATCAAGAGCTATAAAATATCTAGGCTCAACTTAACTTTTTATCCCATTGTGCTGCACAAGTGTTTGGTCTTAATAGGTGTTCCCCGGATGCTTATAGGGTGGACAAAAATGGATACACACAGACACTTGATATGAAAGACCTTTCACTCAAGTCTTGCTATTCCAGTTTCACACTCTAATCTGCATTATTTGCTTTCCACCTACTTTTATATGTGTCTGGATACAGGTAAGAAGTTTGATACAACTTTAGACCATTCTCCTCCTATAATGGAAGGTTTCCTAAAGTGTGGGTTTTATTACTTTAGTAGTAATTTACTGCTACCCAAATCACTCATCAGTAGTCTGTTGAGATCTTTCCACACTAGCAGTTACTAGTCATTTATTCCTGAATTTAATGGTGTTAGATAGTGGAGGGGGCGTGCTGGGGAATTCAAGGGAAATCCAGATTAAATCTTGGTAGTGAAGTAGTCACCACCAACAGATGACTAAAAATGATGCTTTGGCCATTCACCAAGGCAGCCCAGCTCCAGAACTCCCATTGTCATGCACCTCTTCTTACAGCCACAGATTTGTGACATTCCAGAATCCTATTGCCAAACACACCAACCCCCTCCATTACCAATCTTAAAATCAGATTCTTCTATTAAAGCAAAAAATGAAAATGACCTTCTGAGAGAGTATATTCCTATATCTTCATTTGCCTCCTGCTACCAGGCTAGCAGCAAGAGGAGAATATGCATGACTAACACTATGAGTATGTCATCCACCCTCACCTGCACACACAGAGTTTACAAATGGAAAAAATTGTGCTACTTCTTGTTTTTCTAGAACCACTGCATCACTTTGCTGTTTTTTCTCAGAAGCAGTGTGGGTGAAGATTTCGTTTACTATGGAAAATTAACTTTTAATTGCAGGCTTCAAATGACAGCTAAGTATGGTGAACTTCATATTTTGGTGGATAAGAAAGTAACTATTGGCATTGTTTAGGTACCATGTGGTGCCAGAGATCAAATCAAGAGCTCCTCAATGCAAAGCTATGCTCTAGTCATCAATATAGCCCCAAATACACTGTTTTTAAAATTATTTGGGGGTAATTATTAGTATTAGTAGTAAAGGATGAGTTCCCAGTAATAATCTAAAGATAGCTCATTGAGGATTGGATCTTTATCATTGAAAATTAGTGCAAAATTAGGGCTGTAGAGATTGTGCAGGGATTAAGGTATTGATCCCACTTTGATCCCTGGTACTGCATATGGTCCCCAGAGCACAACCAGGAGTGACCCCTGAGCATAGAGCCAGGAATACTTCCTAGTTATGGCTAAGTATAACCCAGTCGCCACCTCCAAAATATTAAAAGAAGAAATAAATTTAGCAATATATAATTCATTTTATTTTGCAATAATATAATTTCCAGTAACAGATGCAAAGGTCTTATTCTGACAAGTCATTTTTACCATTAAGAGATGGGGCTGGAGCAATAGCACAGCAGGTAGGACATTTTCCCTGCACACATCTGACCCAGGTTCGATTCCCAGCATCCCATATGGTCCCTTGAGCACTGCCAGGAGTAATTCCTGAGTACATGAGCCAGGAGCAACCCCTGTGTACTGCCAGGTGTGACCCAAAATGCAAGGAAAAAAAAGATGACCCAATAATTATTTTTAGTTACTAAAATTTAGCTAAATATTTAAAAAGTAAATATTGTCAGTGCTTCCCAAAGTGGGTGATATCCTCCTTCACTACTTTAAAGAATTTTCAAACTTCTAAAGCACTACTTTTTTCATCAAGGGAAAAATAGATTATACATCGTTCAGGAAACAGAAAAAAAATTATAAGGAGATTTTGCCTATTGAATGTAATGGATTGTCAGGAACCCTTGACATTATTCTACAGGCGAGGCC
Organism: Sorex fumeus; assembly: GCF_029834395.1. Lineage (NCBI taxonomy): Eukaryota > Metazoa > Chordata > Mammalia > Eulipotyphla > Soricidae > Sorex > Sorex fumeus. The sequence goes on along the minus strand of NW_026606155.1, from coordinate 61,398,682 downwards.
ACATAAAATCAATACATCTTAGGCAAGGTTTAATTTATCTGTAGGTTCTTACAACAAATGACTTACCTTTTTTTGTTTGCTGTTTTTCTTTTTCACTTTTGCACTCCTGAGTAACTACAGTTTTTATCCATCTCATTATTAAGCACAGAACAAGATGATTGTGTCATTATTATTGTATATTGTTTAATAAGATTGACTGCAAAGCATGAAAAAAATGTCTGAGAATTTAGACTTTCTAGGAAACCGAATGAGTGGATAGCACCTTCATTTCCATTATCAAAGAACAGAATCCACTCCACAGATGAGCTGGGAAAACCGCACACCATTTCTGACTTGTGTCCCCAATGGAGAGATTTCTCCGTGCTCTGAGTCCTTTTCAGATTGGTGAAATTGAAGCAGGATATTTTCTAAAGGGAAGACTCTGAGATTAAAGGAATTTGTTTTTGGTTACATGACCTGTCAAGGAATAGTAGTGAAAAACTACTAGGCTCTCCATCTCACTATGCCTACCAGTGACTAGTTATATGTTGGAGCTTTCTCTTTTTAGTGTTGTAAAAGTATGAAATAGAATTCTTTTTAACTCATGGTTTAATAGTTATATGGGGGAGCCTGGCAAGCTCCCCATAGCATATTCAATATGCCAAAAACAGTAACAACAAGTCTCACAATGGAGACGTCACTGGTGCCCGAGCAAATCGATGAACAACAGGAGGACAGTGCTACAGTGCATGGGGCTGCCAGTGCCCCACTACTGAAAACTTCCTCTGAGTGAACAGATATTTGATGGTAGTATGGGTATAGAGGACATTCTTGATTCTACCCTGGGTTTCAACCCAATTCTTTTTCTTACTGTCTATGCAATTCTGCTTTTGCATGTAACTTCTCTCCATTTCCTCATCTGCCAAAAAAAAGAAAAAAATTATAGTGAATTCATGAATTCACGTATTCCTGATCCATGGTGAAATTTTGATTGTAAAATACTTAAGGCAAACCTACAGGACATAAAAACGAAATGCTCAATAGGCACTAACTAAGGTCTAAGTTTCCATTGCAAGGGAAAGCTTTGCAGTTGGCAGATACTATACCATTGTTTGGCTCCTTGGGTGAAGAATTTCATCCCCAAACTAGAAATGGCCTGCCTCAAATGAGGAAGTTGAAACTGTGTAACTGTTGGCGCAAGCATTTCAAAGCAATTCTTTACAGTGGTAATGGATGTGGCAAATGTGTGGATTTTGTTAGGATTTCTTCTGACAGCCATGAACACAGATATATTTTAAAGTAATGTAACTGTCCTAAATCTCGAGCAGGGAATACAATGACTTCTGGTATTATTTTTCACTTCTCCATTGACACTCTAGAAGTTATATTTGATAAATTCCTTAGAAGTTATTTGACTTAGAAAAGTCCCTGTACCATTTAACCTTGATTTTGTTCTACTCAGACCTGTGTCCACGGCCCAGCTAATGTAATACATGACAAAGGGTAAGGCACGAAAGCCTTCCCAGAGCTGGATTCCCTACTTTTTAGAGATAACCTTAGAAAAAAGACTCTTTGAAACAAAGGTAGCTATTACTACTATAAGTTTGAGATAGACAAATCAAGTCATTTCTCTTGGATAGCAAATAGTATAAGAAAAAGATCCAGTGTGTCAAGAAATCAGCAAAAAGAGATGAAACCTTCATTGGGTTGGCTTGAATCTCAAGAAATCTATTAAGAGCTATAAACTGCAACACGTATAGTATAAGAATTGTGCCACCCTTGAAAACTACTAGTTCTACTTTTATGTTCATAATTGCTGATGTTACAAAGTATGAAATCATCTGAAAAATGTTTTTTGTTTATTTTAAAGTTATTATTTACTTAGCTTTCATTGAAACCCACTCTATGAACTCTCTAGTAATATGCCAATAAAATTGAGTTCTTGCTAAGGAACATGAAAGCAGCCCTAAGAGTCAACAATGATACATTCACTTCTTGGTTCCTGTTCAAGAATTTAAACCTGGGGATGGAGTGATAGAACAGTGGGTAGGGCGTTTGCCTTGCATGTGGCCAAACCGGTTCAATTCCCAGCATTCCATATGGTCCCCTGAACACCCCCAGGAGTGATTTCTGGGTGTAGAGCCAGGAGTAACCCCTGAGCATCACCAGGTGTGACTCAAAAAGGAAAAAAAAAGAATTTAAACCTATGGCACTCAGGTTTATATGAGTCAGTGTCCAGATGTCTCCAAACTGAATATTCAGCTTCTCCTGTTACCAATTATCCTTTCATAGATTGGGGGGGACAACGGGTGTAAGGTGGAATTTGAGCCATACCTGGTGATGTTGAGCTCTTTTCTCAGCTTTTGGTGCTTGGTGGTTGTTTCTACTTGTAAAGAACCTGGGTAGGAGTGCGGGGGAGAGGGGCGGTGGTACATCAGGTGGTGCTAGGGATTTAGTCAGGGTTGGATGCTTGCAAGGCAAGCATCTTAACCCCTTATTATATCTGAAGCCCCAACAAATAACCTTTCAAAAAATCTATGTTTTTGTGCTGTTACAAGAAGGAAAAAAAAAACCTGCGAAGTAGTCATTTATAAGAGAGAAGCTAGAGATGGTACTTGAGCTGATCAAGTTCCTTTAGGAATTCATGATGAAATAGAAACGGAGATGTCGGGCTTATTATTCTCACATATTTGTCTATATTCTCTTGATCACTTGACACTTGACATCCCGTTAATCATTGATTTGCTCGAGCGGGCACCAGTAATGCCTCCATTCATCTCTGCTGTATGCTAGTGTAGCCCAGTGGAGTCTGCTCGTTCGAGGAACATGAAGAGCCTCAAACCAATCGTTCAGGGTCTTGACGAAGAAGTCTGATCATCTCATAGGTGGGTGACCATGTGATCTTTTGACATCCTGTGGAACCCAGTCGGTAATGGCCTCTAGTCCAGCAGTCATCTCCAAATCTCACTGTGTCCAGCCTAACAAATCACCGCCTAGTGGTAAGCATAGTAATAGTCTCTGGACTAGCAGAATTGGATAACAAGTTTGATAGTTATAACTCTGTTTCTTTGCCTGATATGCTAAAACTACAAAAGCTCTTTGAGCAGTTGTGGAGGGCAATGACTAGTCTCTAAACACTTTCAGCTCAATAATTAAGTGGCTAAGCTATTTTTCATATTTGTCTAGGAACTAAAACTGTAAAGGCATAGATATTGTCTTATCTTTTATTATATTCTCATTTTACCTCAAACATTTAGACAAATGTGACTCTTGTCTAATGCTTAATTCCTTGCTCCCCAAGATAAAGAGTAGCATTTGAACCTGTCTCTTAAGAAAGCTAGGTTGAATGAGTGAATACTAAATATCAATCACATTCTATCAGACAAGTGACTTAAATTTCCTGGAAAATTTAGCAACACCTGTGTTGTGATATCTCTGTGATATGTTATTATTGGACATTTTTAAAAGAAATTTCTCATTTGCCACAATGTAAAGAAAACTCTTTTTTAAAAACTGTTTTTAGGGGCTGGAACAATAGTACAGTGGGTAGGGCATTTGCCTCATGCAGCTCACCCAGGTTCATTCCCAAGCACCCCATGTGGACCCCAAAGCACCACTAGGAGTGATCCCTGAGTGCAGAACCAAGAAACATCTGAGCACTGCCAGGTGTGGTCCCAAAGCACACACACACAAAAATGTTTTT